>NC_141226.1:18680000-19880000 GCF_054856515.1 Filicampus tigris | reverse complement strand
TATGAGTAAAGTAGCAAATCCACCAATTTTCAGCCATCTCAGGCGGCGGCCATTTTCTCACTTGCTGTCGACTGAAGATGACATCACAGTAGCTCAGGGATCACGTGACGACCAATCACGGCTCAGCTGTTTTCTAAAACTGAGCCATGATTGCTCATTACCTGAGCCGTGAGCAGTTCTGATGTCATTTTCAGTCGACAGAAATGACAAAATGGCTTAAAACGGGTGGATTAACTATTACTCCACTAACGCAAAATTAATCAGAACGCCATGTTTCGACTAGTGGGCCTGCATAGAACATATTCTTGTAAAGACAATGTTTGGGTTGACTTCACCCTTTTTAAATGTTCAGGTTTCGAGTCATCATTTCGAAAAACCACGTCGTGCTGCCGGCAAATCAACCGAAACTCACGATGGCCCCTCCATCTCTATACAGTGATGACTGCACTGAGGCATCGCGTTCACAGCCTCAATAAAAGGCTTTCGCCTCTTCCTCTCCTTTCCTTTCAGCACCCAGAAGAGAGGTTGCCTGTTCCCCGACCAGCTGAAACAAGGCTTTGGCCCGGCCCGGGCCTTATTATCAGAGCATGACAAGGCTGCATTGTCAACTTGTCAGCCTCATAAACACCCTTTATGGCTCCCACCTGGACGTGTTTAAGGGCAGAGGAAATACAGCCAGCCGCCAAACAGACCCCTGCTTTCATGACCGACTTACACTCGCGCGCCTCTGTTATACGGCGGTCAGGCTCAAACTGTTGCCGTGCGCAGTGTTTCTGATGATAGAGTGAAAAAGAAAGAGAGGGAAAGGTCATTTCAAAATGTGAATACGGTGGATGTAATTGCAGAAGTGGATTTGCATTTTACTACACATTACAACCTCTCTTAAACAGGTGAAGGTTAATAAGGCCGGCGTTATTATTTCTGTGCGTGGTAAGGGTGAGGGGTTGCACGCTTTGTTGAACGCACTAATTAATGATAAAATAATAAATGTTTATTCAGGGAGCAAGACCTGCCGCAAATAGCAAAAGATACGAGTAATTGAAGCCTCCCAAAACACTCTTGTAAGTGCCTAGATGAATACTTTCCGTGACTATATACAAACAAATCATGTCTAACCATGTCATGACAAATTCAACATTACATTGAACATTACATACAACATTGGTTTCCAAAACCTGTCTCTCAGTCGCGCTGAATCGCTTCCTCGACAAGTTGTACTACTTTCCTATTGAGACATTGTTATGATGACAAATAAGCATTTTTTATCAGTGAATAGCTAGAGATTCCACAGAAAAATATGCTAATAATAATTGATGAATAGTAAACCGTGAAGGGGATTAATGAAGTGGCTGTCCCAAAAAAAACAAAAAACAACAAAAAAAACAACAACATGAGGCAAACATAAGTTGGAGGGATCCAAATGATGAAGGAATGGCTGGAATAAATGAACAGCAGAATAAAAAACTGAAATAAACAGAATAGCAAATGAGCAAAATAAAAAAAAATGTGTTTCCAGCTTTCAGCAGCCAATCATTTTTTAATTTGAACGCATGCATATTTAGCATATTTTACACTTTCTGTTAATTGGGTTTATGTTATCAAGTCCGACAGCCTTGAAATGTGACCGACAGAGACGTGACTTATGCCCGTAAACAACCGCTGAGCTAAATTAGCTGCATTTTAACGATGCCGTGAAGCCAGCGGAGCTGCATTGTGGACAAAGACGTTTGTCGCTTGGAAGACTTTCAGTGCCATCGCTGGTTGAAGGAATGTCATTTGGACAGCGCAATGCCATCGTGGTCAACATGAGTGCCTCACAATTTTGATATTTTGGGTTTCGTAGAAAACCGATGGCCCGTATTCCTTGTGTTTCGCTGCAGCTTTGAGGGTTTGCCTAATTCAGCACCATGGACAGCATCACACCGCTGGAGGAGCACGTGTCAAGGAACACAAGCTAGCTGCGCGCCAAAAATTAAAATGTGCCGTCTTTAGCCTTTGGTCCACATATGTTTTATAAATATTCATCACAGGTGGGTGGGCAGATATGTCAGCTTAGCAAGCGAGCAGCGTAGGCATACGCGGGGAGTTCATTCAAATCAAACACAGGTGAGATATGTTATGAAATATTCATCTATTACCTCACAATGCACGAAGCGCACATTGACTGTTTTGTTTTGCGGGTCATGAACCAGCGAGAGGATGTTTTGCCAAAATGGCTCGTAAAAGCGAACCTGTTGGAAAGCTTTGGTGCCTTGTATGCAAATTGTTTTCAACAGCAGATACGAATCCCCTTCTCTTAAGACGATGCATTTTGATGCCAGCGGCTGCACTTGAGGAAGAGCCACAGAGACGGCCCAGTGGTCCGTGAACTGCAACAGGTCCAACAATCGCAATAAAAAAACAAAGTTCAAACAAGTTAATACAAGTCAGTACTGATGGCACTGAATTTGCATTTGCAATCCAGTTAAAAGATTGTTGCTTTGAGCCAATTATTCTTTTTTTTTTTTTTTTTTACAAAAAACATTCACAGCATGTACCCTAAATGATTGCAATTGTTTGGAAAACATTTGTCTGCGTTGGCTGAACTCATCAAGAGGTTAATTGGCAAAACAAATAAAACATTATTGGAATAATGGATGAATCCTAAGATGCAAAATGCTGGGAGTCGGGGAGTGCACGAATTGTTGGACCATTTTTGTGTTGATGGTTCATGTCAGAAAGTAGCTTAGGAGCTTTTTTCAAACGAGGCCTCCATCACATTATGGTAGCCCCGTGCGCTAATGTTACATCAACAGTTTCCACATGCTTTGATTGGTCGTTGGAATCCGGTGGAGTGGCACTTGATTTTTAGCTTTGAGGGCATTTTGAGGGTCATGGTGGATCAGTAAAAGATACAAAACAGAAATCATCTCAGGGAACATACCGCCAACGCCATTACAGGCATGAGACTCTCGCTGCGCTAATGTGTTCTTCAGCAGCGGAGGAAACACACTTAAATGTGTTTTAAAAGCACTGGTTGTCATGAAGAGCATAATATAGCACTAAAAACGGACTTCATTAAAAATACAGATACATTATAGATATAATATATATATTAATATAATTGAATATAATATTCATTCATTCATTATCTATACTGCTTATCCTCAGTAGGCGGGGGACACCCTGAATTGGTTGCCAGCCAATCGCAGGGCACACACAGACATGTGTATATATATATATTAAATCTGGTTTCTTTTTTGGAGCTGTGCTTTATCATATTATCAGGTACATATAATGAAAGTATTGACTGCACCTTGATTGTATTTCCCACCACCGAGTGAGCTGTCCGTTGGTCCCCAGGGGACAAAATCAGCAAAGCTGTGGAAAAAGAGCATCGCGGTGCATTGTGAAGCGGTGACACTAAGGCAGGCGAAAGCCACTAAAGCATAAAGCTGTCGCAGCGACCTTCACTTACCCTCGGTATTGATGGCCCAATCATATAGCGAATATGAATTAGTACCTTCAGGGATTTCTTCAAATGGAGCATAATTCTCGGATATGTCAAAAGAAAAAGCCATAAATCATGTGGCGGCTTTATGACATTGCCCAGAGAGCTGAGGAAGAGGAATTTCCAAAACACGCTTGGCATCGCTCCTCCCAAATGTAACAAATTCATGCATTCGTGCATGCATGGCCATTACCGCACTGAAACAAAACACTAATACAGTGGACCGCACTTCAAACACAATCCACTAAGCGAGGCCGATCGACTATTAAGTTGACTTTGTGCATAGTGACGCTTTGTGACATTGGTGTCCAACGTTTTACACACACACGTTGGTCCAACTTCAACTTTGTGGGGCAACTGTTAGCTCCACCACATCTCAAGTCAGTACCTTCCATTCTTAAAAGTCATTTGTCAACCCAGAGGCCGACACAGGACATTTCAACATCCCTGAGAGAATTTCTTGAGTGACTTTCAAAATGTGCAAGTGAAGCATAGACGTTCAAATGCGCGCCCGAACAACAAATGTGCCTTTCATCAAGTTAGCTCTTCATAGCTGCAGGAAAGCACTAGACAAACACTGCTGGTGGCCTTGCTCTCTTCGCTCCCTCTTCCTCTCTCTCCATTTTGTCCAGCTCTCTATTCACTCTCTTTTGCTCTTTCCACTATAAATAGATGTCTGTGTCCATTACTGTTTGTAGCCTCCAAAAGACTCTGTTGTACTTTTCCAAGTCCTTTGTGCACACCAGTAAGGCCTGCTTTTAGAGACGAAATGTAGCCTACAACTATAATACTGTATATTCCCGTCTCTTTGAGCTTCCTTTTAGTCACAGCAAGAAATGTTGGCATTGAAAAACATGCATCTTTCTTTTGAGAGTTTACAATGCGGTAGTCCAAATGAGCATTCTTACATACACTGAAAAAATGCTTTGCAGATAAAAGTGCATAACATTCCTTTAATAGACAGAAGAACATACTGCATGTGTGGCCTGCGCGTCCAAATTCAAACGCAAAAGTGGTACAATTTGGATATGAATTGCAGTTAAAGGGGAAGGCGACCCTAAATATTTCTTTAGAAGAAAATGTTCGATGCAGCCATTTTGTCACTTGCCGTTGACTGAAAATGACATCACAAATGCTCAGGGCTCAGGTGAAGGCCAATCATGGCTCAGCTTCAGATAACAGGTGAGCCGTGATTGGTCGATTTTGCTGCTGAAGTCATAGTCCACAAATGCAATTTTAATCTGAATTTTTTTTTAATCTTTTTTTTTTGTCCCTTACAACAATAAATATATGAATTACAGGCAGAACAGTTTTACAATACTTTGACCTTTAGGATTTGTTTAACTTTATAACAATGAGGAAAAATAGGCAGATTTTTTTTTCCCATTTTTTTTTTTTTTGGGGGGGGGCCGTATCGAGGACATTTCCATGACTGTTGAAAAAAAAAAAAAAACCTGTACTTGAGATGATTTTACTTCAGAATTCTCCCAGTGTCCACGGTGTGTCCTTATTGCAGCATGGAGAGGGTGCAGTCTAAACACTGACTTCACTGAAGCCGGACTTCAAACCGTTTGATTCATGTGGTGCACAAAGGAGGAGCTCTTATGTCTCATGTAATTAGATTGATTCTCACAAAACAGAAGCCTAGGCAATGACAACAAAGAGGGAAAAAGAACAGAGGGGGGCGGCGAGCACGGAATATCAGAAAGGCTTTTTTTTTTTTTTTTTTTGCAAATGGCGACGCTTCATCTTCAGTAATTACGCAGGGTTTTTCAAACGCGTTGATGTATAATACATGATTACAAGACACGCGGCACTGAATATGAATGGGTAAATACAACAAGGAAGAGCGGTATCATTCGAATGATTCTGGCGCATCGAGATGACACTTTTGTCCACATTGCACTTATCGTATGTGTGACAGTTTGGCAATCACACTGAGAGCCACGGGGTACTGGAGTTCATTCAAACGCATGACAAGTTACATATTGATCAAAGCCGAGCACAAGCAACCCGGTTGCTTAAACAGTTGCTTTATTAGTGACAGCAAGTAGATATCATGTCAACTTTAATTATTACTATTACTCGGTCTAACACAAATATCGGTGGCATTTAATGTCCAAAATCCAAACAGATGACAGCAACTGGCTATTAACAGTTGATGGCTGCAGACATTTATTATTACAATTCAAGCCACCCCTGTTGACTAAAAAGTCCACACAATTTGAATATTTTTGCAGACGCGTACATCAATCACCGTGCTTTCTGCGACAGTTGAGATAGTATTTAATGGTGTTCATATTTGCGCAAGCAAGCAGGCAATTTGTCACTTTTACTTGGTGTCAGGCAATCACTTTCGAGAGTTTGATGCTCCCCTCATCGAGGGCCGAGTCGACGCCGACCTGCACCCCGCTTCGAAAAAGTCCAAGGCGTATGCGCCATTTGCATTCACGACAGCTTGATGAATGGCCTTTTTGGCATTGTCTAACTCCACTTCCATTGATCTGCAATGTTGATTTATTGATTGACACTATGATTGATAAGCACGCTTGTTTTAAAGTTGAGGCACAGCAATAGCCGGGGACTATTTTAGACATGCCACGCGATATTTTTTGCATCTTCAAAGGCCAGTTAATCATTCATTCTGTACAAGATGTGGGCCGGCATCAGATTCTGACGATATGATAACCGTGGGCAAATATTTCACGGTATCACGCTATTGAAATGAAACCTCCAAAATCGATTGCGTTGCAATGATTGGGGGGAAATCACTTTTTTTTCCTTTGAACAAAATGTCTTTAATTCTTAAATAGCCTTACTAGCACGATCTATAGTACGTCGATAGTACAGGAGGTCCACAAAGATACGAACACAATTGGTAACGAGAGGCTCTTCGTAAACTGAATTGTTCGTAAAATCGAGACGCATTTGCGGTCATTAAAAAAAAAATTAAAAAATGCTGCCGTGTATAACGGCGGCAGGCAAGCTGACCGAGCGGTCTTACTCTTCTTCACAAGGTAGATAATTGGTAACGCGAGCACACAAACAGCCTTCAGGTGCCTCCGCGACCATAGCTTCAACTAATTGGAATATCAACAGTCCTGTTGTGATTGATTCAATGCCCTGAGGATGCAATGACCCGAATGAATGAGAACATTCACAGCCGCGTGGAACTTTTCTCCTTTACCAGCCGCCTTTGCGCCGAGCAAGCGCTACCGTTTGGTTCGGTATACGGCACGCCGAATATGATTAGATTACACAAAAGCCGCGCGTCAAGGTTAAAAAAGGGAATTGAGCGAAGGCAATCTGGAGACGTCTTCAAAGCAGGAACAGGTGGAGCAGTTTGCTCACAGGAGGAGCTCCCGAAATACCAGTCAACAGGTGCAAAAGCCTCAAAGCTACAGAAATGGTTTGACTGAAAAGATTGACTGTGTAACAAGATGTGATCTTAATTCCCACCCTGTCCACGTTTGCGTCTTGTTATTACAAAGTAAGAGCAGGGCCAAAAGTCATATCTTGTGACTTTTGTCACTTATTTCAGAGACAATTTTGGTTTTTTTTTTTTTCTTTCCTTAGTGCATGTAAGAAAAAAGCTTCATCTCCCAGCTCTTTTTGACCACATGTTGCCTCCAAAAACACGGCCATGTAACAAACCATTTTCAGTGATGTCTCCAACGGCCTCTGTAAAAGGCGGCAAAGACTCGCCTTTGTGTCATGTGATTTATAACCCTACACCTAAATGGATCTTTATCAGAAAACAGCGTTTGACTGCTACAGCTCCCAGACACAAGGTCAAATTCACTGGCGGCGCAGGAATATTTTCTGCTTAAGATCTTAAACAAGCAATCTTCAGTTTATGCTTGAAGAGCAATTTCGGCGCTTTATTTGCTACTCAAGTACTCCGATACATTATCCTGCTGTTTTTTTTTTGTTTTTTTTTTGTGTGTGTAGGTGTTATTGTTCAGAACTTCAGAACTTCATGTGCAAAGTTTTTCTTCCAAGTCATTCATCAGGACACCATTTGGTATAAATCAAGTGACCAGAGGACATATTTTAGTCGAGCAACACAAACCAGGGCCCCTGTGGATCCTCTGAGAG
The DNA here is from genome assembly GCF_054856515.1 of Filicampus tigris. NCBI lineage: Eukaryota > Metazoa > Chordata > Actinopteri > Syngnathiformes > Syngnathidae > Filicampus > Filicampus tigris. The sequence goes on along the minus strand of NC_141226.1, from coordinate 19,872,412 downwards.
CAACACAAGATCAATGAGGGTGTTTTTTCGCCCCCCCCCCCCCCCCCCCTCAACAGGTTGTCCTTCAAGAAATGATCTATGTATATCTCATTAGCTCCCTATGATGACAGATGTACGACCCAATGATTAATGGCCATCTGGAGAAAGAAAGAATTATTGACCTGACCTTTGGGCAATGCTGGGGAGCAAAACGGCTCCACGCGCCTCCCCACTTTTGCCTTTCCCGTTCCATCCTGCATGTCTGTCAAGAAACCCGAAACTATTTGGTATCACCGGTAATATTTATAAATGGACTTCTTATCCGGACTACAACCAAATTGACAATTCTATACAAGTGCGAAAATCACATTTAACAAAATTACAGTTGAGTAGTCATGCCGATTGGAGATTGCGAGAGAAACCCCCGGGAACGGGGGAAAGAGGGAAAAGTCAATATCGATAGAATAGACGGTGTCAGATGATGAGATTTTAATGACGGGGAGCACATCCAGTCACCTTGCCACATGCCCCCCAGAGACAGAGACGACCGATGCTGATCAGCATGTGAAGTGAAGTGAGAGGAGTGTGGGCGGGTGAATGATTTAAGTGATCTAAAAGGTTCCATGTGAAGGCTGTAATGAGGGATGATAATTGGAAGGATTTCAAAGTGTGATGATTAAAAGTTTAACAGTGGTCTGGTATTAAAAAAAAAAAGAATCCTAGCGTGATTCTTTCACAAGATAAACATGTTAGATTCTTATTATTATTTCATTCTTAAGACCCTGTAAAATAAGACCCTGGGATATTTGTTTCTAAAAAAAAATGTTTTTTTTAAAATACAAGCTTGAAGATTTGAGAATTGTGTACAACTCAATTATGGAGATTAAACAATTTTTCATGATTTCAATTTTCCAGATTTTTTTTTTTTTTTTTTTTGCACATGGCTAAAATGACACCAAGAAAATACATCTTCCTTCCTGATAATCCGCAGGCACGACCGCTTTACTGCGCCTCGTTGTCTGCTGCGAGTGTCCGCACATCAGGGAGAGAAACGCGTAAGGGAACATTAAAAAAAAAGAAAAGTCCGAAATTTTTGCCCACGGTTATCATATCGCAATTCCATCCACCTGATATATTTTCAGATCAAACATGTACAGTAGTTGCGTGTGCGCATAAGGAAGGCGAAGGCGCTAAATGATTCGTTTGTCAGAACTAGCATTTGCTGAACAGTTGACAGGCGCGTCAGCATTCGTGAGTGAAAGAACAACTTGATTTTCGAAGTTGAATTTCATCATCACCCCCAAGAAACTGACAAGAACAAAGAGGCTTAATATTTTTTTTAACAGTGCCTGTGGCTGGAGGAGGGGTGCATGGCTTACATTTTGGTGGGAAATGGTGCATTAGGACAGAACTTTAAAAAAAAGAACAACTGGTAAAACAATAATTATAATAAAACAACAAAATACACAACAGCATTGTATTGTAATAAAAAGACAACTTTCCACTTGTCTCCTTATGGCAGATTTTTCCTTTCATATATGACCAAATGGAAAAAGTAGCACTGCAGCACGTGTACTCCGACCAGTTGAGTAAATAAACAACCCACTGACCACAACTAGAGGAAATACAATACTGGCGGACATTGGCAGATGCCAATGTTGTAAAAATCGGGAGCCAACTTGTCCATTTTTTACACACGCCCCTTGAGATCAAGACCACCAATAACGATTTTTCTTTGTGTGAGGTGACGAAAGGAGAGTGCGAGAGGCGCAAGTGAGCTCGAAGGGATGGCATGTAAGATGAACCTCAAAAAAAGCCTGCGCCAAAGTTGCATTACGTAAAAGACGAAATGGCAAAGAAAGTGCACACTGCAGTGAGGGTACAATTAGGGAGAAAGGAGGAAGACGATGTGAGAGGAAAAGGGATGGAAAGGTGATTCAGAGGAAAGTGGCATGTTTGGAGGAAGGGGAAAAAAAAACAAGGCAGTTTAATGGCAGGTAAAAAAAAAGAAAAAAAAAAGATGAGAAAAGGAAAAGTAGAATTACTGAGGGAGAAGCTAAGGGCCAGCGTCTGCACATATATTGCCTGCGGAGTTTGCTTACCACTTTTTCTGTGGCTCAAGAGCCCCCTAATTGATCGGAAAGCCTTGGTCCTGTTAATCTTCCTCAATATGTGCTTGCCTGAAACTGCAGGCTTTAAGATGAACATCTCCCATGTATACGTCCATCCCCGTTTCATACTGTATATATATTTCATTTATTCTATGGTCTCGTCCAATCCAGACGGAATTGATTCGAGGCAAATAAATTAGGCAAACGCGCTCACTGCAACTTCCTCGCCGAGTCGCCGTACAAGAAAATGTCAAGGTTGCACAGGAAAGCTCTTGGAAAAGAACATGAAACGGACGCAAGGTGGGGTTTGGATTCGATTTTGATCCATCTCCATGCCCTGGAAGCTCATTTAATGATCACATCCTGGGAATCCACAGGGAATACCTGTGCATGATTCATAGGTTTAAGAGACGAGTAAACAGACATTCATGATAAAGTCGCCCCTCCTAGTCATCTCATTTGCTTTGTTTTTGTTCGGGTCCCTTAAATCGGCCAAAGGAGTCAATTTGGGTAAGAAGTGGCAAGAGCTGTAGGATGCTCTACATCACAAGGAATCACTTACCCTTTAAAGATATTCTCCAGAATGCATATGTTTACTGTCCTTTGTTTTAATCCTATCAACATTATCCAAGTCTGGAGGATCTGTGCAAAAATAAATAGCTTTAAGAAAACTGAATTGGATTCATCTACTTGGATTAAAACATGCTGCTGAGCATCACTAAGTGGGTTTAAATATGCAAAACTGCAGTAAAAAGTTTTACAGCAAAGGCACCGTGGTTCAACTTTATTTGTAACGAAGCATACTTTATTTTTAAACCACTGTGAGGAAGGACAAATTTGAGTCCGTCATTCAGGATCACAGAAAAAAAAAAAAATTGAATTGAATTTGTGTGAATGTCAGTTGACTGTAGATTGGAAAACTACAAATAAGATCCCGCCTTACAAATTGTTAGAAAAAACAATACATAAATACAGTGGAACTTCACGTTACAAACTCAATTGGTTCCATGAGCCTATTTGTAACCTGAAACGTTCATAAATCGAGGTCATGTTTCCCATTTCAATGAATGGAAATGCAATTAATCCGTCCCCAAAACGAAGTTATCCTTTTTTTCTTTACCGATGCATGGTTCAAAATAAATATAATGCAATATAGACACACTATTACACACAACTTTACCCAGGGAGTAAAAGAACAGAACAGAACCTACAGAACTACACCTCCTCCACTGAAAAAGAGTCTTCTTCCATAATAACATGGGGAAGTTCTCATTCAAGAGGGTTTTTTTTTTTTTTGAAATGTCTGTTTCTTTTCTCATTTCTTGGTTGATTTTAGCATACCAATCCAGGGGAAAAAAACAAACAGTGGGACATGACACATTGAAAATAAAAATCAATTCGCTACACATTTCTTTTGGTCTTTTTTTTATCATTTTTATGATTGCCTGACTCAACAGCAGCGAGCGCTTTCTCTTTACTTTCTTTGGCGTGGACGCGGCTGCTTGTGGCATCTGTGATTGGGTGAACGTACTGCACGTAATTGGAACGTCTGCCTTTTACTGAGTGATTTATTACAAAGCTGTAAACCTTGATTAGTGTATTTTTATTGAGCTATTATAAAAGGTCCAACTTCCCAGATGTCTTTGTCTTTACTGACACACCGCAGAAATGGCCTCGAAAGTGATGGGCCTTCTTGTGTGTTGTCTTCGTCAGGCGGCCAAATACCGTTTGTGCTGTCATGAAATTGCGTGTCACTTTCAGTTGTGTGCTATCTACATTCACGTCTTTCAGTCCATATTTTCTTCCTCGCTCTCTGTCACTATTAAATGTCACGCGCGCAATACAAGGACAAAAAATATGGAGGACTTTGTTATCAGGAAGACGAGGAAGGCTTTATGCACTATTTTGGTAAATTAATCAATTTTTTTTTTTTTAGATTTCTTCAGAAGCACAAACACTTAAATGAGAGTTTTTCAGCTTTTCAGACGACAGTAGTCGATGATTAACGACAAAAGCAAAATGGAGTCGTCTAAGTTGAGCCGCAAACGCTATTAACACGTCAAACTGAAAGACGGATAAAAAGTCAGACCACGCCAGTAGCTAGCTAGACCGCTTCACTTTGAATACAAGGTTCAAAATGGCCGACAAATGGCCATGAAAATGAAACAATGGCAGAGGCTACGAGCTGTGAATTCATCAGATTTATATGTCGATAAAAGTGACCACTAATGTCCATTCATTGCTCACACTTGCAACGACACACAAAGAAGTGTACATTGAGCTGATGGAGCAGATAAATTTTCAAGCTCCAGTGAAAGGTCAGCGCTCTAATGATCAACAACAACGGCTCTTTGCAGTGGCAGGTCGATAGAGACCTTGCCTAGTCCCCATACCTGGAAATGTCTGGGCAACGCTCTGTCTCTCTGTCTGGCCCTCTCTCACTCTGTCTGACTACACAAGCACAAACAATCTTAGGGCATTTGTAACCTTGGTTGTCTTAGCCCACGGTAGGACTTGCACCAAGAAGTCGACTAGTCATCAGCATTTTAACCTTTGAAGTCGACTAATCGCGAAACATGTTTTTGAGCATATCGTCTCTCAATCGTCCAATTCACGGAAGACTTTCGACTCGCTTGTCTGCTGCCATCGTCGGACGGCAAATTCATGCCGGTGGTACGTCAGGACTGGCGGCAAGGGACGAGGAAATCGGTGTGAAGTGAAGCTCCATCTTCGGTGCCAAACTATTATGTCGAATGATGCAGACGACAACCGTGTGCTAACAAGAATTTTATTCATCGTAGAAGTGAAATGGAAACAATCGGAGAAATGCAATATGCTTCACTGTGGAACACAAGATGAGCTTGGTCGTTTTGTCGAAAAGAGGACGCAGGACTTGCTATAATTCCAACAACTATAATTAGTGTGAGTTGTATTTTTAATCATTTGTTCTTCTTTGTTTCCACTCCTTCCAGAATAAATATATCTTTATGTGAAACCGGTCCGTCACGCAAAACAGGGGCTGGGAACCGCTGCACTGCGCTGAGAAAATATCAATGACTGCACTGATTAACCGTCGTCGACTCAACTTTCAACACATGATAGCCAACTACCAAAAATTGTTAGTCGCTCAACCTTTAGCCCGCAACAGATTTTCTATAAAATCTCCCACTGGGAAAAATAAATAAAGGCGCCTTATGAGAGTGCACATCGATAGCAAGCCCTAAACTTTTGACATCCATGAAACCAGTGAGTAATTACAATCCAAGTTGCTGATGGTTAAAAGGTCGAAATTGCATCCAAAGAAAGTGTGATAAGAAACAAAACAAATTGAGATAAAAACGTATGGCAGCGAAAAAGCATCTCAACAAGTTCATGCGATATTCCATCATAAATTTGTATAGCTGCCAAATGCTTCATCTCGATCACATCCAAATAAAACAGAGCATCTGACCCTGCGTACACATTTTTCTTTTCTTTTTCTTTTTTTACAATTATCGTTAAAAATTCAAATACAATATGACTCTGGTAGAAACGATTCAGGTCTATGCTGTATTTCAGGAACAGTAGCCATGATTGACATAAAAATCAACATAGGGACAAACCAGGCCATTGAGAGCCTAAGTGCCTTGGCGGTTATAGCACCATACGCCGGGTAGTTGAAGTAAGGTGAGAGGACCTTTTTTTTTCAGCAAATCGAAAGCCTTACGACGGACGCACGTGCTCTTCAAGCGCTTATAAAGCTGCCAAAGTCGCTAGTGTCAACCCAGTCAAACGCCATCAACTCGCTAATTGCAAAGCTGAAAGTTACACACCAACCTTTAGACCCTGAATACACTTTGTCAATGGCACTTTTGTTTGCCTTTCAATCATCTCTTGCAGATTAGCTCTGACTGGGGACGTGCGGCCGCAGTAATGTGACGCCTCACTGTGACTACTTTCTGAATATGAGATATAAACGATCAATTTCTATAAAGAGCCACAGACTGCAAAATATTGACCCAATCATAAATAGTGGGATTTGACTCATAATTCTGCCGAGCTTATTATCCGCAAGCCCGCACCAGTACTGATCAATGACTCCTCAATGTCAAAACCATACGGTGCATGTTGTCTTGATTTGGAACAAAACAAGTCCTTGGTGAATTACGACCTGCGGAGGCAACCTCGGGAACCCGCTGACTGCGATGCTGAAGAACAGCAAATGTGAATACAAATGACTGGGTTATTGAGAGCGCTAAGAAAAACATCATCCCGCAAGTCCATTATGTTAATTGGAATTGCCCTTGCCATAGCAGGCAATGGCCGCAACCGCGTTGGGGTGGAGCGGTGATAAATGAACGGCTCCACTATGAATACCGCCGCGGCCAATGATATAGCAGAGCGTGTCAACAACTGCCCCTTTTTGTTTATGGTGACCTTGTAATTAATCAGACTGGGGTAGGGATGTTGGAAAAAATGTCTAGTCAGGAAAGAGGGTGGAGGATTTAAGCCCCAAAAGTCAAGATTGCAGAGGAAAACCAAAAAGAAAAAATACTTGCATAGACCATAGTTGTCTCAAAATGTTTGATGAGGAAATAGCACATGCTCATTTAGGGCTGGACAATAAAGCCTCAAATTCATATCACAGTACAAATTGGTTGTAAAAATCATAAAAGAATCATTTCTGAATGGATATCATGTAACTGAGAACCTTTGTTGTGCGGATCCCAAAAATTAAAAATGAGCTCTACATGGTGAAAAATGGTGGAAACAAGCAATATCGCTGCTTTACTTTATATTGATGTACTTTCGACCTTGCAGACTACTCCTCGTGGCTGACTGAACGTACTCAAGTCAACTTTACTTATAGAGCACTTCATTTCTGGTTGTCCGACAGGTCGCGTGTGCCCACTGTGGAGCCGTTGAATTATTTTCTCTCCAAACGGTGCCTGCGGCGCCGTGGCCTGACATGCTTGAAGGTATTTTCACTCTGAGGCAGATACAAGGACATCATGGACAAGCGTTACCGCGTATGGCCATCATGGTGCTAATTTACAAGCTATCTGGCATTACATGTTCTTTCAGAACACCTGATTTTGGATTCAAATGTGACAGTTATAACTGTATAAGAGAACAATATTTTCTAAGGATGACTATTACCTGTAATTTTTGTTTAAAATTGGTTTTTGGTACCCGGTTTTAAAATACACTAAAAGAAAATGGAACCAATCACGGCTCAGATTCAGAAAATAGCTCAGCTGTGATTGGTCGTTGTGAGCAGTTGTGATGTCATTTTCAGTCGACAGAAGACAAAATGGCCAACCTTAACTTATATTCCACAAACGCAAAATGAATCAGAATGCTGCGTTTCAACTAGTGGGCCTGCTGGGAACATATTCTTGAAAAAAATATATTTGGGTTGACTTCCGTTTTAATAGACTATACATTCATGTTTAAATGCGTTTGTTTCATTTTAAAAGTGTGCTCAAAGACTTTAAAAAAAAAATAAATGCCATATACAGTATTATGCTATAATAACGTGCGAAAAGTGTATTTCTATATCGCGGATTTCACTTACTGCGAGGGTGTGCTGGAACTTAACGCCCGCAATGGAGGAGGATTTACTGTCTACTAAACAGTCATTAAATATTAGAACAACTCTCACTCCCAATTAGACTTATAAACTCCAAAAGCATAGATGTTATGTCTGAGTAACCTGTGGGTCTGAATATTCATGCATAAATGCTGAAGAGCTGAACACTCTCGACCCAAATCCAAAGGGTTTCTTTTGCATATTCCCATCTCTAAATTAACAAGATTCAACATAAAAACATTGCAGTACAACATTTGCATATCTGCAATTCTGATTTACTGTTGCAGCTACACAAATTAATGAGATGGCTTACTGTGACCTCCAGAATAATGACGCCTCTTATAGCAAAAAAAAAAAAAAAAGAAACGGAAAACTAATATATATGAGCTATATCAAATCGGACTTTTTATGCTTGCTAGTCTTATCGCTGCCCTTAAGTGATGGCACCCATTATTCAGTGAGTGTTATAGATTTATTTTCGCAATGCTCAAGATTTATTTCCGTGCCACAAAAAGTAAAATACGGCACCACTTTATGGCAGAGTCATAATTCAAACGTGGGAAATGCATTAAAGCACAATCTGATGCATTACAGGAATTTATAATCAGCTGTGCAACACTGGCCATTGATCGATGGGGAACTGTGGGAGCTTTAGTATATAATTCAGCACAGGGATTTGACAGCGCACTGTTTGCAAATTTGACTTCTTATCCCAGGATGAGACATCAAATGTCATCTGCTGATTCTCTTTACACTGAAACGCATTACTGCAAAGGACTAAGCTCAAGCTACTAGTGCTTTATTTTTTAGTATATTGTATTTGGGATTGAACATGATTTTGGGGCCATCATACCAAATTGAATTACGTTGTATGGTAAATCAAGCAAGATGGAGATTTGTGGGGGGGGTTACCGGAAAAGTAGCGATTTTGAAGATGCAAGTATTACGCCCAACGGCGACAAAATATAAACAAGTGCCAGCTCCCCCAGTGGAGCCGCGGGTCCCTAAGCCAAGTTCCCACAGCCAAGGCCTTCGAGACTGAGCTTCTACCTTTGTACGATGTAGAAACTTTCCAAGTGACTTTTGATCCAGCTGTCTACAAAAAAAGCACTTTTTTTTCCACCAGAATGATTCTAATACATGTTGCCATTCTTGTGTACTGGCAGAGTCAAAGAAACTGCCAGTACAAAAGGCCAGCCAAACCATCATCCAGAGTTGTTTACCAGGAGCATCTGGTCCTCAAATGCGCCAGACGACGAAAGCAGTTAGAGGTGTGAGCTTTCAACGTGTGTTTGAGCGAAACACTGAGGGTCTGAATGGTCGTCGCGAGGAAGATACTGAAAAGCTCCTTCGGTTATTGATAGTCCAGAGAGTCAGACTTGGGATTCCGGTAGCGGGCAAGGCGGGAGGCATTAGTGGAAGTGAAATGGGAAAATATGACGGTGGGGTGAATCAGATATGTTCGCACAAATGGGCTCGTTTGTCCGTCTGTGTACTTGCCGTTATCCTTGTTCTGTGCGCTTCATGGATCAGAGCGACGATGATCAAGGCCTAACTTTCTGACAACGGTAGCTTTTGGCTGCCGTTGAAAAGAGTCATTTCCCGTCGCTGAGGCAGAGCCATTCTGCCTACGACAGTCCTGAACATTCAGCCACTTGGCAGCATCAAAGACGCTGGCCGGCACCGAAAGAAAGGAATTGTAGCGGAGCAAAATCCCAACTCCAGTTGGGTGAATGAGCTCATTTTCTGCCCAGTTGCACATTGTCATCTGCATTGCATATGCAAGTCCGCAGAAATTACAAGCAGTTTTACTAGCGAGGTTCGTAAATCCATTGGAGGGTGGACTATAAATGTGTAGCATTTATTCTGCCCGTCCCGTTTATGTTCCTCCATATTATTTTTAAAGGCAAAACCTTCAATTGTGTGCAATCTGGCAATCTGGTACATGCATGTTACACATTCATCATTTCATTAGGAGAAATTGTGGGACGAGTGCTTGACAATGACAACTATATGCTGTCTTCATTTTCTCAAGTCAACTGGACTGCGTTTAGAACTTAAGCCGCCTCTCTTACTTTTTGCTTGAATGGCTGCTCGTACTGACAGAGGGGAACAGCGTGTGCAGCATTTCAAAAGCCAACTCCGGCATTTGGAAGTTGTTTTAAATCCCTTCAGTGATCTCATTGAATTTCACTGGCTCTTTTTTTCATTTGTTGTTTATCCAGGCACACAACAACAACCAGCCCACAGGACCTATCATGGACACAATAATACACATTTAAATGATCATTCCATAAATTTATATAATGATCAGAGCTGGGCATTTTACGAAAGATTCCTGGTCCGCATATCGCCTACAGCCAGGGTATCCTTCCGCCGTCCGTTTATACGTCTTTTTGTCCGGCCGGACCAAATAGTAAGTATCATTTTAAACGGGCTTCCGACCACCAAATTCAACAAACTACCACACCGGTCACTATTTCTCATGGTTAGAAAAATCCAACCGGAAAGCTATTGCCCGAGGACGGATTATAAAAACGTAAACAATGCATTAAGCTATATTTTTCGCTCGCGATGAACTCCTACGTAAAATAAACCCTCACATTCTTGACATATCGTGAAATACTTACGTTGTCAACCCTCGCTCTTGTAAGAAGATTAAGGCAGCAAAGACTTGTCCGTGCTCCGATCGCTGAATTGCTAGCTGACAGCCAATCGGAGTGACCAAATGTCACGACTCACGACGCCGATTTCACATGCAGAAACGCCCACCAGACGCTTCCGGACGAGGTCCGACGCTACGAGGGTGGTCACTACACCAATCAGACGGCGCAATCAGACGCCACGACGCTTCCCGGCCTCCGACGTCGTATTGATGTATCCAACCCTTCACATGGACATTAAATCTGGTCGAGATGTGTGCTGGTGGCTGTGGACGCACCATCATACGGAACTCTCAAATAAAAAAAAACAAACTATCAACATCCCTGCTGTTCGCGACAGCGGGGGGATTATGAGACTCTTCTCATTTATCACAGCAAGACTTGTGTCTGCACTTCTTCAGTGGGTGATCTATTCGAGGATGTGGCATTCATAAAAGGTGGATGAACATTCAGCCACATCAGCGAAAAACTAAATAAATGTCCAGGTTGGATCGCTCGTTTAATAGACGTAACAGCCATTAAATTGGTGGCGCTTGTTAAATATTATTTCCACCTTAAGAGTGATTTAGATGGTCTTTCCAAAGGTCGTGTCTACCTGCCACTTGGACCATCTGATATGATCCAATATAACTCCGCTATAAACTCTGCCAGGTGTACCCTTGAAGTGGCCAGGGGCGTTCACATTTCCAACAGACCTCCTATGAACTCAGCTCCGGGCTAAAATATTTGCATGACTATTGCGGAGTTGTAGCGCGCGCACACACACACGCAGACTTTGCTAGCTCGCTTTCTGGCACCCAACAGCCCGAGGCGAGCTGACAAAACGGTGCTGCTCAGGTGAAATGATTTAGCCTGTCGAACAGGAGGAAAGCGCTTTGAGAGCCACTGTTTTTCACACGGAGGTGACACCATCTCCAAATACGTCAGCCAGACAAGGCAGATAGCGAGTGTAGCTCATTTTCCTACCACTGCATCCAGCGCTACACTGCTGTGTTTTTTCTAATAAAACGTCTGACATAAATATGAGTATTGCTGGCTGAGCCCCAACACAAAAGAATGACGTGCATGCCACATTGTAAATTTCAGGAACTTGAATGCATCTTTCAATGCTAACGGCAACGACTGGGCGGTTGTTTCCTCACCTGGTGCTGTGACCGCTGAGAAATGCTCAGCAGAAAACATTGAGCATCTATCATCCAAAAGTCAAAGTGCAGCTTTTGTACTGCAGCAAATTTTCTCTCTGTCACTGGTCTGAACCGTCTCCATTAGACCTCTCGTGCGCTTGCTTCACGACCGCTGGGCTGCCTAAATTGGGTCTCCGATCTTGCGTTAACGGCACCAGTAATCGTCGGGGGCCTTTCGCATCTGCAATCGACACCTGCAAACAGACCGGACGGGAGCGAGCCGGCTCCGGGAAAGCTGTCGGTGGTGCCGAGCTTCGCTTCAGAACAGCGCCAGTTGGACTGCCAGGCTAACTTGGCAGCATCTGATATGTTCAATGATTTTGGCCGCCATGATGGCAACAGATCCTCATTTACATTCATGTGATTTAGGTCCTGTTCTATTCTCCGCGCCCAATTCAGAAGTAGTTGTTACTCAGTTCGCAGATGGTGGGGATGAGCCCAGACAATTACAGTTCAAATCTGCCACCGGCAAATGTGTGTAAAGAGAAGACGTTTAAACTGTGCAGATTTGAAAGTGTTGCAATGGAGGGTACGTCAGCGATGGTATCCTCAATCACCATTTTTGTCTCGGACGCAGGGGGATTTTTTTTCATCTCTTCCCTTCGCTTCACTTCCAACAACATAACGTACAAGCAAGAGCAACCGGAGATGGGAGACCTCCAACAAGCCTTAAAATGTAGCTTTGGGGTTGTAACGATTAAAAGCAGGTAAGCATTTTGCATTTTGAATTCCTACAAACTGTGCACTGTGGTGTAGATTTAAAAAACATCTTGACTGAGGACGGGGCAAATAACGGATGAGTTGATTGCGAACTCATTCAGTGCCAGACATTTTCAGACCCTCTTTTACCCTAACATTTGAAAAATATTGAAAAATATATAAATACGTTCCTGGGATTGAATGGCTGGAATGTGAAAAGACAAATAAACATCCCTGGCAGTGAATGAGTTAATCATTTGGTCGATTGTGAAGAGCTGAAAAGAAGCGTTTTCAGCCTGGTTCTGAACGCTGTCAGAGTTGACGTCTGTCTCACATCTTCTGGAGGACCGCTCCAGATTTTGGCGGCGTAAAACTGAAACCTCAGTGTGTTTTAGTCCCGACTCTGGGCACCTGCAGGAGACCACTCCCAGAGGTTATTAGAGCTTAAGAAGGTTCAGATGTACAGCTGTTTAGAAGTCTCTTCTCTGAGCATCAGGAAGTCAGTGCACAACCATTAGCACCTGAGACTCGGTGTCGTGGATCATTTGCCGAACGTTCATGCTTTCATGCATTCATTCATTGGTTCAGTTCCCACTCGGTGGTGGTATGGGTGGGTGTCTGTCTGTCAGTCTTATCTATCTTTATCAGTGCAGGGTGTTGCCAGCCTTTTGCCTGAAGTCAAGAGAAATAGGATTTAGCTCCCCACAACCTGAAACAGGATAAATGGTTATAGAAAATGGATGAACATTTGCCCTGTGAAATATTTCCAGCAAACTAGTGCAAAAGGGTGCTGGGAAAAAAGAAAAAGAAAAAAAAAAATCCACCGCCTCAACTTTATCGCCACTGCTCAGTGGCACGGTGACTAATGACTAGCGACCTGCTTGGTGGCCTTTCCAGAGGCTTTCGTTCTCTTCTCATGCAAGATTCGCCGTTTTCAACCTACAGTGCCCTTCATTTGGGCTCTGACACCTGTTTCCATGGTAACACTATCAACAGGGGACCACTTGGGGTCAGCAAGTGTCTTTCTTCCCCGCCTTCCTCTCTTCTTTGCTCGGGTCTTGACATTTACGCCGCCTCAACGTGTACCTGGTCATCCCGGAACATTTTCTTCAGCTTGTACATTTTCTCACTCTGTTGATTCGTCCTGCTCTGATTCTTGTTGCGTTGTGTCTGATCAGTTCTGTCTCAAGTACGCACGTCCGGACTATCTAAGCTCCGCTGACTGTTAGAAACGAGATGCATGCAGACAGAGCTGAAGGGATTTTTAGCAAATTCGGCAAGAAAGAAAACTGAAAGTCAAAATTGAGTCCATCTTCCGCAAATGTGCTTTCAACTCACCCAATTACCATGAATGAAATTGCCACGTTCCGTAATCGCCTTCGTGCATAGCCAGACGATTAAAAAGAAAAAGCTGATTAAGACGCGAGTACGAAATTAAAAGAAAGCATGTTGGGTTTATTCAACTGGAACTAATTGTAAAGAGTTGGTGAATTAAGAACTGGGCATACAGTAATTAAGTAATAAATGCAGCTGCGCAATGAACTTTTGCTTATTGGACAATGCATGGCTCCTAAGCTACAGTGCCTTAATTAAAATAAGGACTGAGGCAGGACTTGGCTGCTTACCCACAATTACGCTAAACATGTATTCCATTTACTAAATGAATGTCCGCCACGAATTGATGAGGAGTCGCAGTAGTTGTGAGGTTCAATTAAGTTTCTTTTCATGGAAAAAAACTGGGGGGTGGGGGGAGATGGAGTGACGCCAGTTTTCACAACAGCAGTAAATCAATCCTCATCTGCCAGTGACACGCGGGATGGGCCAGCCAAGTGCATCACATGCACAAAAAGTGTGCAGCATAAATCTGGAGATGGTTATGGATGTGTCAATTAGACTGTCACTTTTTCTCAACAAGGAATTGGATGTTCTGGCCTCAGATAACCCGGTTTAATCCCACTCCCGGCGGCGTTCTGCAGGATTGATCGAGTCACACACTTTGCTGGGGAGAATGCTAATTGCGGTCAGAGAGCCACCTGGCCGCGCGACTCCACCTGGGCAAGGGTTGCCAGGTCAAAGCCCCAATGATGAGGCTCTTTCCGAATCTCAATTGCACTCTGCTCAACCTGATTTTAGTCCTAAAATGCGTGACTAATAGGAAGCAGACCTCCAAACAAAGGGTTTTTATTCCCCCATTGACTCAAAGCACTTAGTATCAACATTGCAATACTTTGCTTTGTTATCTCTCATGGTAGATTATGAACACACCAGCGCCGGATATTGATTGTTCTACTCTATGGTCACTGCATATATAAACAAGCAAAAAAAAAAAAAAAAAAGTCATATTTATCATGTTTGTATGACTCGTCGCTCGGTTCATTTTGTTTGGACGGCGGGTATAAAGTCACAGCACCGTGGAGACGAGAGCTTAGAGCGGTTACTTTAATAAACAAAGTGCCTTTTGCCAACCTTGGGTAATGAACGTAATGTGTGGAGATGGCGACAACAAACGGAAATTTACAATAACACTACGTGTTGATTTGTATGTCAATAAAGGTCATGGCGTCAAAACATCGTGGTCTTTGTGAACATGTGATCTTACTTTGCCATCTATTGATAACCATCCTTCAAATAGGAGGCGCCAATTAAAAATGTTAAAACGTAAAGCGTACGAGCTGTGACTGTGAATGTACGGCCGTTCATGCATGTTGGGTTTTTATAAGAAATGGGAAGAAAACATTTATTGATTTTAAACCGTTTTTTATGATAGTATGAGAGAAAAATGATTTCTTCAAATGTTTCTGTTGTTATTGTATCCGCTTGATGTGCTAGAAAACTCACCTCTCTTATACAATAGACCAATTAGAGCATAATCACTGTTTGTCATTCTGCTATGATGTACTGTATATTACATCATATCGCAGGCTGCAATTTCCTGCACTGATCTTTTTTTTTTTTTTAAATCAACGTGAACAATAGAAATTAATATCTCTTGGGTCTCATATCTCAGATAAAACAACGGTAAAACAGCTTTTGGCACTAATCATAGAAAGCTATAATTATTTTTAAATGTCACAACAAGTTAGATTATACTGTGAAATCGCTCCACATAATTGCCATGCTTTATTTGTAATTGTCTATTGACAAATATTCAATTGGCCACATCTGCCCACTTAATATTGACTTATACAAAGCGGTTTACCTACTATTCTCTCACGAGCTTTGGCTTGGAAAGACAAAAGCCCCGAGTGCTATATGGACTGCACTTGGTCAGAAATAATTCACAAAAAGAGTACCATCAGTTCTTGAGGAATACTGCGCTATTATACGTGATAAAGTAGTGACTTGAGATGCGAGTTAAATTTTTCCCACGCTGGTAACTCAAAACATTTGTAATGTTCTGTATGTCAAATCAGCTTTCCCTATTGAAATGAATAGAAACGCCATTGAGTCGTTCCAGCTTCACAAAAAAACAACAACGAAAATTTGCCATGTGTGTTTTTTTAAGGAACTATGTGTTAATTCCGCCGCCATTGCGTGAGTCTGCGGCGTTAGCGGCTAGCTAACTGCTAGCAGCGAGTCCCTGAGCTGGCAACAGCATCTTGCGGCTGCTGCGTTGCTTTCTTTTCTTCTTTTTCAAAAATGTGGACATTTTCATTTTGGGGTAATTCACTCTTCTTACTTAAAATCGCAGTTTAAGGTATTTTCCCATTCATGGTCCTTGTGTAGAATAAGAAGGTTGTGTTAAAACCTAAACAGCCATATTTGACATTTTGAGTTGAATGTTTTTATTCATTCATGATATATAATTTATTTATGTTACCCACCGCTGAATTTACCTGGCAGCAGTCGAATAAGGGGAGTACCGCCACTTATTGCTTTCCACTTAAAGCACCGGACACAATGGTTGCAAAATAGACTTCTACAGTATTGGCCAATGGACATAATTAAGGACCCCTGTCTTTGCTCTCCAAATTGGCCAAATGGACCAAATTACAAACGAAACAGTAAATAGTGAAACCCGAAATATACACACTTCACGGACTTTATGCACCTGCGGTTTATGGTGTCACATGTTGACATATGCTTGAAAAAATCCAAAGGATGGCTTGAATGACTTTATTCTAAGGAGGTGTAACTCTAATCGACAGCTGAAAACTAACTTCAAACGACATGAAGACGTAAACACCAAAGCGTAAAATGTGAGGACACATTATAAGAGCTCGACTAAATCTCTTCACAAAAGAGCTGTGAATAATTAGTGATGCATTACGCATCGTCAGACTCTCGCCGGAACGGCTAAGAAGCCTGTCGGCCTCAGACTTCAGAGTCAGATAAGCAAAGTGCAATGTCCTGCCATCCCGCCTGCTCCCCGCTGCATTTTGATGGTCTAGCGGTGTGAAGACTGAGTTGTTGTGGTGACACCACTGCCCCGCCGCCTGATGTCTGTCCAATGAAAGCAGAACACTGCCATTCCCTGAGGACCTTAATGATCCAAAGACTAACACACACACACACACGCACAATCGGGTGCATGCAAGAACAGAACGCACACGAGATTATTGATCACTGTCACATCGATCAATAGACTGGAAACTAGCCTCTAAGCAAGGCAAAATTAGGACATTGATGATTTGTTAGTTAATGCAGACATTGCTGACAGCATCACTGTCCCTCATTCTGGCACACTTACACACACATTGAAAGAGAATCGCCAGTACACCCACACACACACACAGACACATTAATTGACCGATATGGAGCCATGAACAAGGAGTTCTTGTCTTTTTTTCTTTTCTTTTTTTTGGGGGGGGGGGGGGGGGGGGAATTTTGTCTGGCACCAGACAGTTTGCGTCCAGACGAGTCCCTGGCAGAGAGGACAGCATGGCTGTCTGAGAGGAGAACAAGAGAAAGTGAGAATGGAACATGGCAACAAGCAAACATTCAGGCCCAAAGGAGTGAACCTTGTGAACCTTACAATTTGTGCCCCGGGGTCCCCGCTGGTAAAAGCAGGAAAAGACCATAAAATATCAGCAAATGAAGCAATCCCGTTCGGCCAAAGAGGAACCCAAAAAGATTCAGTAGTCCGGGTGAGCGATCTGGCGGTTTGGTTGGCTTGCCCGTCGCCTGTCTGGGCAGAGAACAAACGGCGTGAAAGAAGGCGCCGGGAAAGTGGAGGGGGCGAGAACGAGGAGACGTAAGGAGTTTGAGAGAACGAATGAAGGCAGGTGCTGCCCTTTGTGATTAACACGGGTTTGTCGCTACGAGCCAACACAATAACACTACAGAAGAACACACAATCGGTGTCCCCACTAAGCAATATTAACAGCTTGTTTGAATATCATGTAGAAATGCACTTGAAAAACTCAACATAATATGATTTGTAGAGCGCGTTAAAAAAAAAAAAAACAGCTGAAAAAGTGCCGTATACAAATCAAAATCAAACGCAAAACACTAATCGATGGAACAATTGAAAAACAACACAAACAAAAAAGAGACTAAAACAAGGGCAGAGTTTCATGTTGTGTTGAAATGGGTTCAAGGTGGCTTTTAAAAGTGAATAGTGACGGTGCTTGTCGAACAGGCACCGAGAGGTCATTCCATTTAGTTTGGAACCAGCAACACAAGTGTTAGCCCCTCTGAGCTTCTGCTTTGACTTAGGTACCTTGAGGAGCTGCTGGTCAGCTGACTTGAAGCACCAGGCATGAGGCATGAATACATATCATTAATTACCAGGGATTGGATTTGATTTTCATGTCCCGATTTTCTATTTGATTTGATTTTTTTTTTTTAAATTGCTACCGTGCTTGCCTCTGTGCACTAGTGTGGTTGTGCAGCCATCCACAAACGCAATGATGTTTGGCGCAAAAGCATAATTTCATCTACACATTCGAAATGGATGGAATGAAAAAAACGTTTCAAGACCTCATTTGTTGTATTCCATGCTCACTGCATATAGCGGTCGATTTAAATCAATTTTTGATTAATCGTTACATCACTATTAATTACTAATTGTAACAGAAAAATACCTTTTTTTTTGTCTGACGTTGATTCCAATGTTTGGTAGAATAATATTCTGATAACCAATTCATTGGTCCATTAAAATTTTATGAAACTTATTTTTGCTCCCTTAACAACAATAAAAATGTGAATTACAAGCAGAACATTTGACTGTTTTACAACACTTTGTCCTGAAGTATTTGTTTACCTTTAAAAATCTGCCAAAAATGCCCCTAATAATACCGTTATTTCTTGAACAAATGTATTATTTCAGAAGTGTGATTCAAACTGGTAGCCCGTCGCATTAATCAGTAGCCAAGAATTACATAACTGCAACAAAAAACTAAAAGGAGACAAATGCATTCACGCAAGATCAAATGCAGCACAGCACAGTGTAAACATCACCGGTGTTATGAATGTTCCAAACCCACAAGATGTTTTTGTTTTTTTTCATGCCGAAACCTGCATGGGAGGACAAATTCATCAATGGGGAGGGAAAGTGTGAAAGTAGACTCTTCCATGTGTGAGCTAATGTGCGACTTTAGCCCATTTCAGGCATGGTTGCAAGTATTGTCTATACGAGCCATGCATATTCCATTCGAAACGTTCCGCCAGATATAACATTTATCCAAATTGTTTAATGCCATTCTGCTCCCATCCCATTCTCATCACATGCACGCTGCAAGTCGTTAGAATGGAGGGGAAATAAAACCAGGCTTAAAATATATGTATTCAATTGAATCCACTTCGTAAGGACATTTGCGAGACGGCCAGCGTAAAGTATTACCTTTATCAGCTGGAACATCGAACATCAACCTTTTTGGAACTGTTTCGCCGTTAATATTCTCCACGTAAAACACGCTTGGGTTATTCAAGTAGCAACAACGACCTTCCTCATTGTGGGGTTTTTTTTTCTCTGCAATGCTATGCCACTAATTAGAGGTGAGTTGTGCAGACTAAGTAACTAGCTTGCCTCATTGTTTTAAAATGGACTATTTCAGGCTCTCAGCTTGCCAACCTTTTGTTGTCGACTTATTGTACAAAGGCAGTTTTGTTCAAGCTGGGCATTCTACAGTCCATTGCAAATCAAACAATTGCAAACATTCAAAGGGGCCGCCTCAAACGTTGTACAATGAGGCTGAAAAGAGGAAAATAGCAGTGTTGGAGTTAGCGGTTCTCGGGCTTATCTAGCGGAACACAGGACATCTTTTTGGTTTTTTTTTTTACAACTAACTACAGCTGCTTTGAAAACAGTGAAGAAGTGTGGTGCTTGCGGAGACAACAAATGTCTCAACTTTAGAGAATAGTGTGAGTCACTGCAGTGGGCGTATCCTTGTTTATGTTTGTATTTTAAAACCTCGTGAGGATATGCGGTTCAGATAATGGATGGAATATATGGATGGATGGATGGATGGATGGATGGATGGATGGATGGATGGATGGATGGATGGATGGATGGATGGATGGATGGATGGATGGATGGATGGATGGATGGATGGATGGATGGATGGATGGATGGATGGATGGATGGATGGATGGATGGATGGATGGATGGATGGATGGATGGATGGATGGATGGATGGATGGATGGATGGATAGATAGATAGATAGATAGATAGATAGATAGATAGATAGATAGATAGATAGATAGATAGATAGATAGATAGATAGATAGATAGATGAAAACATATTGAAGTTATTGTCTGTGGCAATGGTTGCGAGGGACAGAATGTAATCACTGAAATATCGGTCATTACCAAATACTGTTTTAAAGGTATCAATAGTCACACACTCGGAAAAAAAAACAGACATCAATTAATTTTTTTGCGATGCATTGATTGGTAATCAAATCGAATCCTGGCCCTCTGTCTAGTGATGAAAATCGCGAGGTGGCAAAATGTTACCACTCTTCGTGATTACAAATACGAACAATGTCAGACTCAATTGAAAGAGTTTGAAAAAAATCATAAGGTGCTGAAAGAGTGCCTCGAAAATCCTTTAACCACTGACGAGCAGCCTTCAGAAAAGGAGACTGTTGATTATAAGGACTGCGCAAGGACAGAAAGGTTTTTTTAATCCTTCTGCTGGAAAGTGAGGCAGGATTTATTCAAATCCATGATCGCCTACTGGGATCTAGACCATAACCTAAACGCAATTCGAGTCTGTTATACAACCTTTAAAAGCAGACCGATTGCATTCCCGATTATTGTAAATATCATTATCGGCTTACTGTCAGCTGTCTGACTTTGTTTGCCATGTAAACAATCTTTGATATTTAATGATCAGCCATTTGTAAGAAACAAATACAACCGCTTCGAAGTGTTCCAAATTCACAAAGACTGTTCCAGTGTTTATGATATTCTCTAGAATCACCCCATTTTGTTTGACAGCTTTACCACTCGAGTCTAAGTTTACTACTATTTCTACTCAATGCACTTCATTTTCAATCATATAAAAACCTCCAATGTTCACTGTTGATAAAATATTCAAGCACTTGCTACTACAAGATGTAATTCAGAATTAAAGATGACCGCACACCAAAAAGTAACCGCACATTCTTAACATGAGTAAGCAAGTCATTCGCCAGGAATTTTACATTACGCGCTTAAAAGTAATGATGAGCTCACATGCTTCCGTCATGCTGTCAACTGTGCAGAGGAAGAAAATGACGCCAGTCAACGACGCATGGAACATCAATGAGTTCAACCACCACTGGCGATTTAAGTGGAATCGACTTCTGCTCATTTCCCAAATTACCCGTATCTGACTGGCCAACCGCTGCAGGGGCAACAGGAAGAGTGGCAGTTCATTTCCACACAACACATACACGCAGGCACATACACGCACCCCATTTCCCCATTTCTCTGCGGGGAATCAATGATGTCTGCTTAATTATTGGGTGAATTTAATCAGCAACAGCAGTACTTACTGCCGTGTGACCTAGTAGCTGTCAGGAAGCCACTGGCCTTCCATAGGTAGTGCGATTGTGCTGCCACCATAATCAAGAGTAGAACTCTATGATTGTTCAAAGCTATGGGGAGGAAACTGGAAAAGCGCGTATTAATAATAATAGCGTCTGGATGCATATCATTAAAGTGGAAATCAACCCAAACGTTTTTTTTTTTTTTTCAAGAATATGCTCCATGCAAGACCACTAGACCACAAGGCATTCTGATAAATATTGCGTTTGTGGAATATGAGTTAATCCACCTGTTTTCAGCCATCTCTGGGGGCGGCCATTTTGTCACTTCTGTCGACTGAAAGTGACATCGCAACTGCTCAGGGTTCAGGTGACGACCAATCACGGCGCAGCTTCAGAAAACCGGTCAGCCGTGATTGGTCGTTACCTGAGCGCTGGGCAATTGTGATGTCATTTTAAGTCGGCAGGAGTGACAAAATGGCCGCTCCCGTTAGATGGCTAAAAAGGGGTGGATTTTGCTGCTTAACTCATATTATTAATCAGAAGGCCGTGTTTCAACTAGTGGGCCTGCATTGAACATATTCTCGAAAAAAAAAAGTTTGGGTTGATTTCCCCTTAAATAAAGATTTCTACCACTTTTCGGTTTACCGCTGATATTGGTAGACAGCATTGATAAATATGTCAACAAAACAACAATATTAGCCCGGGTATCGGCAATTAAGCTAAACTCATCGATCATGAATAAACTGTAGGCAGCAACTCATGTAGCTTCACAGGATATAACGTTTCCCCAGACTACAGTCGCCTCTTTCGCGCATTTCATTTACAAAGCGCTCAACTGATTCTATTGTGGCACAGAGGAAAGACAGGCTGGGGATCCAAAGGTTGATTTGAGTCACTATTTTAGAAAGCAAGGGTGAAAAAAGGACACAAGGACTGGGATTATGAACAGAAGCTTAGAACTACCCGATGTGAGCCACTGTTGGATGTTTAACAATAGCTAACATTTCCCACCAACGACAGAATAATAAACAGGTTGACATTTTGTCTTTTTTGCCAAAGTCTGCAAGTGAAGGTCACTGCAACTAGGTGCTGTAGAAGATGGAAACCGGCCATGTTGACAAACGCCTCTATTAAAACTGAAGTAAAAACTGACTGTCCGTACGCCCAATGGATTTCTGACCAAGATGTCACAAGCATCCAATATAACTGAGTCGTTTGACCCCTAGTGGACACCCAACTATTTATCCTTAAGTTAGAGACACGGCCCAGCCAGGAATAGTATCATTCTGATATCTGGGCATGCAAAGCCACAATCCTTTACGATGCAATGAAGAGGAGGTGCCTGTCGTTTGGGAGGAATCACCCTCTTGAATATTACATTCAGTTGTAACAATGGTGGTAGAGGCACCTGCGGGCCAAAAGTGGAGATGTTGTTTGTTATTTGTTGGGGGCTAAATTATTCAGTCTCTTTGGAAGGGGTGGAAGGACAACATTGTATGTGGGGAAACAGGTGATGTCATAGGTCGCCTCCTCTGTTGAGAGAAGATTTCTAAAGCTCAGCATCGCTCCTCACTCACTTGTCTTTCAAACCATCTGGGTTAAAAAGAGTTATGCATGCAAGTTAGTCAATATCAAGGTCATCGAGGATGTGGACAATGTTGACCCCCCCCCCCCCAAGGGGGTGGAGCGTGTTGACTAATGACAGGATAGAGGTGGCGTGTGGCAAGAGGAAATGAATTGAGGTCAGATTGTTTCATTGTATTGTTCGGCAATAATAACTCATATGTCGCATCCATGAGGAATGTCATTAAATTCAGTGGAGCCAATTATTGGGTATATCTTGCAAACCGGCCGACAACTGTCTGTTTTGCATATTAAGTGAAAAAGCTCATCAGAAAGGGAATTTTTCATGAAAGTATGCAAATGCGACAATTGGAGCAGTTAAAATTGCTGCAGGTGTGCTCAGAATCAAATATAGTCACCACGTGTGGGCGACAGACATGTCAAGTTAATGACGCCATTGGTGGTAATTGGACGGCAGATGGAAGGACCACGCAGTCAAATGGCAGGTGCAATCAACTCGCGTGTGTAAAGGTGCTGATTTGGTTGGTCTGTGGATTCAGAAGCGTTATGTCGAATGAGCCTTCATCCAATGGTGGGGTAGAGCGCTTACGAGAATCGCAAGGAAACAAGAAGCAAGCAATTGGACCTTCAACGGGCTCTGTGGCAACAACCTTAAAGCGGAAGTCAACCCAAACATATTTTTTTCAAGAATATGTTCCCAGCAGGCCCACTAGTTGAAACACGGCATTCTGATTAATTTTGCGTTTGTGTAATATAAGTTAAGCAGCAAAATGCACTTGTTTTTAACCATCTCTGGGGGCGGCCATTTTGTCTTCTGACGACTGAAAATGACATCGCAACTGCTCACAACGACCAATCACGGCTGACCTGTTTTCTGAATCTGAATCTGAATTGGTCGTTGGGAGCAGTCGTGATATCATTTTCAGTCGACAGAAGACAAAATGGCCGCCCCCAGCGACAGCTAAAAACGAGTGCATTAACACTTATTGTGCAAACGCAATATTTATCAGAATGCCCTGTTTCAACTATTGGGCTTGCATAGAACATATTCTTGAAAAAAAAAATGTTTGCGTTGACTCCCTCTTTAACAAGCGCTTCTATCGAGAATAATGAACACCCGTTTTGCAAAAGGTGCTCCCTCATTAGGTGTTTTGATGAGTGTGATAAGGACTGTGACCAGACCCCCCCCCCCCCCCCGAAAAAAATTCCCTCATATCCTATCGGGAGGAAAAAAATGTTTGATATGCTGTATGAACAAAAGCAATGTTAACTAGCATACTGTGTTTAACCTGTGTGGTTCCACTGTCCCGATTGGCCTTTGTTCAGAATAAAAAGCGGGGAAAAAAAAAAAAATCAGATGAAACACTTTGAGCCAACTCTTTCCAGATTATTTATTTTGTTTTGAATATGATCGCGGCTAAGACCAAGCTTGAGGACAATCATACATAAATTAGAGCAATACAATCTGCAATTACAAAATATGTAGTGAGTAGGCCAATGCCAGTGTAAAACGCAACCTCTGAATTACTCTGCCTAGTATACAAGCTAAGAAAAGGCCTTTGGGAGGTACACACTTGTGTCCACTCAGCACTCGCACACTCACACGCACACACAAACACCGACTTGACAGTTTATTAGCCTTCTGAGAGGTTTTTTTGGTTGACAGTTTGAGAGGTTAATTAGTCAAAGAGGAGGTAGCCTGCACTGAGCCTTTTCATTTGAAAGTAAATATGATATATATATATTTCAACTTTTCACTCATTCTATAAAAGCAAATATATATATATATATATATATATATATATATATTGCTGTTTTCCGAAGGTAGGCATTTTACAAAATTTGGGTGGTCCGTCATTCGTCATCGGCCAAGGTACCCATCCGTCATTCGTCAGTCCGTCATTTTTCGTGACGAGACGAATTGTAATTGTCTGTTGGTTAGTTTGTTAGTCAGTCAGTCAGTCCGTCAGAAGTCCGTTGGTCCGTCAGTCAGCGAAGACCCCCCCACCCCAAAACGTCAGCAAAACAGACGTTTGTCTGTGATGAATGCGGTTAGTGACGATTACGCTGACGTACGAAAACCCACTTCCATCACTGCTTAGTCCGTCATTTTAAAAGCAAGTGTCCCGTCGCTTGGCGATTTGGGGCAAAACGGGTCCGTCAGTCTAGACCGAATGCCCACCTGTGCTGTTTTCCTGTGTGAAGGTTGACTTACCTGCTTATAAAGGTGACATAAAGAGAGAACGTTTAGATAAGAATCCAAATGATGTGGCGACGGCAGCTCGGACCGAAAAGACTCACATAATCCCTAGCCAGTCGAGTATCAAACAGCGTCCGCGGCGCACCGCAGTGCAGTTATTGTATAAACAGAACCAAAGCATATTTACCCGCCAGCTAAAGGCGTCACTTGAGGCCGCGTGTTTGTGTGTGTGAACATCCTTCACAGCTGACCTGGAGGGGGTTTCACCACCTGAACTTTCTGCTCTCTACTTCACAGCAGGAGAAGGAAAAGCACAGAGTTCGAGGTCATTTGAAACGCCTTCCTCATTGCATGTACACGCGCACACACATTTCAACTACAAACACACAGTAGCACCGGGGGATTTATGTTGCACAGTAAACATTGTGAAAAAGCACACATCTGAAGGAGCGCTTGAAAGATAGGGAAGACCTTTACAGACTATTTCTCAGCCCAGTTGCTCAGGTGCAAGAGCAAAATAGAAAGCAGGATGGTGAGAGACATTAACTGTTGAGGGATGTGTCGAGAGTCGGCGGGCGAATGCCAGCAGGGCGAAAGGAACAACAGAAATGTTATGCGGCACTTAAAGTGGAAGAGCTCCAGTTTGGATTCGAGCGACTTGCCTTAATGAGGACCATTAACGCAGCTTGCCCAGATTCCCTAAACGCTGGGGAGGACTGGAAGATGGCGGCTAAAAATAAAACACCTCAAGCAAAACCTGGATTCATGAGGCGGGTGCTTGTACTAAAAAAAAAAAAAAAAAAAGGGATATTGCACAGGCCGGTATCAGAAAGCAATGTACATCCCGGTGGAGCCTGGAAATTAGAATTAATTGGGACTACAATGGTGCCTTGATTTGAGAGTTTAATCCCTTCCAATGATCTTTCCCCATTGAAATGAATGGAAATGCCATTAATCCATTCCAGCCCCCAAATAATACCAACAAAAATATTTGGAATGTGTTTTTTTATTCAGAAAAACAGCACTGTGGCATATTTTTGCCACATTCCTTTGATTACTTTTTTTTTTAAGGGGAAGTCACCCCCAAATTTTCTTGACAAGAATGTTCTATGCAGCCCCACTAGTTGGAACACGGCGTTGTGATTAATATCGCGCATGTGGAATATGAGTTAAGCAGTAAAATCCACCCGTTTTTGTGGACAAATCATGATCAGCTTCAGAAAACAGGTGAGCCGTGATTGGTTGTTACCTGAGCAACTGTGATGTCATTTTCGGTCGATAGAAATGACAAAATGGCCGCCCCCTGAGATGTAATCAAAATGTCATGTTTAGACTAGTGGGGGCTCATACAACATATTATTTTAAAGAAAATTTTGGGGTTGACTTCTGCTTTAACATTTTAAAATCAACTTCACTTTTGGGTCTTTCAGTCATTTCATAAGATACATTTTTTTCCTTTCCTTTGCTTTGAAATGTCTTATTTTTTATTTGTAAATGTGTTTAAATGCTGTCAATGTTAGTTATTTTAATAATTTTAAGCTACTTTTGTTCTCTTTGTTGGCCTTTGAATGTCTTCAGCTCATCCGCTTGTACATAAACACTTTTAGGTATGCTTTGACTTGTGTGAAGCACATCAAGTTGCCTTGTGTATGAAATGTGCTCTAGAAATAAAGTTGCCTTGCCTTTGCTTTAATTTAAAAACAACCCGCAATTACATAATTAAACCGAATGTAAAGAATTAAACATTTTATGCATCATGAGTTTAGGCTACAGGTGTCAAACTCAAGGCCCGGGGGCCACATCTGGCCCGCCACATCTTTTTGCGTGGCCCGCAAAGGCAAATCATGTGTCGACTTCATGTTTCTTTCAAATTGTCTTCATTTTTAACGAAACTGAGATATGAGATATCGCAAGATTTTTGTTACCAATCCTCCCGTTTAAATACATTTAAAAAAAAATTTTTTTTTTTTTTTTTTTTTTTACTAATCATTGATTTCAAAAAGTAGTTATCCATCAATTTGTTGTGTATATGTGATGATATTAGGCGATCATACATTTATATGGGTACACAATCATAACGGCCCTCCGAGGGAAACCATAAGTACGATGTGGCCCGTGACAAAAATGAGTCTGACACCCCTGGTTTAGGCATTCATTCAATGGGCATTGTGTCTCTTGGCCACCAGAGGGCAGAATATTACATACAGAGCCACTTGCACTACGAAAGATTTTTTTTTTTCTTTGACATCAATTTCAGTCGACAGCAGGGGAAGTTGCCGCATAAAATGTCAGCCTCCTCGCATGGCGGGAAACAGTTGGATTAACCTTAATTCCACAAGCACAATATTTATAAGAATAGCGTTTAGACCTGTGGGGGCACATATAACATATTGCAAAAACATGTGTTGACTTGACTTGGGCTTTTAAAGACAACGTTTGATTTATCTGCACAGAGCGCCTCGGAACGACTCGAATAAGAGTTTTCGATCACGTCCAACATGGGCCATTGGCCTCAAAGGAACAGAAGGGAGAGAAAAATCTCGACTGTCAAACTCTGCTCGCCTGCACATATTTCTTTTGTTTTCAAACGGGTAGTTCACATTTTAAGATCCTCTACGGCTTTTCTCTCTTCACTCAATGTTCGCACACAGCGAAGCCAAGCTTCCAACAGCAGCCCACACGGCCGTCCCGCTTCTGCGATTCAGTGCTGATGTACAGTCTGCATTTGTCAAATGTACAGCATTCAGCCAAACAAGACAATCCCTGGCCTGTGCATACTGCAAAGCCGCTGTTCCTTTCAATTCTTTTGTCAGCATGTAAATTGGTTTTTGCTCTTTATTGTATGAGTGGGCAAAAAGAGAAGCACACACATACCGTCGACGCGAGTGCGCGAGACCCCAGGCAAGTGCTGTGATGAGACGAGCATAATCGGTACATTCATCCTTGTTCCGCTAATAAAGCGCGATGTGGTCAAGAGGGCAACGGCCAAGAGCTGTGTTGTTGAGGGAACGGCTCTCTAGAAAACAGCATCGAAAAGAAACAAATCCACACATGGTGGCGCCCAATACGTCTATTTGTTTTACTCGTTTGCTAGCTTGTGCATTTACTTTAATATTAGCGTTACGTGACGGAGATGCTAGCTTGTGCATTTAATATTAGCGTTAAGTGACGGAGACACCTTGGCTTCCGGGGGCGGGGTTTTGCCGCGGCCCGCGGCCCAGTGGTTGGGGACCCCTGGACTAAAGTATTTAAACTTTAGGCCCCTACAGCTGGGTACATGAAATAAAACTACAAAGAAATGGGAATTTGTCCTTCTTTACGAGTATAAAAGCTTCCACTCCTCTCGGACGGATTTCTAGGAAATTGTCTATGTTTTGTTTGTTTTTTGGGGGGTTTTTTGTCAGGTTGTTGAAAGTTGTAGCAAAGGTGATGTCACATGGCCCAGAAATAATATTTTCATGTTTGGAAAATCCAATTACTGCAGTCAAATACAGCAATGTAGCAGGCCCTGAAAACATTCGACTAAGAGGTTCAACGATTAATTGAGTCATCAACAACTAATCAATTATCAAATTAATTGAGAACTACTTTCATCATCATTTAGAGACCTTGTTTCATTTGAAATTGTCCAAATCGTCAGAATTTGAGCCTCTCTACAATAAACATTCTCAGATTTCTCTGGTCCTCCATGAAATGAAAGCAGGCCGATAATCTTTGTGCTTAATCCAAATGAGACATTTGCAAACTTTTCTTTGGAAAACAATGATCCAATTTCGTGCCTTTTTTCTGCTATACGTTACGGACCAAACTAACCAGCAAATCAATCAATTTACAGTATGTTTGTTCATTTCCTGCACTGTCAATTTGAAATAATGTCGTGTTTCTTAATAAAAGGATTGAAATTAAAACAAATTTGGCCCAAAGATTATTATTCATTGATTAAAAATCGATCTTTGGTCACCTGTCTATGCCAGCGTCATACAGTGAAAGGCATAACAATGAAATGCTCTTCCATTAGATGTCATAAGGCACAACAAACTTGTGTATTCACTCAATAACATTAACCAGCGAGCATATCAGCTTTGTGTTCAATTAAAGTGGCTCAAATTTCACGCAAATCAATTGGTGAGTAAACTGAGACGAGTTCATCATTATTTCAGTATTTTTCTTTGGTGGTGTGCCTTGAGATTTCTCTTATGTAAAAATGCGTCCAGTGGCTTAATAAAGGCCAGGAAATACCATTGTGATGGAAAAAAGTTGATCGCTATATTTCCAAATACTCCACTAAATATTTTAGAGTTCACATTTAAATTAACAATGGATGAACACACACTATATGAATTGCTGAGACATTCAAAATTCAATTAGCCAGCGCGTGAACCAGCTACACTTTTTCTTTTTTTTTTTCTTTTTTTTTTTTTAATAAGCACTGCGGGAAACTGAATGTATTGTTTCAGTAACATCAGAGAGCATGACCGATGTTTTCCGCCATCTTATCGCAGCTTCTTCTGAATAAATCTTCACGGTATCTGATGGATGATGCAGACGCTCATGTAAGCCAGCAAGGTCCACATTTAACGGTCTAACTAATGGCAAGTAATGACGGCGGAGTAGTTAGTGCAATTAACACTTAAGGAAGGGAAAACGTAACAATTTTCCGGGAATTATGTCAAATACTAATGACCACGTAGACCATGGCAGTCTTGTTCAGTTCCCCACAGGCTGACAAATGGATGTGAATGAGTTGAAAGCAGTGAAAGAAGTGGCGTTAATGCACAGGCAGCAACGCTGTGTTGCAAAGGTTAACAAATGCCACATGTGTCATCTGCAATTTATAGCAATACTTTGCATTTGCGATTTTAGCACTCCGTTGAAGCTTTCACAGGCTGATTAAAGACTTTGAAAAATAATAATAAAATAAAATAAAAAATGCCCAGTAAGAAACACCAAACCCAAGCTCAGTGTGGGGAGACTGTTTTTTTTTTTTTGTTTTTTTCACTTGGCTCTGTTTAGAAAACGGTCATGGTCAACAATCGTAAACATTAAACCTGTTCAACATTTCTAATGACAAATCCTTGTGTGTGGTCAAAACCGAGTTAGGCCGAGCCAAGGACTCCACGATTGTGATGTGAAACCGCCAATTAGGAAGTGACCTGAAGTTCGCTCTGTAGTCCGATTTCCTAGAAGATCAGTTGGTTGTGTTAAATGTTTGATAATATGCCGGAAGACTCATTTGACACAATGAAATTCATTTGCAACGGTGACGTAGTCACTAGATGACGTAACAGCTAGCCTAGCTAGCGCTCTTCTTTGTTGTATTTTCTAGCTTTTTGGGATGCACTGCGGTACGGCGCTGCCTCTAACAGGTTATTCTTGGTACTACAAGTGATATCTGGGTTAGGGTAAGAGACTTCGGTGGCTGTCGGTGGAGATATTGTGTTTGTGGCGTGCTGTGTTGGTCATCTTGAGTAGACAACACACGATGAGACCTTTTTTTTTTTCCTTGTCTCGTGCGGGGTCTTTCACATTTCAAAGATGGCTTCAGATGTTAAAAATCAGTATGGGTGGACTCCACATAAAACTTGTTAGGATTTGAGAGTGAAATGCCAGAGTCTCTTGAGATCAGTACTCCAAAGAAACAGAAAAGCGAGAAAATAGCTCCGATTCTGCGGCTCGGCTCGATGACGCCACCGTCACACAGCAGGGCGGACATAAAACTCTGCCAGACACAGTATGGCGCATCCGAACACAACAGCAAATAGGTAAGAAAGGAATAGTGACAGAGATTGAGATTCACTACTGTGTGTTCTTTACAAAAGAAACTGAACTGGTCGGGGTTTTTTTGTGTGTGGCGCTAGACTTTCTCATTTTCACAGCTTGTACAATTTTGCTATTACTCATTTTCTGCACAGGTTTCCACATCAGCACCACTTCCAGCCGCATCCCTAAGCCCGTCCGCCTGCTGTGACCACGGACAATGTGTCTCGCTTTTCTTTGACAAATTAAAGCAACTCGATAGATGGCAATAACCTTCACAGGACGCTGCGGAAGGGAAACAGGGAGGCGGGGGGAGACGGCAGCTGGACATCTTTGGGCTGAGGGAGGGGGGACCGCAAAGAGACGGGATAGATGTGCAGATGGATGGCGAGAAAGATCAGGCGCGGCGGGGCATTTACAAATTGGACAGCGACGTGGGATGTTCATTCAGTGATTAGCGGGAGAAATGGCGCGCACGTAAAGCGACATTAAAAGTGTTTTTCCTGAGGAGTTTGAACATTTGTGACTCTGCTGGAGAGGCCCTTCGTCGGACTCCTCTCGCTAAGCATTTCATCTTATAACAATCATGCTAAAAGGTGCTCAGGGTGACGCATAAATTGTTTTTCGCGAAATTGCGAAAGACAAAAACATTACTTTTTGAGTTAATAAAGCCACATTTCAAAGTTTGGGAGTATTAAGGTGAGTTTTGTTTATTATTGTGGCCTTTGCTTTACTCCGAAGAAATGCTTCATTGGATTGTTTGAACTCTTATACGGTATTGCTTTTTTTTTTCCTGTACGTGACTGTTAATCACTTACAACCGCACGGTCTTGTTTCATGATGCGCTTGTCATGCCGTAGACTTGAGATATACACAGAAAGTACACAATATACGTCTTCGCACCTTCTTTCCTGAGAGTTGCATTAACAAATTAAAGATTATATAAAGACCATAATGCTTACTTTCGGTTGACAAGGTCCATGAGGTATTACTGGTTAACTTAAGAGAGTTTATTATTGTGGCTGTCGTTTGCATGATCCTGCATCTTTACTGAGAGTGCTCTCCATAGGAGTATTTTGGTTAATGAACGGCCTATTTTGATGGTCAAAATATGAGAAACACCTTTCAGTCAATGTAAGATAATGTAACTTTCCGCAGCACAGCAAAAAACATAGATGCATAAAATAATACCTAAAAGTGAACTGTGGATTAAAATCTTATACACAGTTCTTGCTTTGGCTCTATTGTGTCCTGAATGGAAATAAGATGGTAAATTCAAAACCGGTGATGACTCCTTAGACCGCCAAGCAATTCCAAAACCAAGTAAATCCTCACAGGAACTGCAATAAAATAAAAGCCCAACCATTAAACCCACAAACGCAAATAATATGTCAAGTGGTCATTACGTCGTGAGTTAATCGTGGCCATCAAAGGACTGAAATGCCCCCTACCTGTGTTCAAAGGCAAGCTTTTTCGTGAAAATATCTCATTAAGAACTTGAACATAACCGCAGCATCCAGAAAGCTGTCGTTTCTCCTCAGTCGCTTGCCTCGCATCGCTCGCGAGGTAGCACAAATGAACAGACAGGCGGGGACGACGCAACTTCAGTCAACTTCACTCACCTGCTCTGATGCGACTTGACGAAGGCTTCCCAATTCAGGCAAGCCCCCCCCGTCCTCGCTCTCTGTCAAACGGCGGCGGCTTCACACAAGTCCTGAGCCACTTGTCGTTTTACACGGAGCTCGGGGCATCGAGGTGTCAGCCGCCTCTGGTTTGTGGCGCTGGCGCTAGTGGTGCTGGTGGTCCTGGCTGGTTGCACTGGGCTCAGATGTGCCCTCTCATCTCATCCGCTCAGCTGCAGTGGAGAATGTGAGGATGAGCCGAGCGAGCTGCTCCACTTGCTCTCTTGCTGGGAAGCTGAGACGCCACCCCCCACCTTTCTCTTTCTCTCGCTCGCTCGCTCGCTCTCTCGCTCTCTCTCGGGCTGTCAGATGCTCACTCCGACTTAACCTCTTCACTCTGTCACTCCCTCCCGCTGAGGCCGACTGATGGATGCTAGCTCACCATCTTATTTTCTCCCGTTCTCCATTGAATTCTCAGGTACTTTCTCCATCTCTCTCCATCAACGTGCGCACCGGTGTCACAGAGAGTGCAGCCTCTAGTGGCAGCCGTCTCTCCATGCTTCTCAGCGTCTAAAATTGTGCCTCAGGAGTGCTGGGGTTCGGTCCCCGAACCTGGATCTGCACCAACACTAGCAGAAAAAAACAAAATAGAAAACAACCGTTAAATATATATGTATATGTGATTTTGATTATGCCAAATAGGTAAAATATGTATATATATATTACTTAAGATAATAGATTATTAGTATGATGCTTCTGATTAATGGACGCAACTTATCTAAAATGTCCAAATATATTTTTTAACTGTTATCTTGTATCTAAAATTAATCGAGCAGTCGTGCACCCAGTGGACTTACATTCTCAAACCTTTATTGAGCCATGACACCTACTTTCCATCAGAAACATGTCAGAGCACACCACCAAACAAAAATGTCACAAAAGGTATGCATATAAACCTTCTCACAAATCAAAATATGAATTTCTCAAATCATCTATCCCTATTGAAAAGAATGGAATGCCATTAATCCGTTCCAACCCGCATAAAATGCCAACAAAAAAATGTAACACGTTTTGAAAAAGAAGAATAGCATTCTACAGTAAGTAATAATTGTAAGCAATAATTAAATAGAATGTAAGGAATTAAACGTTCTGTCATGATTTCATGCTTTAATACATTATGCGGCTCCTTCTTGTGTGCACACCTTAGCCACTTGGGGGCAGTATCATATATGCATTTATTCAGATTGAGACAATGCTTGGATTTAGAATTGAATTTTAATTAATTGGGCTACAGTTGACCATTCGTGACACTTAAAGTACCCATCACGTAGAATTGGAATCGCTCATGTTATTGCATAGTGCACATTTAACACACTTCATTAGTACACAAATAAGAGTAACAAACGTCCAAAAAAACAATTAAACTTCACTCTGGTGACGCGGAGGCTTCATGCGAGGAAAGCAAGTCAATTTAATGTCGGTAGTAAGAAACAAACCTCTTTGTTGCCATAACGAGCAGGTGGATTCAAGTCAATTAAATTAACGTAAGCAGGAAGTAACATCCAAGTTGGTGCGCATCGTGCTGCCCCCTGTGACTAGATTGAGAATTACAACAACTACATTTAAATGGTAAATGGTGTGCACTTACATAACGCTTTATCTACAATAATTATTAAATGTCTAATCCAACCCAAAATTGAACACAAGATCTTTTATGACACTCCAGCGGCCATACTTACACAAAGTGGAAAATAGCACTTGAATGTCTGCATTTTAGTGTAATCTTCTTAATCAGGTACATGTGATTTCAAAGTTTTAGTCCTTGAACATCCAAAGAGCACTGCAATTTCAAAATGTTGAATGGTAATAATTATCCCCATCATCCAAATCTAAAGTTGCTTTGGTATAGAAAAAAGGGAGAGGCGAGATGAAGCCTCAGCGAGTCACACTCCTCAACTTCTGCTTCTAATGATCGCAACAAGACAAGGAGTCAAAGTCTATTCAGGTCACCGGAGGAGTACAGAAAAGACCGCTGCCTTTCCAGCAAACACGATAGATAATAAAGACTAACGTGTGGGCAGACCGCTGAGGAGCTGGCCTGGATAGATAGAGATGCAGGGGGTGCCATTAGACAGAATTAGACAGGGAACCTGATGCTAGTGTTCACAGCTGAGGAGCTGGCTCCAGCAGGAATAATCACTGTGTGCTAGAAAGAAGGGAAGGCATACTATGGTATATTCACTGTATTTTTTAATGGCTTGTATAGAAATAGTCTGATATATGGGTCGTCACCCACCCACCAACTGCTCAGGTAACGTCCAATTACAGTCCACCTGTTTTATGAAGTTGAGCCGTGATTTGTTGTTACCTGAGCCCTGAACATCTGTGATGTCATTTTCAGTTGACAGCAAGCGACAAAATGGCCGCCCCCTGAGATGGACAAAAATGGGTAGTGGGAACGCATAGAACATATTATGGTGAAGAAAATTTTCGAGTTGCCTTTCCACTTTAAGGTCCATTTCCTTTGCCTGTTTTTTCAACAAACACACAACCGTAAGATATAAGACCACTACACACTTAGTGTTCTTTTTACCACTCCGAACAACCAGTCATTGGGAAAGTAATGCATTTTCAATTTCCCATAATGTGTGACCATTCATTGTGGTGTTGCCCATTATGGTGAAGTGGAGCATTTCATGAAAATGTGACGCTTAGCAATGATTTCAATCACAACCGTCTCTTATCGCCGTGGCCTTAACTGCTCCCAATTGTCTTTTTGCTGCATTGTCAAACAAGGCTTAACAGGCCTGTTGTGTTTACCGCCAACAATGTTTATATTTACTAAGATGTGATACCGGACTAAATAAGGCCCGAAATAGGGGTTCTTATCAAAGACTTGCCTATCTTGGGCTCGGTGTGCCTGCCTTTTCTTTGCTGCTGCAAAATGGCTATTGAAGAGGGGGGAAAAGGTAGCATACAGCAATACGGTGACTGAATAATAATGCAACTGTTCAGTCTGGGAAGCTAATTCCATTGCAGCGACACAATAGGGCTCCAACATCAAGACATTCTTCCCGGGAAAAGAAGTACGACGGGATTAGACGGAAACCTGGGTTCATCATGTGCACGCAAGGGCAAAAAAAAAAAAAAATGTTTTTGAGGATTGCCGCTCACGTGACGAGAGCCTGTAAGTGTATGTATGTGCGTGTGTCTCCAAAGGATCACGGATGCTGACAGGGGATAAAGCCTCCCGCGCTACAATCAATACGGCTTTTCCCTTCACTCTACAACTCTGTCACAATGAGAAAACCGAGGAATTGACTCAAACCGGAGAGGCAAAGTTAGCAGAAGAATAATCATTTGTACCACACACAGAGGGTGTAAAATATATAACCTCATTTATAACAGCGGAAAAGTGTGTTACACTTTGGAAAAATCAGAATGAATAGCTCAGATGAGGAGAAGCGCTCCAGAAAATGGATGGATGAATGGTGTTGACACTGCACTCATATACTTTTCTACATTGTATGCAGCTGTGGAAACCTGCCATTCTGGTTGTCCTCCTCCAGCATGAACATGCGGACGAGTAGCATTTGAGTGATGGAGTCCTGCGGACGCCTGCAAGTTGCTGACTGGAAGCACAGCAAGACAACATCTGCCCGAGGAGCTCAAGTTGCTAAATCAGCACATTTGTCCAACAGATTCTTTGCACTTTTTGTTCTTTCATACTTGCAATTCTTTTTTGCTTTTAGTGCCGTCTGCTATTGTCGTGTTGTTTATTTGCCAGACGAGTACACTATTGTGCAGAAGTGCAGGCCACTCCTGGGTGGTTGTTTTAATGATCCTTTTCACAGCAGTCATTTGATAGTGCATCGTAGTACAGCAAACCTGGATGACGTGGAAGAAATCATGAAATTTTGTCGAGTGTCTGAATAAAGGTGTCCACCCATTTCCTATTTTTTATATTTTCCAGGGTCGCGAGTGAGCTTGAACCAGTTGACTTTGAGCGAGAGGTGGGATGCGCTCTGGACACAGTAGAGGCTGAAAATTCTTAGGGGGTGTTTTCACTCAATGAATCAACTACAATGCTTGAGTGTGAAGCCTTTGAAAAATAAGTAAAGATAGAAATCCATCCGCTCCGCTAGAGTGACACCAGTGCAAGTTGAGTGAGTGTAATTATAGGTTTGTTTGTTTGCATGCATGAGCAGTGTTCCTGCTTCCATTCGGGAGGAGTGAGCGAGCCCGCTTCCTCTCGGCGCCCCCGCTGCGTTCCCCTTGAAATCGACAAATGTTGACGGCAGAGGGGTTCTCGCACACAAGCGCTGTTGACTTTGCCTGGAGATGCATTTGAAGTTGTCGTTTTTGTTCCGTTGGCACATTTTACGACCCTGCCACGGTACGCACATAGCAGCAGACTCACAATAAGATTTCTCTGGAAAAAAATAACAACAATGGAACCCAAGCAAACTCGGAAACAGTTTGTCCCGGAACAAATAACGTGTCTCGGGGTCAATCTGTCGCCGGCGGGAAGCCTGCATTAACTCTGCAGGTAAAGTTTTATGACAACAATTTAGCAACTGTCACACTAGTGTTAGAAGAAGTCAACCACCATAAAAACAAAAAAACATTGGATAAAAGATTGTCAATTCAGCCTACAAGAACCAAACTTGAGAAACACATACATACATGGCGCTGTTTCGTTTTGCGCTTTCAAAACGGACTGGGAGGAAAAGAGATCTGCAGTGTATGCGCCGCACTGAAGATAAAAATGTAAATTGGCTGGACTCACATTGTTCATGAGTAATGAAAGAGATGTCAGCAGTGTTGCTATATGTGGGTGAATCCAAGTTCAATATAGTCGTATCATATCATGGACGAATAGCAATAAATCAACTCCCTGTGTAAACAAAGAAAGTCAATTTCAGACCATTTATTGAGGTTTTCAATTGTTTAAGTGATATTGTTGGCAAATATTTGAAATTGCACATTCCCATATTATTTTTGTATCTATTTGATGTTTATGCGCTTTCAAAAAAAAAACTAAATCAGAAGTTACTCACCAGTCACTCATTACTTGATGAGTATGTTTTTTCACCGATTACTCATTGATGCTTTCTCAAGTAATTATTTAGAGGACTACTTTTTATTTTTACGATACTCACAACATTCTTACTTGAGTACAATTTTTGGCTACTCTACCCACCTCTGGTCAAATCGACAAAAATATTGGGACACGGTTGTTTTCTGAAACTGAGTCATGATAGGTTGTGACCTGAGCCCTGAGCAACTGTGATGTCATTTTCGGTCGACAGAGATGACAAAATGGCCGCCCCCTGAGATGGACAAAAACGGGTGGATTTTACTGCTTAACTCATATTCCACAAACACAATATTAATCATAATGCTGTGTTTAGACTAGTGGGGCTGCATAGAACATATTGTGGGAAATAACATGTTTGGGGGTTGACTTCCACTTTAATCAAATTCAGTAGTATAAGCTTTGGAATTGGACTTCAGGAGCTCCACAGTATATGTGTTCATACGCAAAGAGGTACAGTAGTTACATATAGTACAATTTCCAGGTTGCATTTTACAGGAGGTACAGAGGCACAGCAAAGGAAAAAGGTGCGACGATAACATCAGAGAGTGTGGGAATCGCCTAGAAATTGAAGTGATCTTGTCTCCTCCTCCCTATCATCAGCCTGAGTCTGAGGCCACACTCGATTGTGTTGTGGTGGACGCCGAGAAGGCAGCAGTGCAGACGGTTAAGCAGGCGACTCGGCAGGGGAAAGAGATTAAATCATTGATCTGTGACCTAGACGCAGAAAATCATGACAGCAATAACAGGAGCTCTGATGTGTAGCTACGTATATTCAGACATAAATTACTGCAAAAAAGCTAATGATATCCCGGTTGGATTCGAACTGCTAAACAGCTGAACAAGAAAACACTGACAGTTTCTAATACTGTGAAAAGAAAGCAGCTGGTTTATATAGTTTCGAACCACTGTCACCGTAGTCAGGGTTTAGAATCTATTAGACATAGGATGGTAAATTGGAAATTTGAACTGCTTAAAATAGTCTCTGGAGTGCCTGGCCACCCATCAAGTGTGAAATTAGCAACCCTTCTGTTGTCTAAATAAAAAATATAAAATCTTGGATTTTTCATTCTAGGTACTTTTGATTTAATTTCAGTTTTAATTCGTTTTTAGAGCGGGTTTGTTAGGTTGTATTCACTTTTATTTTTCTAAAACACTTTGGCTTAGTTCAGGTTTTATTCGCTTTAGTTTTTGACACAAATGTGTTCATCATGTCTTCTGCGTAATATTTCCTTCAAGAAGTCAACCCAAACATATTTTTTTTCAAGAATATGTTCTTTGCAGGCCCACTAGTTGAAACATGGCATTTGGATTAATGTTGCGTTTGTGAAATATGAGTTAAGCAGCAAAATCTACCCGTTTTTAGCCATCTCAGGGGGCGGCCATTTTGTCACTTCTGTCGACTGAAAATGACATCACAACTGCTCAGAGCTCAGGTAACGACCAATCAGGGGTCACCTGGTTTCTGAAGCTGAGCCGTGATTGGTCGTTACCCGAGCCCTGAGTAGTTGTGATGTCATTTTCAGTCACCAGAAGTGACAAAATGGCCGCCTCCTGAGATGGTTAAAAACGGGTAGGTTAATTCTTATTCCACAAACGCAATATTTATCAGAATGTCGTGTTTCAACTAGTGGGCCTGCATAGAACATATTCTTGAAAAAAAAACACATTTGGATTGTCTTACCCTTTAAATATCTAAAAGAATAGAAGTGACTCCCAGGCTCCCTTTAATGCCGCAGCATATACGAGTAAGCCTTTAACCACCGCTGAGGCCGTATAAACAACGCATTCCCGGTAGAATCGGTCCTGATCGATACCTTTGCAATTTTCAGACATGGAAGGTGTGCGCTGTGAGCTTTGTGCCCTGCTGACATTTTCTTGCGCCTCCTGAGCTCAGCAGAATAACAAGAAAAAGACAGAAGGGAAATGTGCAGTCATTTCTTGTCTGCGTTTCTTCCACAATCAGTCAGACAGGTCAAGGTAGGTCTGGGAGCACAACCAAGGCGACGTGCATGAGAGGAGGATTCAAAGCGAAAAGGTGGTCAAATGAGGATGAAGGAAGAGCATATAGGAGAAAGAGAACATAAAGGAAAAAGAGAACATGAAAAAAAACAGGAAAAAGCGGGTTCAGAGCAAACGAGTCCAAATTAACCATCAGTTTATTTTAGGGCAGGAAAAAGGCAGCGGCGTGACCTTTGCTGGATGTCTCGTCATCATCCATCTCGCAGGTTTGTCCTTGGTTACGAGTGATTCATTCCTCAGGCGAACTGAACAAGCATGCCTGTTGGACACATCCCATAATACACCCGTATTTATGGCGAGACTATCCGGAGGGCCAAGTTGAAGAGAAAAACGACACCAGAGGAGCGCTAAAGCTTTTCAGAGGAGCTTCGTTTTAAGCCAGGCGAGTCCGATCTTGCGGCAACAATAATTGGATTTTAAAATTTGCGCAGGGAGGAGAAGTGATGATTGCCTTCTGCATTGAGCTCCTCATACAGGTTTCATACGTAAATCACTCCAATATGCACAAAGTGCACGCAGAGGGTTCTTCGAGGAGTCGAAAAGTCTTCCTTCATGCTACCTTCACTGGAGTGCTGTTTTCATCAAGGATGACAAAATGATTTCCGCGATGCGACGATCCAACGTGGCTCTTTGTTGACAAAAACCTGATGAGACGTGCACAAGTTTTCGTTGAGGAGACTGGATGAAAATGTTAGTGACTGTGTGGTCTGTCAGATGATCAAAGTGCATGCTTACCATGCTGGTGTTTATTAGAAGCTACAGTAAGTGATAAAAAGTCTTCTTGACATGTCTTATGCCAAGACCTGAAATGGTTTTTTTGTTTTTCCATCTTTGCGGAGCAGTTTTGCCAATCAATGAATTCATTTGAGGAGCTACTTTTTAATTTTGAGGGGCATTTTTTTAAACCCGGTGTCCTCAAGCAAGGGTTTTATTACACAATAAACATACTACAAAATAAAGAATGAACTTTTTTTTTAATATAATCAACTGTGCTTATTTTTATAGAAAGATTTTCACTGGGGCAATTTCAAACACAAATCTACATTTCAGATTAAACTTAGTATTGATGAATGGGTTGTATGATCATTTTGCAAAGTTTAATTAATTAAAAAAAAAAAAAAGATCTACCGTAATCAATTTTGAGAAAATTTACTTTGCTGTCCTCAAAAATCAAATAACAAATAGCATTACTGATGCTATGCTACATGAATATATTTTGTACTTGTTCTGGCTGGCATTACAGAACTGAATTCCATTTTTCCAATTTCTGGGTCTTTTTAGCAAATATGATTTTTCCCTCCAATGACCGACCTTGAAATGGACCGGCCCTTCGAGAATCTCTCGAAATTCCCGATGGCCACCAGGCCCCTGCTTCTGCTCATTCTTGACAAATCTATCCAGGCTTGATATATCATTCATTATGTTCATCATTATCATCTGAGCTGCATTTTCCTCTTTCTTACTGCAGTGCTGTCAAATATCTACAAAGCAATTATGTAAGTAATGTTGCCATTACGCACAGTTTAATGTTAAGACCCAATAACAATAAATGGAAGCACGAATATATCCCACTCATGCAATGAGACTATTCTCTAATGCCCAACTTGGGAAATATAGCTAGTGAGAGTTATAGGGCAGAAAGTCATCCAGGGACACATATTTTTACACTGCACACACCTTTTTTTACACTCTATTAATCTACAAATGATTAAAGTTTGCGTTAATCCCACAGGAGATTACCACACTTTGTCTTTAACTTGTTTCGTGTTGACAGATACATTTGCTATTGCCAGGAGACCCATAGCATAAAAATAAACACAGGCACAATTTATTTATTTTATACAAGCAAGAGAGAAATAGCTTTAAAGATTCTCACTGATCCTGATGTTGGTTGCGCTTGCACACTCCTATCAATGGATATCTTCATTTTCAGGTGACATTGCATCAGTTCCACTCTGTTACTTATCATCACTTGGCAGCATTGTGTCACTATACAGGTGACAGGACAGAGTTGTGTCTAATTCCCAAGCAGAGAAGCGCTATCCAAACAATAAGTCAGTCGTCAACAAGCACATCTCTGTAAACAAATACTTCTAATGTCACCAAGTTGCTGTTGAGATTCCCAGCAAAGATATTTGTATTTCTTAACATCAATGTCTTGTGTTTTCCACTGAGAGGTCTGTATTCCTGACTTCTGGCAACAGATGCTGGAGTTCTGGATAGTGGCATCATAAAGCTAATGTAGAGAGCAGCAGTTGGTTCAGTGTACTTGTTTTAGTGGCCTGTCGGCCCCCCATATTCACCGTAGCTATGCACTTCTTTATAGTAAAACAATATGACATAATCACATATTGCAAATTGTTCTGCCAATCTGTTCTGGCTTTTGCACAGCATATCATGTTGTATTAGCTCGATCCATAGTAACGAGGGATTGCTCAATCTGAACACAAGATCAAAAATCGGGCCCGATTAAATGATTTTCACCTGATCGGATCGGGGCAAAAAGATTGTTTTTCTTCATTTTCCGATATTGTAGGCCAGGGGTGTCAAACTCATTTTTGTCGCGGGCCACATTTTAGTTATGGTGTCCCTCAGAGGGCCGTTGCGACGGTGAACCCATATAAATATATGATCGCCTTATCACATGTACACAACAAATTGATGGATAACTAGTTTTGAAATCAGAAGCCACTAAATACTTTGTTCAATTATTTTTCAATGTATTTTAAGGGAGGGATTCGTAATAAATGCTTGCTCGTCGCTGTCATGTGAAAAACACTTATCTCAATTTTTTTCATTTTTCTTATTTTTACATAAATGGTGTTTCCGCGTTACAGACATCGCAATAACGTGAACATTTTAAAATGTTCCAAAATTGGACATAAGTGATTTTCACAGGACAGCGACGATATGTTGTGTTGTCAATGAAGACAAAGAAACATGTCAAGTCAACACATTTGCCTTCGCAGCCCACATAAAATGATATCGCGGGCCGGATCTGGCCCCCCCGGCCTTGAGTTTGACACCTGTGTTGTAGGCTATAGGTCACAAAGTGACCAGAAAATGCAAGGCTATGAATAGCTTGTCAAAGGCACCAACCCTTCCACACGGGGTCAGAGGTCGTCCTAAAGCAGTTCTGATCTTAGAAGGAGATACTACGCTGTTGACCATTGTCCAGTTTGCAGACTGTCAAACTCCACTGTCTGATATATAAGGCGCAAAATGATTTACAACTGATATTAAAAACACACCACATTTGGCTATCATATAATGGCTTTAAAAGCAGTTGTTGAGGTGTGACCAAGTCGAAGCTTCTTTTTGACTGGCTCTCTCTCAAATGCTACAGAGGGTGATTCTGACATTGATGGCTGTCAATAAAGTTTGCTTGATTCATTAAGTGATATCATCAAAAATCATGCTTCGCAATGCCTCATCATCTCCTATAACCAGAAATGGAAGATAAGCCTGAGACAACACACGAGCCTCTCAATTAAACCACCACTGAAACACTTCGATTAACTTCCACACAAAAACAGTGTGTCTTTCCTCTTTTTTCCTCCATCGCAAAGCGAGCGAAACCATTCTGGAAATGTATTCATGCAGAAAATAAGAGGGAAAAGTGCATTCCGAAGTTACTTTTTAAAATATTGCTTCGGCATTATCAGGCAATTAGCTCCTCGCAGTCATCACACACCGGGGGGGTTCAGTTCTCAATCTCGCATGCAAAGTAACTCTGCTCCTCTCTGACGAGCACCCACCAAATCACACAATCTCATTAACGGCAAGCTTGCATGCGCTGTCACACAAACACACACAGACGCAAGCAGACGTACAACTCATAGACGTATAGTCGAGTGCAAGCATGCGCTTTGGCTCCGAAACGATTAGCATATCATTTTGCAAAATGAAGAGTGTAGGAGAAGCGTCTGTCTGGATCTCTGACACACGGCGATGATGACACCAGTGCTGATGTCTCCTGATAGCGCACAGTAATTCGATCTTCAGACTTCCAAACATTTGCCGGAACGAATCACCCCTGTAGTGGATACAAACATTTTCGAGGCAAATGTGATGAATATGGTGATTGTGGGAAGGTAGAAGCCGCAGGTGTAGAAGATGAATTTTATTTATGGTTACTGTAGGCGGTGAAGACTCATCAGGGGACCCACTGTGCCTTGTCTAACAAATCCAAACTACCCGCTATGTGTATCAATGAATGTAAAAAAGAGGGTGATGACTTCAGTGACGAATTAATATGGGCCAAAACAGCACAAGACTCCGTATTAACTCCTTCCACGAAGAGTTTCTTTCTGGCTCCTGCTTACTGTTTTCTTAGTGCCGGTTTTGGCAAATATTGCACAAGGAATCCGCAGTGTATTAATAGGATGAAGTGGGTGAAACATTTTGTTCTGGGAGCCTATCGCAACAGACTTTGGACGAGGAAACGGGGTACACCTTGTACTGGTTGCAAGCCAGTTACAGGGCACATACAGGCAAGCACCCGTTCACGCTTCAGTTTTTTCAGACCATTTATAGTCATCAGTGATCCTCAACACGCATGTTTTTTGCAGATTGGAAGGAAGCCGGTTGCCCATGGAAATGACAAAATAAGATTTCCAGATGTCAGGAACTGTTGCCACTACTGCACTACGTCAAGGGCAAGGCAAATGTATTTATACAGCACATTTCATATACAAGGCAACTCAATGTGCTTCACAGCACCTGAAAGCGTTTACAAACAGAACAGCTGAAGTCATTCAAAAGGAAAGGCAAAAATAAAAGTAGTTTATTAATGTTACTTCGAGAGCATACTTTGACAACATTTAAATGCATTTACAAACAAAAGATTTGAAGACATTTAAAGTGAAAGTCAACCAAA
This sequence comes from Filicampus tigris, assembly GCF_054856515.1. NCBI lineage: Eukaryota > Metazoa > Chordata > Actinopteri > Syngnathiformes > Syngnathidae > Filicampus > Filicampus tigris. The sequence goes on along the minus strand of NC_141226.1, from coordinate 19,828,122 downwards.
ACGTATTGTTTTCAAGAATATGTTCCCAGCAGGCCCACAAGTTGAAACACGGCATTCTGATTCATTTTGCCTTTGTGGAATATAAGTTAAGCAGCAAAATGCACTCGTGAAAATGACATCACAACTGCTCACAACGACCAATCACGGCTCCGATTCAGAAAACAGGTCAACCGTGATTGGCCGCTGTGAGCAGTTCTGATGTCGTTTTCAGTCGACAGAAGACAAAATGGCCGCCCCCAGAGATGGCTAAAAACGAGTGCATTTTGCTGCTTAACTTATATTCCACAAACGCAAAATAAATATTCTTGAAACATATTCTTGAAAAAAATATGTTTGGGTTGACTTTACGCTTTAAATACTGCCCAGGACCAGAGTGGCAGCATTCTGAATGAGCTGCAGCTGTTTGATGCTTTTTTTAGTTCTTCAGCCTGGATATGTTGTTCAACTGGTAAAAGGCTATTACATGCGTTTCCATCTATGTTCAAGTGGTGAAGTCAAATCTTGATTCATTCTTTTCTGAGTTTTTGCAGCACAAAAAAAAATTGTACCCATTTGGCTGGGAAACAACATTTGACAGCTGCCGACCTGTTGAAATGGTCCAAAATTGCACCCCTGCTAAAAATGAGCTTTGAGGCCATTCCTGGGGCAAGTCAGGCCCATAGAGGCCTGATTGATCCATTTTGAGAAAATGGAGGATGTGGGCAGCCAAGAATGAGCAACGGGAGAAGACAAGTGTGACATGAGGAGGATTATGAAAGAGCAGCTAGTGGGCCGAGAAGCTGCTTTCTTATATTTGATAACATTTTGCCTGTATCTATCCCTCCTACGGTTTTAGAATTATTGTTACAACTGCACTGATGCAGCATTAAGTCACATTTGTGCAAGTTGCCGTGAGTAAATCTCAGGTCTTGGAGGTGAAGTCAACCCAAAAATATTTTTTTCAGGTATTCTGATGAATATTGCGTTTGTGGAATAAGAGTTAATCCACCCAATTGGTAAATTTACAGAAAGTCTGACTCAGAGAAAGCATCTAATCAGACTCAAACTTATAAACAAAATTATAGCATAATGATATAATTGAACACAACATAAAGAAATAAACCGTTTCCGCCTCTTTTTTTTTTTTTTTTGCTTTAATTCAGTGGAGCTTGTGCTGCTACTTGTGGTGTGTGCACCTTGGGCACTTGGGGACAGTCTAATACAGACGTGCAGACACACATGATGAGGAGTTTCACAGCTGATTCCGTAAGGTGCTGTAATTGTAGCCTATTTGCACAAAGAACAAAGAATATATGTCTGTGAGTGTAGTTATTACTTTTTCTACATGAGTTGCTCCACCATTTGTGTTCAAATATCCATTGCAGGGGTGATAACACTACGACGGCAATGCCACTCATTAGTTTTACGCGTTTTACATACCAAGGGAAAGCTTTGTGGTTGTTTTAAACACATGGGTGTGTAATTCTCTTTGTTTTACGTTTAGTTTGGTAGCAAACGTCAACTGTGAGCAGCAATAAATGCCTTGAAGCCTCCTTTTTTCAGAATTGAAAGAAAACTGATGCTTGTTATGAAGTGAGCTGAGTTGACTGCCATCATACAAAAAATTTGAAAGTCGGGTCGGATTTGTCTTCTTATTTGTTAGCTCAATGTGGTTACAATGTGTTTTACTACTCGTACATTATTTGAGACACGGGATACATACACAGAAAAATTATCTTGTGAAATAAAATACTCCATCATCTTTATGAATTCTGTCTTTTGGGGGGGGCAGAGGAGAAGTAATGATGTCTCACTGTGGAAGTGTTATAAGGAGAGGGACAAAAATGAGTTGAGGAGTGGGAGGAGTCAAAGCCTGTGCCAGGCATTCTGTTCTCACATGGGATGGTTCTAATTAATTTGGACACTTGGCTACTGGGTGACATTAGCAGTAATTTGTGTGTGTGTGAGCGTGCGTGTGGGTGTGGGTGTGTGTGTGGGGGGTTGTATTTGTGTGCGTGCGTGCACGGGTGCGTGCGCAAAGGCTGTTTTTTTTCACTGATGATCAACATCCCCACTCTGTGTTGCCCTTGACCTTGCAATTTGCATGACCGTCAGAGCAGGACACATATTGTAAAATAGCTGACACACACACACACCAACACACATCAACTGCCAATCGAAGATGATTTGGATGAAGCAGGTTTGACTCACACAGTGCGCGATCATTGCTAAACTGATTACATGGATGGACAAAACCGAATTATTTTTCTAATTAGGAACATTTTTGTTTGTGGTTTTTACACAAGTTATATGACCTTCACTAATTTGTGTAAGGTTTCGTTCAACATTAGAGTTCATGCAGAGATTTGATAAATGTTCTTGATTAAAGACTTAGTTAGTTTCAATATTTGGCTGATTAATTGATGGTTTATTAGGCACTTTGCTCTGGATGTCACCTCACCTATCACTTTGCATCCACCCATCTATTTTTCCATCAATAGCGCTAGTCCTCATTAAAGTCAGCGGTGAGCTGGAACCTATCACAGCTGACATTGGCCAAGAGGTGGTACACACTGGACCAGTTGTCAGCCAATCACAAGGCGCTTGTGGTTCACCAAGCATTCACAGTCACCTTCACAGACAATTTAGCTTTAGAAAACAGGTGAGCTGTGATTGATCGTTCCCTGAGCCCTGGGTAGTTGTGATGTCATTTTTAGTCGACAGAAATGACAAAATGGCCGCCCCCTGAGATGGCTAAAAACGGATGGATTTTGCTGCCTAACTCATATTGCAAAAACGCACTATTAATCAGAATGCTGTGTTTCAACTAATGGGCCTGCTGGGAACATATTCTTGAAAAAAATATGTTTGGGTTGATTTCCACTTTAAGACAGAGTCTTTTAGAATTTACATTCAGAACAATTATATATCTATTCTTTAAACATGCAGTTAATATAAATAATGTGTGGAGAGTATCAAGGGGTCTAAGAATACTGAATCCAAGTGACAATGGTAGCAAAATTCCATATCAAACTTTTCCCCTGGGTGTGGGAGTGGCCTCCGCGTAGGACTGCCCCTGGCTTCCTCCATCAGTTTCACATACTGTATTACAAAAGCACATGTTCTGTCTTTCTTGAAGCTAAAACAACTTCCAATATTTAAAAGACTGTATAATGTACAGTATAAACCTTCCCATATTTATGTGATGAATACAACGAAAGCCCTTAACAAAATACTTGAAAGGGCCCTCACTTTGATGACGTGTAGTCACCACAGTAAAACCTTTTTGTGGAGAGGAAAACGAAACGTTTAACTTTATTATAGAAACCTATGGTGCGGATCCAAGAAATTTACCTCAGTTTGCCTTGAAGAAAGTAATAAAGTCACCATTCACATTATCATTGCGTAGGCAGAGTTGTAGCTTCTGTTTGTGTACTGGATCTCATTATATTGTGCAAGTGTACTGTGCTCCAGAGGATGTCACGGCCGGCCGGCAGTAAAATCTTCCAGCACCTTGAGTGTTGATGAGTTTCAAAGAAAAACTTCGCTTTCTTTTGTTTGTGAAGAGCGGGCGAAAGCGCTGAACTTTGCACTTTAAATGTAGTGTGTCTTCATTTGAAGCGCTCCGCGGAAGACGAGATGGGAAGTCCGGCAGAACGTCGGCTGAACAAGGTCATGACTGAACGAAGCTTTCACACTCTTATTGGACTCGTGCTTTCGCGTCTTACTGCTGTGCTTTTCTTGAATTTGTCATCTCAGCACCGTGACTTGTGACTTAACTTAGTTTATAAGCAATGGTAAAGATTATGATTTTATAACGCATTTTTTTATTATTATTATTTCTGTAGGGCGGCACGGTGGTCGACTGGTTTCTATATCGAATATATATATATATATATATACAGTATATCGAAAACCATATCGACCATATATACAGTATATATATATATATATATATATATATATATATATATATATATATATCCTGCAGATTTTCCATCCCTCCCTGCTGTAACACAATGTATTGGGGTGTGGATCTCTCCACAAAAGACAATTTGATATGGTTTTCGATACATGGGTTGCAAAAAAATTAATGAATAGTTGGATTTTAAGAGAGAGAGAGAGAGAGAAAGAGATAGATATATATGTGCATGTGTGCGTACAGCACGCACGCAACCAGAACATCAATGCAAAGTGAATACAACTACAACACTAACCCTAACCCTAACCCCTCAAAAAACAGACAGTACAGTCTCATTGTGTCTATAGAATATTGGTTTCCAGGAGAGTTTGATGTGTTACACGCCAACTTTGTTCATTAAAATCAGGTTTATAGCATTTAGTTTTGCATCCGCCTTGGGGTCCAAGATTCAGCAATACGCCATTATTCCAACCAAGTTACAACTTGTGGAACCTAGGGAGTCCCAGAATCCCGGCATGAGAAACGCTGGCATGGACTACTGTCACTAATCATAAAAAATACTTACGTTGACTTCATGCAGCAGTACTCCAGTTTCCATTTAGACAATTTAATTAGTCTCAACAACAGCTCCTCGGAGTGTGTGTGTTTTAGCACACGACCCAGCATGCATTCTCATGTTCTTCTATAGGGATTGGGGGGTGTTTGCCAATGCTAATTAGGACCAGCTGGCATGTGTCGGCAATTTACAGTATAATGGATTTCCAACCACAGGGGCGAGTAATTCTGCACTTTGCAAACTCTCTGAATCTGACAAGGACTTTTCTTCACGAATCATTTATGAGGAAAAATAACCCAGGAACATATTGCGGAATGATCCCCCGTTGTCACGAGACAGACGCAGAGTTGAAGTACGATATTTCCTCTTTTACGCTCATTTGGCTATGGATAAAACCTCCAAATGCACATCCAGTGATTGCTGCGTAAATGCCATCTGAAGGTTATCCAATGCGGTCGCCGTTCTCCTTTTTTGCCAATTTGCTGACAATCACAGTAAAGAACATTCAAACACCTGTTCTCTGACCACTTCCAAGCCATTTCTCATCTCCGCAATCTGTTAAGAGCTTTTAAGGAACATTTGCAACCACAATGAAACAGATTTTTCTAGCGCCGCTATTCAATTGCTGGATGCTTCTGGAAGCTTTAAATGGGACATAAGCTATGGGAAACTTACTTTTTTGCTTGTTTGTATTCAAATAGTTGATTCTCGAGTTTGGCGGCCCAATCATCTAATTAACGTTCTAAAATGCCACAACGCGTTTGCTAGGAGGAAAGTTGTAAATGGTGTCAATGAAATATGCTGAAGTGAGCTCAATTGTTCTAAGACCATTGTATGTCGGGGAGCTAGTTTAGCCTGGGTTGTTAGTGAAAGTTTCATTGCGATAGACATTATTTGTCAACTGGAATCCAACCGTTTACTGCTACTATGCGCATTTTTCAACCGGTATATACGCAAGTGGGTCTCGCCTATCTATGAACGTCCAGTTTGTAAACCACTGTAGTGATTAACAGATCCCAGTAGATGGCACCGTAGCATCGTTTTGGATCCAAGATCAGCACAGTTTTTCAGTGGAAGACACAGATTAGGGGGAATCTCGGTTTGTCCTATCGATTATGAAAGAGAGAAGTGTCAACATATTGGAAAGGTTTAGACACCTTGCACTCGAACACAGTGTGTACTGTATGTGTGGGGATAAACTGAATGTGTCGTAGTAGCTCGGAGAAAGCGCATGTCGCGATCGTGAGGAAGATGACGCAGTTCATGTAAAAAAGCCACTGATGTTCAACTCTAGCCATGCGGTGTGCTGGCATCGCTCACGGCGTGTCTCATAGTTGTATACCTTGAAATAAATTATTTTCCCATCAAAAAGCCTTTTTTAGTCTCGTTTTTGTTGTTTTATAGTTTGAGGTGTCACAAAAGAGAAAATGATTAGCATCAAAGTCACTGCTCTGGTTGGCCTATTTCTTTGCACAAAGAGCATGTTTTTGCAACCAACACCAAGGATACTCTGACGTGTACCTCTTTCTGCTGGAGAGGCTCCAAACCTGACAAATCTCAGTCAGTGTTTCAAGTTGTTGTATCAGCTGATCTTAAAACATTTCATTTTCTCTGGACGAGTAAGAGTGGAACTAGACAATTTCCTAAAGCAATATGATATCTTGTAAGGGAGACCGCATAAAGCGTTTTGGTTTCTTGACATACGTTAAGTAAGTAAATAAACTTATTTTTATTCGATTGCCCCAAAGATATGTTAGATTAGGCTTGTTTGATCCGGATCCGGGTTACAGCACCAATTGAAAAGTTCTATCGGTCCTTTTTATCTTTAGTGCTAGCAAGATTGTACTAACAGTAACTACCAGATGACAGTATATTCTCAGGTGAACTAGTTAATGGATGCCAGAAAGATCCAGACACAGCTGTGGAACCCTTTTCTGACAGATGCGGAAGAAGGTCGAATCTGCTCAAAACGGATTTAATTCCCTCTGATTGATAAGCAGTATCAATAATGACATTAGAATCTCTAAACTCTTATCAGTTCGCATCCCTAGCCACATGTTCCAAAAACGTAAATGAAATACGGGTAGGTTCAAACAAAAAAACTTGCCGATCTAGCATAAATATACGTCAATGCCAGGAAAGAAAATCAGAAATGTTGATTTTCTTGTTTCATATTGGTCTTTTGATGCCAAACCAAAATGATTTCAGTCTGTCTGAAATGAAAGAATCACGCCCGCAACATTTCCCTTCATGTGTTCAAGTGTCTTTGGTCTCTGAAAGCATCTTTTCCCGCAACACCCCCAAAATGGAAAGCATGCACTTTGTCTTATTGAATAGTACAAAGTGATTACTCCAGGGTGTCCACCTCACTTGGAAGTCTCCTTTGATAATCAGTCTGCCAGATAGGTAAATGCAAATAACAGGGGGGGGGGGTCTTTTGTTACCATCCAAACAAATATCCAGAGTATTAAAAAGCTTTCTAAGTGAACTCCCAGCTACAACGGCTGGAATTGCAAATGCATTCACTACAATTTATTGTGTGAAAGCCGAAAAAAACAGAACAGGGAGATTTCTTTGACTGTTGATGTCACCGCTTTTGTATTTAGCTGTATCGAGGAGCCACGTGGAAAAAGGGCAACTGGGTGTAGATTCGTTTTGGCTGTGATACATCACAGCCGCAATCTATCGGCTATAAAAGGCAAAGTCATTCATCCTGACCGTATGAGTATAATGTCGCCTATCAGTGTCAACTTTACGTCAAGTGCAACGTGCCAAACACTTTACATGGCTGCTCTAAAATGCTGGTGGGCTTCATTACACAATGGAGGGCAAGTCAAAGCATCGTGAGAGAACACCATAAGTGCTGACCTTCTCCTAAACTGGGCAACTACCGCGCTTTAGTTGTCTCTTCATAGCCGTAAAGGTAATAGCATTGTGAAGTGCTTAGCGGGCATGTGCGAGGATTTATGTGCGCCAAACGTCGTCCTATAGCATCTCACAAGAATTTAGAGAAGACGCCATCAACCTTCATGTTCCGCTGCCACTTCAGACGAGCCATTGAGTATGCTGTGCTGTCACCATTGATGTTTGTCCTGAGGAGTGGCTATTAGGGGAGTAAATGTGATGATTCTATTTTGCTGCTTCTGTGTTTATACCACAATTTAGGTGGGATCATCTTTGGACTGGGTGATCAGTTCCATTAGTAAGGATTTGAGTTTGAGACAAGAGGGTCCAAGATTTTCAAAAACAAAAATTACAATTGGCTGCTGGAGAGATGCTGGTCAATTTGATGTCATTGACAGCATGTAACCAAATTGTTTTAATGCGGTACAAAAATTTAATAAATTGAAAGGAATGGATTACACTGAATGAAAATGCTATTAATCCATTCTACTGTAGCCCTCATCCCCCAAATTGTGATGTGTTTTTAATGAGAAAAATAGCACTCTGTAATATTGTACTTTACAAAAACATACAGTAATAACATTTAAAAAAAAATCTAATTTAAAGAATACGCTGCTAAATAAGCTGTCACCGTCCAACGAAAATGAAAAAAAACACAATCCATACATCGTTCAACTTTCAGTTGTTGGGGGTTTTGACGCACTTTTTCTCATAGGAAGTCTTTTCAATCACTACTTACTACTAGTAGTACAACTACTAACGCACAATTACTTAATAGTGGTAAACTATGGTGCATTCCAATTTATTGTATGTATAGTTCTGTCGCCACCGTACAAACATAACTTTTTTTTTCTTTTTTTTTTGGTAAACCAAAGACCCCCGTGTATGATATGGCTACAAACAGGGATTACAAATTAAAGCGTTTCTCATGCTGGTTTTTGATTAGTGTTAATTTTGCCTGCCGGCTCTCCCCATCGTAGATAGCAAGCGCTTAATCCACAAAATTGTTTTCCTTTAGGTTGCTAATGCCACAAATCTACTTCATAATCTCACATTAAAGGATGGGTGTTTAGCCCAAAACGTCTCCCCTGAATTGATCTCCTGGGGAAAATATTACAAACCTCACCCTCTTCACGCACACAATGCCGGGAGAGATATCATTAGCATGTATTTACACACGGGGATTTACCTTCAGGATTTATCATGAGAGCCTTAGAATAAGAAGAACCAGAGAGAGAGTAACAAAGATGAGCAATACCAAGCTCCAGGCAACTGGGATAACAACATGCAGGGAGAATTAAATTATCATTTCAATTTTGCTCTTATTCTTTCCCCCCTCCCGCTTCACAAAGTTACTCTCATAGTGAGGTTAGCAAGGCAGGTTGTGTATAAAGTGGGTTGGTAATTGGGTAGGTCAATTGGTTATATTGGGTTGGGATTGAGCTTGCTCAATCGGTCGGTCGGTTGGTTGGTCGGTCAGTTGGGTGGGGTGGGGTTGGTCGTGTTGCTCAGTTGGTTGGATTAGACTGGATTTCATTTGAGTGGGCTGTGGTCGCTTTGTTAGTAAAGTGAGTTGGTTGGTTTGTTGTATAGGTGTTGCTTTATATTAGAACGGATTCCGTTTGATAGGGGCTGATCGGTCAATCAATTGGTTGGTAAATTGAGTTGGTTGGTCGGTCGGTTGGTTGGTGGGAATGGATTTAATTTGATTGGGTTGTGGGTGTTTGGGTTGAACTGGATTGGTAGACTTGTAGGCAAATGAGGTAGGGAAGGATGGATGGAGGGATGAAACGAAATGTTTGTATTGTAGCACACCGTTTTTTAAATTTAATAGTGTGAGAAAGTGTGTCGGCGGGCAAGTAGATAGAGACAGCATTTTATGCTGCTGTGACAAGGCCGGATCATGTCATTGATAATCAAAGTGCTTCTCAAACACGTTGCAGACACTATCACTGCTTTTCTATGAACTGTGAATGGACTGCATTGCAGAGGATGTCCACTCTGCCCTTGCTTTAATGGCATTGTAACTTGATAGACTTGCAGTCACATATGCAATAATGCGTCCCATGGATCACAGCTGAAGCCCCACCCCCCCCCCTCGCTCTTTCTGTCTCGCTCTCTCTCTCTCTCTCTCTCCTCATTCTTGCTGTAAGGTCATCACCGTGACATCACTGGAGGTTCATTGCATAGAAAGTACCAATAAACCTTGGGCAGGGGTTATTTAAAAGTAAAATATATCCAGTCATCTTCACATTACTCCCAACTTCTTCAAACCAGAGAAAACGACAGTAGAGACGTATTATGCGGCAATGTAGACATGAAATGTTATCAATAATATCGCCAGTATTTTTTTTTTTACAGTGAAAGCCCAGCATTGAGAGGAAATCTGACATATTTACAAATTACAGCAGTGCCTTGAGAAACAAGTTGAATTCGTTCTGTGACCACAATGGAAATGCCATTAATCATTTTTTTGTTTGTTATTTTAAATAAGGAAATATCACCCTTTTATATTGTACTTTATGAAAACATACCATAACATATCATCACACATAAAAGTCACAACCTCATTCAATTTTAGGCACATTTTAGGTCATGTCTGTTCCAATACTTTTGCTCACTTGAAAAGTGTGTGGCTTCAAACAAAAGGTGATCTGTCCTGAGTTGCTTAACACATAAAACACGAATTGGAAAACAACGACACCACCAACAACTCAGGCTGTGGATATTATTCAGAGATTGCAGAAGAACGGGAGAACAGAGCAGAGGCCGTGAGCATTTCGGTAAACAAACAAATAATGGTAAGCAAGCAAATGTCATTCGGCCCAGGTGGATTCCTATCTGCTTGGCTTGTGACATTTGAGTCACTGTATGGGAATAACGTCGCCTTCAGCAAATGCAGAAAGCAAAGCAGAAATGCTCTGGCGCTTTCGCTGGCCTTGTACATACCGATCTTCCACATCCACATTTAAACACCATCTCATTATTCTCCAAATATTCTTAATTGTCGAGTTTGAACATGAATATGAAGCATGTACACAGTGCTGAAATGTACGCTGGTGCACTGCTGATAAATCTTATCCACACAAGCAAAGAAGACAAATATAAAATAGTGGAGCTATGAGGGACGTATTCAGACAAAGCAGTCTCAGTGGATATCCACACACACCTGTTCAGATGCCAGTTGTTTGTGATAGAAAAGAGAATGAGACAAAGATAAATCATTTCAAAACTTTTTCCACTATTAATGTGACGATCACATCCAAACTTATGTTGAATGGAAGTCAGCACACAATTGCCACCATTTAAAATGCCTCCGATTATCCCCAAATAAAGGACCACATTTTTTTCAAGCAGAAGCCTGAATGTTCAACCTTGATTTCATTGGACCATCATAGACAAACACTACACTGCTGATCGTCAAAAGAACAACATGGCTACAGTGAAGCATGGGCATTGCTACTCCGGGGCTGTTTTTCTCCAGATGGATAAGGCTAGAGCTTTAGGCAAGGTAAAGGGAATTATGAATAGTTCAAATTAGCAGTCAATGTCAGTAAAAAACCTTCAGGCTTCTGATAGAATGCATAAAATGTTAGTAAAAGCCCACTAGAACAACTGAGATTTATTTGGAGTTAATCAATTGTAGCAAGTGTGTGCTGACATTTAACATGAGTTAGAATGTGATTAGTCATTCCTGGGCCACAGCCACGCCACATTATATATAATAGGGTGTGTACACTTATGCTGCCCCGTGATTGCAGTTCATTTTTCCCCAAATGAAAATGTTGAAACAATCGTTTGTGTTGTACAAGTTATAGGTCACATTAATGGTGGATTTGTTTTTTAATGACTCATCTTGGTCACATTTTTTTTAAATCACAAAAAAATGCATTTGAACAGAAGTGTGTAGATTATATCCACGCCAAGTCCAATTTGATGAAGTCAAACTCCTAAAGGAAGCGATTGGTATGACAAATGACCAAAAAGTAAGGATGCAGAGAAATCCTACAGGAACCCAGAATATATAATTTTTTCCAAACCCAATCGAAAAATTGCTACTGGGATCGCCCGTCGCTGTTATTAAAGCATTTGTAGCACACGAGTGACACCTAGTGGTGAACATGGTTGCATCCAAAACGCCACAGGAAAAACTTTGCAAACATCTGCACTATCAATTCATCCATCTGTTTCTAATGTGCTTGTCCGTATTAGGTGCAAGGTGGTCACACAATGCTGATTTTGGGTGGAAGGCGGGGCAACAGCCATTCACACCTATGGAAAATACAAAAATGACATGCAGTCCACATGTTCCACACGCATTCTTTTTAAGATGCATTAAAAATGTATATATTTCAAGTCATGCATAGTGTGTGTAACTCATTATAAGTCAAGTCATCTGAGACACGCACGCATCTTTGAACTATGATCAGCTCTAATCCAAACGTACGTCAGCCTCGGGCTCCCCACGCAGCCAGCAACACGCTAACTCTTTCCCGGAGAATACATTTGACTAAGATACTCCAAAATGACTTGAAGCAAGCTTTAGCGAAAGAGAGGATAAAAGTGGAAGAGGGAGGGATCCCTTTGAGCGGGGTTTGTCAAAATGGGGACTTTGAGGTACAAATGAAATTTGGAGGAAAAGTGGAGAGACTTTCTCACAAAACTTTATTTTCAACACTACTTGTGCCCTTCAAAACTGGAATGCAGACAAAGCAGAGTTGTAGCCAAAATGTCTTCAGTTAAATAAGCGTAAAAACACACACACACACACACCTGGGAGCCCTTTTAGGACATTTGTCAGGTTGTGCTTATCAAGTTTTCAAGTTGGTCAAAAACTTTTTAAACATTTTCATGAGACTAGATTTTTGGTTTCATCTGTCTGTCGGAAAATCGCATGTTTCTCAAGTTGCTAAAAAAAACCAAAAAAAAATGTATTTTTTGATCCAGTAGGACCGGTGTTCTGCCAAAATGTCTAACTCTAACTCAAAGGGCGGATACCTTTGCTTCACTTCATTTCATTTTACAATACTTAGCCTGGAATAGTGAGAAAGAGAAGTGAGGAGCGTGAATGTCTTCATAAAAGAAAAGCGCGTATGATTTACGGCAGAAGTGAATGTAGCCATGTGAAAAACAAACAAATGAGCAGAGAACAGCGACCGATAACAAATGACCAAGACGAGAGCGGAATGGACATAAGACCAAGCGCTCTTGTTTGCCCTGCTCTTATCTCACTGATGGATATCATTCCGAAACACATCCATATCAGTGCAATGGGATTGTCAATGTATAAATTGATCGTAATGTCATCATCCATACATGTAACCATTAAGATAAGATAAGATAAGAATGCCTTTATTGATCCCACAGTGGGGAAATTTTCGTTGTTACAGTAGCAAAGATATAGGTCACACAGGGGCGGCGGCATAATGTGGCCATTAATGTATAACATTGACGGCAAACATTTAGAATCAAACCTATGTAGATATACGCAGTAACATGTGTATATACACATGTGTATACACACCAACCTACATCTACATAAAAAATATGAGGAACACTCATTTCGGCCTGTACATAGTACAGAGGAAAAAATACTCTAAGTGACAGTGCTGCAGTGCTGTAGTGAAATGTAAGGAACAGCATTGGATAAAAATAAAACTAGACTAACAGTAGTGGGGAATGTTGAGTATTGCACGGTATTACAGTAGTGGGGAATATTGGGTATTGCACGATACGAGCTCAGGTGCAGGACTGCACAACCGCCAGTTTGTAGAGACTACACAATGTTCTTGTTAAAGAGTCTGACAGCAGCAGGCAAGAAGGAACGGCGGAATCTCTCCTTTGCACAGCGAGGGTGTAACAGTCTGTCACTGAAGGTGCTGTGGAGTGCTGTTAGGGTGCCCTGGAGGGGGTGGTCCGGGTTGCCCAGCATTGATGACAGCTTGGCCAACATCCTCCTGTCCCCCACCGAGTCCACAGAGTCCAGGGAGCAGCCCAGGACAGAGCCGGCCCTCTTGACCAGTTTGTCCAGCCGCTTCTTGTCCCGGGCCGAGACGCCGCCTGCCCAGGTGACCACTCCCTGGAAGATGACCGATGCAACCACCGAGTCATAAAAGTTCCTGAGGAGTGTCCCCTGAACCCCAAAAGACCTCAGTCTCCTGAGTAGGAAGAGTCTGCTCTGACTCTTCCTATAGAGGGCGTGTGTGTTGTCGCACCAGTCCAGTTTATTGTTCAGATGAACACCCAGGTACTTGTAAGTTGAGACTCTCTCAACATCTGTTCCCCGGATGTTCACTGGTGCAGGTGAAGAGTGCTGGCGCCTACCGAAATCCACCACCATTTCTTTGGATTTCCCCGCATTGATCAGGAGGCGGTTCTGCTGGCACCAGTCCACAAAACCCTGAGTAAGTTCTCTGTACTCCCGATCATCTCCGCCCGTGATGAGGCCGACAATCGCAGAGTCGTCAGAGAACTTCTGCAGGTGACAGGTAGGGGTGTTGTAGTTGAAGTCCGAGGTGTAGAGGGTGAACAGGAAGGGAGCCAAGACAGTTCCCTGTGGGGCCCCCGTGCTGCAGAGGAGCACGTCAGACACACAGTCCTGTGTCCTCACATACTGTGGCCGGTTTGTGAGGTAGTCCTGGATCCATGTGGTGAGGTGGTGCGCCACCCCCGCCCGCTCCAGCTTGTCTCCCAGTAGGGTGGGCTGGATGGTGTTGAAAGCACTGGAGAAATCAAATCAATCAATCAATCAATCACATTTTATTTATATAGCACTTTTCATACATAAAAATGCAACTCAAAGTGCTTTAAAACATTCAAAGCAAAACATAGAATTATCTTCAATCAAAAGAAAAGATAAATTATTTAAAAGTTGTTGAAAGCCAAACTAAAAAGGTGTGTCTTGAGCTTCCTCTTAAAAATATCAACAGTCTCTGCAGACCTGACATCCTCTGGCAGGCTATTCCAAAGGTGAGGACCAAAATGGCTGAATGCAGCCTCGCCATGCATTTTGGTCCTCACCCTTGGAATAAATAAAAGGCCGGCGCCAGAGGACCTCAGGATCCGCGAGGGCTGGTATGATAAAAGCAAATCAGATAAATAAGATGGCCCAAGACCATTAACACATTTATAAACTAATAAAAGTACTTTAAAATCGATCCTGAAACACACAGGGAGCCAATGCAGCAATTTCAAAACTGGCGTAATGTGCTCCCGCCCTCTGGTTCTCGTCAGCACCCGAGCGGCTGAATTCTGCAGTAGTTGCAGTGGTGAAATGCTCTTTTTCGGGAGGCCAGAGAGCAGGGCATTACAGTAATCTAAACGACAGGAAATAAAGGCATGCATCAGCACTTCCGTGTTAGCCTGAGAGAGAAACGGGCGGACTCTGGCGATATTCTTAAGGTGATAAAAACCAATCTTGGTTACATTTTTAATATGAGGAATAAAACTGAGCTCAGAGTCAAAAATGACGCCAAGGTTCTTCACACAGTGTGAGGGATTAAAAATGTGTAGTTTTGGTAAAAGCTTCTCTCTCTGACCTTCGGGACCGATAACTAAGACCTCAGTCTTGTCCTCATTGAGCTGTAGGAAATTATCTGCCATCCATGACTTGATATCTAAAATGCAATTTAAAAGGGTATCAATGGGTAATCAAAGAACATGATCCTCACAGTGCTCCCCGCCTTCTCCAGGTGGGAGAGTGAAGTGTGGAGGAGGTAGATGATGGCATCATCCACACTGATGCCAGGCTGGTATGCGAACTGGAGTGGGTCCATTGAGGAGCTCACCAGGGGGCGCAGGTGGACAAGGACCAGTCTCTCCAGGGTCTTCATCAGGTGAGACGTCAGCGCCACCGGTCTGAAGCTGTTGAGCTCCTTCGGGTGGGGGGTCTTTGGCACCGGGACCAGGCAGGATGTTTTCCATAGCTGGGGGACCCTGCCCAGCTTCAGGCTCAGGTTGAACATGTGCTGGACAATTCCACACAGCTGGTCTGCGCAGGATTTGAGGAGCTGGGGGCTGATGCCATCTGGACCCGCTGCCTTCCTCGCCTTCATCTTCTTCAGCTGGTTCCTCACCTGAGATGTTGTGAAGGCCAAGGCTGGACAGGAAGGAGTGGTGGCTATCTGGTGTAGCTGGGAGCTGGAGTCTGTGGAGAAAAGAGGGGAGGGGGTGACACGCCCAGCAGGAGGAGTAGGTGGAGACTGCAGCAGGAGAGACTGAGTGGAGGCAGGCATCTGATCGAACCTATTGAAAAAGAGATTCAGCTCATTTGCCCACTGCAGGTCCCCCCCAGTCCGGGTCTTGGGTTGTCCGTGGCCTGAGATGGTCTTCAGGCCCCTCCAGACTCCCCTGGCGTTATTCTGCAGCAGCTGCTCCTCCATCCTCTTCCTGTAGGACCTTTTCCCCTCTCTGATCCTCCTCCTCAGCTGGCGCTGCACAGTCCTCCGCTCCTCTATGTTGCCTGACGCAAAAGCCCTCCTCTTCTCCTTCAGGAGAGCTTTTATGTCTGGTGTGATCCAGGGTTTGTTGTTGGAGAAACACCTTACTGTCCGGGTGGGTATGGTGTTCTCCATGCAGAAATTTATATAGTCTGTAACAGTGTCCGTTAGACTACTAATGTCTTCCCCGTGAGCATCGCTGAATACTTCCCACACAGTTGTGCTGAAGCAGTCCTTTAAGGCCTCCTCGGCCTCTCCAGACCATCTCTGAACCGTGCGGGTCACAGCTGGCTGCCTGCGGACCAGAGGTTTGTACACAGACTGGAGAGCCACCAGGTTGTGATCAGCTTTGCCCAGCGGGGGGAGGGGCAGTGATGTGTATGCCTCCTTGGTGTTGGCATAGAAAAGGTCCAGTGTTTTATTGTCTCTGGTGTGGCAGGTGACATACTGTGTGAATGAAGGCAGAGAGGAGGAAGGGGAGGCATGATTGAAGTCACCAGAGATGAGTACCAGGGCATTTGGGTGCTGTGTTTGTAGCCTGCTCACTGCTGCAGTCAAGACATCACAGGCTGTGTCGCTGCTGGCAGCTGGTGGGACGTAGACGGTCACCGCGATCACGTGACTAAACTCTCGCGGGATGTAGAATGGCCTCATGCCAACAGCTAGCAGCTCAATATCCCTGCTGCAAAACTGCTCCTTAATCGTGATGTGCCCAGGATTACACCATCTATCGTTCACAAACACAGCCAGCCCTCCTCCTTTCCTCTTTCCACTCTCCAGCGTCCTGTCCGCGCGTATGATTTGGAAGCCGTCCAATTCTACGACCGCGTTCGGCGTTAGCGTTGTTAGCCACGACTCCGTGAATAGCATCAGGCTAGCCTCCCGGAAGTACCTCTCGTGCCGGGTAAGCGCCGCTAGCTCGTCCATCTTGTTGGGGAGCGATCTAACATTCCCCATGATAACAGACGGGAGGACGGGATGGTATCGTCTCCTCCTTTCCCGGCGTTTAACCCCCGCACGAGATCCCCGTCTCTTCCTCCTCAGCTCACGGGGGATATCGGGTCTCGCCCCGGGAGCCGGCGCATGGTTAGCACGGAGTGCTAACAGCTGATTCCGGCTGTAAACAATGGGGGCTCGGCTCCGAGCCAAGTCGCCGGACACGATCGCGCAAAAAATAGCAATCAGCAGCAGCAAGAATACCGCAGTTTGGGTGTCCATTGCTACGCAAGTTACGACTATCAATTATACGAAAAAGGTATGAGGTAGAGTAATATTAAAGAACAAAAACACACGAAAAGGCTCACCGATTAGCCGGAGCTACTGTAGCGGGCTGCCACTCGCGCGGCGCCGGAGGAAACCCTAACCCTAACCCTAGTTTGAAACCCTAGCTGGAAACCCTAACCCTAGTTTGAAACCCTAACTGAAAACCCTAGCTGGAAACCCTAACCCTAGTTTGAAACCCTAACTGAAAACCCTAGCTGGAAACCCTAACCCTAGTTTGAAACCCTAGCTGGAAACCCTAACCCTAGTTTGAAACCCTAACTGAAAACCCTAGCTGGAAACCCTAACCCTAGTTTGAAACCCTAGCTGGAAACCCTAACCCTAGTTTGAAACCCTAACTGAAAACCCTAGCTGGAAACCCTAACCCTAGTTTGAAACCCTAACCCTAGTTTGAAACCCTAACTGAAAACCCTAGCTGGAAACCCTAACCCTAGTTTGAAACCCTAACTGAAAACCCTAGCTGGAAACCCTAACCCTAGTTTGAAACCCTAGCTGGAAACCCTAACCCTAGTTTGAAACCCTAACTGAAAACCCTAGCTGGAAACCCTAACCCTAGTTTGAAACCCTAGCTGGAAACCCTAACCCTAGTTTGAAACCCTAACTGAAAACCCTAGCTGGAAACCCTAACCCTAGTTTGAAACCCTAGCTGGAAACCCTAACCCTAGTTTGAAACCCTAGCTGGAAACCCTAACCCTAGTTTGAAACCCTAACTGAAAACATTAGCTGGAAACCCTAACCCTAGTTTGAAACCCTAGCTGGAAACCCTAACCCTAGTTTGAAACCCTAACTGAAAACCCTAGCTGGAAACCCTAACCCTAGTTTGAAACCCTAGCTGGAAACCCTAACCCTAGTTTGAAACCCTAGCTGGAAACCCTAACCCTAGTTTGAAACCCTAACTGAAAACCCTAGCTGGAAACCCTAACCCTAGTTTGAAACCCTAGCTGGAAACCCTAACCCTAGTTTGAAACCCTAACTGAAAACCCTAGCTGGAAACCCTAACCCTAGTTTGAAACCCTAACTGAAAACCCTAGCTGGAAACCCTAACCCTAGTTTGAAACCCTAACTGAAAACCCTAGCTGGAAACCCTAACCCTAGTTTGAAACCCTAGCTGGAAACCCTAACCCTAGTTTGAAACCCTAGCTGGAAACCCTAACCCTAGTTTGAAACCCTAGCTGAAAACCCTAGCTGGAAACCCTAACCCTAGTTTGAAACCCTAGCTGGAAACCCTAACCCTAGTTTGAAACCCTAGCTGGAAACCCTAACCCTAGTTTGAAACCCTAGCTGGAAACCCTAACCCTAGTTTGAAACCCTAGCTGGAAACCCTAACCCTAGTTTGAAACCCTAGCTGGAAACCCTAACCCTAGTTTGAAACCCTAGCTGGAAACCCTAACCCTAGTTTGAAACCCTAACTGAAAACACTAGCTGGAAACCCTAACCCTAGTTTGAAACCCTAGCTGGAAACCCTAACCCTAGTTTGAAACCCTAGCTGGAAACCCTAACCCTAGTTTGAAACCCTAGCTGGAAACCCTAACCCTAGTTTGAAACCCTAGCTGGAAACCCTAACCCTAGTTTGAAACCCTAACTGAAAACCCTAGCTGGAAACCCTAACCCTAGTTTGAAACCATAACTGAAAACCCTAGCTGGAAACCCTAACCCTAGTTTGAAACCCTAGCTGGAAACCCTAACCCTAGTTTGAAACCCTAGCTGGAAACCCTAACCCTAGTTTGAAACCCTAACTGAAAACCCTAGCTGGAAACCCTAACCCTAGTTTGAAACCCTAGCTGGAAACCCTAACCCTAGTTTGAAACCCTAACTGAAAACCCTAGCTGGAAAACCTAACCCTAGTTTGAAACCCTAGCTGGAAACCCTAACCCTAGTTTGAAACCCTAGCTGGAAACCCTAACCCTAGTTTGAAACCCTAACTGAAAACCCTAGCTGGAAACCCTAACCCTAGTTTGAAACCCTAGCTGGAATCCCTAACCCTAGTTTGAAACCCTAACTGAAAACCCTAGCTGGAAACCCTAACCCTAGTTTGAAACCCTAGCTGGAAACCCTAACCCTAGTTTGAAACCCTAACTGAAAACCCTAGCTGGAAACCCTAACCCTAGTTTGAAACCCTAGCTGGAAACCCTAACCCTAGTTTGAAACCCTAACTGAAAACCCTAGCTGGAAACCCTAACCCTAGTTTGAAACCCTAGCTGGAAACCCTAACCCTAGTTTGAAACCCTAACTGAAAACCCTAGCTGGAAACCCTAACCCTAGTTTGAAACCCTAACTGAAAACCCTAGCTGGAAACCCTAACCCTAGTTTGAAACCCTAACTGAAAACCCTAGCTGGAAACCCTAACCCTAGTTTGAAACCCTAGCTGGAAACCCTAACCCTAGTTTGAAACCCTAGCTGGAAACCCTAACCCTAGTTTGAAACCCTAACTGAAAACCCTAGCTGGAAACCCTAACCCTAGTTTGAAACCCTAACTGAAAACCCTAGCTGGAAACCCTAACCCTAGTTTGAAACCCTAGCTGGAAACCCTAACCCTAGTTTGAAACCCTAGCTGGAAACCCTAACCCTAGTTTGAAACCCTAACTGAAAACCCTAGCTGGAAACCCTAACCCTAGTTTGAAACCCTAGCTGGAAACCCTAACCCTAGTTTGAAACCCTAACTGAAAACCCTAGCTGGAAACCCTAACCCTAGTTTGAAACCCTAGCTGGAAACCCTAACCCTAGTTTCAAACCCTAGCTGGAAACCCTAACCCTAGTTTGAAACCCTAGCTGGAAACCCTAACCCTAGTTTGAAACCCTAGCTGGAAACCCTAACCCTAGTTTGAAACCCTAACTGAAAACCCTAGCTGGAAACCCTAACCCTAGTTTGAAACCCTAGCTGGAAACCCTAACCCTAGTTTGAAACCCTAGCTGGAAACCCTAACCCTAGTTTGAAACCCTAGCTGGAAACCCTAACCCTAGTTTGAAACCCTAGCTGGAAACCCTAACCCTAGTTTGAAACCCTAACTGAAAACCCTAGCTGGAAACCCTAACCCTAGTTTGAAACCCTAGCTGGAAACCCTAACCCTAGTTTGAAACCCTAGCTGGAAACCCTAACCCTAGTTTGAAACCCTAGCTGGAAACCCTAACCCTAGTTTGAAACCCTAACTGAAAACCCTAGCTGGAAACCCTAACCCTAGTTTGAAACCCTAGCTGGAAACCCTAACCCTAGTTTGAAACCCTAACTGAAAACCCTAGCTGGAAACCCTAACCCTAGTTTGAAACCCTAGCTGGAAACCCTAACCCTAGTTTGAAACCCTAGCTGGAAACCCTAACCCTAGTTTGAAACCCTAACTGAAAACCCTAGCTGGAAACCCTAACCCTAGTTTGAAACCCTAGCTGGAAACCCTATCCCTAGTTTGAAACCCTAACTGAAAACCCTAGCTGGAAACCCTAACCCTAGTTTGAAACCCTAACTGAAAACCCTAGCTGGAAACCCTAACCCTAGTTTGAAACCCTAGCTGGAAACCCTAACCCTAGTTTGAAACCCTAACTGAAAACCCTAGCTGGAAACCCTAACCCTAGTTTGAAACCCTAGCTGGAAACCCTAACCCTAGTTTGAAACCCTAACTGAAAACCCTAGCTGGAAACCCTAACCCTAGTTTGAAACCCTAACTGAAAACCCTAGCTGGAAACCCTAACCCTAGTTTGAAACCCTAACTGAAAACCCTAGCTGGAAACCCTAACCCTAGTTTGAAACCCTAGCTGGAAACCCTAACCCTAGTTTGAAACCCTAGCTGGAAACCCTAACCCTAGTTTGAAACCCTAGCTGAAAACCCTAGCTGGAAACCCTAACCCTAGTTTGAAACCCTAGCTGGAAACCCTAACCCTAGTTTGAAACCCTAGCTGGAAACCCTAACCCTAGTTTGAAACCCTAGCTGGAAACCCTAACCCTAGTTTGAAACCCTAACTAAAAACCCTAGCTGGAAACCCTAACCCTAGTTTGAAACCCTAGCTGGAAACCCTAACCCTAGTTTGAAACCCTAACTGAAAACCCTAGCTGGAAACCCTAACCCTAGTTTGAAACCCTAGCTGGAAACCCTAACCCTAGTTTGAAACCCTAGCTGGAAACCCTAACCCTAGTTTGAAACCCTAACTGAAAACCCTAGCTGGAAACCCTAACCCTAGTTTGAAACCCTAGCTGGAAACCCTAACCCTAGTTTGAAACCCTAGCTGGAAACCCTAACCCTAGTTTGAAACCCTAGCTGGAAACCCTAACCCTAGTTTGAAACCCTAACTGAAAACCCTAGCTGGAAACCCTAACCCTAGTTTGAAACCCTAACTGAAAACCCTAGCTGGAAACCCTAACCCTAGTTTGAAACCCTAGCTGGAAACCCTAACCCTAGTTTGAAACCCTAGCTGGAAACCCTAACCCTAGTTTGAAACCCTAGCTGGAAACCCTAACCCTAGTTTGAAACCCTAACTGAAAACCCTAGCTGGAAACCCTAACCCTAGTTTGAAACCCTAGCTGGAAACCCTATCCCTAGTTTGAAACCCTAACTGAAAACCCTAGCTGGAAACCCTAACCCTAGTTTGAAACCCTAACTGAAAACCCTAGCTGGAAACCCTAACCCTAGTTTGAAACCCTAGCTGGAAACCCTAACCCTAGTTTGAAACCCTAACTGAAAACCCTAGCTGGAAACCCTAACCCTAGTTTGAAACCCTAGCTGGAAACCCTAACCCTAGTTTGAAACCCTAACTGAAAACCCTAGCTGGAAACCCTAACCCTAGTTTGAAACCCTAACTGAAAACCCTAGCTGGAAACCCTAACCCTAGTTTGAAACCCTAACTGAAAACCCTAGCTGGAAACCCTAACCCTAGTTTGAAACCCTAGCTGGAAACCCTAACCCTAGTTTGAAACCCTAGCTGGAAACCCTAACCCTAGTTTGAAACCCTAGCTGAAAACCCTAGCTGGAAACCCTAACCCTAGTTTGAAACCCTAGCTGGAAACCCTAACCCTAGTTTGAAACCCTAGCTGGAAACCCTAACCCTAGTTTGAAACACTAACTGAAAACCCTAGCTGGAAACCCTAACCCTAGTTTGAAACCCTAGCTGGAAACCCTAACCCTAGTTTGAAACCCTAACTGAAAACCCTAGCTGGAAACCCTAACCCTAGTTTGAAACCCTAACTGAAAACCCTAGCTGGAAACCCTAACCCTAGTTTGAAACCCTAACTGAAAACCCTAGCTGGAAACCCTAACCCTAGTTTGAAACCCTAGCTGGAAACCCTAACCCTAGTTTGAAACCCTAGCTGGAAACCCTAACCCTAGTTTGAAACCCTAACTGAAAACCCTAGCTGGAAACCCTAACCCTAGTTTGAAACCCTAACTGAAAACCCTAGCTGGAAACCCTAACCCTAGTTTGAAACCCTAGCTGGAAACCCTAACCCTAGTTTCAAACCCTAGCTGGAAACCCTAACCCTAGTTTGAAACCCTAACTGAAAACCCTAGCTGGAAACCCTAACCCTAGTTTGAAACCCTAGCTGGAAACCCTAACCCTAGTTTGAAACCCTAACTGAAAACCCTAGCTGGAAACCCTAACCCTAGTTTGAAACCCTAGCTGGAAACCCTAACCCTAGTTTCAAACCCTAGCTGGAAACCCTAACCCTAGTTTGAAACCCTAGCTGGAAACCCTAACCCTAGTTTGAAACCCTAACTGAAAACCCTAGCTGGAAACCCTAACCCTAGTTTGAAACCCTAGCTGGAAACCCTAACCCTATTTTGAAACCCTAGCTGGAAACCCTAACCCTAGTTTGAAACCCTAACTGAAAACCCTAGCTGGAAACCCTAACCCTAGTTTGAAACCCTAACTGAAAACCCTAGCTGGAAACCCTAACCCTAGTTTGAAACCCTAGCTGGAAACCCTAACCCTAGTTTGAAACCCTAGCTGGAAACCCTAACCCTAGTTTGAAACCCTAACTGAAAACCCTAGCTGGAAACCCTAACCCTAGTTTGAAACCCTAACTGAAAACCCTAGCTGGAAACCCTAACCCTAGTTTGAAACCCTAGCTGGAAACCCTAACCCTAGTTTGAAACCCTAGCTGGAAACCCTAACCCTAGTTTGAAACCCTAACTGAAAACCCTAGCTGGAAACCCTAACCCTAGTTTGAAACCCTAACTGAAAACCCTAGCTGGAAACCCTAACCCTAGTTTGAAACCCTAGCTGGAAACCCTAACCCTAGTTTGAAACCCTAGCTGGAAACCCTAACCCTAGTTTGAAACCCTAGCTGGAAACCCTAACCCTAGTTTGAAACCCTAGCTGGAAACCCTAACCCTAGTTTGAAACCCTAACTGAAAACCCTAGCTGGAAACCCTAACCCTAGTTTGAAACCCTAGCTGGAAACCCTAACCCTAGTTTGAAACCCTAGCTGGAAACCCTAACCCTAGTTTGAAACCCTAGCTGGAAACCCTAACCCTAGTTTGAAACCCTAACTGAAAACCCTAGCTGGAAACCCTAACCCTAGTTTGAAACCCTAGCTGGAAACCCTAACCCTAGTTTGAAACCCTAACTGAAAACCCTAGCTGGAAACCCTAACCCTAGTTTGAAACCCTAACTGAAAACCCTAGCTGGAAACCCTAACCCTAGTTTGAAACCCTAACTGAAAACCCTAGCTGGAAACCCTAACCCTAGTTTGAAACCCTAACTGAAAACCCTAGCTGGAAACCCTAACCCTAGTTTGAAACCCTAGCTGGAAACCCTAACCCTAGTTTGAAACCCTAGCTGGAAACCCTAACCCTAGTTTGAAACCCTAACTGAAAACCCTAGCTGGAAACCCTAACCCTAGTTTGAAACCCTAACTGAAAACCCTAGCTGGAAACCCTAACCCTAGTTTGAAACCCTAGCTGGAAACCCTAACCCTAGTTTCAAACCCTAGCTGGAAACCCTAACCCTAGTTTGAAACCCTAACTGAAAACCCTAGCTGGAAACCCTAACCCTAGTTTGAAACCCTAGCTGGAAACCCTAACCCTAGTTTGAAACCCTAACTGAAAACCCTAGCTGGAAACCCTAACCCTAGTTTGAAACCCTAGCTGGAAACCCTAACCCTAGTTTCAAACCCTAGCTGGAAACCCTAACCCTAGTTTGAAACCCTAGCTGGAAACCCTAACCCTAGTTTGAAACCCTAACTGAAAACCCTAGCTGGAAACCCTAACCCTAGTTTGAAACCCTAGCTGGAAACCCTAACCCTAGTTTGAAACCCTAGCTGGAAACCCTAACCCTAGTTTGAAACCCTAACTGAAAACCCTAGCTGGAAACCCTAACCCTAGTTTGAAACCCTAACTGAAAACCCTAGCTGGAAACCCTAACCCTAGTTTGAAACCCTAGCTGGAAACCCTAACCCTAGTTTGAAACCCTAGCTGGAAACCCTAACCCTAGTTTGAAACCCTAACTGAAAACCCTAGCTGGAAACCCTAACCCTAGTTTGAAACCCTAACTGAAAACCCTAGCTGGAAACCCTAACCCTAGTTTGAAACCCTAGCTGGAAACCCTAACCCTAGTTTGAAACCCTAGCTGGAAACCCTAACCCTAGTTTGAAACCCTAACTGAAAACCCTAGCTGGAAACCCTAACCCTAGTTTGAAACCCTAACTGAAAACCCTAGCTGGAAACCCTAACCCTAGTTTGAAACCCTAGCTGGAAACCCTAACCCTAGTTTGAAACCCTAGCTGGAAACCCTAACCCTAGTTTGAAACCCTAGCTGGAAACCCTAACCCTAGTTTGAAACCCTAGCTGGAAACCCTAACCCTAGTTTGAAACCCTAACTGAAAACCCTAGCTGGAAACCCTAACCCTAGTTTGAAACCCTAGCTGGAAACCCTAACCCTAGTTTGAAACCCTAGCTGGAAACCCTAACCCTAGTTTGAAACCCTAACTGAAAACCCTAGCTGGAAACCCTAACCCTAGTTTGAAACCCTAGCTGGAAACCCTAACCCTAGTTTGAAACCCTAACTGAAAACCCTAGCTGGAAACCCTAACCCTAGTTTGAAACCCTAGCTGGAAACCCTAACCCTAGTTTGAAACCCTAGCTGGAAACCCTAACCCTAGTTTGAAACCCTAGCTGAAAACCCTAGCTGGAAACCCTAACCCTAGTTTGAAACCCTAGCTGGAAACCCTAACCCTAGTTTGAAACCCTAGCTGGAAACCCTAACCCTAGTTTGAAACACTAACTGAAAACCCTAGCTGGAAACCCTAACCCTAGTTTGAAACCCTAGCTGGAAACCCTAACCCTAGTTTGAAACCCTAACTGAAAACCCTAGCTGGAAACCCTAACCCTAGTTTGAAACCCTAACTGAAAACCCTAGCTGGAAACCCTAACCCTAGTTTGAAACCCTAACTGAAAACCCTAGCTGGAAACCCTAACCCTAGTTTGAAACCCTAGCTGGAAACCCTAACCCTAGTTTGAAACCCTAGCTGGAAACCCTAACCCTAGTTTGAAACCCTAACTGAAAACCCTAGCTGGAAACCCTAACCCTAGTTTGAAACCCTAACTGAAAACCCTAGCTGGAAACCCTAACCCTAGTTTGAAACCCTAGCTGGAAACCCTAACCCTAGTTTCAAACCCTAGCTGGAAACCCTAACCCTAGTTTGAAACCCTAACTGAAAACCCTAGCTGGAAACCCTAACCCTAGTTTGAAACCCTAGCTGGAAACCCTAACCCTAGTTTGAAACCCTAACTGAAAACCCTAGCTGGAAACCCTAACCCTAGTTTGAAACCCTAGCTGGAAACCCTAACCCTAGTTTGAAACCCTAGCTGGAAACCCTAACCCTAGTTTGAAACCCTAACTGAAAACCCTAGCTGGAAACCCTAACCCTAGTTTGAAACCCTAACTGAAAACCCTAGCTGGAAACCCTAACCCTAGTTTGAAACCCTAGCTGGAAACCCTAACCCTAGTTTGAAACCCTAGCTGGAAACCCTAACCCTAGTTTGAAACCCTAACTGAAAACCCTAGCTGGAAACCCTAACCCTAGTTTGAAACCCTAACTGAAAACCCTAGCTGGAAACCCTAACCCTAGTTTGAAACCCTAGCTGGAAACCCTAACCCTAGTTTGAAACCCTAGCTGGAAACCCTAACCCTAGTTTGAAACCCTAACTGAAAACCCTAGCTGGAAACCCTAACCCTAGTTTGAAACCCTAACTGAAAACCCTAGCTGGAAACCCTAACCCTAGTTTGAAACCCTAGCTGGAAACCCTAACCCTAGTTTGAAACCCTAGCTGGAAACCCTAACCCTAGTTTGAAACCCTAGCTGGAAACCCTAACCCTAGTTTGAAACCCTAGCTGGAAACCCTAACCCTAGTTTGAAACCCTAACTGAAAACCCTAGCTGGAAACCCTAACCCTAGTTTGAAACCCTAGCTGGAAACCCTAACCCTAGTTTGAAACCCTAGCTGGAAACCCTAACCCTAGTTTGAAACCCTAGCTGGAAACCCTAACCCTAGTTTGAAACCCTAACTGAAAACCCTAGCTGGAAACCCTAACCCTAGTTTGAAACCCTAGCTGGAAACCCTAACCCTAGTTTGAAACCCTAACTGAAAACCCTAGCTGGAAACCCTAACCCTAGTTTGAAACCCTAACTGAAAACCCTAGCTGGAAACCCTAACCCTAGTTTGAAACCCTAACTGAAAACCCTAGCTGGAAACCCTAACCCTAGTTTGAAACCCTAACTGAAAACCCTAGCTGGAAACCCTAACCCTAGTTTGAAACCCTAGCTGGAAACCCTAACCCTAGTTTGAAACCCTAGCTGGAAACCCTAACCCTAGTTTGAAACCCTAACTGAAAACCCTAGCTGGAAACCCTAACCCTAGTTTGAAACCCTAACTGAAAACCCTAGCTGGAAACCCTAACCCTAGTTTGAAACCCTAGCTGGAAACCCTAACCCTAGTTTCAAACCCTAGCTGGAAACCCTAACCCTAGTTTGAAACCCTAACTGAAAACCCTAGCTGGAAACCCTAAACCTAGTTTGAAACCCTAGCTGGAAACCCTAACCCTAGTTTGAAACCCTAACTGAAAACCCTAGCTGGAAACCCTAACCCTAGTTTGAAACCCTAGCTGGAAACCCTAACCCTAGTTTCAAACCCTAGCTGGAAACCCTAACCCTAGTTTGAAACCCTAGCTGGAAACCCTAACCCTAGTTTGAAACCCTAACTGAAAACCCTAGCTGGAAACCCTAACCCTAGTTTGAAACCCTAGCTGGAAACCCTAACCCTAGTTTGAAACCCTAGCTGGAAACCCTAACCCTAGTTTGAAACCCTAACTGAAAACCCTAGCTGGAAACCCTAACCCTAGTTTGAAACCCTAACTGAAAACCCTAGCTGGAAACCCTAACCCTAGTTTGAAACCCTAGCTGGAAACCCTAACCCTAGTTTGAAACCCTAGCTGGAAACCCTAACCCTAGTTTGAAACCCTAACTGAAAACCCTAGCTGGAAACCCTAACCCTAGTTTGAAACCCTAACTGAAAACCCTAGCTGGAAACCCTAACCCTAGTTTGAAACCCTAGCTGGAAACCCTAACCCTAGTTTGAAACCCTAGCTGGAAACCCTAACCCTAGTTTGAAACCCTAACTGAAAACCCTAGCTGGAAACCCTAACCCTAGTTTGAAACCCTAACTGAAAACCCTAGCTGGAAACCCTAACCCTAGTTTGAAACCCTAGCTGGAAACCCTAACCCTAGTTTGAAACCCTAGCTGGAAACCCTAACCCTAGTTTGAAACCCTAGCTGGAAACCCTAACCCTAGTTTGAAACCCTAGCTGGAAACCCTAACCCTAGTTTGAAACCCTAACTGAAAACCCTAGCTGGAAACCCTAACCCTAGTTTGAAACCCTAGCTGGAAACCCTAACCCTAGTTTGAAACCCTAGCTGGAAACCCTAACCCTAGTTTGAAACCCTAACTGAAAACCCTAGCTGGAAACCCTAACCCTAGTTTGAAACCCTAGCTGGAAACCCTAACCCTAGTTTGAAACCCTAACTGAAAACCCTAGCTGGAAACCCTAACCCTAGTTTGAAACCCTAGCTGGAAACCCTAACCCTAGTTTGAAACCCTAGCTGGAAACCCTAACCCTAGTTTGAAACCCTAGCTGAAAACCCTAGCTGGAAACCCTAACCCTAGTTTGAAACCCTAGCTGGAAACCCTAACCCTAGTTTGAAACCCTAGCTGGAAACCCTAACCCTAGTTTGAAACACTAACTGAAAACCCTAGCTGGAAACCCTAACCCTAGTTTGAAACCCTAGCTGGAAACCCTAACCCTAGTTTGAAACCCTAACTGAAAACCCTAGCTGGAAACCCTAACCCTAGTTTGAAACCCTAACTGAAAACCCTAGCTGGAAACCCTAACCCTAGTTTGAAACCCTAACTGAAAACCCTAGCTGGAAACCCTAACCCTAGTTTGAAACCCTAGCTGGAAACCCTAACCCTAGTTTGAAACCCTAGCTGGAAACCCTAACCCTAGTTTGAAACCCTAACTGAAAACCCTAGCTGGAAACCCTAACCCTAGTTTGAAACCCTAACTGAAAACCCTAGCTGGAAACCCTAACCCTAGTTTGAAACCCTAGCTGGAAACCCTAACCCTAGTTTCAAACCCTAGCTGGAAACCCTAACCCTAGTTTGAAACCCTAACTGAAAACCCTAGCTGGAAACCCTAACCCTAGTTTGAAACCCTAGCTGGAAACCCTAACCCTAGTTTGAAACCCTAACTGAAAACCCTAGCTGGAAACCCTAACCCTAGTTTGAAACCCTAGCTGGAAACCCTAACCCTAGTTTCAAACCCTAGCTGGAAACCCTAACCCTAGTTTGAAACCCTAGCTGGAAACCCTAACCCTAGTTTGAAACCCTAACTGAAAACCCTAGCTGGAAACCCTAACCCTAGTTTGAAACCCTAGCTGGAAACCCTAACCCTAGTTTGAAACCCTAGCTGGAAACCCTAACCCTAGTTTGAAACCCTAACTGAAAACCCTAGCTGGAAACCCTAACCCTAGTTTGAAACCCTAACTGAAAACCCTAGCTGGAAACCCTAACCCTAGTTTGAAACCCTAGCTGGAAACCCTAACCCTAGTTTGAAACCCTAGCTGGAAACCCTAACCCTAGTTTGAAACCCTAACTGAAAACCCTAGCTGGAAACCCTAACCCTAGTTTGAAACCCTAACTGAAAACCCTAGCTGGAAACCCTAACCCTAGTTTGAAACCCTAGCTGGAAACCCTAACCCTAGTTTGAAACCCTAGCTGGAAACCCTAACCCTAGTTTGAAACCCTAACTGAAAACCCTAGCTGGAAACCCTAACCCTAGTTTGAAACCCTAACTGAAAGCCCTAGCTGGAAACCCTAACCCTAGTTTGAAACCCTAGCTGGAAACCCTAACCCTAGTTTGAAACCCTAGCTGGAAACCCTAACCCTAGTTTGAAACCCTAGCTGGAAACCCTAACCCTAGTTTGAAACCCTAGCTGGAAACCCTAACCCTAGTTTGAAACCCTAACTGAAAACCCTAGCTGGAAACCCTTACCCTAGTTTGAAACCCTAGCTGGAAACCCTAACCCTAGTTTGAAACCCTAGCTGGAAACCCTAACCCTAGTTTGAAACCCTAGCTGGAAACCCTAACCCTAGTTTGAAACCCTAACTGAAAACCCTAGCTGGAAACCCTAACCCTAGTTTGAAACCCTAGCTGGAAACCCTAACCCTAGTTTGAAACCCTAGCTGGAAACCCTAACCCTAGTTTGAAACCCTAGCTGGAAACCCTAACCCTAGTTTGAAACCCTAGCTTGAAACCCTAACCCTAGTTTGAAACCCTAACTGAAAACCCTAGCTGGAAACCCTAACCCTAGTTTGAAACCCTAGCTGGAAACCCTAACCCTAGTTTGAAACCCTAACTGAAAACCCTAGCTGGAAACCCTAACCCTAGTTTGAAACCCTAGCTGGAAACCATAACCCTAGTTTGAAACCCTAGCTGGAAACCCTAACCCTAGTTTGAAACCCTAGCTGGAAACCCTAACCCTAGTTTGAAACCCTAGCTGGAAACCCTAACCCTAGTTTGAAACCCTAACTGAAAACCCTAGCTGGAAACCCTAACCCTAGTTTGAAACCCTAACTGAAAACCCTAGCTGGAAACCCTAACCCTAGTTTGAAACCCTAGCTGGAAACCCTAACCCTAGTTTGAAACCCTAGCTGGAAACCCTAACCCTAGTTTGAAACCCTAGCTGGAAACCCTAACCCTAGTTTGAAACCCTAGCTGGAAACCCTAACCCTAGTTTGAAACCCTAACTGAAAACACTAGCTGGAAACCCTAACCCTAGTTTGAAACCCTAGCTGGAAACCCTAACCCTAGTTTGAAACCCTAGCTGGAAACCCTAACCCTAGTTTGAAACCCTAGCTGGAAACCCTAACCCTAGTTTGAAACCCTAACTGAAAACCCTAGCTGGAAACCCTAACCCTAGTTTGAAACCCTAGCTGGAAACCCTAACCCTAGTTTGAAACCCTAACTGAAAACCCTAGCTGGAAACCCTAACCCTAGTTTGAAACCCTAACTGAAAACCCTAGCTGGAAACCCTAACCCTAGTTTGAAACCCTAGCTGGAAACCCTAACCCTAGTTTGAAACCCTAGCTGGAAACCCTAACCCTAGTTTGAAACCCTAGCTGGAAACCCTAACCCTAGTTTGAAACCCTAGCTGGAAACCCTAACCCTAGTTTGAAACCCTAGCTGGAAACCCTAACCCTAGTTTGAAACCCTAACTGAAAACCCTAGCTGGAAACCCTAACCCTAGTTTGAAACCCTAGCTGGAAACCCTAACCCTAGTTTGAAACCCTAACTGAAAACCCTAGCTGGAAACCCTAACCCTAGTTTGAAACCCTAACTGAAAACCCTAGCTGGAAACCCTAACCCTAGTTTGAAACCCTAGCTGGAAACCCTAACCCTAGTTTGAAACCCTAACTGAAAACACTAGCTGGAAACCCTAACCCTAGTTTGAAACCCTAGCTGGAAACCCTAACCCTAGTTTGAAACCCTAGCTGGAAACCCTAACCCTAGTTTGAAACCCTAGCTGGAAACCCTAACCCTAGTTTGAAACCCTAACTGAAAACCCTAGCTGGAAACCCTAACCCTAGTTTGAAACCCTAGCTGGAAACCCTAACCCTAGTTTGAAACCCTAGCTGGAAACCCTAACCCTAGTTTGAAACCCTAACTGAAAACCCTAGCTGGAAACCCTAACCCTAGTTTGAAACCCTAACTGAAAACCCTAGCTGGAAACCCTAACCCTAGTTTGAAACCCTAGCTGGAAACCCTAACCCTAGTTTGAAACCCTAGCTGGAAACCCTAACCCTAGTTTGAAACCCTAACTGAAAACCCTAGCTGGAAACCCTAACCCTAGTTTGAAACCCTAACTGAAAACCCTAGCTGGAAACCCTAACCCTAGTTTGAAACCCTAGCTGGAAACCCTAACCCTAGTTTGAAACCCTAGCTGGAAACCCTAACCCTAGTTTGAAACCCTAGCTGGAAACCCTAACCCTAGTTTGAAACCCTAACTGAAAACCCTAGCTGGAAACCCTAACCCTAGTTTGAAACCCTAACTGAAAACCCTAGCTGGAAACCCTAACCCTAGTTTGAAACCCTAGCTGGAAACCCTAACCCTAGTTTTAAACCCTAGCTGGAAACCCTAACCCTAGTTTGAAACCCTAGCTGGAAACCCTAACCCTAGTTTGAAACCCTAGCTGGAAACCCTAACCCTAGTTTGAAACCCTAACTGAAAACCCTAGCTGGAAACCCTAACCCTAGTTTGAAACCCTAGCTGGAAACCCTAACCCTAGTTTGAAACCCTAGCTGGAAACCCTAACCCTAGTTTGAAACCCTAGCTGGAAACCCTAACCCTAGTTTGAAACCCTAACTGAAAACCCTAGCTGGAAACCCTAACCCTAGTTTGAAACCCTAGCTGGAAACCCTAACCCTAGTTTGAAACCCTAACTGAAAACCCTAGCTGGAAACCCTAACCCTAGTTTGAAACCCTAGCTGGAAACCCTAACCCTAGTTTGAAACCCTAGCTTGAAACCCTAACCCTAGTTTGAAACCCTAACTGAAAACCCTAGCTGGAAACCCTAACCCTAGTTTGAAACCCTAGCTGGAAACCCTAACCCTAGTTTGAAACCCTAACTGAAAACCCTAGCTGGAAACCCTAACCCTAGTTTGAAACCCTAGCTGGAAACCCTAACCCTAGTTTGAAACCCTAGCTGGAAACCCTAACCCTAGTTTGAAACCCTAGCTGGAAACCCTAACCCTAGTTTGAAACCCTAGCTGGAAACCCTAACCCTAGTTTGAAACCCTAACTGAAAACCCTAGCTGGAAACCCTAACCCTAGTTTGAAACCCTAGCTGGAAACCCTAACCCTAGTTTGAAACCCTAACTGAAAACCCTAGCTGGAAACCCTAACCCTAGTTTGAAACCCTAGCTGGAAACCCTAACCCTAGTTTGAAACCCTAGCTGGAAACCCTAACCCTAGTTTGAAACCCTAGCTGGAAACCCTAACCCTAGTTTGAAACCCTAGCTTGAAACCCTAACCCTAGTTTGAAACCCTAACTGAAAACCCTAGCTGGAAACCCTAACCCTAGTTTGAAACCCTAGCTGGAAACCCTAACCCTAGTTTGAAACCCTAACTGAAAACCCTAGCTGGAAACCCTAACCCTAGTTTGAAACCCTAGCTGGAAACCCTAACCCTAGTTTGAAACCCTAGCTGGAAACCCTAACCCTAGTTTGAAACCCTAGCTGGAAACCCTAACCCTAGTTTGAAACCCTAGCTGGAAACCCTAACCCTAGTTTGAAACCCTAACTGAAAACCCTAGCTGGAAACCCTAACCCTAGTTTGAAACCCTAGCTGGAAACCCTAACCCTAGTTTGAAACCCTAACTGAAAACCCTAGCTGGAAACCCTAACCCTAGTTTGAAACCCTAGCTGGAAACCCTAACCCTAGTTTGAAACCCTAGCTGGAAACCCTAACCCTAGTTTGAAACCCTAACTGAAAACCCTAGCTGGAAACCCTAACCCTAGTTTGAAACCCTAGCTGGAAACCCTAACCCTAGTTTGAAACCCTAGCTGGAAACCCTAGCTGGAAACCCTAACCCTAGTTTGAAACCCTAGCTGGAAACCCTAACCCTAGTTTGAAACCCTAGCTGGAAACCCTAACCCTAGTTTGAAACCCTAACTGAAAACCCTAGCTGGAAACCCTAACCCTAGTTTGAAACCCTAGCTGGAAACCCTAACCCTAGTTTGAAACCCTAGCTGGAAACCCTAACCCTAGTTTGAAACCCTAACTGAAAACCCTAGCTGGAAACCCTAACCCTAGTTTGAAACCCTAGCTGGAAACCCTAACCCTAGTTTGAAACCCTAGCTGGAAACCCTAACCCTAGTTTGAAACCCTAGCTGGAAACCCTAACCCTAGTTTGAAACCCTAACTGAAAACACTAGCTGGAAACCCTAACCCTAGTTTGAAACCCTAGCTGGAAACCCTAACCCTAGTTTGAAACCCTAACTGAAAACCCTAGCTGGAAACCCTAACCCTAGTTTGAAACCCTAGCTGGAAACCCTAACCCTAGTTTGAAACCCTAACTGAAAACCCTAGCTGGAAACCCTAACCCTAGTTTGAAACCCTAGCTGGAAACCCTAACCCTAGTTTGAAACCCTAGCTGGAAACCCTAACCCTAGTTTGAAACCCTAACTGAAAACCCTAGCTGGAAACCCTAACCCTAGTTTGAAACCCTAGCTGGAAACCCTAACCCTAGTTTGAAACCCTAGCTGGAAACCCTAGCTGGAAACCCTAACCCTAGTTTGAAACCCTAGCTGGAAACCCTAACCCTAGTTTGAAACTCTAGCTGGAAACCCTAACCCTAGTTTGAAACCCTAACTGAAAACCCTAGCTGGAAACCCTAACCCTAGTTTGAAACCCTAGCTGGAAACCCTAACCCTAGTTTGAAACCCTAGCTGGAAACCCTAACCCTAGTTTGAAACCCTAACTGAAAACCCTAGCTGGAAACCCTAACCCTAGTTTGAAACCCTAGCTGGAAACCCTAACCCTAGTTTGAAACCCTAGCTGGAAACCCTAACCCTAGTTTGAAACCCTAGCTGGAAACCCTAACCCTAGTTTGAAACCCTAACTGAAAACACTAGCTGGAAACCCTAACCCTAGTTTGAAACCCTAGCTGGAAACCCTAACCCTAGTTTGAAACCCTAACTGAAAACCCTAGCTGGAAACCCTAACCCTAGTTTGAAACCCTAGCTGGAAACCCTAACCCTAGTTTGAAACCCTAACTGAAAACCCTAGCTGGAAACCCTAACCCTAGTTTGAAACCCTAGCTGGAAACCCTAACCCTAGTTTGAAACCCTAGCTGGAAACCCTAACCCTAGTTTGAAACCCTAACTGAAAACCCTAGCTGGAAACCCTAACCCTAGTTTGAAACCCTAGCTGGAAACCCTAACCCTAGTTTGAAACCCTAACTGAAAACCCTAGCTGGAAACCCTAACCCTAGTTTGAAACCCTAGCTGGAAACCCTAACCCTAGTTTGAAACCCTAGCTGGAAACCCTAACCCTAGTTTGAAACCCTAACTGAAAACCCTAGCTGGAAACCCTAACCCTAGTTTGAAACCCTAGCTGGAAACCCTAACCCTAGTTTGAAACCCTAACTGAAAACCCTAGCTGGAAACCCTAACCCTAGTTTGAAACCCTAGCTGGAAACCCTAACCCTAGTTTGAAACCCTAGCTGGAAACCCTAACCCTAGTTTGAAACCCTAACTGAAAACCCTAGCTGGAAACCCTAACCCTAGTTTGAAACCCTAGCTGGAAACCCTAACCCTAGTTTGAAACCCTAGCTGGAAACCCTAGCTGGAAACCCTAACCCTAGTTTGAAACCCTAGCTGGAAACCCTAACCCTAGTTTGAAACCCTAGCTGGAAACCCTAACCCTAGTTTGAAACCCTAACTGAAAACCCTAGCTGGAAACCCTAACCCTAGTTTGAAACCCTAGCTGGAAACCCTAACCCTAGTTTGAAACCCTAGCTGGAAACCCTAACCCTAGTTTGAAACCCTAACTGAAAACACTAGCTGGAAACCCTAACCCTAGTTTGAAACCCTAGCTGGAAACCCTAACCCTAGTTTGAAACCCTAACTGAAAACCCTAGCTGGAAACCCTAACCCTAGTTTGAAACCCTAGCTGGAAACCCTAACCCTAGTTTGAAACCCTAACTGAAAACCCTAGCTGGAAACCCTAACCCTAGTTTGAAACCCTAGCTGGAAACCCTAACCCTAGTTTGAAACCCTAGCTGGAAACCCTAACCCTAGTTTGAAACCCTAACTGAAAACCCTAGCTGGAAACCCTAACCCTAGTTTGAAACCCTAGCTGGAAACCCTAACCCTAGTTTGAAACCCTAGCTGGAAACCCTAACCCTAGTTTGAAACCCTAGCTGGAAACCCTAACCCTAGTTTGAAACTCTAGCTGGAAACCCTAACCCTAGTTTGAAACCCTAACTGAAAACCCTAGCTGGAAACCCTAACCCTAGTTTGAAACCCTAGCTGGAAACCCTAACCCTAGTTTGAAACCCTAGCTGGAAACCCTAACCCTAGTTTGAAACCCTAACTGAAAACCCTAGCTGGAAACCCTAACCCTAGTTTGAAACCCTAGCTGGAAACCCTAACCCTAGTTTGAAACCCTAGCTGGAAACCCTAACCCTAGTTTGAAACCCTAGCTGGAAACCCTAACCCTAGTTTGAAACCCTAACTGAAAACACTAGCTGGAAACCCTAACCCTAGTTTGAAACCCTAGCTGGAAACCCTAACCCTAGTTTGAAACCCTAACTGAAAACCCTAGCTGGAAACCCTAACCCTAGTTTGAAACCCTAGCTGGAAACCCTAACCCTAGTTTGAAACCCTAACTGAAAACCCTAGCTGGAAACCCTAACCCTAGTTTGAAACCCTAGCTGGAAACCCTAACCCTAGTTTGAAACCCTAGCTGGAAACCCTAACCCTAGTTTGAAACCCTAACTGAAAACCCTAGCTGGAAACCCTAACCCTAGTTTGAAACCCTAGCTGGAAACCCTAACCCTAGTTTGAAACCCTAACTGAAAACCCTAGCTGGAAACCCTAACCCTAGTTTGAAACCCTAGCTGGAAACCCTAACCCTAGTTTGAAACCCTAGCTGGAAACCCTAACCCTAGTTTGAAACCCTAACTGAAAACCCTAGCTGGAAACCCTAACCCTAGTTTGAAACCCTAGCTGGAAACCCTAACCCTAGTTTGAAACCCTAACTGAAAACCCTAGCTGGAAACCCTAACCCTAGTTTGAAACCCTAGCTGGAAACCCTAACCCTAGTTTGAAACCCTAGCTGGAAACCCTAACCCTAGTTTGAAACCCTAACTGAAAACCCTAGCTGGAAACCCTAACCCTAGTTTGAAACCCTAGCTGGAAACCCTAACCCTAGTTTGAAACCCTAGCTGGAAACCCTAGCTGGAAACCCTAACCCTAGTTTGAAACCCTAGCTGGAAACCCTAACCCTAGTTTGAAACCCTAGCTGGAAACCCTAACCCTAGTTTGAAACCCTAACTGAAAACCCTAGCTGGAAACCCTAACCCTAGTTTGAAACCCTAGCTGGAAACCCTAACCCTAGTTTGAAACCCTAGCTGGAAACCCTAACCCTAGTTTGAAACCCTAACTGAAAACCCTAGCTGGAAACCCTAACCCTAGTTTGAAACCCTAGCTGGAAACCCTAACCCTAGTTTGAAACCCTAGCTGGAAACCCTAACCCTAGTTTGAAACCCTAGCTGGAAACCCTAACCCTAGTTTGAAACCCTAACTGAAAACACTAGCTGGAAACCCTAACCCTAGTTTGAAACCCTAGCTGGAAACCCTAACCCTAGTTTGAAACCCTAACTGAAAACCCTAGCTGGAAACCCTAACCCTAGTTTGAAACCCTAGCTGGAAACCCTAACCCTAGTTTGAAACCCTAACTGAAAACCCTAGCTGGAAACCCTAACCCTAGTTTGAAACCCTAGCTGGAAACCCTAACCCTAGTTTGAAACCCTAGCTGGAAACCCTAACCCTAGTTTGAAACCCTAACTGAAAACCCTAGCTGGAAACCCTAACCCTAGTTTGAAACCCTAGCTGGAAACCCTAACCCTAGTTTGAAACCCTAACTGAAAACCCTAGCTGGAAACCCTAACCCTAGTTTGAAACCCTAGCTGGAAACCCTAACCCTAGTTTGAAACCCTAGCTGGAAACCCTAACCCTAGTTTGAAACCCTAACTGAAAACCCTAGCTGGAAACCCTAACCCTAGTTTGAAACCCTAGCTGGAAACCCTAACCCTAGCGCTGATTCATCATTATTTAGTTTACGTTGCCTTGCTATAGTGGCAGCAAACATCCCTTTTTATGAACTTGGTGTCATGGAGGGAGCGGCGATAAGGTTGATTTGTGTGGAAGTTGTCTTTGGCACGATGTTCCCAGCTCATCAATTCAAAATAAAGGTGTGTTGTGACAAGAGGACACACTTTAAATTGGGAGCCAGAGGAGCAAAGAGCCTCTTCTCTTCAGCTCCGTCTCTTTCGCAGGTGAGCCTCCACGGGTTGTGTTGTTAAATGCAGTGGTCCTCAATATTTGATTATTGGGCCCACCCTGCTCTTACAGGCATGACTGTGTCCTACACTCTTGAGGTGGCAAACGTGAGGTTTGGAGGCTTTTCCAAGCTCTTGTTCAGGTGGAAGGGCAGCATCTACAAGCTGCTCTACAAGGAGTTTCTCCTCTTCTGTGGTGTCTACGTCTTTTTCAGTGCGCTCTACAGGTGGGTCGTATCCTCATATTATTGGTAACGTGAGAACATAACATTAGTATCCTTTGCTCAGTATCGGTATCAGTCATAGTCGGTCAAATATTGCAATAACACTGTAGCATGGTATTATTGTGTTTTTTTTTTTTTTAATGAGAATATGATAATAAAATGTAGTGACACCATTGGTATCATTGGCAAAATATGATGAGATTGTATTGTGATATTATTGGTATTCCAATAACACCATATTGGGATCTGATTGTTATGGTCAGCCAAATAAAATAATACAGTTTTGTGATGATTGGTCTTATTTCAAAACAAAATAGTATTTGTACAACTATCATAATACTGTATCATGAATTTATTATCATCGAAATAATACAGTATCGTGATACTGTATTGTGATGTGGTTTTGTGGGAAGTGGTTTTGTTGGATAACACCATATTGTGTTATTGTTGGTGTCACTGCCCAAATATCATAAAACCATATCGTGATTGTATTGTTAACGTCAGCTAACATTTGCAACACCTTAATATCCTAATACTGGCTAAAGGGTTGGGAAAATGAACATATGAATAAATGTATTGAGATCTTTTTGTTATCATCAGCTTCTTGAATATAGTCGCTGTCATGTGAAAAACACTTATCTCCATTTTTTTTCATTTTCTTATATTTACATGAATCATGTTTCCATGTTACAGACATCGCATTAAAGTGAAAATTTAAAAAGTTTCCGAAATTGGAGATAAATGTTTTCCACAGGACAGTGACAATATATGATATTTATATTATATATTATTATTATCATAATATGATATGATATTATATTATTGTTTCATTGTTATGTATATCAATTCATCATCTATTGATATCCGACTCTGGCTTGTTTTGTTGTTTGTAACACATAGGTTGATGCTGACACCTAAGCAGCAGGATGTGTTTGAGCGAATCGCCCTTTACTGTGACCAGTTTACCAATACCAGCTTCATCCCTGTTCTCTTTGTGCTTGGTAGGTATAGTATGTACAAAGGGTGTGGTTTTATGTTGATATTTTAACGTATCATGTTGATACAGTGTAAATCATCAATCAGGTTTAACTAGAGTGGGACAAAAAACTTTCTATATTGTGATGTGGCATTGTCAATTATCAAATAGCACAATATTTTAACTTAGGGTCAGATAAAGTGTTGATAATATGGTATATGATTTTCTTTTTTAAGGTACCGGATCTTCATACAAGCACAAATATCAAACGCTTTTACTGGGCATGGGACCAAATATCAATATTGTGGGCTTTCACTTGGATAACATTTTTCTACCTTCATGGTACTCAAAGTGCTTTCGCACTCACTCACTCAATCACTGACTGACGACAAGACATCAGGAGCAACTGGGGTATCTTGCTCAAGGGCACTTTGACATGGTCACGGGGGCTCAGGACTGAACCCACAACTTATTGATGTGATCATATCATATTGGAACAGCATCGATACACAACAGTCAAATCAATCCATTTTTTAACTCGGGTTGGGAAAAAGTAGCATCGGGATGTATCGTTTTTGCTCAAAGTACAGTATCGAAATATTAGCATCAATTTATCCATTAACTTTGGTATTTCCAGGCTTTTATGTAACGTTGGCGTTTAATCGTTGGTGGGGCCAATACACCAGCTTCCCGCTGCCCGACAACCTGATGATGGTGGTCTCTGGGAACGTCCACGGAGCCGACGAGAGGGGTCGCCTGTTGCGGCGCACTCTCATGCGATACGCCAACCTGTCATCAGTGCTGATCCTGCGCTCCATCAGCACCAGAGTGCACAAGCGCTTCCCCACGCTGGGGCGCGTGGTGGAGGCTGGTAGGTGCCACCAAAACATCAGTTTGACATCCAACCTCCTACCTCTATAAATAAAAAATATATAACTTGATCCATTTTTTTCTCCAGGCTTCATGACATCACACGAGCTGAAGATTTTGAAGTCGCTGCACTCGGACTTCAACAAATACTGGATGCCACTTACTTGGTTCGCCAACCTGGCATCCAGAGCGAGAGAGGAGGCCCGCGTGAGAGACGACATCGCTTTGAGACTCCTCATGGATGTGACTAATTTTGTTTTCACATTCACATGAAACAACTATGAAACATCTCATGTCTTCCTGTTCTATTGAATGGGTGCATCACCTGAGCAAGAAAAGTTTTTTACAATCAGCGTACAGTATTCCCATATTGTGCTATTGTTGGTATCATCAGCCGAGTACCATCATATCATACGGTGTTGTTGTTATCGTTGGCTATATTATCCTGACCGAGCATTGTGATATTATCAGTGTCATTTGAAAAATAAGAATATCGGTATCCTTGTTGAAATATCATGAATCATGTTGAGATTTGATATTATCTCTACCCTTGACAAATGATCGTTTTGTGACATAATTGGTACAGCTGGCAAAATACAATAACGAATGCATTATCAATTATCGCATTGTCAATACACGATCATGATAATAGCATATTATGATAATATTTGTATACCTGGCCAAATACCATAATAACGCCGTTGTGATGTTATTGGGATTGCTATCATTTTGCGCAAAGTCAGCTCGAGCTCGCCAAGGACAAGTGGTAAAGAAAATGAATGGATGGGTAGTTTATATTTGCATCCCAGCAGCTATGCGCTGATAATGCAAAGTTCCCTTGAGAAGTCATGTATGGATGTCATTGCAGGAGCTGAATAACTACAGGGCCAAATGCAGTCTCTTGTTTCACTATGATTGGATCAGCATCCCCCTGGTCTACACTCAGGTGAGACGATCACATCTGCTCCTTCCATCGCCTTCGGTTGGCTCCACTGTCTCATTACGCAGGTGGTGACGTTAGCGGTCTACGCCTTCTTTGCCATGTGCGTCGTCGGCCGCCAGTTCCTGAACCCGGACAAAGGCTATAAGGACCACAAGGTTGACCTGTACGTGCCGGTTTTCACACTGCTACAGTTCTTCTTCTATGCCGGATGGCTCAAGGTGGGAGAGCTGATCATTAACCCGTTCGGCGAGGACGACGATGACTTCGAGACCAATCAGCTGATTGACAGAAACATTCAGGTGCTTCCATTTTATCCCGGCATCTTGTGTTTTTGGAGATCTAACGGTGCTGACAATGTGTCCTCAAGGTGTCCATGCTGGCTGTGGATGACATGTACCAGAACCTGGCACCCCTGGAGAAAGACAAGCACTGGGCCCAAAGACATTTCTCCATTCCTTACACAGTGTCTACAGCAGCAGAACGCCTCAGACCAGCTTTCAAAGGATCCGCCTTTGATATGAGGTCTGTCATGCCCTGTACCGTGTTATCGGTATCATCGGCCGCGTATCATGACATTATCATATCTTGATACTGTCTGTATCGTAAGACAAATTGCGTGCCATATATGACAATACTGTATTGCGATAACTTGATTGTTGGCAAAATATTAAGATATCAGTATCCTTGGACAAATACAGTATGATATCATCATGGCCAAATGTTTACTTTGTACCATATTGGTATCACTAGACAAATATATCATATTGTCGATGTGCTGTGAAAGACACTTATCTCCAATTTTGGAATTTTTAAAAAATTTTCCCAATGCGGTATCTGTAACGCGGAAACACCATTCATGTAAAAATACGAAAATGACAAAAAAATTGAGATATGTGTCACATGACAGCGACAATATGTTAATATAACTGTCCAAATATTAAGTGACATCCTTGGGTATTTAGAATGGATTTGTCATATTTGCAGGATGAGCCTGGAGGATCTAGAGCTGGAGCAGCCTGCTGATACTTTCCCTCTGCGGGTCTCCTCAATGGAGGATCACAAAGAGGGCCTCCTGCAGGGTTGCAGCCTTCCATCGCTAGTGAATGTGTCAACACATCGCTTTATGGAGGAAGTCAATGAGAATGATGAGATCCCTCTTACAGAAGAAACCAAAGTAGAATCAAACTAGGACACAAAACCAATTTCCCCCTCCTTAAAAAAAATTAACCCAAGTCAATTAACCCACATTTCCTCAAAATACCCAAAAAGGCAATGTTCAACAAGGTGTTTCAATTCTTTTTTTCTTGTATTGCTCATAGCACAAGCAGATGCCTTTCACTGTTGCATCCTGTAATATGGTTGTCACACTTCTCACTCCAAAACTTAAGCTACTTTTTCCCCCCCAAGATACAACTTTCAACCTGTTTAAAAAATAAAAATGGGGGTGTTCATGATAAAGTGCAGGGGGAAAAAAAAAATTAGGTTTACGCTACAAATAGTAAGTCACATCAGTTTTCAGAACTGTATTGTCACATTGAACATGAAAAAAAATTCTGATGCATGTCATGTGTGCAAAAATAAAGGCCTGCAGAATTAACAGCCTTTGTACGTCACTCCTTTATTATTGCTTCCTAATTTATCACAGCAATGTCATATTCTTCTCTTTGAACATTCTAGCATCATATGCATTTATCGCCAACTTCACAGGCATGTCATCACGGAAAAATGACCGACAATTTGCGACTCCACTGCACAATCCTAGTCGCATCCAGAGGACGGAAAGTCTTCAGTCATCGGTGGGCCAAATCACTAGAAAGAAAAAATATTTAAAGGCAGAGTTAAGTGTGGCTCACATTTACATTCAAAACTCATTCAATCCCAAAGACATCCATCTTTTCAGTGCAGCCATTCAATCTCAGGAATTCATTTATATTTTTTTCCCCCAAACGTTAGGGTAAAAGAGGGTCTGAAAATGTCAGGTACTGAATGAGTTAAAGACAACGCTGGCAATGTTTCAGGGCTTTAGTCAGGTTTTGGTAAACTGGATTTCACACGAACCTGTGCCAGTCCTGATAGTTTTTTTCCCCCAATAGAAAAAAGCCACAGCAGAGATGGTGGTCTCTGGCATGGCAGCACACAATTGGGGATTGACATTTGAATTAAAAAAAATATATATACACAAGCATAACAAACCTGAAAGTGAGTCCCCAGTCATGATCGGGAGCCCAAATCACTAGACGGAAGAAAAACAAATTAAGTCAAGAGTGAAGCATAGCTCACATTCATATTTAGACATTAGCAGTGTTCCAGGGCTTCAGCCAGGTTCTGATGAATTGGATTTTACACAAACCTATGCCAGTCCTTGTTTTTTCTCCCAATACAAAGATTCCACAGCAGAGAGGGTGATCTCCGGCATGGCAGTATATGATTGGGGATTTATATATATTA
Source organism: Filicampus tigris (assembly GCF_054856515.1). NCBI lineage: Eukaryota > Metazoa > Chordata > Actinopteri > Syngnathiformes > Syngnathidae > Filicampus > Filicampus tigris. Next base: position 19,784,982 of record NC_141226.1, on the reverse strand, counting down.
AAAAAACACCTTAAGTCAGTCTTGACACATGGCACCCCTTGCCCACAGCCAATCAACTGCTGCATGGATCACTGGAGACAAAGGAGTAGCGAGTTATAAAGCATGTCCGCATAAATGTTCGCTTGTAACTGCTTATTTGTGTGCTCAGGGTTTGAAAATTCACCATTGCGTTTAGTCTGCATGATGTGTTAGAAAGACATCAGCGCACACACACGACTAGTAGGCATGGGCCAGTATCACATTCTGACCACACAGTAACTGAGCTCTAAGAAATACATGTTTAAATTAGTTGCATAATGTTCCATATAAAATTCAACAAGGTTAAAGTTGTAGGGCCCAACAAACTTTAAACCGCTAACTGTCCCATGCCTAATTGCGGGTACATAAATGCAAAGTACAACTCACTTTGAGTTACCATGGAGAGTCACTGCTGATATCACAACATGGTCATTCGTTGCAAAATACTGCAAGACAAATGCATCAATAATTGAAACCACTTGCACTTTTAGACAGACCAAGAACATGTTTGGAGAGCGATAGTGGTGTTTAATTGGCATTGCTAAAACCATGTGACAATATTCAAAGGCATCTTATTGGAGTGTACATTTGAGACAATTTCAGTCCAAATTGGCAGTGTGTATGCGGCACGTGTACGGCCCAGCACTAGGCCCGTTCCGGCGAAGGACCGGGACGGGCCACTCTCGTCGGGCATCGCTCTGCGGCCTTTCAGCGTCAACAAGTTCTAAAACAGGACCTGTGGAGCCGAGGACGTGCAGAGACTTACTTTTCCAGCACAGTAACACTGAGCCAGACACATCACCTGGGCAGCTGACTGAGTGCTGGTTGATATTACAAAATACAATGATTCCCACCATCACCTCTTGAACTGGTATCACAAAACCAATTTAAACTGTTTACTGTAGTCTACATGACAATGTCCTTTTAATTTACCGCGTTGTAGGGACACGAAGTGACTTGTTCGTTTCATCCAACGTCTATCGCTCTGCTTTCTTTCCACTGGGAGGCCTTCATCTCTGAAACAAACAAGTTTGAAATCAAAGCAGGTCTGATGATCAACCACTAGTCAGCAGAAGCACCCCAATGTCTAAGACACTGAAGATTAGGCGTAAACAGCATTTGTATACGTGTAATGCTGTAATTAGCACAATGAGCTTTAGCGTGCATCGTGGAGACCTCGTGCGACGATTGTCGTCAAAATTAAACATCCACCCGATTTAAACGGCATATTTACAAAAAGAAACATTTTTATGAAAAAGACGATTCAAACTAATGCATTAAACTCCTACCAACCCAGCAGCTCGAGAACACGTGCACCAAGCCTCAAAGGATCAAGCGAGAAGGACAGAGCGGAAATCACATGCCCCCTAATATACTGTCTATCGCTGTGCATTGTGGGAAAAGTACGACGTTCTAAACATCGTTGAATGACAAAAATATTTGTACAAATATGTTTTACATGTTTATCATCAATCTTTTCCTGCTTTTACACTCGCATATTTATGTTAATGTCACTTTGTATGTGTTATACTTTATCGCGTGGCTCTCTTAGTAACATTGTATCTAAAATATATATTTTTTAAATATCAACGACACACACTTAATATTTGAATTATGTTTATAGTTTCGGTTTAGTCTTTTGACACAAAAAGAACGAGTAAGCTACCACCCCAAAAATACATAAATAAATCACGAATCACATGTAATTTTAAGTACGGAACCCCGAGCAGGTCAAAGTACTCTAAAGCACTTCCGTAGTGTACAGTCACGTCCCCACAGAATCAACACCGATTAAAGATTCAACAAAGTAAGGCGCCGGTGATCATTAACGGCACGTAGAAGAATATTGGGCTTTTTGACTGTATATTTGGTTAAATATTTCTATACACTATATTTTTCGTAAATAAGCTTTGACGACTCGTGGGCTCCTCCATTTACATCAAATTGCTAGCTTGCTGTGTTAGCTTCCTCGAGGACTGGATTGTCTTACTACCACGTTAGTAGGAACTTTGCTCATAGATTCACCTTTGGACTCACTATGTGAGAGCTTGAAAGCAACGCCCTGCGTGACTGCTGCTTTTGTGTAGTTTGACGTTCAGAATTTTCGTTTTTGTCTTGTTTGACAGGTAGGGTGGCAGCGAAAACAGGGAGGACCGTGGGGTCATGTCATCTGACTGCCACCTGCATCCATCGCCACCATCATCATGTCTCTGGGGGACAGTCCTCACCTGCTGCTCGGCCGCATTCGCTTTCTGAACCGTTGTATTGATTGTTTCCGGAAAAGCGAGCCCCTACCCGACAGTCTGTGTTATGTGCCCAGAGAGGTGTGCTATAAAATCTGCAAGGATTCGTCCTCCAGCTCCTGCGCCGCTGCCTCCGGGGCATCCACGGGGAGCTCCGGCAAGACTGTGGTATCCGTCTTTGACAGCCCGCACCAGAGTCCGATTAACAAGAAACTATGCAAATACATCATTGAACTAAAGAAAGGGACGTGTATCCGGACTACAGGGGAGGAGTACTGTAACAGCCAAGGTCTGTGGGTCAAGATAAATAAGGTAAGAAGCAGTGTGTTCTAGCTCCTGATACAGTTACCTCCTGATACAATTACATTCTTCTGTCCACGATGACACCAAATTTCCGGGTGGCAAAAGCTAAAAAATGTTGAATTGCACCACTGGTAAACGAAAATTTCATTTCACCAAGGCGGCACAATTGACAAAACGGGGTAATTGGCTGCAATGGTGATTTTGGCAATCTTCATTACCGTTATAGGTTGAATGTGTAAATTCTGAAAAAATGTTATGTGATGTAAATTGTAATTGAGGCAAAACGCTAGACGTAATTGCATTTCACAGTCCAAGTTGATTCCAAAATAGACTTGGTGGAAACTTAGACAAAGTTAACTTTAACATTAAGGGACTGGCCTATTAATTGACTTTTCTGTTGCTCGGATAAATGGCACTGACATGCACTTGATCCTGAAATAGTGTGTCAAAATATACCAGCAGGCCAGCCATAATGTTTTACTAAATTACTCAACGACAACCCACCAAATATTTTACACATACCTGTGAGAAAATGTGTTCCACAAATTCGATAGAAGAAGTTTCGTCCATAATCCGTCCCTTTAGAAGTGTCTACCCTGCCTATAGGCATTTTTGCAAACCTCTCTCTACCGTGGCAATTTGTGTATATCAGATATATTTGGCTGCACAGGGCCCTTAAAAAAATAAAACTTATATATACACACACACACACACAAATTCATTTTCTTTTGGCATCATAAAATGTAAATCATTGTCCTTTGCATGGGAAATTGAAATGGATTTCAAGGATTTTGCTAATAAATGATGAAGTGAGAGGTTATGGATCTGAAGAAAGGATCTTTCATCTATCACCTTTTAAATGTAATATAAATGTGGGTGTGTCCAGGAGCAGCTGGAGGAGCACCGTCTTGGGCAGGAGCTGGAGGAGGGTTGGATCCTGGTGTGCAAGCACACAGAGGGCGGCGACAGGCTGGTGCCGGTGGAGTCGCCCGAGACAGTGAGCAGGCAGCAGCAGCTTTTGGGCTACGACCACAAGGCGTGCAACAGGTGGGAGCACGTGGTAGACGTGGAGAATGCCATGTTCCTCGGATCCAAACCCAAAATAGCGGAGCCGGACACCGCCGCGGTAGAGAAGCTGAGGTTAGTCTGTTTTTTAAAAGAGGGATAATTTTACTGGGAATGATGATTACACTGGTCAAGATATTTTTTTCAATCAGAGATGCAAATAAAGTTTTCTAGATGGATTTTTTTGCGCTGATGTCGAAACTGCCCTCATTTTCAAAGTCGAAGGTTCCAACCAAAGTCTTTTGTGCTCAAATACGTTCAAATAAAACGTTGTCTCATAACTGTTAGGCACGTACCCCCGACGTGGACGTATGAATGCGATGAGGACCTGGTGCACTACTTCTATGACCACATCGGCAAAGAGGATGAGAACCTGGGCAGCCTGAAGCAGAGCGTGACCAGTATTGATGTTTCCTCATGTTCGGTGAGGTGCAAAAACTACTCATCGGCGTTTTCAGCTTAAAGTTCAATAACTGCAAATCATGTTTTGTTTTTGTTTTTTGGGGCATCTCATCTTACAATCGGCTAAATTCAAGGCTTGAATTAAAGGGGAAGTCAAGTCTAAAATTGTATTTGCAATCTGTACAGTGCTTTTGTGGAATATGAATTAAGCAGCAAAATCCACCCATTTTATTCCATCTCGGGGGGGTGACCATTTTGGCACTTGCTGTCAAGTGAAAATGACTTAATAGTATAGAAGGGCTCAGCTTGCGAATGTTATGACCAAATCCAAAAACCGGATGAGCCATGATTAGTCCTTACCTGAGCCCTGACCTACGCACCGCTATTTGGTTGACAGAGCACGAAGATGGTGATAACGAATACTGAAGAAAAATGCGAGAGAGAAAAAATAAAAGAAAATGTCGAAAGTATGGGATCTTTTCAGAGTGAAACGCTAAGCGAGCACCGTGGCGATAATCGTCGTAATACGGACCTTGATCTCAGCTAAAGACGGCCAGTACGAAGCCATGTAGAGCCTAAGAAAAAGTGAAATCTATGAAGCGCAAGTCGCGTCTTATGAGACCAACCAAGACTGCCAAGATTTTAAGGCTTTCAAAAAAGTCCTCTTTGTCATCACCAGTACGCTTCTTGGTGGCATTACAAAAACATTAGTGGAGTTAATCCTTTCCATCAGCGGTACTCAAGCTTTTTACACCAAAGTGCCACCTCAAAAATGCTTGGTTCTCCAAATCATGCAGTTAGAACATTTAATTCAGTTATTCTTTGATGTACCACTAGAGGGAGCCCACGTACCACACCTTAAGAATCCCTGCTTTTGATGCTCATTGAACTGAAGTCTCACAGATTATACTGATCACACCACTCACTGCTAGGAGGATCCCAGCGGCGGCGTGAACAGTTTAACAGATGGCGACACCAAAACATACTGGGAGAGCGACGGAATGCAGGGACAGCACTGGATACGCCTTCACATGAAAAGGGGGACTGTTGTCAAGTGAGAAGCAACCAAAACGCAAAACCAGTGTTGCATTCCCGTTGTGGTCCAAACGCAAATATTTGCCCGTTGTGTCGTAGTAAGCTGATTTTGACGGTGGACTCCACAGACGACAACTACATGCCAAAGAGGGTGACCGTGTACGGAGGCGAGGGAGACACCCTGAAGAAGCTGAGTGACGTCACCATTGATGAGTGAGCCTCTTAAAAATGCGCCACTTGAATCCACAGACTCTGAATCCCTCCAATAAAACTTAGCTTCCGTGAAGCAATATAACTTTTAACCGCCCCTGCCTCACTTTGTCCACAGCAATCTGATTGGGGAGATCTGCGTGCTGGAAGACATGTCATCTCACCTGCCAGTCATTGAGGTCCGAATTGAAGAATGTCGGGGTGAGTTTTCATTTTCAGGATGAGGTATTAGTTGGAATGAGGGGCAATCATTTGTGCAAATATCGCAGGGGTTCCCAGAACCCACAGCGACATATGAACACCTTTGAAGTCGCCACTACTTTATATATTAATTTTATTATTTACAGGGCTACAGACCAGTTGGCCGTTGTTTACTATAATAGCGGCTATCTGTTAACTGGCTAACCGTTACCCAGTCTGCGTATTGATTGCTTCTGGTTATCAGTTGTGGCTGTGCAGCTGGTATATGAAGGTGCTTGTTATGTGTTTATTTTGTTACCTTGTGTTACTGCTGTGCAATTAATCGAAATTAAATTACGAAAGTGCCCAGCACGTTTATAGTGTTTCAAAGAAATGTATTTGTCTTTATATTTTTTACCTTTAAACATTTTCTTGTTTTGTACCCCAAAAATAAATGATCGTTTGAATAATCGTGATTTTAATTATTATCAAAACAATCGTGATAAATACTTTTTTCATAATCGAGCAGCCCTAGCGTGTGTCCATCCTTGAACACCTGTGGAGGGATTGCAAGTCATTCTAGCTAGTCATGGTAGGCTATATTGAATGAGTTAATGTTTACTTTATCGTACGGTTGACGTGCACTTGCGTAAGCCAGTTAGTTCATCTTTGCAACAGACACATTTTACTTAATTTTCTTTTGACAGTGTGAAACGATTCCAAACTTTGTCTTTTCTACACTCTTGCTTCCTGGCCTGCGCTTACTGCTACTTGAGTCTGCAGTAACATGCGGCATTCTTTTTTTTTTTTTTACACAAGATATCTTTGTTGTGTGCATATGTGGCGCTTTCTCTGGGAAAGATGAGGGTATAGACGTGCGCATCCGAGGCTTGAAGATCAAGTCTTCATGCGAGCGAGACCTGGGACTGAACGCCGACGTCTTTCAGTCCTCCTACTTGGTGCGCTACCCGCGTCTGCAGGGGACGCCGGCTGATGTCCTTTACCGCCGAGCGCTGATCATCCAGAGGTAGTAAATGTTTATAGGCAAGCAAGCCAAATGAAAAATGCTCATATGGGCCAACTGTTAAAATCGTCCCTTGATGTTTTTTCTCCCAGGTTCATTTCTTTACTAGACAGCGTTCTCCCGCACTTTGTGCCTGCCTGGGACTACAGCCTGGGCACCTTCAACCACATCAAAGTCAGTTTATTGGTGTTATGTCCATCCATCCATCCATTACTGTATGTTTAATAGAGCTGGGACGATACACTTTTGTCCCTATCCGATACGGATCCCGACACTTGGGTTGCGAGCCGATACGTATTGCGATACTTAAATATTCTAAAAAATATCAGGGCTGTCAAAGTTAAAACATTAACTATGGAGATTCATTTCAATTTTATAACGCACTAAAAACAATTAACGCAGTTTTATTTACTTCCAATAGCAGCTGACCCCTGCTGATACCATGCTTATGTGAGAAAGCCCACGCAGTATCCTACTTAGAAGTGTTCTAAATGAAAGTACAATACAGACAGGATCTGCTGTCTCCGTGTGAAAGATTTCCGATACAGTCTATGATTTTGTTTTTGGGGGCTTTGCTTCTTTTCGTCACCTTCCAGAGCATTAAGCAGTTCCTGCTGCAGTCCAAACGTCGCTCTGCGCTGGTCACGCAGTGCCTGAAGGACTCAGAGACCAGCAAGCCCAACTTCCTGCCGTGCCTCTACATCAACAGGCGGCTGGCCATGGAGCACAGGGACAACCCCTCGCTGGACGCCAGCTGCAAGAATGCCGTGTTCAGTCAGGTCAGCTCTGCTTGATTTTACGATTCAACTCCATTTTCCAAGTGAAAGTAAAAAAAAAAAAAGGAAAACACAGACTCTGAAATGTATCCCATGGAGGATGTAAAATATTGCAATCCTATTTTGACAAATAAGTAGAAAGTACAGATATCTGTTTTCAAATGTAGGGAGAATGAAAGAAGAAAAGTTGTCACGAGTAAAAACACCCAAGCAAAGTTTACCCGAAAAATGTAGCTACGGATAGTATAGTAACAAAATGTGTACTTCATTACTCTTACCACTGCACGTCACCGATATATTCCTGTCACCTTTGTACTTGTAACCCCGCAGGTTTACGAAGGCCTAAAGCCATCCGATAAAATGGAGAAGACTTTGGATTACAGGTGGCCTGCTCGTTACGACCAGTGGTGGGAATGCAAGTTCATTGCAGAGGGCATCATCGACCAGGGCGGCGGCTTCCGGGACAGCTTGGCTGACATGTCCGAAGAGCTTTGTCCCAGCTCGGCCGAATGTCCAATGCCGCTGCCCTTCTTCACACGAACGTCCAACCAGGTATGACGGAACCTCAAGAGACCTCTTTATTAATTGTACAGGCAAGACTTTAAGTCATATTCTTGCACCATTAAGTGTCAGGACAATGAGAATGTGGCTTCTGTCAAACAAATGGGAATAGGAACAAAACAGGAAGTAGTGGACTACCAAAATAAGAGCAGTGCTAGTTGAAAAAAGATGGACTTAAAGGATCAAAGCCTTTTCTTCCTAAAAGTTGGTCACTAGCTCTGGTTGAGAGTCCTACCTCAGTAGAAACCTATCAAAATAAAAGCAGTAACAGGTCAAAGTGCTCTCATGACATGGTAAAATCACATATTATAATAGTCCCATGTGCAAAAAAATCAATAAAATGTATTTTTCCCCAAATGTTTGGTTTATGACTTTCCCGCCTCCTCTGTTTCTAATGATTTTGGGCTCTGTTTCTCTCCAGGGTGCCTTGGAGGCCAGAGACTATTACGTTCCCAACCCGTCCTGCAAAGAATTCCACAAGTATGAGTGGATTGGGCAGCTCATGGGTGCAGCACTTAGAGGGAAAGATTTCCTCGTTAGTGATTCTTGTCTTCTTGATTCTTTTGTCTCGTTTGCAGCAGCCCTACTTGATATTTCATGTTGTTGTTTTTGTTCTTTCCCATCTGACAGGTTCTGGCTCTGCCCGGCCTGGTGTGGAAGCAGCTGACCGGGGAGGCAGTCAGCTGGAGCAAAGACTTTCATGCTGTTGACTCAGTGCTGGTGAGGATATTTGTGTACTATTTTTTTTTTTCACGTCATATTCATATACCGTATTTGCCAATTTCCTCAAATAGTAGCCTAGGCAAAAATCTTATTATTTATCTTAGACATTAAAACATTCATAAGAAAAATAAACCTACATTAAGTTCCTAAAATAAAATAAAAGAACATTTAAATAACACAATGGCAATAAAACACAATGCTTTAAAAGTCATTTGAATTGGAATCAATAAACACCACTCCCCAAGCCTTATATTAGGACATGTCCAGTTGGATGTATTTTAAACTAAATTATGATGTACAGTATGCATGTTTAAAAGCTTTAACGTTAAATCCAGTTTCACCCGGATCTGGCACCAGCTTATGCTAAAAGCTAAATTGCACATAGAAAAGCTCACTCATTGTGTTGGCTGCATTGTCAGGTCAACCTGCTGGACGCCATGGACAACATGGACCGCGAGACGTTCGAGTTCCGTTTCGGCGAGGAGCTAGTGTATACCACGCTGCTAAGCGACGGCCAGATGGTGGAGCTGATCCCAGGCGGCGGCAACGTGGCCGTCCGCTACGAGGAGCGCCGCGAGTTCATCCGCCTGGTGCAGAAGGCTCGGCTGGAGGAAAGCAAGCAGCAGGTGCGTATCCACGTTTTTGTCCCGACGCTCGCCTTTCGCACCGTACGCGTCATCCGTCCGTTTGCGGCATCGCAGATCGCGGCGTTACAAGCCGGGCTGCTCAAGGTGGTCCCGCAAGCGGTTCTGGATCTGCTCACCTGGCAGGAAGTGGAGAAGAAAGTTTGCGGGGACCCGGAGATCAGCGTAGAAGCCCTCAAAAGACTCAGTGAGTTGACTGCACATATAATATTTGTCATTGTGTGCTAATGACTGTGAAAACCGGCATTATTATGTCTTTTTTCCCCCCGTGTTGCTCATCTGTATAAATAGAATGCTTACACTTAGAACCCAGGAACTCTTTTTTTAATGAAAGCTTATGTGCATTTTTAAGTGGCTGTTACATCTACGGCGCTGCGACCCTGTTCACCAGCAACTGCAGCAAAACTAGTGCACTCATGCGTGTAATTGGCTCTTGTGTGGTAATTTTGCAGGGTCTCTTTGTTAAAAATAAACATGTTTGAAAAAGGTGGAGCCGTCACAGAGACCTGTGAGTAAGGTAATAACAGAAAGACAGGGGAGGGGAATATAACACGCTCACTTCCCCTGCCCTTTTGTGGTGAAAGCCACAGAGTCCTGCACTGACGTCAGCTAATTGTCTGATTGCAGGATGCCGCGTCGCCGTGTGAAAGCTCTGTTGTGTTAAAAAAAAAAAAAAAAGAGCAAAAGCAGGCGTGATGCTGGATATCTGTGGAAAGAGGCTAATTTGTTTCTAATGTTTGCCAGCTTGCTATGAGGACCTGGAACAAAATGACATTCGTGTGCAGTATTTGTGGGAGGCGCTCACCAACTTCACCAACGGTGAGTCGACGCACTTTCTTCATCCTCAACGTACGAATCCAACATCAAACTTGATGGATTTTTTCCCCCACCCCCATCCTTTCAGAGGACCGTAGCAGATTTCTAAGGTTTGTGACGGGTCGGAGTCGTCTTCCCGCCCCCATCTACGTCTTTTCTGACAAGCAAGTATTTTGGCAAGTATAATGATCACTTTACAAGACTTGCGAATGGACGTTTTATCCTTTGAACTGCTTTTTACTTCCTGCTGTAGCTCTGAGAGCGACGCGCTTCCACAGTCTTCCACGTGCTCCAGCACACTCTATTTACCCAACTACCCGAGGTCAGCAGTCAGCCATCTAAAACACGTATCCTGACTGCATTTGTATATTTATGAGCCCGCTGAACGCCGCATGTGTGGATTTTGTCACCGCAGCGCCAAAGTTTGCGAGGAGAAGCTGCGCTACGCCGCCTACAACTGCGTGGCCATCGACACGGATGTAAGCCCTTGGGAAGAGTGACCCCTCGAGGAGTTTCGCTGCACATGCATCACTTTGAAAAGGAAGAACTGCCAAGTCATCACAGCTGTAAATAATAGAGAAAGAGAAAATAATAAAGGAATATACTGTATATGGAAACTTGACTTTTTGGGGGTTTTGTGACCTATTTGCATTGTTGTTTGTGTGTCAATCTCAAGAAGATATGATAGTTATTACACTATTTTAACTATGACGTGTAATATACCTGTGATTGGCACACGACCAGACAGTATATGTAAACCCAACCTCTCACCAAAGTCAAATGGGATAGGCTTCAGATCAGCGGAACTGTAATTAGAGGACAAGCGCTATTGAAAATGGTGCATTCCCTGCAACCACTAAGGATCCCCCGGGGAGAACGGAGTACGGAAACATGAAAAAAAGTTGCAAATGCATCTCCTTGGATGCCACAATTTGCAGAACACCTCGATGTCACTCAAATTCCCAAATGAAAAGGTGATACTGGACGAGCCCACCTAGTCTGCCTGCCAAACGCCCCAACAAAGGCCTGATTATTTCACGATTACGAAGCCTATTCTAATACCGGGTAAATGAAAAAATGTTTTCTCATAGCTTTATGTAAAATTGTAAGTAAAATACAATTCAAAATTAGCCACAGCTCTCAGTATCACAGTTCTGAACATATACCTGTAGTTTCTTTTATATTTTTTATCAGTAACACTGGTCAACAAGTTTTTTTAATCACAAATGCAAGTAAACTTTTCTACGATTTTTTTCGCTGACTCCGAATCTGTCCATATAGAGTAGTTTAGTAATATTCATTGAGGGTCAGGTTTAGCAACTGATAGATTTTTTTCTGAAACGTCATGCTAAAAAAAAAAAAAAAAAATACAGCGCATGGTAATGTTTTGCAAGCTTTTATTGGTCAAACTTAAAAACAAAAAAATGAAGATATCTCAAAAACCTGACGTGCAAGAAAAAAAAGAAAATAGATGTTTTTAAATCAGCGTTGAGTGATACAAAGCCGTAGCTCATTAAAATTTGCTGCAGACCAGTCAAATTAAAAAAAATGTTATTTGGATCTTGTTTTGACTTGTAGTCGTAATAAAGGCAATTCTGTGATTAGTGATTGAGAAATTATTTAAAATGTACGTACGCGGGTTGATATACAGTAACATAACACGAATTATATTATGACAAAACATTAAAACTCTTAAAAACTATATACTACATTAGGGATGCGTAGAAAATATTTTTTGTATTTTTATAGCTTTATATATTTTTTTCTATTATTATAAATTATAAAGTATTAAACGGCTAATTAACTAACTCGTTGTTATATGACAATTCTCGCGAGACGACATGACTTCAAACCTTCCCATGATCCCTTACGGTTCCTCTTTCTAGCCGGCGCCTGAGAATGGGTACGTGTTTTAATACTCGGGTCGGGGGGAGAATCCTTGTCCATCTGTCGTTTTATCCCAGGAATTTCGAAATTGCTTACAAATTTATTAAGGCTAAACATAATGAAGTCGAGGCGTAATCAAATTGAGTGTGCGCGGGCCGCTTATAATGTTTTAAGAAAGTCGTTTTCTGTGGACGTGTGAAATTCTCCAAGATGGCTCCTCGCTAGCTGCGTCTCGATCTTATGATGCCGAATTACGGCATGGCACGCGTGATTGTTTTCTTGGGGACAAGGTATTTAATCATATCATATCGTGTGTTCATGACGTTAAAGCTTTGCTTATCACGTACATGCTACATTTAAGCAGGTTAACTGGACAGTCGATGTGAGCGTTGCTGGCTAGTCTGTTAGCTTCTTAAAGCTACAACGTGCTATTTTACAATTTTTAAACGTCTTTTCTCAGTCAATTATACTCGCTGTTTGTGCCCGCTGTTGGCTGCTGCTATAAATACTCTAGGTTTTTAAACTAGTGTAGTTCTGTTCCTACATGAACTGAAGATTTTCTGACTATGCTTGAGTGACATGATGAAAGCTTCTAATGCGGAATCCAAATGCATAATGTGGACAACCTACCTTGGAGAACTGATTGCTCAAGCATAGTCTGACATTGCTTCGCGTGCATTTGCTCATATGCCTGCCACTCCTATAAAAAACAATACATAATCTGTTCCCAGGTATCTCAAGGGACAACTGGCACAAACGCCGCAAAACCGGCGGCAAGCGTAAGCCGTACCACAAGAAGAGGAAGTACGAGCTCGGACGGCCTCCCGCAAACACAAAGGTACATGGCAAATGTTGTGGTTTATCTCTGAATGCCACGTGAGTGATGAAAACTGGACCCTTAGGTAGGTCTTATTTGCATCGTTATGGTGCAAAGCTTGGGGCCTACCCATGCTAGGACTCGTCATAGTTACACTGACACGTTTAAGAAATAAGATATTTGACTGGATTTTGTCGATAGTATTTAATAATAATAATAATAATTTCTTCAGATTGGCCCTCGCCGTATTCACACCGTGAGGGTCCGTGGTGGGAACAAGAAGTATCGCGCCCTGAGACTGGACGTCGGCAACTTCTCATGGGGGTCTGAGTGTAAGTCTCCAATATGAGGTGATGCAAAAGCTTCCTGAGATCTTCAGTGAAGATAACTGTCCAGTTCTGCTACTGAATGCAAGTGCTGATAGTTTAGACTCTGAGAACCAATCTATTATAGCAACTGCTAGTCGTAAATCAGGTGGGGGGAGAAAATCAGCATTTCATCTCACTCAGGCTGCACACGCAAGACCAGGATCATCGACGTGGTCTACAACGCCTCCAACAACGAGCTGGTCCGAACCAAGACCCTGGTGAAGAACTGCATCGTGCTGGTTGACAGCCTCCCTTACAGGCAGTGGTATGAGGGTCACTACACCACTCCTCTGGGACGCAAGAAGGGAGCCAAGCTGGTGAGTGACCAAATTTGACGGCCAAATAAGTCTCTCGTCTTTCTGTGAAGATAACTGTCCAGTTCTGCTACTGAATGAAAGTGATGCTAATGAAGACTCTGAGAAAGACCAGTCATCTCAACTTGATAGCTCTTTAGAGCTGTCATAATGTGATGCTTTGGAGCTAAAATGTCACCAACCCTTGCTGTGCAGACTCCTGAGGAGGAAGAGGTCCTGAACAAGAAGAGGTCCAAGAAGACCCAGAAGAAGTATGACGAGCGAAAAAAGATGGCTAAGATCAGCACGCTCTTGGAGGAGCAGTTCCTACAGGGAAAACTGCTTGGTGAGCCATTCTGGGCTTTAGTGTCTCAAAGCCTCATTTTCAAGTTAGAAGTGGTGCTTCCAGATGGTATTTTTTCGGTTATAAGCATTTCTCTCTAGTCTTCAAACTTGTACAAATAAACGCTGCACTTCAAACAAACACGATAAAAGTGATAATTACTTTTTACTGCAGCATCCTGAGCAGCTTTGATTTACTATATGTACCACACCGCCTGCCCAGAGTGGCATCTGTTATAGCTGATGTCAAAAGATAAGTGTAGCTGCAGTGGAAGAAATGTACGCCAATCGTATTGAGTTTGATACAGTTGAGTATGTTTTTTGTTTTTTCTTTTAGTTAATAAAAACAGTCCATTAAGAGTGAATATCATATTGCAGTTATGTCCAAATTAAGTGATGTACTTGAGTGGGCTGAAAGGGAAAACTAAGGTGAATGTTAATTTTGCATTGTCCATTTGCAGCTTGCATCGCCTCCAGACCGGGCCAGTGTGGCCGAGCAGACGGATACATTCTGGAGGGCAAAGAACTGGAGTTCTACCTGAGGAAGATCAAGGCCAAGAAAGGCAAATAAATGTTTCACTTGCCAATAAAAAAAAAAAACAAATGTAAATTGTCCTGGTTTTTACTCCCTGTAGAGTGCCAGTCTTCATGCAAATTATATTTTAGTAGTAGGCGCAGTGCTTTAAATTGACCGTTACGGAGTACCAGCATTTCCCAGGACGATTTACCGGGACTTAACATGAGCCCGCAGTACCCTCTCTCATTCTATTTCTCTTTTGCATTTTATGGTACGTATCCTTCAGTAATTCCAGTACCATGACTTTTTTCTGCCTCTGGTAACAGTTTATTTGGCGTGTGCGCCGTCTTTTGGACATGTCACAAAAGCTGCAAACATACCAACGTAACACGCCGCCAACGCAAATGACTTCAAAATAAAGATTACTAAATTATACATTGACGCCAATGCGAAAGCTGTAGTAGGCTTTTATTTTGAAATTGGCCCGTGTGGTGGCGGAACAGCTATCCTTGTCTTGACATTTCACGGCTGTCTTCGGTTTTTGTGCCATTATGTAGTTGCTGTCAACAAAATGCCAGCCCGAAATCATATCCCGTCGCAAATTTGTAATACAGTATAACTGGCCCACTCCGTTCTTACATTATCAAGGGTGCTAGACTTGCATTAATTTGCCCCTCCCCCCAAAAATGCTTATACTAGATTTTTTTTTTTTTTTTAACACATTTTGGTCATTTGACTACAACTATCCTAAATGTAAAAATACCATTAATAGGTGAAGTAGAAAATCGTATGACATCCCATGGCTAATTTCTATCCCTGTGCTCTATTCAAATACGTGTGTTAGATAATATTACTAACTTTAAACTTATCATTTATCACAAAATGCCCAACGTACGTGGCCTTAATGTAACCGCATGGTTCGGCTGCAAGTAAAATGTTCAAAAAGACATTTGAAGGGTGTTAAAAGGTTAGGTAACTCACTCGGGCAAAGTTCACTCTTCGAAAGCCCAACGTGGGTCACGTGACTGAACACGCCGCCGTGATTGGACGAGCGGGCTGACATTCAAGTGGGGCCGAGCTGTCTGAGTGTTGTGACCACGTCTGAGTTGATTAGTCGCAACTATGCTCTTGAATAAGGTGAGTGTTTATCCCTTTTTCAAACGGTGCCTTTTTATATAGATTATAACCGACATTGTGAGTCAAGCCACCATGTGCTTGTTTTCAATTTGAAATGACGCGTCAATGTACACATGCTAGCTACCGTACGTTTCTTGCTAACATATAGCTTGTTTTTAACGTTTATTTGAACTGTATGCAATGCTCAAGCTCGTCTTGAGTGTATTAATAAATATCCCAGTCAAATTGGGTAATGATGTTAATAGCTTATGATGGAACTGAATTGTAATTACTACACCACTACTACCAGATACTCAGAGCCGGGGTGCGCTGCGGTGTCGTTCGACTCCAGAGCTCCAGTGCCACCGCCGCTGAAGCCAAAATCTCCGGCGAGAACACCGCAGCGGCTAACGGCTTCTCGTTTGGTAGGTAGTCTCAAGATCTTCACTTAAGACTTTTTGTCGACTTTGTTATTAGATTTGATTGATGGATTGATTGACTGGTTAATTAAGAAACACATTTGTCCAACCATAGCTGGCAAAACTCAACTCGAAAATCGAGTAGCCAAGCAAGCCTGAAGAAACTGATTTACGGAAAATAAATTGTCAATTTAAAAAAAATATAAAACAAAAATACAGAGGCCGTGATGCAAATAGTGCAAATCTAGAAGTATTGGGTCCTTAAAATGTTGAAGTACCTTTTTAATAACAATGTGTTTACCCTAAAGAAATTGGTACCTTGGGGTACAACTGATCTGACTCTTTTCTCTACCAGGTACGAGCCTTTATTTGACTTAACTTTTACTTTGACTTGCGAGCAAACATTTGAGATGAGCATTGTGTGTTCGTGGTCCCCCACTACGTTGCCTCAAGAGCATGTTGTTTGAGTGGCTCTTAGGGCATTAGAGAAAGAACACAAAAAATATGGGGTTATAGTTGCAACACTTTCAATTACGGTAGGTTTTTCTGTGAACAGTTTCGTGAGTAGATAACTCCATGAACGGGTGAGGGTTCATTGCAAAACAAAACGATACACAAGTCATGATTAGCTTTATTGCAAATTGTTACTCTTCTGCTCCTGAAGTAATGGAGGAACATGAAAATGGAGAAATATAAATATATTTAAAAATAAACATATAAAACAGCATTGACATGAGCATCACGTGCTAATGAGCCATACAATCAATGTCAACATTGACACCAAAGAAACATATGAAGCTTGTTTTGGAAGACAAAAGTTCCATAAATTAGTCTGCAACTGAAGCGATGACTGTGGACTCGTTAGCCACTTTATAATGTTGGTTGAGTGTCAACTCCTGTTTGTGTAATTACTGTCATTTAATCACACCTGGAGGCTTTGCGGTGACATCTCTGGGCTTCTCTCTGTATTTTCATCCGCATCTGTTGACCACATTCATACTTTAAATTGAATTATTCCTGGTAATGCATCCGTCTTTGTGACGCTGTGTATTTTAACAATGCACAGCACTGTTACATAATAATTGATTGATTGTTGGCCAAATTAACGGGGTGCAACATCTGTGAGGTGGAGTTATTCTGTAAAGTTAAAAGTCCCGGTGCTGTTTTATTTGTTATCATCACTCATGAAAAGACTCTTGTATAATCAAATTGCATGGTTGGAACTGACTGTTGTATAATTAATATTTATACGTTTTCAGCAGAATCAAGAGTTTCCTGTCAAGCCCCAATGTCATGGCAATCCATTTATATTTTAAAATGCAAAGACTGGCAATGGAAGTGTGTTTGCTTTTATTTACATAAACAATTGTCTCCAAAAAATCTGAGAAATTTGCGCGGTAGAAAATATAGTCCGTCCATTGGAAGGAGAAGTTGCTCGTTGAGGCTGTGCTGGTTTTACACGTTCAACAGTCCTTTTGCTGTCTGTCCCGCAGAGTTCACGGATCAACAGCGAGAGTTCCAACAGCTGGCTCGCAAGTTCGCACGAGAGGAAATTGTCCCGCACGCGGCACAGTACGACAAAACCGGGGAGGTGAGTCTCTTCCTGGATGATGCGGTGTGTGCGACGAATTTGATAATTTGACTTGAGTTTATTTTGTTTTGCAGTACCCAGTACCTATCATCAAGAAAGCATGGGAGCTGGGTCTGATGAACGGTCACATCGGAGAGGAGTACGGTAAGTTTGCATGGTGCATTTTTTTTTCTTCTTCATTGTCATTTAATTGTTTCAAATAAACATTAAGGTGGAATGGGCTTGTCCATCTTCGACAACTGCCTCATCACGGAAGAGCTGGCCTACGGCTGCACGGGAGTCCAAACCGCCATCGAGGCAAATTCTCTCGGAGTAAGAGCTCCTAATCATTTCTGCTCATTCCCCCGGCAAACACTTCAAACACGTTCAAATGTGTCGTTTGAATTTTAAAGAGGGTGATTAAGTCTCTCCGTGCCCTATAGCAAATGCCTGTTATCATTGCTGGTAATGAAGCACAGAAGAAGAAATATCTGGGGAGGATGACTGAGGAGCCTATCATGTGTGTACGTACACTTTTATTTCCTACTGAAACCCCTTTATTTATTTTTTTTTACTTTTTTACATGATCACTGCTCTGAAGTCTTGACGTCCGAATTTACAATGGTACTTTTTTTGGGTGGTGGGGGTTGATGACCTTCAGGCATACTGTGTCACTGAGCCGGGGGCAGGCTCGGACGTGGCGGGCATCAAGACCCGGGCAGTGAAGACTGGCGACGAGTACGTGGTCAACGGCCAGAAGATGTGGATCACAAACGGCGGCAAAGCCAACTGGTAGTGCGCACTTGAGCAAAGAAGCATTGATCCTTCTTCTCTACATTATCTTTGATTTGTTCTGTTTCATTGTGACTTGATTCTTATGTTCCCAGGTACTTCCTGCTGGCCCGCACTAACCCTGATCCTAAATGTCCCACCAACAAGGCTTTCACTGGCTTCATTCTGGATGCGGACACGCCCGGGATTCAAATAGGAAGAAAGGTAAGAAGTTAGCATACCATTTTATCCTGTTTTTCCTACTTCCACCCACCTTATCGCTAAGCCCCATGAGCCTTTGTCTGAATCAAGCGGGCGTTTTGTTTACATAGTTACTTGGAGAGTCCACTTTCTGTGGCAGGTACTGTCTTGAACAATGAGCGGAAAGCAGGTTGTCACAGTTTAAGAGAAAACATTACGATCCCACTCCCTAGTACCGCAGTAGGTTTAGGTGGTCTTTTCAAATTTTGGTGCACAGGCACCAAAAACTGTCTTGACTCTGCCCATAGGAGTAAGGTGGATGTACTCTGCTAATAGATTTATTCAACTTAATTTGTGTGCTCCCCCCACAATGAATACTATTTAAACAGTTTACATGTGTTTAACTTTGGCTAAAATTCAAGTCATGTAAACGAGGTTTAAAGCGGAAGTCAACCCAAACGTATTTTTTTTTCAAGAATATGTTCCCAGCAGGCCCACCAGTTGAAACACGGCATTCTGATTAATTTTGCGTTTGTGGAATATAAGTGAAGCAGAGCCGTGATTGGTCGTTGTGAGCAGTTGTGATGTCATTTTCAGTGGACAGAAGACAAAATGGCCACCCCCAGGGATGGCTAAAAACAAGTGCAAGTCAGCTAGTGGGCCTGCTGGGAACATATTCTTGAAAAAAATATGTTTGGGTTGACTTATGCTTTAAAAGAGATGTATTATGCTATTTCTTTCACAGAAAGTTCCCAGGTCACACTAAAATTGTTCCATCAAAATACACCAAGGTTAAAAATATCACACTTGACTTGTCACTCTACATTTTCTCTTCATACAGCAGAATTATCTATTATTTCATTAGACATAATTTTTGTGACACGTGTTATTCAATGGTGTGCTGTGAAAGATATGTGCCTTGGCTCAAAGATGGTAAAACACTGCATTAAAGAGGTGGTCACTATTTGACAAAATATGCAATTTATAATTGTGTTGCCGCCCTCTGCTGGACACTGCAGGAAATGAACATGGGCCAGAGATGTTCAGACACACGAGGCATCACTTTTGAGGATGTGAGGATTCCGAAGGAGAACGTCCTGCTCACCGAGGGTGCTGGGTTCAAAATCGCCATGGGCGCCTTTGATAAGACTCGGCCGCCCGTAAGTTGCGTGACAGCCAAATGGTGTTGTTGTGTACACGACGTTGAGCTGAGTAGATTTGCTAACATGCTACACAGGTGGCAGCTGGAGCCACCGGGCTGGCTCAGAGGGCCCTCGACGAAGCCACCGCTTACGCTTTGGAGAGGAAAACATTTGGCAAAGTGATCGCTGAGGTTTGAATGCAAATATCTATTTATTGCATATACTTAATTGTGGGATCTCCAAGCCTCTTTCTCACATGCGTGCATCATAATTGCCTTAAGACCCGCCATTTTACCTTTATCTTCTCTGGCAGCACCAGGCCGTCTCCTTCCTGCTGGCCGAGATGGCGATGAAGGTGGAGCTGGCGCGCATGGCCTACCAGCGCGCCGCATGGGAGGTGGACCGCGGTCGGCGCAACACCTATTACGCCTCCATCGCCAAGGCCTTCGCCGGCGACATCGCCAACCAGGTGGCCTCCGACGCCGTGCAGGTGTTTGGCGGCAACGGCTTCAACAGCGAATACCCGGTGGAGAAGCTGATGCGCGACGCCAAGATCTACCAGGTGAGTGCGGCTGTGGTCATGCCACAATGCGATGTTTTGCAAGGGTGGCAAGCAAGGTGCAAATGCTTTGTTGTCAAAGTATGTACTTTGATGGTCACCTAATGTGTTGTAACATTTGCTGCATTTTTAAATTTATTTTATTTTTTTTAGATCTACGAAGGGACTGCTCAGATCCAGAGGCTCATTGTTGCTCGCGAACACTTGTCAAGGGCCAAGAAATAAACCTTTTTTTGTGTGTGTACATGTGTGAAAGACAAACGCTGCTCAAGTAATTCATTTTTCTTTACATTTAATTTGCCTCTGTCACCTGACTGCCTTGCTGAGTTGAGTCCAGATTGGGGGAGGGTCCATCTCTTTGTAACCCTTCAAACAAATGACACCAGATTGTGAGTTCAGTTATGTTAGTCCTATGTACAAATGCCATACTGAGAAAAATCATGTCATTGTTTTGCTACAAACGATATCAGCGTCTGTCATTGCTATCTGTCACCTGTTCTAATTAAAGCTTTCTGAAAAAATTTTGAGGTGGTGGAGTTAAATGTAATTACCCCAACACTGCCACACAAACTAATTCCCTGATTTTGCCCACTCGGCTATGTGCTTTTAAAGGCACACATACTGCAGTACATGCATTACTTCATGAAACCTTTCATTTCTTTACCTTGTTTTTAAACAATGCAGTGCTTATTTACTGGAACATAATTAGCATTTCAATGAGGAAAATTGATTTGCATACATTTGTGGCTCAGGCTCTGCAGACATCTGCTCTTCACAAGGGCATATGGAGAGCAGTCATTGCAAGTAGGAATGATAACAGCCTTGTTCATGTAGAGGTCGGAGAGATTTTTTGGGTGCTGAGACATCAGACTCTTGTGTTTTGTGTCAACGTGCACTTTCAAACCCCACCTACAAGGATAGCTTTCGCTACGCAGTGAGCAACTATAAATGGTAAACGGGCTTTCACTTGTGTAGCGTCTAGGTTGGACTTCAAGTTGTTGCACAAGTTGCGCAACTAAAGTATTTTTTTTTCATCCTGTGTGCATTGTCATGTGCCTTAACATGTTTTGCTTACTAGTGAATGCCTTACCACAAAATGAGCAAGTGAAAGGTTTTTCTCCCGTGTGTATTCTCTTGTGAATTTCCATGCAGTCTTTTCGAGTGAATGTTTTACTGCAAACTGAGCAACTAAAGGGCTTTTCTCCTGTGTGCCTTCTCATGTGTGACACCAAGCTTCCCTTTTGAATGAATGTTTTATCGCACATTGAGCACCTCAAGCGTCTTTCTTCCTTGTGTGTTCTCCTGTGTGCGGCAAAACGTGCCTTTAGAGAGTAAGTTTTTCCGCAAATTGAGCAGGTGAAACGTTTTGGGTTTTGCAAAGTTCTCTTCCCGTGACCTGCCAAGTTTACTTTGTTTCTACAAAGTTCTTTAGTCTCATCGATGTCTAGCACTGGACCGAAGAGGTCACCAGGTGGTGGTCCTCCGGAGTGGTCTCCACTGTGAGGGTGAAGCTTTGGCAAGCCAGGAGAAGGTTCGTCATTGTCTTCACTCTGTGCAAGGAATCTAGTCTGTGGCAAGTTTTTGACATCACCCGCCTCATCATCTTTCTTAACGTGGTGGGACTGTGGATGCTTCCCTTCTTTCTGAACATAACGGGGTTGTGGATCTTCCTCTTTAACAAGGGGGTTCTGTTGATGCTCCTCCAAGCTGGAGCTACTCTGCTGCATCTGAAGGGGAATATCTTCATGATGACCAGTCAGCACCTGGACTTCTACGGGGCACAAGCAACACAAAGGTTAGATCATCCATCCATATTAAATGCGGTATCATTAGAACAATTTTTTATCGCTACATGGATTACCAATTATCCCACATTTCTTACTGACATTCTCTTTCGGCCAATTAAAAGCACTGATATGATGTACAACAAAAGAATAATTAAAATACTGTAACTTCCTCATATGTGGATGCTCGACAGTCGCATTGACCATTTGTTCTTCCATCTCTAAAGACAAAAAGCAAGTAATTAAGAGCAACTTTTAATTTATGCAACTACTAGCATGCTGGGAGCGTGGCATCCTACCATTGCTACAGTACCATTTTTTTTTTTCAACACACAAGGAGAAATAGTCGTAGTAGAGTAAAACTATTTTTCATCATAAAAGGAGAATGTTGTATTTACGGGGTTGTGGATCTTCCTCTTTAACAAGGTGGCTCTGTTGATGCTCCTCCAAGGTGGAGCTACTCTGTTGCAGCTGAGGGGGAAAATGTTCATGGCGACCAATCAGCACTTGGACATCTGCGGGACACAATCAACACAAAGTTTAGATCCATCCATATTAAATGTGGCATCGTTAGAAAAAAAATGTATAACTATATGGATTACCAATTATCCCACATTACTTACATTATCTTTTGGACAATTAAAAGTAGTGATATGATGTACAACAAAAGAATTAAAGTACTGTAACTTCCTCATATGTGGATGCTCTACAGTCGCATTGACCATTTGTTCTTCCATCTCCAAAGACGTCATAGGCACATTTATAACGAAGCAAATAATTAAGAGCAACTTTTTAGAGAACAGACCTTCGACGCGGAGCACAATTTGAGCCTTGCAAACAGCCTCTAGTTGTTGTCTTTGTCGTTCCGTCTCCTCTCTCGCTTGGCAAAGCTGCTTCTCGTAAGACGCTATCGTTCTTTCAAACAGTCCGAAAATTTCGTCGGCGGCCTCAATAAGCCGCTCCCTCACCAACTCTTTCAACATTTTCACGTCGGTAACACTTCAACGATTACCAGTAAGACCAAGCGGATCTGCGGCAGTGGCGGCGGTCAAGGCAGCCTTTACGTCACTTCCGCTATTATCATTATTTGGCTTGAAGGAGGACACAGAAGAAGACACGTGGGACGCTCTTTCTCATGATTACATTGACATCTTCAGCAGCCTGGTGTGCTTCTTCTTATACTCGCTGATTACATCTCTTTGGAGAATACCGCCGCCTACTGTGCAGAAGTGTGCAAAGAGTCTTGGCAAGTTATGTTCTTTACACTTAGCAACAAATTGTGTTCTTCCCCAACTACTGTAGTCTTAACACTGTATTTGCGGAACATGAATCAACCAGAAAAATATACCTGTTTTGATCCATCTCAGGGGGCGGCCATTTTGCCTTGAACTTCTGTATAAACTTTATTTAAACGAAACACAGAACATGTAAACAATTTGAACAGTAAACAAATACGATAAATAAATAATTTTATACAACAATAAATTCACAAAACTCGCCAGGTAGGCTACAAAGTATGTCAAAGCCAAATAAAATAAATTAATATTAAATTCAAAAGAAGATACAGTGTAAACTCAAAAAAAACAAAAATGCAATAATTATACGCAGGGATGGCTCCAGGATATTTTCTCTAAAGGGATGCTTGACCGATACATAGGGGGACTGAGAAAATATTCATCAATATATTTTACCACCACGGCCACCAACTGATACAGGGTTAGGGTTTCAAGTCAGCATTGGGTTTTCAAGCCAGGGTGAGTGTGGGAAGTACAGTCGATCATTCTTTGTGTGGTATCTTAGCGTCAAATACAATTACAGGTACTATATTGTACTGTATTACAATTGCACTTCGCCCTCCAGGCTGTTGGCGGCAGCAAAACGTTTGCTGCCTTTCCGTCTGTCACTGTTGTTGACAACCACCGAAGAAGAGCAGGACTCTGAAGTATGATCATGCGTCAAATTTCGGCATGGTAAACAGCATGTATTTGTCTATCTGCCTGTAAAGTTTTAATGATAACATGCACCTAAAGTGAATGAACGTGTCGGTATTGCTCCGTTGAGTACAACTCGGTCCTCGTCGAGAGATTGACACGGCAGCTAAAAATGGTTAGCATTTGGGTTAGCATGTAGCACTTTTACATTGACATCTCGAGCTAGAGATGTTCATACATCTGCGGTACACAACTTGTTAAGACTTTTTTTTTTTTTTTTTTACTGTCAGGCTACTCCAGTGAAAGACGTCTTCATTAGCCCGGACGCCCCTCACACTCTCCTGCTGGACAAACATGCAGACTACATCGCTGCTTATGGCTCCAAAAAGGATGACTATGTGAGTGTTATATGCTATTTATGTCATAATAGGTGGGTCACAAAACATATATATTGTTTCAAACCAACCTGTTCAATGAAATTAGGGTCTTGAGCCACGGTTAGGGATTCGAATTAGTATTTCAACACATGGTAATTGCTTCCAATTAGTTGTCATTCTTGAAGTTTCAGTCAAGGTTTAGGGTTTTAAATTGGGGTTTCAATCCAGGGTTAGCAGTTTATATTAGACCTGTGTTTCAAAACACAATTAGGGTTGAACGCCATGTATGGAATTTCAATAATGAGCTTGTGGTTTAAATTTTGTTTTGGTTTAAAACCAGGGTTTCCAATCAGGATTGGAGTTTTCAGATTAGGGTTTCAAACCAGGATTATGGTTTCCAGTAGAGCTGGACAATTAATCGAATCAATTTTGGCTTCTCACGATCTTAAAAACATTATAATCGTAGAAAAATGTTCAGTGTGCCAAACGGTGCGGTGTATGCAGTTTTGAGACGTTGCGGAAGTACCCTGAGCACCATGTTGCTTTGAACCCCTAGTTTCAAATTAGGATTTCAAGACAGGGTTGGGGTGTCAATTTATGGCTTCTGGTTAGGTTTATGGTTTCAAATTAGGCTTTCTGTATTGGAACATTTTTCCATTTTGTTGGTGTTCCTAGACACGAGAGTGCATACGTACATGTTAGGTTACAGTCTATTGCCCGTTATTTATCAAATACTTTTCTATCTATAATTCAGTTTTGCATTTTTTAAATAAACAGTGCCTACCATAACATCTTCCTGTTCCTTGGAGGACATTTTGCAAAGAGGAGTTGTGCTGCCTGTCTGATATACCAGGACTTACATTGACATTATTTGTCTTAAATGAGTGATTGACAACGGGCGATCCTTAAGAGTCGAGGCTTCTATTTGAGGAGCCGTTGTGTGCATGTGCGCGCGCACAGGAGTACACGCTGTCCGAGTACCTGCGCATGAGCGGAATCTACTGGGGTCTGACGGTGATGGACCTGATGTCCCAGCTGCCCCGCATGAACCGCCAGGAGATCGTGGACTTCATCACGGCGTGTCAGCATGACTGCGGCGGCGTTGGCGCCAGCATCGGCCACGACCCACACCTGCTCTACACGCTCAGCGCCGTGCAGGTGGTGCCACACAAGCACGCGTTCGCGCTCTTGGTTCCCACTGGCACATGGTCCTCAACACTTTATTTTGTCCTCCTCCTCGGCAGATTCTGTGCTTGTATGACAGCGTGGACGCACTGGATGTGGACAAAATTGTGGAGTACGTCAAAGGGCTGCAGCAGGCCGATGGATCATTCGCAGGAGATAAATGGGGTACAGTGCCGAAATAATATAAACAACATCAGCACACGTCAAACTAATCGGCACCACTCACTTGAACATTGGAACGATATGATTAGCACCATTAGGATTTCAAGGTAGCGGTTCAAGACAGGATTATAGTTTGAAATGTGCATTCAAAACACAGTTGGGTTTTAAATTAGGGTTTGCAGCCGTGTTTATTTTTTCATAATATGGTT
The DNA here is from genome assembly GCF_054856515.1 of Filicampus tigris. Classification (NCBI taxonomy): domain Eukaryota; kingdom Metazoa; phylum Chordata; class Actinopteri; order Syngnathiformes; family Syngnathidae; genus Filicampus; species Filicampus tigris. The sequence goes on along the minus strand of NC_141226.1, from coordinate 19,759,332 downwards.
TCATGACAAGATTGGGGTGTCAAAGTAGAAAAAACATTTCTAGACAAGGTTAGGGGTTGCAAGTCTGGGTTAGAGATTCAATACAGGGTTGGAGTTTTAAATTACTTTCAAATTCGGGTTTGAAGAAAAGGTCGGGGTTTCAGGACGGAGTTATAGTTTTAAATGAGGGTTTCAGGGCAGGGTTAGGGTTTTGAGTGAGGGGTTCAAGATGAGGACAGGGTTTCCGGACAGTGTTATGTTTTTAAATTAGGGTTTCAAGAAAAGGATGGGGTTTCAAGACAGGATTAAGGCTTCAAATGTAGGTTGCAAATCAGGATAAGGGTTTCAAGACACAATGTTAGGGTTTAAAGACAATCTTTATTTTCAGATTGAGGTTCTTGACATAATAAAGGGTTCGAATTAGGCTTTCAAGACAAGGTTAGGGTTTCAAGAAACGGTTAGAGTTTCAAATATGGATTGCAAATCAGGATTAGGGTTTCACAGTGTTAGGGTTTCAAGAAAAGGTTAAGATTTCAAGAGAGAATTCAGGTTTCAAATTAGGGTTTCAAGCCAAGTTTAGGTTTTCAAATGAGGGGTTCAAATTGGGCTTTCAAGAAAAGGTTAGGGTTTGAAGTCAGGGTTTCACAACAGGTTTAGAGGTTCAAACTTGTTGAGTTTTGAGTGTGGCACACTCAAATGCGCATGTGGGATCAAAATATGTAACACTGAAGTTGAGTCGATGTCATGACCTTTCGCTGGAGCTTGTTCTCGTCTCGGCTGACGTCTGACATTTTCATTTCTTTTGCCTCCTCAGGAGAAATAGACACAAGATTTTCCTTCTGCGCAGTGGCCACCCTTTCATTACTGGTGCGTATTTCCATTCCCACACTTGTTTAGCCAGCGCAAGTCTTCATCCATAAAATGGCCGCCGTCTCTCTCCTCCCAAAAGGGCAAGATGGACGCCATTGACGTGGACAAAGCGGTGGCGTTCGTCTTGTCCTGTATGAACTTTGACGGCGGCTTCGGCTGCAGGCCCGGGTCCGAGTCTCACGCCGGTCAGGTAAGCGCCTCGTCGTCGTTGTTTTCAGTTCAAGCACTAGGCAATCCTCTTTCAGCTGTTGTTTGCCAACATTTGTAACCGGAGCGTCCCGTTTTGCCAGATTTACTGCTGTACGGGGTTCCTGTCACTGACGGGCCAGCTGCACCAGCTCAACGCCGACCTGCTGGGCTGGTGGCTCTGCGAGAGGCAGCTGCCGTCAGGCGGCCTCAACGGGCGCCCCGAGAAGGTGCCCGCCGTTCCCTCAACGCCTCACTCTTGCCTCATCATCAGCTTTCATGATCTCGTTTTGAAATGTCCGCCAACAGACTCTTGATTTGCTACACATGCACGCGCTCGTGACTCGTTGCTGATATTTTGCAAATTTTAGTTTAGCTATATGGAGGAGTTAAAATATTAGAAACTGTTCTCAGTCATAAGAAACATAACGGTGGATGCTCAATGTTCGGAAAGTCCAACCCCCCAAAATTATGGTGGTGTACATTTTTTTAATTCACAATTTAAATTTAACACATGAAACGTTTGAAAACGATTTAAAATAATGTAAGAAACATTTAATGTATTTTAGTGATAATATTATTTAAAAAAAAATTAACTTGAAAAATGTAAAAATGTTTGGAAAATAGTAAAAAAAAAAAAAAAAGAATTATTAGAGTAACTTTCTGAAAAGCGGTTGATTTGTATTTGTCAATGTAATCCAAAATAGTAAAATGTTTATAGTAATATAATAAAAAGTAAAAAAAATTAAAGTAACTTTAATGAAATGTTCTAATTTACAATACAACTTTATTTATATAGCTCATTTCATAACAGCTACAGCTGTAACAAATCACTTTACATTAACAAAGTAGCAATAATACAACAACACAGACACCGGAAAACAGCAGAAAAGTGTCAGTCTTCACGTCAGGTCAAAAGCCAAAGAATAGAAATGTGTCTTCAAACGAGTTTTAAAAACGGTATATTTACTGTATCTTTAATGAATTAAGAAAATTAACCCTTCTGATTCATTTGAGACAAGATAAATTAAAACAGACCTTAGAATAACATTAGTAATGAATTATTGTGAAATTCAACTGTATTTTTAGATGAAATTTTAAAATATCAATTAAAAAAAAAATATATATATATATAGTTACTCTTTCTAAAAATATTTTATTTTTAATATAAAGATAATTTAAAGTAACTTAGTAATGTAATAATGGTTTATCATTGCAATTAAAAAGTAATATTAAAAAAAAAAAAATCTTAAACTGATTTGAAACTAAAAACATATGTGCTTCCCTTTTTACTTTTTTTTGGGGCAATAAAAGACATGTTGTGGAATGCAGCAAAGCATTGTGGGAAGTTTCACTATCTGGGCCTGTTTCAGCTTCCGGATGTGTGCTACTCCTGGTGGGTTCTGGCGTCCCTTCGGATCATCGGAAAGATCCACTGGATCGACAAGGACAAACTGCGCTCCTTCATCTTGGCCTGCCAGGACGAGGAGACGGGAGGCTTCGCCGACCGGCCGGGAGATATGGTGAGCCAACGGAAAAATCTCAATCCTCCCTTCCTATGCGTCGTCATGACCAAGTCGTTCCTCTGCGCAGGTGGACCCGTTTCACACTCTGTTCGGTATCGCCGGCCTCTCCCTGCTGGGGGACGAGAAGATCAAGGCGGTGAATCCCGTGCTGTGCATGCCCGAGGACGTGCTGCAGAGGCTCGGCCTGAAGCCGGAGCTCCTCGGCTAACCCTCATGTGCTCGCGTCTGACACACTTAAGTTGTCATCACTGAACATTCCTGTATGCAAAACTTATCAAAACAAAATTGAAATCCTTTGTCACGTAAGGACTCTCGTTTCCATGAATTTCCTAAAATGGCTAACTTACAGTACGTGGATTAATTGGTTTCTTTAATGATGACATGTGACCTGAGCACCCCATTTTATTTTGTCTTCTGTCCAAAAAAATCTTTAGTGTGAATATGTAACTTATTTGCTTGGTTCAGGCAATAAATGTTTAGATGTGCTCCACAGGGAGTGTTGCTTTTGTTGTGTCATGCGCCAGCAGAGGGCACTGTTAACTTGAATACGCCACACACACACACACACTCATACTAAATCTATACTAGTAAGGACATAGCAAAGGGCAGTAGCGATAGTGATGAACATAGTCACGGTAGTACTAGTAATACAGTAGTCAAATCGGTTTACTGTACATAGTAATGGCAGCAAACCACAGTTAAGAATGATACTAGTCTGGACACCATTGGTAGTATTATTGGATGTAATCACGATAGTAATGGACAAAATTGTGGTTTCACTAATGGACTAGTAATAGACAGTTAGGGTAACACTTGACAAAAATCGTAGAAACAAACAGTCCTGGTTGTATTGGTCAAAGAGTGATCGTGCCACTACTACAAGTAATTGTAGTAATGAAGGATATACAGTAGTCATGGTAATAATGGTCGTCATGGTGATGATAGTTAAGATCAAATGATTGGCATAGTCATGTTACTAATGGCCCCACAGTGACACATTCTCGTGTAGACAGTCATGGTCCTGGTCGTCATGATCGTAATGTTTGATTGCTTGGTATTTTTGTGTTGCAGACACGAAGAAGAGCACAAGAGAACGGAGTCACTGGAGCCTGGCCAATTAATGGCTTCTAAATTCCCTGCTATTGTTGTCCTTAATTGTCATTAAGACACAACTGATCACATAACATGTCATTCATTACCTCCGTCCGCGCACTAATTACAGCATCAGGCTCCAACAACGATGTCTATGCACCACTGACTTCATGCTGTTTGTTGCTACGAATTTCTGTGCTGGAATACGTGCGTGTGCGTGTTTGTGTTTGCTGTGAGCGGCCGCCAAAGCCCAGCGGCTCTCATTAGTGAGTGAGGAAGAAGAGGACGGTATAGAGAGGCGCGTGAGTAATGGAGGAGGCAGGATACGGAAGGAGGGGAGGATGGATGTCCTCTTCCGCTTTCTTGCGATGGACAAACACCAGCAATTACACTTAGCCATCCCTCTTCTTGTCTCTGCTACAGGGCAGCAATTCAAATAAATACGTTACAATAGAACAGCCAGCCTGTACTCAAACTTAGTGCAACAAAGTAGTGGCAAGTTTTGTTTGGTTGCATCCGAGTAAGCAACTTGAAAAGTGGCCAACAAGTGGGGTAAGGCGTCAAATTGGGGTTTCAAGTTAGTGCTAGGGTTTAAAACCAATGCGAGAGTTTCAAATGAGGATATGAAGCTAAGGTTAGGGTTGCAAATGAGGGTTTCGAGTTTGCGTCGGGGTTTCAAATTTGGGATTGAAGTCATGGTTTTAGTTATAATGTAAGGTTTCAAGTCATGACTTGGGTTTAAAATTCAGTCATTTTAACATTCAACCTTTTGCTGTATACAGAAAACACTATTTGTGACCAAATAAAGAACAAAGAAACCCTAAATCCCGATGCTCACGTGAGTTTCACGGTTTCAAACCACCATTTGTGAAGCCAGGATTAGGGTTTCGAATTAGGCTTTCAAATTGGGACTTTAAAGGGTTTAAAACAAGGGTTAGGGTTTCAAAATGACGGTTTCAAGATGGGGTTAACATTTCAAGTAAGCATTTTAAAACGATAGGGTTTCAAACTAAGGCAAAAAGCCAACTTTAGAGTTCCAGGACAAAATTATGATTTGAAATAAAGGTTTCAAAACGGGGTTTATGGAGAGCCAAACAAATTCAAGTCACAATTAAATTCGGTTTTAAATTCGTGTTGAAGCCCCCAGTTCTGTTGTCAACTCTGTCTGGAAGCGGACACCACGGCCACGTGACTTGCGCTCAGGCAAGAGGAGAGCGGGAGGGTGAGTGGGCGGGTCCTTTTCCCCGTGCGGACCAATAAGATCGCAGCGTAGCCTCTGCTTGTCTGCTCGCAGCTGCCCCACATTGGAGGTGGAGGGAGGGAAGAGGGGAAAAAAGGGCCGCAGAGGAGACGAATAACGGTACCAACCCTTTAGCTGGGGTTCGGCCTTTTTTCTCCCTCACCGAATGTCCCGGGAGACCTTTCATGGCGTCGCGGTGCTGCTGATGAGCGTCCAACGAGCATCGTGGAAATAAAGATGGCCTGGATGTGGAAGGTGAGCGAGAGAACGGAGGGAGACGGACCAGCAAGGGTGTACGGGGGGGGTCGTATATTTCCTGCTTGCTAGGAATGAAAACAACGCGTGAAAATGACATCGTGCACGCCGATGAAGGTGATGCATAACGCGGGCAATGGTTGTTCTCATTTGGCGAGCGTCCGTTTGGCGCGACCCCACTTTTTTGGGAGGTCTGTTTAATTTAGTGTGAAAGTGGGCCTGTTGTCATGCTGTCGGGCAGACATGTCCGTGTGCATGCAGGTGTTTCTGTATATCACGTGGCGCGCGCGTGTCATCATTAGCAAAAGTACCGTCATGGTTATATGAGCCATATGAAAATGTGTTAGCGTGAGCTAAGTTCACGGCCTGCAGGGGCGGCCCTCGGATGTGAACATTTCGGGGCGTATTCTGGGGCCTGGAATATCAACGGTATGCTTACATACTAATTAGCTAGTTCTGTTTATTTTTCTTTTTAAAACCCCAGAAAAAGAGTTACTATAATATTTGGGGGGCGGGTCACTTTAAGTGTGCCTTTGCAGTGCATTGTGAGACTTGTCGCATCAGAAGTGCTAGTTCTGATGAAATGTCAGATGATTTTTTTTTTTTTTTAAATCTCATATTCCAAAATATGGATTTTGTCTGGAAAAAGTTTAACTCTGGTCAAATGTCTAATCCCTTAAAGGCCGCAGAAGTCGGTGAAGTATCAGAGCGCTAATAAGCTAATAACTAGTCTGCCATTTTGCCTTTTTGACAGACAGAATTCAGAGTACAACAAACATGGTAACATGTATACTTGAAATATGGGATTTGAGGTATCAACAATGCATTACGTGGATGAAACTTCAGATGATTCAAAATCCCAGCTAGACATAATTATTCTGTAGACCCCTAAAAGTGGAAATGTCAAAGAAAAAGAGGACAGAACTGGTCACTGACTCAGTATGTCAAACGAGAACTTCTCAGGTGAAAGAAATGTGATCCTTGAAATGGTTCTTTGAAGCCAGTTGCTTTTAGCCACATAAAATTAAATGACAATGTCTGACGTGAGTTGACCCACAAAAAAGTCTCAAGTAGCCATGACTGAGAAAAAAAAAAAGATAGGAAGTTTGCCATTTTAGTGAGAAACAGACATTTTGGGGTCATTTACAGTGGTCCTTCAAAGACGGACTCATCTTCAAGATGTTACACTAGCCAGATGAACGACGCTGTGTCGTGTCAGAGTGTGTGAAATCTGATTTACATTCGTGACACGCAGGCGCCCCCAAAGCCTCGGAACCGACCAATCAACAGGCGACCTTGTGTGAACGGCTCTGCGCAGACTGCTTGCAGCAAGTGATTCACTACGAGGCTAAGCGTCCGAGCCAGCTTGATCCCATCACGTCAAAGTGCGGGATCGCCACCTCGTCGGCGCCAAAACGCCGTAATCCTTCCTGTACTTTCTCACTGGCTTTTTCCGCCTTTCCCCCGACTTACTTTGTGCAGCAGCTCACGGCGAGCTCTCCACGCCCTTGAAGCAGACCTCTGAGCCAGCAGAAAATCCCCTTATCTGCTTTAGCGTCGCCGCGACTGTTTGCATTACGTGAACATGTTAAACTTAAGAGATACTTGAGTCAATTAACAGCTTCCTTTTTCCCCCATCAGGAAAATTAAAACAAGCGCTACAGTGAATCTTGGCTATTCTTGTGGGATAAGGACTAACCCCTGCAGCAAATGGCTAAAAAAGAGTCATAGACAACCCCAAAAATATATTTACAGCGGTGCCTTGAGATACAAGTGACCCAACTCACAAGTTATGTGAAATATAAGTTTCCAGACTATTTTTTCGCTTTGACTTGCGAGCAAAAATGTGAGTGATGTATGTTGGCAGTAAACTCAACTTAAAGTGGAAGTCAACCCCCAAATTGATGAATCTTGACAAGAATATGTTCTATGCGGCCCCACAAGTCTAAATGCGGTATTGTGATTAATATTGTCTTTGTGGAATATGAGTTAGGCAGCAAAATCCACCCATTTTGTTCATCTCAGGGGGCGGCCATTTTGTCACTTGCTGGCATCACAGCTCACCCCTTTTTCTGAAGTTGAGCCATGATTGGTCGTTAACTCAGCCCTGAGCAACTGCGATGTCATTATCAGTTCACAGCAAGTGACAAAATGGCCGCCCCCTGAGATGGACAAAAACGTGGGGATTTTGCTATATTCCACAAATGCGATATTAATCAGAATGCCGTGTTTAGACTAGTGGAGGCGCATAGAGCATATTTATTGTAAAGACAATTTTGGGGTTGACTTCCACTTTAACTCACTTCGCTAAAAGCAGAAAATTGGCACTATATAATTTGACAAAGAAGCTTCAAGATGTTTAATCCAAACCAGTTGAAGTTAACTGTCCAACTAAACATGATACAAAGGTCATGTTTAAGACCTTCCATGTTCCAATGTTGAAGCAATCAATCTAAACGGCAACCAGTCACATGTTCCAATACTTTTGCTCACTTGAAAAGTGGGGAGGCGTCAAACAAAAGGTGCTCTCTCTTGAGTTGGTTAACACATCTAGAAGTAAATACCATAAAATAAAAGCTGGAATTCTGAACTTTGGTCTCATCTTTTGATCTGAAACCCGAATGTTGTGGCTCCGAAGGCGAAAAGTGTGGAATACCCTCACCCACAGACACCGTCCCGTATCTTGTTGCACTTTTCATCTGGTGCCACCTTTGAAGGCAGAAAACCGCGAGCTCAACTAGAAAAATCTCCTTTTCTGAAGTCCCAACTTCCTTCGCACATCCGTGACATTTTGCGAAGGTGATGCGTCGCATTTATCTGCCTTCGGCTTTTATGCAAAACGGGGATATTGCTGCAATTAGATGACATTGTCTGGCGTGACATCAAATACTTGTTGGACCGCGACAACTGCGTTCAACACAAAAGGCAAGCAGAAAAATGTCTCATTGCAGCATTGCCGAATAAACTTTGATGGTAGAAAATTGCTATGTTGTCTTTGTTGTAAAGGCAGGTTGTTGTGTTTGGACACACTTCTACATTGTTATTATAAATACTAAGGTGAACATGTGTGTGTGTGTGTTTTCTAGAGTAGAAGGGGCAAATATTAGCGCTTCATCCTCTGGGGGATTATGTTCCATTAGATGTGAGGAATGCATTAGCCTAATGGCTTCTCACTGAGCTCACATCAAGGTCACACACACACACATGCGCACACGAACACACACAGGGCTGGTCACCTTTGTTTTTCAGGGCACATTAAGCTCCCTTAGCGACGCTAGCAGATTAGCGCTCGTTTGACCTGGATTGAAGGATTTTTGCTCTCATGTCATAAAAAAAATATATGTATATTTTTTTTTTTCTACAGAAGGTACCACAGCGCGAGGCTATTGCGCCCTCTTTTGGGCTTGGAGGGAAGGACGAGCATCAATCAAACCGTGGCTAAATGTTTTTTTTTCTTTGGATTTGGGGGTCTTGCTTTGACGGCGTATGTAGCAAAGCAGCCCCAGAACAGAACCAAAAACTGCTGACAGGAAGTTGGCTACAAACAGCTTTCTCTGTGTTTTTCTTTCCTGGGCTGTTTGGAGGGCGTATCTCCCACGTGAGGGACCAAATAGTGCAAAACAGCCTCCAGATAAGCTGTTAAAAATATATTCTAAGTCCCAACGCAGTTAGCTGCTCCCAGTGAAGCGCTTGTTTACGGAGCTGGAGTGCGGCTTGGACGCCCATTTCAACCAATCATGTGCTAGTAAACATGCTCATTTTCACTCCGAGCACAAGGCTGACTGTTAATTGTTCAGGAATTGTCCGTCCCATGTACAGTATGTCAGAAAATAATGTTTTCTCAGTCTGGCCTCCTCTAAATTCATGCTCCCTCTGGCTTCCCCGCAACTGCTTCCTCTCAATCCTCTCTCGCTTACTCCTACTTCTTTTCACCTCCTCTCTGGCCCGCTTCTTGCTTCCTCTTTCACCTTTTATAAATTATTTTTGCTTCCTACCGCCTCCCTCTCTTTCCGCCTTGATTTTCTTTGGTTTGCTGTCACTTCCTCTAAGCTTTTGGTTACGTCCTTGCTCTCACTCTGGCAAAGAGACAACACGCTTGTTTTCTTGTTTGCCGTTGTTGCTACGTGCCATGCCTGCGCCGTCAAACGTCTATGTTCTTCTCTCTCCCACAGAGGAAGTCGGTGATCGCCACCGTACTGGTAGCGGCCGTGTCGCTCATCCTGGTGGCCGTCAACCTGGCTGAGAAGCAATTCTTCTCGTGGCAGCCCGCGGTCGGCGAGGCGTTCGTCGACCACTGGGCGGCGTCCAAGCAGCCCTACCAGGCTTTCAAACCTCACCCGGGCTACGTCAGCATCCCCCAACAGGAAGTGAGTGTTTTTTGTGTGTTTTTTTTTTATTTTTTTTTTTATTTTTTTTTTATGTAAACACGATTCGACATTATCCCAAAGGCCCTTAGTCAGTACACTGTTGTGTCAGGCCACTACCCGCCTTCAGACGCTGGCCTTATTGGGCCAGTACAAGTCACAGCTTCTGAAAATGCCCACGAAGGGGAATTTTGTTTTATCCCTGAAACGGATTGTTTATATGATTGATATATATATATATATATATATATATATACTCAGCAAAAAAAAACACTTTTGTTTTTGCTCTTTTATTGTGGGTAGTCTAAGGCACACCTGTGCACTAATCATGGTGTCGAATCAGCATCTTGATATTGGCACACCTGTGAGGTGGGATGGATTATCTCGGCAAAGGAGAAGTGCTCACTATGACGGATTTAGACTCGTTTGTCAACAATATTTGAGAGAAATGGTGATATTGTGTACGTGGAAAGTTCATCACATCAAAAATGGGAGCAAAAACAAGAGTGTTGCATTTATATTTTTGTTGAGTGTATTCTGACAAGGACCAGCACCCAAATAGGCTTAATGTGGGACCCTGAAAAATGGGCCTGAATGACATCGAATCCATAAAAAAAAAAAGGGTCTGTCTCATCGAGTATTGACTCAATTCATTAAGTGGCTGGATGGGGGAAATGTCATGTTTGATGTTTGCTTGTCGCTTTTGTGCCATGCTCCGTGATGCCATTCTACCGCCTTCAAAAGGCTCGCTGCTGGATACTCCCCGCGCAATTTATGGAAATTGAAATATCAAAGCGCCTTAATTCCCAGACATTACAAGGCGAGGAGGAGGCAGCCGGGAAAAACAGCGAGGCTGCTGCGGGAAAAAGGCAAATAAATGTCAAGCTTTGGAATCTCTTGCTCTGAACTTCCTTTCTCTTTCCTTCCTTTCACATCGACCAGACCATCCAGGCGTTAAAACGCCACCATAGTTCGCTGTTGGGGGCCATGGGTTGACTGTTAGCCTCCCTTAAGCCCCCGTCAGCGACACTTTAACAGGCGCTCATATTTCACCCGGATGGTAATCTCCCGCCATCCGTAGCGCAGTGTCACCAGAGGGGTTATAAACTTCCCCCCGCCCCGCATGTTTAATGCATGACAGGGTCCCTCTTTTCACCGATTCTTCCAGGTGTGAAATATCATCGTCCTGCCTACCTGTCTGCAAAGTGCTGCTTAAATCGCTGCTTTTCTCAATTGAATCCGGTTGCTGCCAATCACGGCGACAATGTGGCCTCAGGGCTTTTTTCGACTCATCATCGGTTTGTGGTGTTGCTGCTTTTATTTTGGTAGGATTCTACTTCCAGCTTTTGTTGCCTTGGATTTGTTTGTGGCCAACTTTTCTGTGACTGATTTCATGAATTTTGGTCAATCTGTTTGTGTTGTTACGGCTTTTATTGTGGTAGGTTTCTACATCCTGGTTTTTTTTCTGTTTTTGTAAACAAAAGACTGATTTGGATCTTTGTGGCAGGAGTCTTGCATTTCAGTCAATCTCTTGCGCTCTTTCTGCATTTATGTATTTTGGTTGTTGCTTTCTCCTTCCTGTTTTTGTTTCCTAGATAGGACTCTCAGCCAGTTCTGACCAACTTTTTGTGAACAAAGCACTTTGATTTGGATCTTCTGTGACTGGCATGTTAGAAAAACATTGCAGTACATTTAGCTGTGCTCTTACCAGTTTGACTTTGGTAGACTTCTACTTTCTTTTTTTGTTCCCTTGTTAGGACACAAATCTGTTGTGACCCGCTTTTTTGTGAACAAGGGATGTTGATTTGGAGACAGACTGGAATCACGCATTTGACTCCATTTATTTTTTGGTGTTACCAGTTTTAATGTGCTAGGTTTCTATTTCGGGTTTCTGTTAACTTGATAGGACTCGCATGCACATCTAGTATTGAGCAACCTTTTGTGAACAAAGCACTCTGACTGGCGAGACGTATGGGAGTCCCAAGTGTTTGTGCTGTTACTTATTTGTTATTATTTTGGTAGGTTTCTACTAGGGCTCTCATTCAGAGCAAATTATTGGCAGTAAGACAGATATGCATGAGCATCAATGAATTATTTGTAATTTAGAGGACGTCGCTCACCCGTCGAGAGACAAGCACAGCGCGTCTTTCAAGGAGAATGACTCAGCGTAGGCGGAGGCGTCCGCCGGGAACGATTGCACTAATGTAATAATCACGGCCTATTAATGAACGTCGCCTTGTGCATTTTAATCAACGGCGATGTTAAGTTCACAGCACAAAGGCTATCGAGCGAAATGAACGCTGCATTTTCCCAAATGCCCACTCTCCGCTTTTTAAAGGCTGTGGCAGGATTATTGGGATTACAAAAGATGCCTGCAGTAGATGCCAATGTTTGATTTATTTACCGGTAGAACACGGGTGAGCAAGCTTTTGTGCTCGAGGGCCACATTTTATTTGCGAAACGGACGGTCATCGGCAGACGAAGTTAAAAAAAATGTATCTAGAATTAAAGTGTGTGTAAAATGTGTAAAAAATAAAATACTGAGAGAATGGTGTCTTGAGATGTGAGTTTCATTTGTTCCGTGGCCACACTTGTATCTCCAATCATCTTTCCCCATTAAAAGGAATGAAAATCCAAGTTAAAAACATTTGCTCGCCACATCACCTGCAAACACAGAAAATGTGAGCGCAAAACGTGGGTGTACCTTCCTTTTTCTTTGGGGTTTACTGGCGCATTGCTGCCACCAATTGGTACTGAAACTGATGTGATGAAAAATGTGAAGCGATGTTGGCCGGATGTTGTGTGGGCGTCTGAAGTGTACTTGTATCTGATATTTTGCTCATATCTCAAGACACACAAAAAAATTGGGCCAAGCAACAGCTTGTCTCTCAAAAAAGTCAAGGCACTCGTGTCTCATGGCTCCACTGTATTCTTATTTTATTATTTACAATAAATCAGTGCAGCAGTTATTCACTGAAATAAATAAAATGACATAATTTGGTAATTATTTATAATTCATTGAATTATATTTAACTACCTATTTATTAAAAAAGTTACATTAATTTGTAAAATTGTTTATACTTACATGTTTTTCATTACTCACATATCGTGTAATTATTTAATGATCTAAATAAATAAAACATGACTAAAAATGAATGACTACATTCTAATCAAGCAATTTCGGAAGAAGTGTCTAAGTAATTGTAATGTCAACGCTCCAGATGTTTAATCCCTGATGGTTAAGCGATGAACAGTGAGCGCCGTTTTTATTTCGGGACTGTAAAGTGTAAAGTTCCCCGGCCGGAGGGCTCCTCGTAGGCATCGGAAAGTGTAGGCAACCGATTCATCGCTACTGTATGATGTTCTACAGCCACTTAACGACGACGCTTCCGCACATTTCGGTTCTGCATCGTAACCTCCCCGGGCCCATTCAATTAACGTACTCGCTGACGGGGATATTATACACCGCTCTTAAAACCTATATAGGTTATGATCGCATCCATATATTTGATGGGCTCCTTCATAAGCCTCCTTTGCCAAAAACATCCCTATAATATTGTCATTGCACTCGTATTAAAGAAAGTAAAAGTGTCATGTCGGTATGATTATGCTAAATACCCCAAAAGTGGTACGGACAATGTCGCATTTGAACGTTCTTTACTCTCATACTAATTTACAAAGATGCAAACCACTGTATAATAAAACTAAAATGAAACTACTCTCTATTTAAAGACCCAGGAAGAAACAGGAAGTTCACCGTTTTTTTTTTAAATTTTACACAGCTATTAAAAAAATGTTAAAACCTAGACAAGGCATATGCCATATTGAGAAAGCTAACATAGCATGTTAGCGCGCCCACAGATATCAGTCACTGAAGATCGGAATCAAAGTGCTTTGTTTACAAAAAATTGGTATGACCAAATCTGACTGGTTTTCCTCTCAAAGGAACAATACAGGAAGAAGATGCCGACATCGTAATAAAAAAACAGCTTGTAAAAATGGCATTTAAGTTGGAACAGCTGTAAACTATAAATTATTGACATTTATGGCAACAATGTTAATTAGCACAACACAGCAAGTTGTTTGCTCCAAAACAATTTGCTGAGTTGTTTTTATTAATTGGGGGGGGGGGGGCAATACAAGGTGTAAACTCTCAGGGAAAGTAAATTTTCATATTAGCAAAACCTAAAGTATTTTGTTGAATTGCCGCCGCCTTAAAATTGTATTGAAGTTTTTTTTTTTTTTACAGTGTACCAACACATAAGTGGTAACAGTGCAAAAAGTTGGTCGAAGCCAGCTGACAGTCCTAAAAACACAGGAAGCACAACAACGCAAACGGATGAACTAAAACACACGATGCCAGTCCAAATCGAAAGCAAAGTATTTTGTTCGCAAAAAGTTGGTTGGTAAGTTGGGAACAAAAAACAGGAAGCAGCAACTTACCAATACAAAAATGGTAGCAGCACAATGTGTTGGTCACACATACATGATTGCAGTCAAGATCCAAATCAATGCTGACGTTCACAAAAAAAGTGGTTCAAAATTGACTCTGGATGACAGTGACCACAAACAGAAAGTTGAAACAAAACAAAACCAGCAAGACCACACATTGCTGGACTCAAACTTGACACTAGTCACAGAACATCCAAATCAAAGTCCTTCGTTCACAAAATGTTGGTCACTCCGGTGCCGTGTCGTATTAAGTGAACTCCTAAAGCGGTTAAAAACCAACCAAAACAAAAAGCCAATGAAAAAAAAAAGTGCGTGCCGCTAACCCTGTCCTGTTTCCCGTCTCGTTTGCCACGGCAGCCCCTGAAGCTGAAGTGCGAGCTGTGCAGCGTGGTGTCCAGCTCGGGCCAGATGCTGGGCCAGGCGGCGGGGTCGCTCATCGACCGCTCGCAGTGCATCTGGCGCATGAACAACGCGCCCACGCGGGGCTTTGAGCGCGACGTGGGCGGGCGCACCACGCTGCGGGTGGTGTCGCACACCAGCGTGCCGCTGCTGCTGCAGAGGCCGCAGCAATTCTTTGGCCAAAACAACGACACGGTGTACGTGGTGTGGGGCCCGCTGCGCAACATGCGCACCGACGGCAAGGGAGAGGTGTACAACATGTTGCGGCAGGCGGCGGACAGCTACCCGCATTCGCGCATCTACGCCACCACTGACGACAGGATGAACTACTGCGACATGGTCTTCAAGAAGGAGACGGGCAAGGACCGGTGAGTCAAATATGGAGGCGGGAAATCATTGCGCGCAAACCGCATGGAGTCACATCTCAAATTAAAGGCGGTGCTGAGAGCTTTTCGGATATGCAGTTATTAGGTCAGTGTGACCCTTAAAGATGATATAATAATTTAAAAAAAAAAAAAAGTGCATGACAAGGTCACCGTGATCCACGTTTCGATATTCAAGTTCACTAGTAACAAGGTCAGAAATCAATGCGCGCAAACTAGGGCTGCTCGATTATAAAAAAAAATAAAAATATGAATCACGATTATTTTGGTAATAATTGAAATCACGATTATTCAAATGATCATTTATTTTTAGGGTACAAAAATGTTTAAAGGTAAAACATATAAAGACAAAAATACATTTCTTACACTATAATTATGTAAGTTCCTTTTGGACCCGCAAAAATGATAAAATTAGTTATATAAAATAAGAAAAGGTGCAAATGTAGATTTCAATGTGGAAACAAACTTAGTGAGTTAGATAGAAATGCAGATTAATAATCGTTTTTTACAATTATGCCAATTTTGTAATTGTGGAGTGCAATAATCGTGATTGTAATTGAATATCGATTAATTGTACAGCCTACTGCAAACTGTATCGAGTCATATCTCAAATTAAAGGTGGTGATGGGCGCTTTTCAGATATGCAGTTATTAGGTCAGTATGACCCCATATGATGATATAATAACCTAAAAAGTGCCAATATTTATATTTTTCACCCCCCAAAAATTCACTAGTAACATCAGAAATCATTGTGCACAAAAAGCGTCAAGTTGTGCCTCAAATCAAAGGTCCTGATAAGACCTTTTCATTTGTTTAATTGTTAGGTAAATATGTTCTTCTAGGATGATGTAATGACCAACTTGATGATCCACGTCTTTGCAAGAAATTAACCAGCAACAAAGTCAGAAATCATTGTGCAACAAAGCACATCGAGTCGTACCTCAAATTAAAACTCCAAGTGAGAGCTTTCCATATATGTCATTATTTATTAAAAGCTCACCAATAACAAGGTAAAAAAAAAAAAAAATCATTGCGCAATCAAACCACTTTGAAACATAATTGTATGTTTGTGATCATGAAGCAGCTCAATGTTGAGTATTAAGCGGCATTTCTCACATCTGCTTATGCAATTTCTCCTCTTGGAAGTACTAAATAACAGGAAAACTGTTTTTTTTTTTTCCTGCGCTTACTATTAGCGTAATCTAGAAAATACTGCGAGAGGATAATACGTGCTGTGCCGACTGAGTGGGCGGAACGGCGGGGGATTTTTCAAGTGGCCTCATGGGGCCTCATCAAAGTAATTTACAGTGCGCTGGAGGCCATTTCCGAAAGAGAGGCGTTTACGAGGTGCCTCGTAAGATGGTCAGCGGGCGCAGGCGAAAAGTCGACTGTCAATATGCCGGCCTGTGAGGTTGTATCGGAGCGCAACAGAGGCGGGACGGTGCCCGTATGTAAACAACTTCTGTGATCCTGCTTGGGAAGTGGAACACTCAACACTTTATATCTCCTGCCGTGTTGTTTTGAAAGCAACTGAAAATTGCGTTAAACTGTTTTTCATCGTTTGTTTTCCTGACGTACTAAAACAGGACACAGAGATTATGTGCCCTTCGCCCTCTTATATGACAACTTCAACGCCTTCATTGGCATCAGTGGTTATCCGATGTTGAGATAGCTAGCTAGCTAGCTACGCCGGGAAGCTCGCTTTAGAGCGCCTCATTGTCGGCTGTGATTGGGCGCACGTCACACAGAGAAAGACATACGAGTGAGCAGGGCAGATTTTTTTTCTTTTTTAAAAAGTCCCACTTTGATAGCCAGCAGGTGGACCAGGCCTTGGGCTGGCGTGGCCGCTTTTGAGCGCCAATGTTGTTGCGGCATGGCAAAGCACCTGTACCAATATATGCATTTCATATTTCAGTTGTCTGTTAAAGAGTCGAGGCGGTTAAATAAAGGCGCCCTCTGCTGGTTGAGGAGACCTCCTGTTCCACTTTCCATGTAGCAAAACGTGTCGCCGTTAGCCATAATCTGCGAGCCACACGCCCGAGGTTTATCGGCGCCACCCGCCGAGCTGAGCAGTGGCCTCCTGTCGGATGCTATCGCTCAACGGCGGTAGATAAGCGACCTCGCTTAAATCACGCTGTCACGCACGTTTTTCTGCCAGAGTGTTCATTAGGCGCCATCTATGGATACGCGGCGGCGCATTCGCCATGTTAGCCGGCGTTCCCTAGTCGCCAGTTTCACAACACAATCATTAGGACTTTGCTTAGTTGGATGACAGCACGGTGGGGCAAGTGGTTCAAACATCTGCTTCTCAGTTCCGAGGCTCGTGGGTGGCGCCACCTTCCCTGTGTGGAGTTTGCACGTTCCTCGCGGGGGTTTTCTCCCCGTTCGTCCGACAGCCCAAGAGCAGGCAGGTTATGTCCATTGAAGAGTCTCGTGAGGAAGTCAGTGATAACAAGGCACAGGTGAGGAGGCATAATCAGGAGCAGGTGAGCACAAGAGAGGGGAGGTGGGGCAGGACACACACACACACACACACACACACGCAACCAGATGCCACAAGATGATGCCAAAGCTCTACTTATATTTTAGACAGGGCTTTGATCTGTCTTCATGGCAACATAGCTCCATGGCACCAAGATGGCGCCAAAGCACTACTATTATATCAGACGTGTGCGTGTAGATATATCATTTAAAAAACGCTTTTTAAAAAATTGTAGCAGCACCGGTCCCGGCAGACAGTAGCAATCGAGTGAAGAGCGTTGAACATGTCTTTTGTATTTTGATAGTGTATACAATTACTATGAATGTCATCTCGAAGTGCAACACAGCTGAGCCGTTAAAGTTGAAGTCAACCCCAACATATTTTTTTTTCAAGAATATGTTCTATGAAAGCTCAGTAGTTGAAACAAGGTATTCTGGTGAATATTGCGTTTGTGGAATAAGAGTTAATCTACCAGTTTTTAGCCATCTCCGGGGGCGGCCATTTTGTCTCACAACTGCTCAGGGCTCAGGTAACGACCAATCACGGCTGACCTGTTTTCTGAAGCTGAGCCGTGATTGGTTGTTACCTGAGCCCTGAGCAGTTGTGATGTCATTTTCAGTCGAAAGAAGTGACAAAATGGCCGAGCCCAGAGATGGCTAAAAAGGGGTGGATTAACTCTTATTCCACAAACGCAATATTCATCAGAATGCATGTTTCAACTAGTGGCCCCTTTAAATGGATTCTCTTTTTTTTTTCATTTCAAAGGCCAAATTTCCATGCGAGCGAGCGAGCGCCGACAGGATGCTCGCAGCCGGTTATGAAGCCCGATTACACAGGCGTGACATCAACGTTAATAAAGCGAGATGAAAAGGATATTGGGCACATTAGCCGGCACATTAGCATCTGCCGCCTTGTGATGAGACCTCCATTTTGAAACTTTTGGAGCGTCTTTTTGTCCTTCAGGAAAAGAACATCCAGACCTTTGCGGTATAACAACAGTGGGAATGTTCTGTTCTGGTTTGTCAACGAAATTGCATCGCAATGTGATGGGAAAAGTGGCTGCTGACAGCCTGCGTCGGAGGTGACATTTTGCGCGCGTGGGCTGCTGCGTTATGCGTTACATCGTGTGCTGTATACGGTGCTGTGTTTCTGAGCAGTTTGGATTTTTTTCACACTGCACAAATGAGCACCCAAACTCTTGATATTTCCCACAAATGCTTGGTTTGCTTTTGGTGGTGAAACACCTTGACCTTAAGGAAATCACCCATGGTTAAAGGTCACAAGTTTGAAAAAAAAAAAAAAATCATTTTGGAACAAACTGCATTGAGTGATTACCTTTCAGACAGGTAATTGTTGTGACAACATAACCTTGTATGATTCCACAATAACCCCAAACATAAAATGTCACCAATACCCACAGGTATTGGTAAAACAAAAAAACATTGTGGAACAAATCACACTGTTTCATACCTCAAACTAAAGGTCACGATGTACGCGTTTAGATATGTGATTATTTTGTCAATATATGATCACGTAATGAACGAAAACGTCACCAATCTCCGCAATTCTACACTTGTGAGTTCTCCAGTAACGAAGACCACAATCATCGTGTGACAAAACACAATTAGTCATACTTCAAATTCAAGATCCTGATAACAGCAGTAATTATTTTGTCACGTGACGTCGTATTTAGCACACGACTGCTACGGATCTTTTGAAGCCGACGTCGACTCCCATATTTGGGTGGAATAAAATTCTGATGACTGAATGAATTTGAAAAATATATGATACATATATATATTAATCGAAAAACATTTTTAAAAATTGTTTTGAAAGAAATTCTCCCCTGTTGCAGGCCCCAATTTTAAATTCTCCATCCTTCTTATAAGGAGCTCGTTAGTGGCCTTTGTAAAGGAAGCAGTAAAAATACAGCAGCATTCGCATGGTCTACAATGGCTTCTTATTGCCCTCCGGTAGAATGTCTAAACGCTTGAGCGAGCTGACGCGGCGGCATTGCTCATTCGCATCATTAAAAATGAAAAGCAGTGCTGTGTCGTCCTTGTAGGGGCTCCAATAAAAATAAAAAAACAAATAAACGTTGCTAGCCTACAGCTCCGCTTAGGATTTGTGTGTACGTGTTTGTGTTTACAGGATCCAGTCTGGGTCGTACCTCAGCACGGGCTGGTTCACGCTCATCCTCGCCATGGACATGTGCAAAGAGATCCACGTCTACGGCATGATCAACGACACCTACTGCAAGTAAGACTCCACCTGTGTGGGTCAACAGAACGATTACCCTCTTTCCACGCTACGCTAACTACACAGGTCTACGCCGTTCTAGCTTCTGTAAAAAGCGTGCTGTACATGGACACCAAAGCACTTCAAGTATTTTGGTCTTTCCCGACTGCATTTCACATGAGTGATTGGCATTAGCTTCTCCTTCTTCTCATGTTCTCTCTCCTTGCTCGGCGTGTTCCGTGCTTTGCGATCCCTCGTCAGCCTTGAGTGACTGAGCCAGGGGCGGAGCCAGATTGACAGACTGCCCACCTAGTGAGATTCATGATTTTTATTATTATTTTCAATTATTATTAAATTATCTTTTAACTTTATGTTGTTTTTTTTTTATTGAATATTTAGAATGGCATAATTGTGGTTGTATTAGGAAGGTCTGAACTTCATATTCAGTTTGTCATTTTATTTGAATGTATGAGACAAATATTTAGGCCCACCCCGATTTTTCCAGGCCCACCCATGAGCCACGTTCTGGCTCCGCCTCTGGACTGAGCTAGCTTAGTATCTAGCATTCTCAAGGAGCTGCGAAAGAAAGGACCTTTGGGAGTATGAGCGACAGCGTGACGTAGACGCGATGCTTTTTTTTTTTTTTTTTTTTTTTAACCAGCTCGGTCGGCTCTGGTAGTGCGACCTCTCCACAGTAGCGTGACGATCATGAAATGGCATTGTCTGCGATTTCGATTCCAAAATGATATATCGTTCAGCCCTACTGTAAGCTTCTTTCTTCCTTCCGCAGGGCCGAAGGTTATCGCAAGGTCCCCTACCACTACTACGAGGCCGGGAGCCGTGACGAGTGCTCCGAATACCTGCTGCACGAGAGCGCCCCCTACGGAGGGCACCGCTTCGTCACGGAGAAGACTGTGTTTGCCAAGTGGGCCAAAAACCACGCCATCAAGTTCTTCAACCCACCCTGGCAGCTGTCGTGACGCTCGAAAACGCTTATTCCACACCTCATCCATTGGGTTTTTGCTTGTTTGGCGAGTTTTCGGCGTTCTGGTGGCCTCAGAATTGAGCGTCCGCTCCTACTGGGCCACAACCGAAGGCAAAGACATCGGCACTACAAACCCTCACGACGCGTTCAAAGATGTTAGCAGTTTCTTATTTTGCGGTGCAAGTCATGCAGCGATCCAGCAAAGACTTCAATTGTTTTAATACAAGGACAAAACTGAAGAAAGTCCATTAGCAAACTTTTGTGGACGTCACTTATGTAGGTACGGTCTGGCAGCTTCGGAATCGAGTGTCCACTCTGGATGAGCCACAAATCAAGGCAAAGGCAGAAGATGTTTCCACTCCAAACCCACACTAAGCCTTTGTGGGTGTTAGCAGTTGTTTTCTTGTTTTTTTAGTTTTTTTTAAGCAGTGCAAGTCATGCAGTAGTCCACTTCCATTGTTTTAATAGAAGGACTTAACTGAAGGACGAAACTGTCCACTAGCCAGTTAGCTTCTTTTGCAGATGTTACTGCAAATTTAACCGAATCCTGGTCCCAACCAAATGCAGGCATAGAAGACTTTAGCACCGCATTGCATGTGTAAAACCTCACAAAGCCTTTGAAGGCAGGTCATACTATTTTATTTTGAAGTTTTTAATTTTGCAGTGCAAGTCATGCAACAGTCCAGAAAAGGCTATGGCCTTCAATTTTTTTAAAACGTGGCAAATCCTGGTCATCGTAGGCGCGCAGAACTAAGTATTTAATACGACTGAGACGCAACCCCGAAGGCAGATGCTGTCATCTTCCGATGTAAGACAGATTTTTTTTTTTTTCAATAAGACAAAATTAAGTTTTGTCTGGAAAAAAAATTGCCCATTAGCTGGCGATGGGTTACAATAAGCTGATGCCATGGCAAAGAGCAACAACAGTAGCCAAGTACAGTTCTAATCAAGGAAGGTGCTGGGGGGCCACAGAATCAAGTCTGCTCTGAATGAGCCACAACTGAAGGCAAATGTGGAAGTTTTGGGTAGCACACCAGGTGTAAACCCTCACAAAGCCTTCAAGGATGTTATTTTATAGTCAAACTGTCCGATGTTTTTTTGAAAGGCCGCCTCTTTTCACTGAAGTCAAAACTGAAGGCAGGAACTGTCCCTTAAGACAGTTAGCTAACATTTTTTCCAGACGTTACAGCCAATTTAAACAAAGACGAGTCAAAGCAGGAGTGACAGTTGAATATCTGCTGCGACTTAACCTGCAACCGAAGGCAAATGTGCCGATGTTTGCTGTGTAAACCCTTCACAACGCCTTCGAGGCTGTCAACTGTTTTTATTTTTTTTCGCAGTGCAAGTTAGCTCCATGTGTTTACTTAAATTATTCAGCAAATATCCGCCTAGTGGACTTCAATGTGTTCACACTCCTTCATAAAGTTGTGCCTCTTCTTTTTCTTTCTCAAGTCTTGCTCCGTGTCACCCACCATGTTGTCATGCCAGTGCCCCCAGCAGCTTGTGTTGAGGACGGTGACTCATGAAGCTCCACCTTCGTTGTCCTTCAGGCATGTCCTCAATCGGCTTTACCGTAGCACATTATCACATCCTCCCGATGCTTTTGTTTCTATAGCAAGTATTTTTGTTTCCTCAAACAGCGGTCTCCCTCAGTCGCTGGGCGCATCATCCGCTTCAGATGAATAAACGCCTTCCTCAAATAAAAACACGCAGTTAAATGCTCAGCCTGTTTGAACTCTGTTGCTAACCAAAACAGCAGCACATAACCCGTCTCTCAGATGAATGTGTTGCAGTATTAAAAAATTTTTTAGTTGATGCTACTTTAGTGACAATTAGCGTTCCAGGCGTTGACGGATTTTGCGGCCACGCCACGATGTCGTGTGCGGCAAAATTTATGTTGCGAGGCCACTTATTTGTTCCACCCGGTCTTTCCCTTTCCGGTAATATACAGTGTGATCTTGCGTCTTTTTAGCGTTCAAGTAGACTCTAACATGGGGCTGCTCCACAATTTTGTGTGGGTCCCCCATAATAGTCCTAATTTGCTCATTTAGCAGGAACAAATGTAGCAGGCAGCTGTTTAGCTAGCTAGCTAGCCTGCTATCTAGTATAATAACCATGTTCATTCTGTAGCTCCGGAACATGCTAGTGGATCTGTCCAGGAGATCCAAACCTCCTTTTCACCCTTCATGCGTGTTCTTAGCATGTAGCAACATTCTTTCAAGCAGAAATTTCATAAAGGACCTGGCGCTTATCAGCGTTTATCTTTCACACAGATATTGCTGTAGTAGCAACATTGGCAGGAGTCATGTTTTTTTTTTTTTCTCACACATTTCTCCTGCCAATGCCTGTGAACGCCGACAGGCTGCACTCCATTAATTTTTAATTAACTATTTTTTTTTTCAATTCTAGTAGAGACAGGAGGAATTTGACGATGTCATCATGCATGTTTACCTCAAAGGTGGGGACACGCACGCACTGTGATTGTGCAGTCAACCGGCAGCTCTCAGCTCAGTTTACATGCGATTGACTTCATTTTAAGCGATGTCGCTGCTACCCTTTTCTTGTTTTCTGTTGTCTGCGCCTCATTGATGACAGGCCGCTCCAGTTGTGCAACATTGGAATGAAATCCAATGCTACAAATTCTGCCTTGACAAAAATGCAAATCATTGAACAGTATTCGTATTAATATTGTGGGTTTTGCACCGCAACAGACTGAGAGTGTCAATTTTTTTGAGGGGGAAAAAACATAACTCCAATTTTTGTTACTTTTACCCTTTTTTTGTTTCAGGTCAAGTGTCCTTGTTCACACGTCTTTGCGTGTTTGTGCGTGTGATATTGAATGTAACACATCACTGAAATATTAACATACTGAATTTTTACTGTTGCAAAAAAAGCTCCACTTCAATTATCTGTCATTTGCTTTGTAACTGTCAGTGGCATATCGTGATTGGTTTTTTTGTGTGTTTTTTTTAACATGAATGTAATTAGCCGTTTTTTTGGCATTAAAACAACCTAAAAGCACTTGATTTCATGAATGCAGTGTGGGTGTTTATTTGCTCTAAATGCATGTCATGTTATTGTTGTTCATCCTTACAAGGAGAAGAGGACCGTCTTGATCCATTATCCGTGGGGTGGGGTTGTGGAAACGGCTGATCAAGCCAATCTGTGCCCTGAGAGTTCTGAGACAGTGGGGGCAGGATCGCGCAGTGGCAGCTCGTGATCGGGACTTGTCAATGACCGGAGACTTGCTATTGCTATGCGCTTAAACTTGGCACTGTGGCGTCCTGATTAACCCCTCCGCATGTTGCGCAATCCTAGGGAAGGGTCTCCCATGAGTCGTGGTCATTGCTGAAGTCCTTAAAGTGGAAGTCAACCAAAACGTTTTTTTTTTTTCAAGACTATATGTTCTATGCAGGCCCACTAGTTGAAACAAGGCAATATGATTGATATAAAATATGAATTAAGCAGCAAAAATCCACCCGTATTTAGCCATCTCAGGGGCCGGCCATTTTGTCATTACTGTCGACTGAAAATGACATCACAGACACATTTGCTGAAGGAACGGCATAGTTAGAATATGAAAATGGCATTAACAATTTTGCTTTGGGGGAAATTGACTATCATTGAATTCTGCCTTGCAACAACGGTGAACGATATCGCACTTCACAGTTTTTTTGCTGGATTTCATTATAGTAAGAATATTATGCAAATTGCAAATTTTACCATGAGGGGAAAGTGATGGTGCCATATGAATCCTACCTGGCAACAAAGTAAAACAAAAAAAAATCCTCTCACCCCCACATATAATTCCCATCCATATTGTTGTTCCATCTCAATGCATGTTTTATATCTAAGACAGAGCAGTGGTCCAACCATGTTATTAATCAATGTAAACTTCCTCATCCTGACAAATTATCCTTATAAACTTTTGTCAGCGTGTATCAGCTCCTCCCTGTCCTCTCTCCCTGCATGGGTCAGCAGACTCATTCAAATGTGACTCTAGCATACTTGAATTATTAGGTGCTTGAATTCGACACCGACTGAGAGAAGTCCATAAAAAATGCAGCCAAACAGTTAGATCATAAAGTCAGATAAACAATCACATTTAAGGATTTAATCAGCTGTAACTTGTGCCGCCGAAGCGGGAGGAAAAAGCCCGCAGGCCCGCACGTAGTGACGCAAAGGACGAGTTACGGCATCATTAGGGGAAATCACTCAACACTGAAATGACTTTGGACACAAAATGTAAATCTCCCTGCACACACATAAGCATCCAAGGGGAATTTTCTGCACATCAGCGTGCCTGTGAAGAAAATAAATGGAAGGAAGGGGCCCGCGAGTGGCGGCGGCCGCATTAGAGCCGCGCTTTTAAAGGCAGCACTTAGGCACGCCAAATGTGAATTCCCATTAGGTGGAATGGAGGACGTCAACGTTTGGGGAGGTTTACACGGGGATTGGATGGCGCACAAGAGGAATAATGCAGCTTTTTACATTTTCAGGAGGCTTAAAAGTCATTTTGTGCCGCAGCTCAAATGGCCTATAAAAGTTAGCGCGCCTCGCAATGGTGCTAAAGTAGAAAAATGAAGCCAGATGCATTGAAAAAGGCTCAACAGAAAAGGCACAGCGCTGTGGAGGATTGAACATGACAGACTACATTAAGTGGCTTACGTGCATCTCTTGGGGTTGCTATCATTTAAATTAAAAGAATGGTCACAGGTGGAGATGAGAAAGATAAATGTGGGAGTGGAGAGACTTGCTGCAAAACAGTCGTTTAACATGTTTGCATTGCTAGTTTCACTACTTTGAACACTTTAAAATAATCTGGCGGTTTGAAGAAGTTGGTATTTTTAAAGGACATTTCTAGCGCGTAACGGCGATAAAGCCCATCGAGGGGAAAAAAATTGCCACGAAATGTAAACCTACCCTCTGTAAGTCGCAACTTACAATACTGAGATAATATACTTTGAATGGTCGATGCAAACTGTGAATTTCGTTCTCATAATCCAGGCATAAACTGCGCACTGATAACAGTGATTTCAACGAAAAGAAATTGTCAGTAAAAGTGGCAACGTAAGATGGCTGCCCACCTGGCTTCAGCTGTAAGGAGCCTATTGATCGTCCGTTTGTACGTCCGTGAGTGCTTGTTACGCCCTGTGATGTCATTTCCGATCAACAGCAAGTGACAAAATGGCCGCCCCTGAGATGGATTAAAAAAGTTGATTTTACTGTTTAATTCAGATTCCACAAGCGCAATATTAATCTGAATGCGTGTTTACACAAGTGGGAGCACGCCGAACATGTTATTGTAAAGAAAATGTTTGACTTGACTTCCTGTCCAAAAAACATGGCAGTATAAAACACGTTTTCAGTGATTGCTAAGCTAGTTTCAACTTTTGTCGGTAAAATGGCTGTTTTGTTCCCTCCCTATAGATACAGATATTTTCCTGGGTGACGGGGGAAGCTAGGGGCTCATATTTTGCTGCTAGAACTTCACGCCTGCAATTCGCCGCCCGTCACGATAATGGCGTCGGGAGCGGAAGAGAGCGTGGCCTGCTTGTTTGGCTCCCGGAAAAAAAAAAAAAAAACAAAAAAAAAACGACATTGGCAACGGTCGTATCTTGTTGCTTCTGCCGCTGCAGCCGTGCCCGCTTCCATCACGCCCCGGGGGAGGCATTTAATTAAAGGCAGCCTCGAAAAAAGCCTTGTAGAAACCCGTCAACAAATATAAGAAGCAAATCACTGTGTGCTGTCATGAAATTCAATACTGTAATTGTTGACGTGTTTGAAAAAAAAAAAAAAAAAAGGGTTTTCTAATTGATCCGATGACACTTCTTCCGATTGGTCTGCCAGCCTGCTGGTGTTGTGTTGCAATTGAGATGACTCCACTGTGAGTCATAAGTAAGAACATGTTGGCAGGTGCACACAGAAGAAGGAGTCGCTGGATGCAACAGTGACGAGTGGAGTGAAGCATTGTGGGTAATGCTATTGTCTTCATTTTCTTTTTCTTCTCATGTGAAGAAAAGAACATGACGTGCCTTTCAAAATCCAAAGGCAAATTGAAGACTTTTTATGACGTTTTTAAAGGTCACGTCGATCACATTGAAAACCTTGCCTTGTTTAAATGAGACCACCTGGGACGAGCTCAACATGCTTGCATTTTTACAATTTTGACTGACTCTGATGGAACTCTACCACAACAGGCTGCTCACAATTCTCTTTTGTCTGGCTTGAAACCTTAACCCGGGCTTGAAATTCAAACTTGAAGCTAACCCTGGCTTGAAACCCTATTTTGAAACCGCGACCTAAGAATGAAACCCCATTCAGAAACACTGACCCAATGTTGAAACCCTAACTTGAAACCCTACTTTGAAACACTAACTCTGGCTTGAAACCTTAATTTGAAACCCTAAATAAGGCTACAACCCTACTTTGAAACCCCAACCTTGTCTTGAAACCCTAATCTGAAACCCTGCTTTTAAACACTTACACTGTCGTGAATCCTCAATTTGAAACCCTAGTCCTAACTTGGAACCCTATTTGGAAACCCTAACCCAGGCATGGCACCCTAATTTGTAACCCTACTTTGAAACCCTAACCTTGGCTTTAATGGCTTTTAAATTGAAACCCTAACCCAGGTTTAAAACCTTAACTTAAAAGCCTACCTTGAAACTAAACTCTTCCATTTAAAACCCTAACGCAGGCACGAAGCCCTAATCTTGGCTTGAAACCCTAACTTCAAGCTCCACTTTTTAATACTTACCCTGACTTGAAACCTTAACTTCAAACCCCAACCCAGGTTTTGTTTGTGAAATTATTCCTTATGGTGTACTTGTTCCATTTTGTTTTTCTTACCTGTGTTTGTAACAGTAACCTAAAATGTATTGCTACAACATAGGTTATAAAAAAAAAAATGAAGTTGCGCCGAAAAAGGTGAACGCAATAAGTGGATAGACAACGTGACTGGACTTGCTTGCATGTCTCGTCTCCCGCCTGACGTGGTCCAGCCTTGCTGTTTAGTCCATCCGAGCGGGAAGGCTAAGATGAAATGGGGCGTCCTCGTCATTTGTCATGGTGCCCGGAGGTAATCAGCAGGGTGAACAGGACGTACGCTCTAATTATGGAAAGGACACACACTCATGCACATGCACACACACACGCACACGCGCACACACACACACACAACGTTCTTGTCAAGGTCTTTCCTCTAGCTGCAAAAAGTCCAATAAATCAGCAGTCAAGCCTAGATAGGATTACTGTATATCCATACCCCAACTCTAGCTTGAAACCCTAACCACAATTAAAAATCCAACTATGGTTTCAAGCCCTACTTTGTAAACCCTAATGTGAAATCCTACGTTGCAATCCCAACCTTGGCTAGAAGCCCTACTTTGAAACCACAACCCCGGCTTGAAACCCTCATTTGTTAACCTAAACACAAGTTTGAAATCCTAACCCAGGCTATAAACTTAATTTGAAACCCTAACCTTGGCTTTAAATTCAAATTTGAAACCCTCACGTTGGATTGAAACCCTTTCAGGGAAGTATTTTTAATACATATAAAGCGTTACTGCATATAAATCAATGCCCGTACCTACAATACCTCTCGGGGTAGAGCCTCTCGGAACTAACCCAGGTTTGAAACCCTAATCTTGAATCGAAACACTAGTTTGAAACCCTAACCCTGGGATGATACCCTGATTTGAAATCAAATCAAGTCAAGTCAAATGTATTTATATAGGCTTTAATCACAAGAAAGTCTCAAAGGGCTTCACATATGCACCAGATCATATACACGACATCCCCTGATCTTAACCCCCAGGAGGGCAAGGAAAAACTAAAAAAAAAAAACATCTGGGGAAAAGTGAGAAACCTTGAGAAGGGACCACAGATGGGGGAATCCCCCTTCCAAGCTGATCAGGCTGCAATGGATGCCGAGTGGGCAACATTGAACACACATTATATAACACACATTTGAAAGCCCAGCCCTATTTTAAAACCCTCGTTTGAAACCTTAACCTAGGTTTGAAACCCTAACTTCAAACCCTACTTGGAAAACTTAACCCTGGCTTGAAACCCTAATTTGAAACACTAAACCAGGCTTTAAAAGCTAAATTGAACCATAGTTTGAAACCATGACACAAGGTTGTAACACTGTCTCACAACCTGATTTAAAACCACAACTACAGTTTGAAACCGTAACACAGGCGTTAGCATAGCATTAAATGAAGCTGTCATTATTTTAGACTGAGCCAGTGCCCCACATGGTCGCCTTTCTATGTTCTCATTGTTTGCCTCTAACCACCCACCATGTTATTTCACGCCGTCCCCAGTGACTCTGATGCGAATTATTACCTCCGGGGGGTCTCTCTTGTGTGCGTGTGTCTTTTTTTCTTCTTTTAATTCCATAAGTAGATTATACACATCACTAGAGGGGGTGACATATAAAGCAGTTCCACAGTGAGCGTGCTGCTGTTTGAAGCTAGTAATGAGGCAAAGGGTGATAACCATGGAACAAGGAATGGGACATACGGTGACGTAGGAAAAAGTCTGGCTGCTCAGTACGACATGAGCGATACAATTAGTTGAACAGCAATTACCATACATACACATTCGTTTTACAACGCAGATGCTAACGTAGCACAGCATGTGGTGAAAAGCGCAACAGCTAATGATGACTAGCATGAACATGACCACAGGAGCATTACCAAAAAAAATGTTTGTAATGTGGGTTTTTAAAACACAAAATAGCGCTTTATGTTTTTGTACTTTACAAAACATACAATGAGGATATAATTCATTTGAATTTAAAGAAATGTTTTGTCAAATTGTTTCAACTGTCAATGGACAATATGCTGCTCCTTCTGGTGTGCGCGCCTTGGCCACCTAGGAGCAGTGTAACACAGACATACAGCAACTCATCTCCTCAGTAATCTTCACAGAGGATAAACAATAAAATAATAATTATATCCATCGTTTGAAGGGCTAACCTGTAACTCCGCAACACTGTTGTCATTCCTTAGACAATTATGGCCTTTTCCCATGATGTGTAGCATTACGCTAGCAGCCTTGAAGAGAGAACAACATGGAAGTCAACCATCATGTTCCACTCCAGAGGTTACACTGTACTTAAATCGCTGACAGCAGTGAAATTATGTTTTGCGACGTTTTAGACCCTGTGACCCATTTGATTTCCGAACCGATATGAGGACAAATGTACTAAACAAATCAGCAAAAGTGACTGTCTTATTTATTGTACTGTGTGTTTGCTTTGCCTACTGATGCAAGCCGTGCTGTACTGATGACCAGCCTAAAAAGCACTACGTTGACCATCAGCCCGCCCCACTGTTGGCAGTTTTGGCCTCGCTGCAGCACTCTGCTTGAAGGCCTTTGAACTTTGTTTGGAGAAAAATGATGAAATCTCTATTAATATTTATGCTAAAGTCCAAACACACAGTGAATCATTTGCAGGCCGCCAATGGGGAGAGAGTTCCTCTAAAAGCTTTGGGCCAGCGTCTATTTGCCGTATCAGCTCAGCCATGAGATGTTTTTTATATGAACGCTTCGAATTTAATGTAGGCCGGTGTGTTACGTATTGTGTAAACACAGACAGTGAATCAGTACTGAAGTGACACAATCACTACAACCCAAACAAATAGGATCAAATGAAGTGGTAGTAGTAGGTGAATCTTTTTTTTAAAAAAAAAAAAAAGTATTTTACTAACGTTGGTATTAGTATTCATTGACACCATTGCAGCAATAATTAATAAAGTGGAAGTCAACTCAAACATATTTTTCTCAAGAATATGTTCTATGCAAGCCCACTGGTTGAAACAAAGCATTCTGATAAATATTGCGTTTTTGGAATAAGAGTTAATCCACTCGTTTTAGCCATCTTTGGGGGCGGCCATTTTGTCACTTCTGTCGACTGAAAATGACATCACAACTGCTCAGGGCTCGGGTATCAACCAATCCCGGCTGACCTGTTTTCTCAAGCTGAGCCGTGATTGGTCGTTACGTGAGTCATGCGCAGTTGTGATGTCATTTTCAGTCGACAGAAGTGACAAAATGGTCGCCCCCTGAGATGGCTAAAAAAGGGTGGATTTTGCTGCTTAACGCTATTAATCCGAATGCCAACTTTCAACCAGTGGGCCTTCATAGAACATATTCTTGAAAAAAATATATTTGGGTTGATTTCCTCATTAGGTTCTGGTTTCTGCCCCGTACGCATAGGTCAGCATTTCTTTGGCTGTATTGGCGATTCTGTTCCTGTATCAACTTTTGTATCAAATTTGAGGGCAGACTGGAATTGTAAGTGTTTGATTTCAACAGAGCATACTAACTAAAGTTGGATCTACCATTGTTGAGGCAAAAACAGTAGGTGGGATGTCTAATGTTAGATAGTTACTAGACCATGTTCTGCAGTTGCTACATTTTGGAGAGTAGAGAGGTAAGGCGAGAAGTTTATTTAGAAGTGTCTTGTAGATAAATAACATCAGGTGAATATTTCTTCTGGACTGCAGAGAGGGCATAATAATATTGTTTAGGTATAGGGAAAATAGCAACGGTCCAAGGATAGATCCCTGCGGCACCCCGTTTTTATGATCGTAAGTGGACTTGACTCACGGACGTATATAATACCCTGGACTGCTAGTGGCCTCTTGTGGCTGAAGCCAGAGGTCAGCCATCTTGTGTCGTCACTGTTACTGACAACGTCTGTGTGGTTTTCGCTGAAAACATTACTATCGGTGCGTGATTTATTCCAGGATCCCTCTACGAAGTTATGAGAGCCTCGCAAAAAACAAACTTCACTGTTTGCATCGACCATTCAGAATATATTATCTTCTGCAATTGACAGTGAATTTTTTCATGATGGGCTTATGGGCTTTACTTTCATTTCATTGTTCATGGTTCTGACAACATGATGCAGATGAATCTTTGAGTAGCATGCTGAGCTACATACCTTATGCCCCACGAAAAATGATAATCGCATTCTTGCCGATGAAATGTGCGAGCAGAGCTTCTCTCAGACTCACCGCTATAACTGTACTCCACTTACTGTGACATTTTTGCCGCAGAAACAGAAAATAGCATGAAAACTCCGCCGAGAAATCAATGCAGTCAAGTTAGGCAAGCTTAGCGAGTGGCCACCGGTGGCTTCACTTCTCGCTACGGCGAGTAGGCGGCATTAGCAGTCCAGGATTTATGCGCATCCGTGACTTGACTGAATACCATCAGCAACAACAGTCCGAGGGTAAAACCATTTGAGTGAAGTTTTGTCAAATCCTAACAGGTCTAATTTATGGAGTAGAATTTTATGGTTGACCATATCGAATGCTTTAGTGAGGTTAATGAAGAGGGGCAGCACAGAACTGTTTTCATCAAACAGTGAAACTATGCCCCCCCAAAAAAAAAAAAAAAAAAAAAAACGGACTGCTGTGGCTGTAGGATGTTTGAGGAGTCAATAAAAAAGCACCGTTGAGAATTGAACAATGATTCCGGGGCCTTTACTAGAAAAGGAAGTTCAGAAATGAGACGGTAATTGTTCAAGTCAGAGAAGTAGTCGGTTTTGCGTATATAGGAGGGTCGCAGTCGTGGTTTTCCATGGGGCTGGAAAGATGCCAGTTAAAAAGATACATTAAGGAGTGTGAGTAAGATGAGGAGTGATTAGATAAGCACTGAGTTTAAGGAGATATGGATCAAGCTTATCTGCACCGGCTTCAAGCCATAACCGGAGCTTTATAGACATCTGTGCTATTTAGCAATGTAAAAGAGTATTTTGGGTGAATTTTATTGTTTGAGGAATTCATAAGGCGGACGGTTGGGTGGTTGGGTATTAACATCGAGATGAACGGACAGTTTGCTATTTGAAAGACCAGAGGAGAGGACGTGATTGTTGAAAGCTTCCCTCACTTGTCAAAAAAGTGACGGCAGATGCTTGTATGATTTGTGCAGGTAGGTGCACATGTGATGGATGCATTTGGCTACGTTCAAATTTGTTTCATACTGCAAATTCCCCCTTTGGAGGTCATGAAATTTCATTTAGAGTCAGCAATTTGATGACACATCCGCCTTTATTTTTAAAAAGATTGTTATCTGCAAAACTGTTGGTGAGTCTGTGGCTATTGGTCATGTTCGGATCATAAAAACATGCCAAGGTCATGAAATTTCATCCAGATTTAGCATTTTGATGACACATCCACCATTATTTAAAAAAATATATTGGCTTTACTAGTCCATATTTACTTATATTTATATTTACTATATATTTACATATTTACTCACAAAAACTGTATTCAGATTTAGCCAATTGATGACAAATCCACCAGTATTAAAACAAACAAAAAAAAAGGATTTGATACTGATTCTTTCGTTATCCACTTAAAGGTCATAGCCATTCATTCTTATTTCTCAAATGTTATTTACATTGGCCTAACAGGCTCGGTAAAAGTCGGTACCTGCAATACTGTCATATTCACTTTGTATTGGATCAATGAAATAGTTAAAAAGATCACGAAAAGATCAAGATTTATCAAGTTACTAAATCTGCAAAAAAAAGTTTGCAGATTCAGTAACTTGATAAATCGACTTTCACTATCAAAAAGTGTCAGCACCGGCGATGCGGTCCCTGTCTAATTGGTACCGGATCCGAAAAACACTTCAAAATCACGAAAATGCATTCATACAATAGATTATACATAGAATATATAGAGATCGCGGATTCATAGAATTGATCTCTGCAAATATGCTCCGTGTATTTAAATGGTGTCAAATCTGTATCACACACCACTGCTAAAAGGCACTGCAATGAAATAATGCAAACAATCCTAAAAAGAAAAGATTTTCCGTTTGTATGAATCTAGTTGCGAAAAGCCAGCATGGTACAAGATGAGCTTTATTGATCCTGCACGAGGGAAATCGAAGCATCTCAGCAGCAGCAGAAGCGCGGCGAAAAACGCATCAATAAGACATAAAACGCTACTTGCATTAGGAATCAATCGCAGGAGGGTTTAATACTAATGTTGAAAACGCATGCAAACCCTTATAATTTGGCACCGCGAGGCGCTGTAGTTCTCCCACATAAGATCTCCATCAAGTGAGGGAACCACCATTAGGCCTTACCTTCCTGCTGCAGGTGCTCTTTTGCTAATGAAGTGCACCTTCTATAGTCGCAGTGGTGGCAAGTAACCGAGTACAAGTACATTGTCATATGTGCTTAGTGTGCAATGTTGAGGTTTTTTTGTTCGTTTGTTCAAAACATTAGCAAACACGTTGTTTTTTGTGATTGTTTTCCTTCTCTGTACAAGCACGAAGCATGTTTAATAAAAAAAAAAAAAAAAAAACAAAAACGAAGTTTCCCCCCGTTGAGCAAAGTTAACAAAACGGGTATAATTGACTTTACATTTTCATTCTTAACATTTACTGTTGAACTTAAGTACATTTTGGAATCTGTACTTTTTTTTACTCAAATAAAGGAGTTGAAAGAGTACTTGTACTTTTACCATAGTCTTCTTTTTTAATGTTATGTTTTTATTTATAAATGAATGCATATATTTGAACATACGTCTACTGAAGTTAGGGATGGGCAACTTTAATGCTGCAGGGGGCCAGGAATTTTTCATCAGTGCTACTGGTATGGGCCACATTGGACCACGCACTTCCTAAACAGATATATGGCAAAAATGCTATTTTAAATACAGACAAAATACGTACAGATATATAGATGAATATGGGAAGCTTAATAGATGGATAGGTTAGATGGATGGATGGATGGATGGATGGATGGATGGATGGATGGATGGATGGATGGATGGATGGATGGATAGATAGATAGATAGATAGATAGATAGATAGATAGATAGATAGATAGATAGATAGATAGATAGATAGATAGATAGATAGATAGATAGACAGATGGATAGATGGATAGATGGATAGATGGATAGATAGATAGATAGATAGATAGATAGATAGATAGATAGATAGATAGATACTTTTGCCACTCATGCGTAGTCTAAGAGGAGCGGCGGGCTTTAGGACCCGGCGGAGGTCCGACTGTGCACATCTGTCGCCTGGGCTGCGTGGAGGGAGCCCGAGCCGAACCGGAGCGCTTCCCCAGACCGACCAGGGCAGAGCTAGACCACAGACGCGTGCGGAGCATGAGAGGCGCCGGTTGCGGGCGCACGGAGCCCGCTTGACTCCCGAGAGCGCCGCAAGATGAAGACACCGCTGGTAAAGGTTGTTTTGCATGATCTTTTTTTTTTTTTTTTTCATTGAAATTCATTTTAAAGGCATGTCGTGCACGCTCAAATCTCAGCTGTGTTGGGCGAAGTGCGCTCCAAAAACCAGCATAATGTCTCTGTGCTCACTGACTGTCGGATCAAAAGATTAGGTTCGCAACAATGCAGCCAACAGATGTGCCCTGCAACTAAGCTTTGATTACACCCCCCCCCCCCCCCCCAGCCCCCCAACTCCCCACACTCCACCCCGAGTGTCTTGGGTTGGTTATTTTACGCGCGAGAAGAGAGGGTGCCTTAAGCGGGCAAAAATAAAAGTCAACTATACACATATATCACATAGGAGTACTTTTTCGTTTACAGACTAGAAAAATAACTTTAAATCATCAGGATTCCTACCTTCAGAATAATTCCTGAACACACCGTGAGTGTTGCTGCTGTTTCAGTTAGCAATGGAATACAAAAACGGTAGTTAACTCTCAGAGTGCATAAACTAATATCACCTAGACCTGTTGTTTTTATGCTGAAGGGTAAAAAGTAGGCATCTATTTGAGGTAGTTGTTTACTTAAAGAGATAACGGACTGACTAATTTTGGCACTGCATTTATTAATTAACTCATGAAATGCCGGCCATTCGCAGCGCAGCTAAGCCCCTGAGTGCCAGGCACTTTTTGACCCATCTTTGAAGGCCCACAGAATATTCTGTTTTATGATTATGTAGATATGGGACTTACCAAAAGAAAGATTAGACTCTCTTCTTTCATCAGAAAAAAAAGTTTATTTCTGGCATTTGCCATTCTTGGGTAATCTACAGTAGAACATAGGCAAGTTTCACTGAAAATCCAGTTTCTGGGAAAAAAAAAAAAAGAGAAATCAAGGGTTTTGTGAAAAGACTTATTTCAAGTAAAACTTCAACTTTGACAACAACATTTGTTGGTTTTATGACACCTCAGATATATAAACAGTACTTTTCTTATAAAAAAAAAAAAAACAATTCAAAAAAAGCAACTGATGGCAAAAAACAATGTATGCTCAAGTATCTTTTTACAATTTGCAAAAAATGTATGAACATTGTGAACATCATGTGTGTGCGTGCGTGTGCGCGGTTCGAGTTGTTTTTGCACAATCCCAGTGCTAAAAGTCAGTGTCAAAAAGCCCTTCCCTCTGGTTTGGCCCAGTCAATCCAAAGGGGGAAATACTCCTCAAAGAATCGTCTAATCCTTTGGATCGACGGTGACGCCCCCCTACCCCGACGTGTCAGAGAGCCACAGGAGAAAAGAAGTAGATAGAAGCATGCTCTCAAGAGTCATTGTTGTTTTGATCATCTGATGGCAAACTCTTTGTAGCTTTTAACTCTGAAAAGAATGTCTTCCAGTGTCAGATGCCTGCACGTATCCATTTTTCAATCGGCAGCATTGTTCCTCCGTCCGCCCCCATCTAGTGTTTTTACGAACTGGATGGGTATGATACAATTCTTTTTTGTCATAAAGACGCTTTTTGCTTCAGCAGAATTGGATAAATCATTGAGACGTATATCATGTTGATTTTGATAAAGCCCAGGTAATTTATCAGCTAGATGGGTGTACTAAATTGATTTTTTATCGTCATTAAGATGTATTTTAATATGTTGAATTTGACAAGCCCAGACTTTTTTTTTCTTTAAATCAAACAGATAGGTATGATGAATACAATGTATTTTGATCATGTAGTATTAGTCAAATCCAATCGTTTTTTGTTAACGCTAAGGGTATGATAAATTGATTGATCGATTTTTGTCAATAAATCATTTGTTTGATCATGTAGAAATCCAGCATTTTCATCAGCAAGCGGGCCACGATAAATTGATTTTTGTCATCAAAACAGTTTTTGATTTGATAGACTTTGATACATTTTTATGAACTAGATGGGTATGGCAAGATTTTTGCACGGCGTGATGACCATAAAGTGGAATTCAAGTCAAACATTTTCTTTACAATAAGTTCTATGCACCCTCACGTCTGAACACGGCATTTTGATTCATATTCCATCTGTGCAACATGAATGAAGCGGCAAACTCCACCCGTTTTTAAATCAACTAGATGGGTATGATAAACAGGTGTTTGCCATCAAGAGACTTTTGAGCAGATCTGCGTATTTCATCAACTAGATGGGTTGCGTAAACTGATTTTTGTCAAGATGGAACCCCTTTTTTCATGCTACACATTCAGACCCAACCCAGTCTGCCGGCAACATTTTGCAATACAGCGTACATGTTTTCCACCGCAGAGCGACAACCTACTAAAAGCTAAGATGTCTTTTCCCAGCGCCATGGCGTCGCCGTGCTTCTCGTGCTGCTCCTGTGCGCCAGCCTCTTCCTGGTCTACAACGGCAGCTTCTACAGCTCGGCTCGGGACGCCAACGACACGCGAACGCGGCGGCGAAAGCAAGAGCCGCCGTCGCCGCCGCCGCCCACCGGCGCCTCCTTCGGCCCGGCCCGGCCTCACCCCTCGGCCCTGCAGGGCTACAGCAGCATCGCGGACCACAAGGTAAGTGCCCGCCGAGGCGCCGCAAACTATCCATCTCGGCGTGGCTCTTAAGAGAGTCATTTATCACAATTCTCCTCCCGCCTGTCATTGCTCATTACTAGCGAGGCTACAATTACATCCCGCGCACTCTAATTGAAAGCCGACGCCACTCGCGCCGCCATCTTGACTCTAGCCAGGAGCAAGAAAATCAATGTGAGCCGTTAAATGATAGTGACGTGCGGTATCCTGAGAGGCTGAAGGGCAACGTTTGGAACCCACGTAAATGCAGGCTGCGGATAACTGGATGCGATCGTCCGCGTAATCACTGCAATCTAAATCAACCTCAAAAAATCAACAGGCACACTAGACACCTGCTCATTTTTGACTAACTAACTGCCTACATTATTATGGATTTTTTTAGAATGAATTGAAATGCCCTAAAAACCAAATGTTTTGTGACGTGTTTTTAATGAAAAGTAGCATACAAACAAAATACATGGCCGTGTTACTGCCCTTTCAGCAACGGACATCTGAACACAATCGGTGCTGCAACACATGTAGACAGACCACATTAGAACCACGAATATTCATTGTTTACCCTCTGCGAAGAATGAATGATATTAATGCCGTACTGAGAAGCCTCCAGAAAAACTGTTCGAGTCTTTTCACTTGTATTGAATTATGTCATTACTGCATGTTTTTATAGAGTGCTAGTTTGCCCATAAGGAAACACATCACAAAAGTTTTTATGGTGTTTCTGGGGGCGGTTGGAATGGATATATGGCATTTCTATTCATTTCAATGCGGAAAGATGATTTGAGGAACAAATGTGTTTGTGTTATGAGCGTGGTCAAGGAGCAAACCAAAAGTTGTATATCAAGAAACTGCATTAAAAATGTCATGAATAGAAATCCGGACCTCTCTCTACATCATGTTGAGAAGTTTACAACCCCGCTAAAACTGAAGACTAAAACCATATAATGTAGTTTGGCCAGTTTAATTACAGAATTGGTCTTTTGGCGCTAAACTTATTATGTTATTTGTATGTTGTTAGTTACGATCTACAGAAAAACTCGAGTAATTAAACTGTGAATGGGAAATCATGCTAGGCTGTTTTTAGTGTTTCTCTACATACGCAGTTGCATCCCTCAAAAATAAGCAGGCCAGTCTTTTGTATATGCGAAACGGAACGGCCAAACACCTGCAACATGTTTTCCATATATATTGTATTTGTGCATCTTCTGTAAATCATCAATTTTTCACAAGCACTTTTTTCTTTTAATGCAACAAATGTGATTGAGGTCAGGAGGTATAATTTATTCGGCGCCGGCTGTGCTGCGGCGCTTGTCTCTGATAAGGCAAAGAAAATTAAAGTTGGGGATGAGAAAGAAGGAAAAAAAAAAAGAAAATAACCCGGTAAAGGCAGACGGGGGGAAAATAAAGGTAGGGACGAGTGGGACATGGCAAAGGACTGCAAAAGGGCAGACGAGCTGAAGATGGCGCGTTAAATTTCACAGGAAGTACTTCGCTGCTTGTCTCGACACTGGAATCTGCCAGACTGATATTCCGCAATGATGCACAGGTGGGGGGGGGGGGGGGCGGTGGGGGCTTGGCGGAGGTGCTATGAGCTTGATTGGCATGGACATGATTGGCACCATGTGGAGACGCTGGAAGGAGTGAAAGAACTGTGCCAAAGGGCGCACAGTTGCACCTTTGCTGGGATCTGTGGAAAAGGCCAAATTGGATAAAATTTCCGTCTTCAGTTAGAGCCTTGATGGAGAAATTTCAGGGTATTTCACTGTATAAAAAAAAAAAAAAAAAAAAAAAAAAGGCAGGTTGGTGTGTAAGGTTATGCGGGCACATATTCCTTATAAAAAAAATAATAATAATAAAAAATTAAAAAAAAAAAAATTTTTTTTTTTTGTTCAGATTTTGGGGTGGCGAGCAGCCCAGTATCCCATTATAAGAAATGAGCCCCTGTTATGAGAAGCGTCACTGGCATTGACACATTTATTTGTCTTTTCACAGTCCAGCCATTCAATCCCAGGAACGTATTTATATATTTTTTTCACATTTTTTCAAACATTAGGGTAGAAGACGGTCTGGAAAAGTCTGGCAGTGAATGCGTTAAGGAGCAAAAGAGAGCAATCTATACTGAACTGACCTTGACACGGAACAGAAAGTGGAGCAACCAATCGCTATTCTTCTCTTCTCCCGCCTTTGCCACCCAGCGCCGAAAGAAAATCATACAATGAAGGCAAATGACATTCATGTTCATTTCAACATGCGATGAGGGCAGACAAAAAGTGGAGGCTCCAAATGGCAAATAGGATGTACAGTGAACCCTCATTTTTCTCGGAGCATATGTTCCAAACCAAAAATAGGTGAAAACCGCAATAAAGAGTGACCATGAAATGTTTAAAAATATATATATATAAATTAATATAAAAACACACCTAAACACATTTTTTTAATTGGGCTATTCCTTAGTACCTGCTCTCACTCTCTTGCTGTCCTATAGGCTCAGTTTGAGGAAATAAAAATACTCGCACAGTTCTCCAAAAAAGAGGTACGGCGTGCTTGCTTCAAGTTGTTTATTTGTCACACGACGTGTAAAACCAAATCATTAAACATCGTACAGTATTTTTTTTTTAAACGCCAAAATGGTCAACCTAACGAATATTAATGAAAGTCGGCTAGCTTAATGCTAACATACGATGCAAAACGCCATAGGCGGGCTAACGGAAATGACCATTGATGTTGCTGTAAGGATAAATGAGGCAAGATGATTTGAGGTAGAAGTGATTTGCGTTACGAGTGTGGTCACAGAATGAATTTAAGTTGTATCTCAAGGCACCACTGTGCGTACTAAAAAAAAAAAAAACGGACGGGCGGCCCTAATTCGGAGCCCCCTCGTTTTATGTGATGCATTTTGGAGTAGGTATTAGTCATTTGTTCTTACTGCTAGGGAGGTAATCGGCAACTGTCACTAATTAGGCAACGTTCTTGCTCGGAGAAAATAAATGGCGACAGCTGACATTTCGGGCAAATTTACTGGTCGCTGATACGCTGTCGCTCCAAGGGAAGAACGACGCCATCTGTGCCGCCAGACCCGACGAGGAGTCGCTCTCACCACCGCTCGGGTGGCAGCTGCACGAGATGTTTAATATTTCACTAAGCCATTCTTCTCCCGTATTTTTGAGGACACGGTCGCGCCATCCGCCAGCTGGAGAGCGAGGCGGGGAAAATCTCCCCAATTACAGACGCACGGTTGTCCGTCTGCCATTTAGAAAACATCAAACTCAAAGCGACGGACCGTCTTTAGCACCGAGAACTCATTAAAGGAGTGAAAATGTTTCACTTGCAGCGGATCTGCTTGGAAGTTGAAGGCGACGCATTCCCCCGAACCCCCCCCCCCCCCCCCCGCCCCCCACCCCCCGGCGTCAGGGCCTACGGGAAGCAATTACGGAGGAAGATGGCAGGAGCATCTCGATAAGCGTTCCCATGACGGGAGTAATATCACACCCCGCGGTTACGGAATCACGGGTGAAGTCATAGATTTTTACCATAACGCCAGGGAGTGAGCAGAATGGCAATTCCAGGCCTCTTGTGTGTCAAAGGCAGCGTTCGGACTGCAGGCGTACCTGATTCCAATCAAATTCCTCCTCCGATCCGATTTCGGAGGGATGACCGTCCACGCTCTTTTTTGTCCAAATGGGATCTGGCCCTGTTCACACTGGGCCGCATAACTGACAGGTTGCTAGCGACGACGTCGGAACGGTGGCGTCGTCCAACGCGCGTAGTGTTTGACGTCGCCGCCCCGCACTTCGACGTCCGCCGTACACCCGATGACGCCGATTACGATAAATGGGTCGGTGGAAGAGTTCGCCACCTGCGTCATTTTTGTGGACAGAGACATTTCAGTTCGATAGCACTTGTGAGATTATAGAAAAATAATCAGACTGAGAATCGCAGTTTGGAATGATAACATGCGTACGTTTGTTTAATGGTTTTAAATGTCGAAGGTAACTTCAGAATGCCAATTATCCAAAGATGTATGTATCAGTATCAATAGTGTACCGTGAGATCTAACGATACCGATGCAATACTGATATTGCATGGTTTTAAATACATCCTTTTTTTAAAATGTGTTATTTTTTTTAAGCGCTTATCCTTTTGGGTGTGTGGGGGGGGGTACACCCTGGACTGGTCACCAGCCACTCACAGGGCGCATATAGACAAACAACCATTCACATGAACCTACATGTGAGAGGGGAGGGAGGGAGCCCAAAGTACCCGAAAAAAAAAAAGACAAGGAAGCACAGGGAAAACTTGCCGTAGCTGAGATTCGAACTCAGAACTGTGAGACGTGCTAACCCGCTAGCACACCGTGCCGCCCAATCAGTGTCATATGCTGACAAATCAGAAAACACAAAATACCTTTGCAGGCAACATACACTCTGGTTTATTTGCTTTTTAGTCTTCATTGTGTCACATGCAAAGACAATACAGTCGCTTGGCAGGTTACTGTTTTTTGGGGGTTTTTTTTAGGGTGGGTGGGGGATTGAATAAATATAATGCATTATTTGGCAGGCAAACAAAATAAAAAGCAAGTCCAATGAAAAAAATGAAATGACTTTAAAACTTGGAAGAGCGCTTCCGCTGCATCTTCTCCAATGTTTGCCAGCAGGGATTCAACTTGTCGCCTCCCACAAGCATTTTATGAATAATGCTGCAAACCTGTCCTATTTTGACATTTATGCACTGTGACGTGATTAAAAGAGTCCGTTTTAATCATGCAAAGTGATATGATCCATTCCGGGCCCTAAACTGTGACTATCATAAAAACGTTATTAAGTCGACGGGCAAAAGTTTTTCAAATTCATCGCCATGTACAAAAGACGTTAAGCACGGTTAAATGAAAATAAGCTTAAGTAAAACTACTCACCCTTTGAAGACAACGGGACGCATGGAGCCCGCTCCTCATTAGCCGTTGTAGTTTCAGCTACATGCTACGCTATTATGGCATCGTCATCGTCAACACACGAAAAAAAATGGTTGCTCAACTAAATGATTATTGTTGTTAGCGCATTTGCCGCACAAATTTATGATAAGCAAAATAATGTTTGAGAGCCTCCTCACCTGCACCTCCAAAAGAGACATTTTTACTAGCAGGTAGTCGATATTTTATTGTGAAGATCAACGTTTGCGGCTAGTGGCAGTTAGTAAATAGCAAATTGACGGTAGTTGGCAGCTGACAGTTGATTGTCGTTAACTGGTAGCTGATAGTTTAATAGCTGGTAGCTGATAGCGTAAAGCGGAAGTCAACCCAAACATATTTTTTCCAAGGATATGTTCGCAGCAGGCCCACTAGTTGAAACACGGCATTCTGATTAATTTTGCGTTTGTGGAATATAAATTAAGCAGCAAAATGCACTCATTTTTAGCTATCCCTGGGGGCGGCCATTTTGTCTTTTGTCGACTGAAAATGACATCACGACTGCTCA
The DNA here is from genome assembly GCF_054856515.1 of Filicampus tigris. Lineage (NCBI taxonomy): Eukaryota > Metazoa > Chordata > Actinopteri > Syngnathiformes > Syngnathidae > Filicampus > Filicampus tigris. Next base: position 19,716,636 of record NC_141226.1, on the reverse strand, counting down.
CAACGACCAATCGCGGCTGACCTATTTTCTGAATCTGAGCCGTGATCGGTCGTTGTGAGCAGTCGTGATGTCATTTTCAGTCGACAAAAGACAAAATGGCCGCCCCCAGAGATGGCTAAAAACGAGTGGATTTTGCTGCTTAATTTATATTCCAAAATCTCAAAATTATTAAGAATGCCATGTTTCAACTAGTGGGCCTGCTGGGAACATATTCTTGAGAAAAATATGTTTGGGTTGACTTCCGCTTTAAAACTGATGACGAAGTTGGTCAGCTATTGTTCATAGATCATCGTCGGTAATAATTGACAGAAGGTAGTTGATAGCTGATCGCTGATATGTGGCAGTTGACTGCTGTGAATTCTTAGATGATAAATGACAGTTGGTAGCAGATGAGAGCCGGTAGATGATAATTGATCATTGTTGGGTGATAGTTGATTGATGATAGCTCATTAGCCAATTTTCCTCGTTGTTCTGCGCTTCCACACTTTACATCACATCCGCTCCCGCACGGTCAACGAGACACAAATGTGTCTCAAAAGATAGAATGCGCCGCATCATACTTGTGTGCGTGCATCTGGTGACAGCGGCGGGCGGGCGCCCGGCAGCCGGCAAAATGTCTCGTCGGCGAGGGCAGGCAGGCCGTTCTTATTCAGGCGCAAGACTGCTGGAGACGAGCGCCGCGTACGCAATGGATTGATGTCCCGCGGGGGCAATTAGTGCTTCTTGCTAGGCAACAACGATAACAACACACGTGACGGGCTAGCATCAATAATACACGGCCGCTGGCCGGGACGCTGGCACAGCTTCACCTGAAGTGGCAGACACGAATCAACACGAACGTGTGAACTTCATGACCGTCTGCCTCGCACGTCACCAGTCCGTTTTGATGCCCGCAAACAAACAAACAAGCCGGCCAAAACAAGACATGCCTTATGGACAGTCTATTAAAAACGTGCTCAGCCACAGCCTGTTTTCACAATATAGCCACTGTGCAACAAACAAGACGTGAAAGTCCCGATAAAATGAAAATACTGTAAATTACTTGTAAATAAGAGTGCTGATAACAACCCTGCCAGATTTGAATGATTACAAAAAAAAAAACCCCAAGTACACAAAATGACACTTCAAAACTATGAAAAATAAACCTGTTCTTTCCGCTCTCCACATTGTTCAACTGTTCACTTTCAATCAAATCCCAATACAGCTAGCATCTTCCTTATGCTAATACATCCCCACACATATCCGGTGCTCATCGGTAGCCCAAGGACCGAAAGGAAAGCTGGCTAGTCAACAACTTCACCGCCTCGCTTGGTGCTGTGTAGGTCCTGAGACACTTCAAGTTAACGGGTCATTAAACACGACGGCACACGTCATTTATTTAGCCCGTGGCTCACACTACATGACAGACATTTGCACACATACTTCCCGCTAGTTACATAACCACAATGCTTTACATTCCAAAATATTACTAGACTCGGTGCTTCTCAATTATTTTCTGTTACTCCCCCCCCCAAGCAAGAAGGAAAACAATTCGCGCCCCCGCCCCACCACCCACTCTCCACCGCCACTATAAATAATAGCATTTGTCTATAAAATAGTTATAGGTACACCTCTGCATAACATCGTATCCTTGTTAACGTAAAGGGAAAAAAAAGAAAGAGATATAGTTCAACTTACCAACTACTGGAGTGGATGTGCAATTACACTACACTTATTGTAGTACGGTGGCAAAAAATAGCATTTCCCCCAGGGTCAGCATCGCACCGTGCCCCAACCCCCCCCCCCCCCCCCCCCCCAGGAGGCCCGCCCCACTATTTGAAAAGCACTGCTGTAGCTTAAATAACACAATTATAACACTTGGGAACTTGAATAACAACACGAGCTGTTCTGTAAATTGTGCCATCCAGGGAAGATTAGGGTGTAGCCATAGCTAGCTAGCTAGCTAACGGCACGTCGCATTTGCGTCGGATAATGCCTGACGTGAACAAACATGCACGGTTACGAGAGGGGACCAAAAGTGTGTCGCGTGGTGCCGTTCTAGCCGTGCTTTCCCCCCCCCAAAATCTGAAAAACTCAAATGGAAAAGCAATTTCATGCTTTATCTCCACAATTCAGTAGGACATAGTTCTGTCTTTTCTCATGTTTTCAGCAATGACTGTATTAATTTGGCACAAGCCATTTTGAGATGATGCTTAATTGCCTTTTTCTAAAGTCGCTACACGGAACGGCAGACGAAGTAAATGGCAGGTGATCGATGATGCGTAATAGTTGGCAGATGATAGCTGCTCATTTTAGACGATTGGGGGTGGCTGTTAGTTGAGAGCTTACAGTTTGTATATGAGAGGTGGTAGATGATAGGAAAGTAAGGTCCTGTCATCAAAGGACCCTGCCCAATCCCCCCGAGCTGCCCTTGTCCTACTTTTTTCCAAGCGCTTCTTTCTCTGACACACACTACTTTTTCTTCCTTTTGGAGGGACCAAAAATACAAAGCAAGAAATGTGTTTCTTCCTCCTTCTTCTTATTCTTCTTTTCAGCCCTCTGCTTGCATTTCATTTCCCTGCCCGCCTCTCCTTCAGTCTGTCGTGCACCCCCACTTCCTGGTCACTACCCATCTATTCCTCAAGAACAACAACAACACCCGAAAAGTAGGTTTGAAAGCAGAGAAAGATATTTTGAACCCCCTGCTGAATGGCACCCTGTCTTTTGTATTCCAAGCAACTGCTGCTGCATTGCCCGTGCGCGTGGCAGAAGCTTGTCTCTTCTCCCCGGCTGCAGGGAGGTTACGCTGTGCACCGAAGGCCGTCGGCCTGAAAGGGAGCCAATTATAGCGAGGGAGGGGGGGGAGAAAAAAAAAAAAAAAACACACACAGCATGTTGCAACGCGGTGCAACTCCATTGTCTGCTCACTTTCTCTGTGCCAGAATCCAAACAAGGTACACTAATTGAAAGTCACGGGCCGGGGGGGGGGGGGGTGGGGGTGGGGGGAGCGTAGGCTGTGAGACAAGGAGGAAGTTCGCTGCTCCGTCCGGACTTGTGTCTAAATTGAAGGACCTTGATCTGTTTGTTGGCCGTGAGACTTTCTGACGAGAAGACAGCAGACTCCAAGAGTTGGGGAATATTTACTCGTCTACCACAGTTTTGGATACTGGTGTCCCACAAGGTTGCTGTCTTAGCCCACTACTTTATGCTCTGTCGACACGTGATTGCGTGGCAAAGCATCATAGCAATAGTATGATCGAATTTGCCGATGACGCGACTGTCATCGCACCCGTTACGGACAATGAGGATGCGTCCAGGGATGAGGCGAATGACTTGTCCGGATGGAAAGAGCTAATAATTGACTTCAAGAAAAAAAACAATTTTAAATCAACCAGTTGAAATTGTATCCAGTTTTACATTTTGTGGCAATCACATTTCCGACTCTCTTCCCTGGTCTCGAGTAGATCGTCCCAAAAAGCACAGCAGAGGCTTTTATTGCGTTAGATGTCTCAATGAGATATGGCATGTCCAATGTGACCTTAATTAAGTTCTGCAGGTCAACGATGGAAAGCATTCTGACTGGGTCGATACTAGTTTGGTTTGGGAACATCATAGCACAGGATCATAAGCGTCTTAGTGAGGTCAGCTGAAAAAAAGAAGAAAAAAAATATATCACTGGGTCTACACTCCCTAAGATTCAGGACATTTATAACACTCGTTGCAGGAGGAAAGGTCTTAAGATTTTACAGGATTTCAGCCATCCTGCTCATAATCTCTTGAGGTACTTACCATCAGGCAGGCGCTTAGAAAGTATTCGGGCCCGGACCTCTCGTTTTAGAGAGAGTTTTTATCTTCAGGCAGTTCGGATGTTAAATAGCAGGCCAAAGTTTTTAACTTGATATACTGCGCATTGTGTTTTAGGGTCATTTGCATTGTACTTTTTTTTTTTTTTTTCGTCAAGACATTGAGTTGAGAGAGTGCAAGGGCACGTTTCATTTCATCGGAATGTACCTTGTACTTTTAAGATGGGTACGAAAATAAACTGAAACTTTAAACTACAATACCGAACATCTGAATTGTTATTACGGTTGATCGATTAGTAAATGGTTGAGTCCCTACTTGCGGTTGCATTGCGTATGGGAGTACAATTTCAAAAGAAAAGCAGGAGGTTTGGATTTCCACTCGTCAGCCTTCTCGGCGTGACGCTTTCATTTGCGATGAAGCGTTTTGAAGGCGTGACGATGTTCATCCACGTTCCTGCTTTTTGGTGTGTGCGTGCTCGCCTTCAGACTGTTGCGACATAAGCGCCTGCGGCTCTCGCCAATAGCGACCGATTACAGCGCCGCACAAACAGACGGCAATTGAATCTCTTTTTCGGACTTCTTTTGATGACGCGCTGCACACAAAGAGGCCTCATTGAACTCTCAGCGAGGAGCTCATCTTGTATCCCTCCACTTCATGAAGGAAAACGCCGGACGTCTTCCGAACCAGATGGCAAGCACGCCGCTCTTTGCATTTCCTCCCTCCTGCCTTCGCACCTCTCCTTCATTAACCGTCGGCCCAGTCAGTTCCCGCCTCCCGCTAACGACTGCCCCGAACGTCCGCGGGCAGCTCCAAATGAGCTCGCTCGGCGCCGTCCGTCCGTCCGTCCGTCCGTCCCGGCGGCGAGCTGGCCCCGCAGCACGATGAACGCATCGTTTGATGCCGCTCTTGAGAGGCTGACGTTTGAGTCGACTGTAATTGGTGCTGCCGCAGCTTCTTCTCCTTCTCCTTGTTGCCTTTTGGCTCGCACTCGCAGCTTCGTACGAGCTATCTTGGAACCCTTCCCAATTTATTTTGACACTTTTGCTTACTCTTGAGAGTGGAAACCACTGAAATGTCCTGCAAAAGTGACCATTCTCTGGGTGTTGTTAAACCGCACGACCGCTAAGGGACGGCCATATTAATTCCTGTGGTATGAAATAGCCACAGGCATTTATTATTGAAGGAAATAAGTTTAGCCGTATAATTTGTGAGCTTTAAACATTTATTAATTCATGCCCTAACATTTATTAATTTTGCATGGGTTCATAAAACGGTGTTGTTTGACGAGTCTAATTTCCGTGATTTGCGCATGCGCAGTGTTGTGGGCGTTCGGAAATACGCTCCGAGCATCACTCGGACTGTTCAGAAACTCAAGAGCGTTGTTCAAATGTGCCATTTGGTTATTCAGAGTGCCAATCACGACATATGATTGGAATATGACTCAAGCAGCAAAATACACCCGTTTTTGTCCAGCTCAGGGGGCGGCCATTTTGCCACTTTTGTTGACTGAAAATGTTGCTCAGTGCTCAGGTAAGGACCAATCACAGCTCACCTGTTTTCTGAAGCTGAGACACGATTGGTCGTTACCTGAGCCCTGAGTAGTTGTGATGTCATTTTCAGTGGACAGAAGTGACAAAATGGCCGCCCCCTGAGATGGCTGAAAACGGGTGGATTTTGCTGCTTAACTCCTATTCCACAAACGCAATATTCATCAGAATGTCATGTTTGGACTAGTGAAGGCGCCTGCAAAATATTATCGCAAAGAATTTCGGGGGCTTGACTTCTCCTTGAACAGTTATGTGCTACTTTGTGTTGGACAATCGTATTGAAAAAAGAAAAAAAACAAAAAAAAAACCTACTGACGTTTGTGGTTGTCAGGTGGCAAAATGTGAAAAAGTTCAAAGGGGTGTGAATAATTTTCAAGGCGGCGTACGTACCATAGCACAGAAAAGTTGTCAAGTTTAGCTTTCTGAGACTTTCTGTTTGCCTGCCTCACATTGACGCCTCGAAGCAGCAAAAATTGCACTTGTGAAGCAGCAGACGACGACGCCCTGCTGCTCGGTATGATTGCCATCTTGGAGCATTGGCCAATTCTTCACCACCCGCCGTGCTCGCTGGCTGGCCTTCGCTCTCTCCCCCCCAACCCCGGCCCCCCCCCACCCCTCCCCTCCCATCTCGCTTCTCGCCGCCCCACCAAATAATCAATAACAACACCGGAATGCTATTTCTCTGCTTTGAGGGGGCATGGCATCCATCAGGCGTAATGGCCCCCTCGCAGTCCTCCAGGGACCGATCCGGACGTCGGGAAAGGAGCAATTATCGGCCGTGTTACGCGTGAGCGGCTACGGCCATGTGAGCGCCGAGCGTGAAGCCAATCGGGATAAAAACAACCCGGCGATCATGTCCGCTACACTCCCAGGCCTTTTCTTCCTCTGTTTAATTACCGACTCGATATTATTAGACGCCTACCGTACAAGCGACGGAGCGCGGCGCCTGCCTGTCTCGCACTCGCGTCGACATTTGCGACGTTCCGTCATTCGTGATGCCGAAGCCTGCCGCCAAAATACGCGAGGAATTGACGCCTCCTGAAAAGGTTGAAAACAATAGAGATGACACAGGTTGGCGGCAAAGCACGACTTTTGTCTAAATGAGGCTCTTCCATTCACTTCAATGTAGATTCTTGGCATCTGCACGAGATGGCAGCAAGGCACTGTTTTTGTCTAAATGAGGCTCCTAGACTCACTTCAACATAGTTCGTGGGCACCGAAATGGGGCCAAAGAAATATTTTTTACTGTACAGAGGACCCCCGCACACTTGCGCCTCTGCACCCACAGATTCACCTTTTCGCATATTTTTTTTTAATCAATACTTGTTTTTTTTATGAATCCAATTAAAATACGATATGATGTCATATATGATTGGCGTTCCTGGAATCACCATGTGAAAGCGAAACAACTGACTCCAAGTATGATGCGACACGATTAAGTGAAATTTAAATACGATTGACTCCAATCTGGATCCGAGTTACTATAATTATTATGCAACACGCTTTACTCGATTCACAATGCAATAAAATCCAATTATGATATGATGTAATATGTTCAAATCTGACAATTGTGACTTGTGAAGCCGAAAGTCAATTCTCCACGTATAAAGCTCCTCCGACTGACTCCAGTTGCAGTACGAATTGTATGACACAATGCATTTCACTCTAATAGCGATACATATAAAGCTCACTCCGTAATGATACGATCAAATTACAATGGAATTCGATATACATGGTACAGTTCGCTACATACGATACGATAAATTCCAATTACACGGTCATATGATACAAAATGTTCCGAGTCACTCCAATTACAATATATGCTTCTCCGGTGCGATACGATTCACTACAATTGAGGTGAAATAGGATTTGACAGAATAGCAGTTGCATGTGAGACTTAGCAAACACGGCAAATGAGACAAAGCAAAAGTGGCGCAGCTGTTCGATGCAATCAAAAAAAACAAACAAAAAAAAAAAAACAATGGAATGAAATGTTTTTGCAAGCATTTACTGAGCAACCGTTTCATTGGCCGCCATGTCTTGTTTTCATGCCTCTCTCGATGCATTTCTCCAATGAGACAAAATAGCCCGACGGCGATCATAACCACGTCTGCCTAATCAACGAGACAGTGAAGGTTGTTGTGCTCGCAGCACTCGGGAAGTACAAAACGAGCAATTTCAAGCGCATCAATGATTCATGCGAGCTGAAGACGTGAACAATGCGAACCGCTGCTGATTTATTAGCAAGAGCGAATGTTTGTTCAGCATCAGCCACACATAGGATGATTTGCCGCGGATAAGAAACTGCGGCTGTTAGGAGGCGCAACGTGGAGTAATTCACATGACTTCTGTTGTTAGGACTCGACGCCTAGTACTAGTTGAATAAATCCAGTTGTCAGGACTCCCCACCTGGAATAAGTCACATGACGTCAGTTTTTAGGTTTCTCACTCGGAATAAGTCATGAGATTCCACTTATTAGGATGCTCCGCCTGGAATAAATCAAAGGAATCCAGGTGTCAGGACTCCAGACTTGGAATGAAGCTCATGACTGCAGCTGTTAGGCGATTCGCTCTGGGAAAAAGTCAGCCGATCAAGTGGTAGTATGCTGGAATAACTCAGATGGCTTCAGATGTTAGGACGGTCCACCTGGACACATGGTCCAGTTGTTAGGATGCGCCGCATGGAATAAGTCAAATGAATCCAGATGGTCAGACCCTCCCACTGGAATAACTCATGAATTCAATTGTGTCAGGTTAGGATGCGCCAACTTGATGAAGTCAAATGAATCCACTTGTTAGGACTCTCCGCCTGGAATAAGTCAAACGAATCCAGATGTTAGGACTCTCCAACTGGAATTAGTCAGAGGACTCTCGTTGTGAGGACCCTCTGCTTAGGATAAGTCAATGAATCCAGTAGTTAGGATGTGCCGCCTTGACTGGGTCAAATGAAATCTGTTGCTAGAACTCGCCACCTGGAGTGAGTCACATGACTTTAGTCATTAGGAAGCTTTGCTTGGAATAAGTTTAAAAAAATGAAAAAAAACATTAAATGAATCCTGATGTTAAGAATCTGCACTTGGAATACTTCACAACCTCAGTTGTTAGGAAGCACCATCTAGATGAAGTAGTCAAATGGATCCTGGTTTTTGAACTCTCCAGCCACAATAAGTCATATTGGGAGCGTCCGTTTTGGAATAGGTCAAATAACTCCAGTTGTTAGGACGAATCCAGTGACTATTTTTTTGTTGTTGTTTTTTTAAGATGCTCTTGCTTCAAATCACCCCGGATGTTTGGATGTATGCGCCGCTTGAAGTCACATGACTCCAGCTTTAAAGACGCGCCACCTGGAATAAGTCATAAAACTGCAGGATTTAGAACGAGCCATCTGCAATCAGTCATATAAATCCAGTTGTCAGGACGGTCCGCCTGGAATAAGTCAAATGACTCCGGGTGAGATGGAGAGCCTTGTTTCTCAGTAATAACCTCCCCGAAGAGAGCCATCGGTGGCCAGCGAGGCGACGCTTCTGGAGACAGAGGAGCTCGGCGAGGCATTTAGGGGCCCCCGGGTACAAATACAACTTCCAACCTAGCTCGGCTGCTGCAAAGATTTGCTGTCAGAGTGCAGCCAGGTGGGAGGGGGCCGCCTTAAGGTGGCCAAGACCGCCAGGACCTCATTAGCGCCGTGTTTCATCAAGCACCAAATGGCTCCCGCTGCTTCCATATATCTCCTTTTACTTTCTTGCATCCCCCGACTTCTTCTCTTCGCTGTCCTCCGATCAGGAATCAGATGATCAGCATTCACCGCGCAGCTATGATCATTCCGGCCCGCGTTTGTAATGGCTTACGCAGCATGTAAATAAACGCCACTCGTGTCGGGGCCACATTTCACAGCATCATTAGGAGTGTTCCGGGTTGCACATCGGTGCCTTGCGGCGCTGTTAAACACAGAAAAATACATAAAGCTTGTGGCGTAGTTAGACTCAAGAGATGTCGGGATTCCTGTTTGCTATTGTGTCATATATTTCACATTATCGGTTCTTTTGTGACACTGAAATATTGCAGTCACTGATTTGTAAAGTATTACCCCAATTCTGTGCTACTTTTAAGCTGTGGCGCCGCTGTAAAAAAATGACACCCATTTTTCCAGATTTTGTATTGACAGTGGATGGATGTTTTCGAAAGCGTTTAACAGGATGCAAAAAAAAAAAAAAAAAAAAAAAAAAAAAGGAGAAGCGGGGTGAAATGAGTTTTCTAATAATGACGTACAAGTTGTCAGAAAGAACCTAACGTGAATGTTTTATAAACATTGGAGACAATTTAGAGTCTTCTATGAACGTAATGTAGATGCTTGTCAAAATTAGACAACTTGGAGTCTGCGATTAACTTAACATACAATATGCCTTATAAACATCAAAGACAAATTGGAGTCTACAGCAAAGCTAACGTTCAAGTTAGCGTGATCAAAGACGACTTAGCGTTCAATGAACCTGAAGATTTCAAAAACTGACAAAAACAGCCAGACAATTTAGTCTTCTTTACACCGAATGTACGCGTTTTCATAAACTGAAGAAAATGCCACGTTTTCAAAGGAGCATGTGTATGCTCGGTTAACATCCGCAAGACAATTTAGCCAACAGTTAAGCTAGGGGCTGAGTTGTTGTAAAGGTAAAAGACAATTTAGTCTTCATTAGACCAAATGTAGGCGGTCCAGAAAACGGGTGGATGGATTGACCAAATGTACACGTTTTCTGAGAAACTGAAAAGAAGACAGTTTGGACTAATTCAATCTGATGACATTTGTACATTGTGAAGAGGGATTAAGAGTCTTAAACGAACCCCGTGTACAAGTTATCTGAAATGAAGACGGTTTGGGGGTTTCAAAGAACCAACGATGCCTGTTTTGCGAACTCTCAGACAATTTAGTCATCGGTATTATTTCCAACAAAATACAGGCTAGCTAGTCGCGCAAGCTAAGTAATTATCACCAGTGCGTATCTGACAACATTTCATTTTTGCTGCTAACTGTCTATCCTATGAGTGTGGGCGTAAGAGTCTTTATCCTTTCCTCACGTCCTTTGCGAAAGGATGGCAAAGCACGCAATGCCAAGCTGCACACACCCAGAAGGTGCCGTCGCTCCCCATTTGTCAACAAAGACTTTTAAAACCTCAAACGCGTCGTGAAGCTTTCTTTCTTTCAAAGTTGCCCCAGGTGTGTGCAGCATCCCTGCCTCTTTTGCGTTCATCCGAACAAACCAACCACGAGATGCAAACTTTAGAAGGGTCGGTGGGTCGGGTTTTGTATACATGAAAGCCAATTTTACTCCTGAGTTGATGGATTGACCAAATGTACACGTTTTCTGAGAAACTGAAAAGAAGACAGTTTGGACTTTTATTCAATCTAATGACATTTGCACACTGTGAAGAGGAATTAAGAGTCTTAAACGAACCCCATGTGCAATTTATCTGAAATGAAGACAGTTTGGGGGTTTCAAAGAACCAACGATGCCTCTTTTGCGTCAATATAAAATAAAAAATTGAAAATTTAATTAAATAAAAAAATTTAAAAACCTGTATGAGTCTACCATGCAGTTTTTTTAAAAACGTTTAAGACAATTTAATAACGCTTTCAAAACCGGAACGTTAGCAATATTCCAGTTGCGCAAGACCATGGAAACACCCCCAAAACCCTGAATGTGGTCAAATTCCCTTATTAAAAACTCAAATAAGATCCCTGGGTTACTCCTTTTCTAGCCAAAATACATAGTCATATAAACACATATTGACAGGAACATTCATTTGTGTTCTGCGCGTACTCTATTTGCAAGGAATCTTGGTCTTTTGAAGACAATGTCTTGTATTGATGGCAGAAAATCAGAAACGGAAATGACGCTGATTTGCGCCACATTGTTGTCCGCGCGCCGCGGTTAGATGGGCGATAGTCCAACGCGTCACAATTACCACGTATACACATGAAAACAGGTTATTCCGAATGTCTGAGAAACCGGAATTTTCACATGAACCCCAAAATGGACGGCGCATAAACGTAGTGATTGCGTATTTAACTCAACCACACAGCTATGCCTTTGGAAAGACCGCTTAACTTAATGCTAACAAACAATGCAAAACGCCATTGTCAAGCTAACTGCTAGCGTCGATAGTGGTCGTTTGAGGAGCAACGGATATCTGAACACAAATGGTAGCACAACACTTGTAGACAGATAATATAACAATACTCACAGGCATGTATTCTTTATCCTCTATGAAAAACAACTAATATTACAGTATCTTACTGAGTAGTAGTAGTAGAAGTACTATACTGCCTCCCAGCCTGGCTATGATATCTTCACGAGTATTCCTTTCCCTCAGCCTCTCAAGATGCACTGCCAGACGTGCGCCCTGGTGACCAGCTCGGGCCACCTGATCGGGGGCGGCCGGGGCGAAGAGATCGACCGGGCCGAGTGCGTCATCCGCATGAACGACGCGCCCGCCGCGGGGGGCTACGCCTCCGACGTGGGCCGCCGCACGTCCCTGCGTGTCATCGCTCACTCCAGCATGCAGCGCGTGCTGAGGAGTCGCAACCAACTGCTCAACGCCAGCCAGGACGCCGTTTTCATCTTCTGGGGGCCCAGCAGCTACATGCGGCGTGACGGAAAGGGCCTGGTCTACAACAACCTGCGGCTCATGAGCCAGGTGCTGCCCGCACTCAAAGTCTATATCATCTCCTGGCAGAAGATGTTGCAGTTTGACGACCTCTTCAAGAGGGAAACGGGCAAGGACAGGTAACACCCAAGAGACACCGCCGACAATTTTGATGACAGGACAATTTTGATGAACCAGAATTTTGTCGGTCAGCATCGGAGACACTTTATCGTCTTCGGTGAATGCAACCTGCATGTTTTGCGATATAACGAGTCTTCATTGAATTTGACATGGTTTTGTACACTTAAAGCAGCACTGGGCAAGAATTCGACCTTCATAAATTTTATTCACAACTCTTTTGATGGAACATTGACTTATAAGTAGTTGAATGGGACTTAAGTCATGCCCTGGGGGGTCTGTATTTTCATGAGCGCAACCCTGGCACACAAAAAGAAATACAAACATCCTGAATTGCTTTACGGCATACTCACTACCTCCTTTCGCTATAAGGACGCTATAAGTCGATTCGAACGTCTACGCGACATTTTACCTTCAGTGTTTTTGGAAACATCAAAGACGAGTTACAAAAAATAGCGGTATGTGTTTTCATAAACCTCAGAGACAATTTGGTTTTTAATGAGTAACTGGACAATTTCGTGTTCAATAAAGTCAACGTGTGTTTTCAAAGACGGTTCAAAGTCTTCAATGAACCTAATGTACAAGTTTTGGGAAACATCAAAGACAAAAGTCTTCAATGATTTTGCCTAATTTAACCATTTAACCTAATGGGTTTGTGTTGTCATTAACAGCAAAGCTAATTCAGTCTTCACTGACCCTTTGGACATTTTAGTCGTCAATCAAACTAAACGATAAGGCTCCTTTTGATCTTCAGGAAAGCCAACCAAAGTGTTTTTTAAACATCAAAGACGATTCTGTGTCTTAAATGAACCTAATGTACAAGCATGAGGAAACTCAATGACAATTAATTCTTCGACGAACCCAACACATTCTAATGTCCAATTCCCGGGTACTGGGTATGTACTGTAGCTGTTTTTGTAAACATAAGAAAAAAATAAAACAAAATTCAAGGTTCACAATCCTCTGGATGCTGTTGTGCTCGTGAAGGTTCTGATTTTAAGCCATTACAATTTGGCCAAGTTCCATTTAAACCTTGGCGAAGCTATTTATTCGACTCAGTGCCCTTGTTGTTGTAATGCACTTCACTGTTTTACCCGTTCAAGGAGACAATCTTCTGTCTGCGAGCTTCCAGAAAGAAGTTTCTTCAACTAGAATGCAAGCTGAGGGTTAACAGTGAATACAAGGGAGCTCAATTGGTTTCGGCCTCCGCGCCTGAGCTTTTGTTCGGTGTGTCCGAGGAGATTGAACGCCACTTCGGCTAAGATGGACGTCGGCAGGGAAATTGCCTTGTGTGTGTGTGTGTGTGTGTGTGTGTGCGTGTGTGTGTGTCGAGGTGAACAGCTCGGACATTTATCCCACCCTGGCGGCTTGAATCACGGCAAACAATTGCCGTGATTAAGCGGCTGCTGTTCTCATTTCCCGTTTTACCGCCGCTGCGACATTGGGAATTAATGATTGTGAAGAGCGGGGGTGTTTAACTTGTTGTTACGCATGCAGTGTCACTTTAAAAATACTCCCATTGGGTAACCGCAGGGAGCCTCTATGGGCAACCTACGACGCAATCAAAAACCCGGCACGTCTGCCCTGCATGTATGTGTTTATTATAATGATTTTAGTTTTACCCCTGCTGTTGGAGTCAGGGTAATTAACACAGCGTGATGAGTGTTTCGCCATCCATCCAATTTTAATAACAGCAGCAGAGGAGCTAGCAGATGTCTCTCAGCGTGAGTTCAAGAGACTGATTAGGGGGGCTTTTTAAAAAAAAAAAAAATTATACTTTTTTTTTTTGTTGCTCAGTCATTAATTAAGCCAGGGATGGGCAACTGGTGACCCGCAGGTCTGAGGAGTTAGTTGAGTAATTAATAAAAATGTCTTAAAAAAAAAATATATATATATATATATATATATATATATTATTCTAATTATTATTATTACAATAGTGATAAAACCGTAAATCTAATTTGGAAAAAACATGCATAAAATGAATTCTTGCACTTAATGTTGGTTTGCTGTTCAGCAGTTTTGTGTCGTACTTGAATGATATGCAAGAAGCCCTTTGCACTAGGAAAAAAAAAAAAAAATCACAGTATGTGGTTATTTTGTTGTTTGCTTCAAACCCTTTGTTGTGGAACAGTGGAACTTTTATACTTGGTGTTACCGTCTCAGTTATCGCTGCCTATACTGCACCACCACTAGTTAAAACGGATGATTGGTATTATACATGAACAGATCGACCCCGCAATATCAATATTTTGTCCCACTCCTAGTTAAAATGGATCAGTATTTGGCGCTTCTGGAGCTTCACCCTTTTTTTAATTTTTTTTTTTTATTATTATTATTCAATAACGTGAAGCTATGGGAGGCTGAGCAGGTTGTCAAAAGGTTTCTGTTTTGATTTCCAACTCAAAGGGGGACCCGTTCATCACGTTTTTATGTAAATTTGCCCATAAAAGCCTGCATGGAAAGCTTGTTCAAAGTTCAAACACGTGCCGCAAAATCAACACCTAATCAAAGAGCTCGTTAAATTGTTGGATTCCAGCGGGGGAAAAGTAGCGAGTAAACACGATCGGCTAGAGGGATAAATATTGATGTTTGCCCACTCGCGGCTTGGCGACATTTGCCTCGGTGTTATTCTTCGACACGACCGTGAAAACACGACAGGAACGACGAGGACACGCGGGTTCCTCGTGAGGACGTCGCCTCGAGAAGATGAAAGACGAGAAGAAAAAAAAACAAAAGGAAAAAAAGAAGAAAAAAAAACACATGAATGCGTCGGCACTGCGGCTCATGCTGACACTCGCTGACAGTGACAGCTTTCTGTTTGTAAACACGGAAGATAATTTATTCAATGAATCTAACAGGGTAGGTGTTGTCATAAAACATCAAAAACCAATATGTGTTTTTAAAAACTTCGGAGACATTAGTGTCTTCAATGAACCATCAAAGACATTTTAGTCTTCAATGAACCTCATGTACTGTATGTTTTGAAAACAGTGAAAACAAGCTAGCATCTTCACATAACCAACATGGCAAATGTCTTTATAAACAGCAAAGACAATTTACTCTTCAAATAAATGTAACATTTGTTTTTTTTTTTCATACACAGTCTTCAGTGCTTTTGTAGACAAAGACAATTTAGTCTTCAATTAACCTTACGCATGTTTTCGGACAATTTAGTACATGAAGATGTTTTCACAAAGACTAAAGTCTTGAGTGAACCTAACGTAAATGTTTTTGTCAACATCAAAGATCGTGTGGACAAATGCTTTTACGAATACTTTTGAACGACAAATGCAATTCAATGTACAATAAACCTAACCTAAATTTGTAAATGCCAAAGAGAGTTTTGTGTCTAAAATAAACCTAACATGGTGTGTTCCTAACCATCCAGCACAATTCAGTCGTAAACAAACATATGTTTTTGTAAACTTCTGACAATTGACTTCAATGAACCTTACATATGTGTTTTGTAAACATCAAGGACGCGTCAACAATGGACCTTGTTTTTGTAAACATTTAGACAAATTTCAACAAACTGAACGGTTCGGTAGTGTTTTCATTTTTTTTTTGTAGCATTGTCAATCAGCCTAATGTGACAGCTGTTTTCATAGACATCAAAGACACTTTGTTCTTCGTTTAACCACCAACATTTTGGGACAAAAAATGAATTTTTGAGTCTTCAATGATACATTTCTCCTTTTTATATTCAGACTTTAATATTGAGCGGAACTGTTCTGTTTTATGTAGCACGTTTAGCGATGCAAATTTTTCTTTTTTTGGGTGGGGGGGGGGGGATTTCAGTGTGGTGTTACTGACTGCTAAACCCTGAAAAATCCACAGCAAATCTGACATCTTATCATCTGGCAGCACCCTTGAGGCTCTGAAGAACTTCACATGTAAAGAGATTCCTTTTTTTTTTTTTTTTTTCTTTCCTCAAGAGAATTGCAGCCCATTTTGACGGTAGCGCAAAATTGTCTGTCTGGTCATCCGTCATTGGACACTTTGTCCTTGCGATGAAGGCTTCGACCATTTGACGGGCTTCATTTGTATCGCTCGATACGCGACGGCACGGCTGCGTATTTTAATGGCGCCGCGCCACGGCGTGAGCGATCGAGAGCCGGATTGAGACGAGTCTTCATTCCATCACGCGCCAAAACCAAACATGTTACACATCCATCTAACCGTCCCCCGCTTCCTTTCTCGCAGGAAGGTATCCAACTCGTGGCTGAGCACCGGCTGGTTCACGATGACCATCGCCTTGGAGCTGTGCGATAGGATCAATGTGTACGGCATGGTCTCGCCCGACTTCTGCAGGTGAGAGAGTGGTCGAGATGCATGATGTTACGTTGAGATCGGTGTTCCTACTCAAGGAGCATCATTAATATTTCAGCAATAGTTGAGGTATTAGTGACAGATGAGTGTGAACGGGGGTATCTTTAAAAAGGATTAGCTCTTGTAAAATGAAGGAGTAAGGATTAAGGCCCAAAAAATAAAGATGGTCTAGTCTTACCATAAAATTGGCCATGAGAGGGAAAGAAAACCCGCGACATGTCACCCTCTAGCATTTCAAAGACCAAAGCACAGTATGTGCACTCTCAAATACAGCGTTCCGCCACTATATTCATCCACCGAGGCTCCGTAACATCGCAGACCTTATTTGTGGAGCGTCTCTACTTGTCTATCGTGGAAATGGCAGCAATGTGCGCGATGTGTGGCGTCAATACGGTATTTGAAATCATCTTTCCCCTTTGAAATGAATGATAATGATGTTACTCCGTTCAAGTTTACTCCCGTTTGCAGAGCGGGGCATTTGACTCAAAATTGAGCATCCGTTATTCGTCAACATCAACTTTGACATTCGTACCCTTCCGTCGTCCCATTAATCGCCTTTTTTTTCGGGGTGAAAAAAAATAGTGTCCGTCTATCGGCCGGTCTGCCTCTAATTTTAAACACCCGTCCGTCGGCGAGACCGGCTAAACCTTCACAAGCACTCGCCCTGCTGGATGATATTTGAACAGATATAGTGACTCACCGCGTTTTGGAAGCCTGTTCACAGGATTGTCCCTCACTCAAATCTGTCCCCCAAGCAACAACTCACTATTTTCCTCCCCGCACTCGCCGCGAAAAATAGACTAGTGACGGACCGCAGACGTATGACGGACTAAATAAAGGGGTTGCCGTCTATGCTTAATCCGTCTATTTGAATTTTTTTCCCGTCATTTGTCAACCGTCGGCAAAACGGACGTCCGTCAGCGACGGATAGAAGGACCGGTCCTTCACGGAGACGGAATGCCCAGCTCTGCCCGTTTGTGTATTTCAATGAGAGAAAATAGCTCTCAATAATATAATAACGTAATTAAATAGAATGTAAAGAATGTAACAGTTTGCACGTCACGATTACATCAAGTATACTGCAAAAAAACAAACAAAACAAAGGTTGCTTTAAAGTGACACAATACAACATGGCAGGGAACAATGAACCGCCACGTTGCGCAATTCTAAGTCTGTCAGACTTTGTGCCTCAGGCATCCTTTGACGTGTCTCCACAGCAGGGATCCCGAGCACCCATCGGTGCCCTACCACTACTACGAGCCGCGGGGCCCCGACGAGTGCGCCATGTACATATCGCACGAGCGCGGCCGCAGGGGAAGCCACCACCGCTTCATCACCGAGAAGCGGGTTTTCGCCGACTGGGCACGGACGTTTGACATCCACTTCTACCAGCCCGACTGGAGCCCCGCCCCTCTGACGGCTAACCGCACCGTGGACGGAGAAGTCGCCAAGGGATGCCAAACGTGATTGGATGACGAACCCGAACGCGGCTAGACTTCGACGCGAGACGACGTTGATCCGGACTGACACTCGTTGGGGAAAAGCGCACGGAAGGCGTTCAAAGTCACAAGCCCGCGTTCTTTTTTTTTTTTTTTTTTTTTCGCGCTGCGAAGGTGAAGTTATACGAGGATCGAGCATCGTCACCTCATGCTCGCTCGGATTTTACGAGAAATAATTTAGAAAACTTTTTTTTTTTTTTTTACAAGAATAAAGTAGTAATATTAGCATACACGTAAATTTGCAGTAGTTCTACTTCACTATCAGACTCCAATTGTAAAGGCCCAGAGACCAGGTGTTATGTCCCAACAAGATGCCCCAAAACACACTCAGTAGTGCCCTGTGGAAAGTTGGACCTAATTACCTCCTGACAATGATCACTTCACTGGTTTCACCGCATACTAGGGCTCGGACTTTAACAAATTCAGAAGCCATCCATCCATCCATCCATCCATTATCGATACCGCTTATCCTCACGAGGGTCGCGGGGCGTGCTGGAGCCCATCCCAATTTGTTTGCTGAATGTGCAGTACTATGAACTGAAAAATGGATACTACTTTGTCTCATATCTTACTTATGCTTACACATAAGTTTAAGTTTGCGATGTGAAAACATATCCGCCACCGGGTTGTCTCGTGGCTTTTCCACACCATGACAACGAGGCGCTCTAAAAGCGGCCACAAAAGCGTGAATTCCTTGTCGTCATGTCAAGGACTTCCCCCGTGCCCTCCCCCAACTCTTCCATCTTGTCGTGAGGTGCGCTCACTCATGGCCAACAATGAGGCGCTCTAAAGCGGCCACACTAGCCCGAAGCCCTGGTCTAGATGCTGGCCGTCAAGTCAGAATCCCTCCACATGCCACATGCGTGCGCTCATGGCTGACAGTAAGGCTCTGTGAAGCTGCCATATCAGCAGACAGCATAGCTAGCTAGCTAGCTAGCTAGCTATCTGCACTTCACAATTCGCTGAATACACACTACATCTGAGCACCACATATTTCAGTCTTTGCACGCCTATAGCAATTATCTTCAAACATGCAATGTGTTTTAGAACTAAATCTGTGAATTCACTTTAGGGTCTTGAAATGAGCCCCAATTGGAACATGCTATCCAAGACACGGCTGGCAATGCTACATTGCGAATCTTTTTTCTCTTTTGCCTACGCCATTTAACGTCCTGAATCATTCTGAGAATTTCCCATGAGGAAGGATGTAGGAGGACCCCTTCATGGCTGCCAGCAGCTTTCAGTGCGAAACGTTTGTGTGGGAATTTTGACATTCAAAGGAGGTTGGCTTCCTCGTAATTTTACCGTTATGTTTTTACGGCGGCACGTCTTCATACCTCAGCTGCCTACGAATGAGCACTGTCTCCTGCTAATAGTGTGATTGATGCTGCTACAAGTCATGCAAACACCGCCGTGTCACAGCAGACAAGAGGACGATGAAGACGGAGCGGCCGCCGCATTCGCCGGCGCAGACTTTCCTCGGACGAGGAACCATGTGACATGGCGATGGCTCGGTGCGCTTTGATCGCGCCGCATATAGAACTGGCCCTCTGGCGTGCTTGAGATGCTTTGTTGCGCTCTTTCACCGCCACTTCGCCAAAGAATCAGGTGTCAGTGTGGGTGAAAACAGCGAGACGAGGTTTTGTAGCGATACATCCTTGTGTTGAGTCCCCATTGATTTGGGCCTTGTCTTTGTGCGGTGACTCATGAGAGGAGTCACGGTCTCAGACGAGGACGCAGCCGGGGGAGTCCTTTGTACTCTTGTATGAAAAGCGCCAGTTGCTCATATGGGGTGGCTGCTTGACTAGCAGCGTATTTATCACACACTTGGAATATTCTAGGTATGTGCCAATTAACGTTCAACTGGGAATGGGTTAGGGTTTTTTATTTTATTTTTTTTTTCCTCTGTATTTATTCTGGGAAGATTCAATGTCAGCGAAATGGATGAAAAGGTTTCAACACAAACTCAAACTCAGGGGTGTTGTGCGGGGGCGAGCCAGTCTCATGCAAATGAGCCACCGCATAAACCAAAACCCTTCTACTGCCGGGCCGATGGCAAGTGCGGTTTTTCGTTAGCATGGCGACAGGAGCGGGGAAAAATTCACGTAACAATCCGGAAAAATTGCCAAGAGCTCGTTCAGAAATATTTGGGGAAATGAAAGATTTAGGGTTTGAGATACTACGGTTTTGTGCGTGCAAAGAGTACGTGCTAATTTGAAAGTTACGTATATGGCAAGCATTTCCAGACAGACTGGATATGTGTTGCAGATATCAGTAACTCAGTTTGGCCTCATCAATAATAAAATTTCAGATGTCCTTAACAACAGCACATTCTTATGATCAACAATTGTCATTTCAGATACCTGCACGTAAGGCATTTCACCCGGCACAAATAATGTCACTCTCTAGTCAACATAACTTTGCAGATATCCCAAACTGGAGTTACAGATGACAAAATCATGAAAAGAATTACAACTTGTAAATCAAGGTACCCACTTTGCTGGGTTGTGTAATGTAATCCATGATGGGTGAGCAGACACTCCAGGGACCCAACTATTTAAACACAAGTAATTAAAAAGTCTTTTTGCCCTGCATGTGCCCTACAAACCTAACCATGCACCCAGTGGCACCGTTTCATTTTCATCACTGGACGCGTTGCATGCGTTTTGCCCCTTCAGGGCCACCATACTCGCCCTTTGCGGATGCCCACGCAGTACAGATGCAGTAAACAAAAGCTTCGCGTAGTAGTTGTATTAAGTTCATTTAGTCTTCTTTGTTATCTATATTCCGATTGATTGATTGAAGGCGGAAGTAACACGCCGAAACATGTCATGTAATCAAACGACCGATAATCACTATTGTCTGTTAGAAATGAATCAATCAAAATATAGTAAACAAAACCAAATCTCCTACCTCCTGTCCTGTACCACTTGCTTCGCCACTACCTACGCTACATGGACAAAAAGAACTGTCAATCAATAAATATAAATTATATATATATATATATATATATATATTTTATGTATTATATAAATTAATTTTATTATATCATCACTGTCCTGTGAAAGACACATCCATTACATTTTTTTTTTACGTGAATAGGGTATTTCCGTTAACGTGAAGGTTAAAAATTACAATTTTGACGTGTTTTTCACAGCACAGATATATATTAAAATATACACATATACAGATTAAAATATAAGAAAAAAGGTAAACCATTTCCGTGAATTCAACGGAGTGAGAGACTTATGTTCTATGCTGCATATATGACCACCGTGTTTTTAAACTGCCAATTTTTTTTTCTTTTCATTCAAACTATGACATTTGGGATTTTCACAAAAAGTGTTTTCTTCAATTGACATTCCTTTTTTCCCCACATAATGAGGAAAAAACATAGCAAAAATTTGTCTGACGCCCTGCTTTTTCATCAATAAAAATCCATTTTAATTCTGTTTGTGCGTATTTGTTTGCTATAAATCATGGAAACTTATTTGTTGTCATGGGGCACTTGTCGAGGTTCACTACTCTGAACTGCGTGAGCAAATAGTCCAACTGTTTAGTTTCTCAAACAGTCCAACATACCGTCGAAAAATTTGGAGATTTTAAAGAAACCACTGCTTTTTGCTTTTGAGTGGCCACGTGTTCTATTCATGGAACTAGCACTTGACTGGGCTTTAAATAAATGTGTCAAATTGGAGTGCATGTCTTACCTGCAACCAGCAAAGGTCCTGTTGATTGACAGGCTGTCATTATAAATACTGTATATTGGATAAGACCTAAGACGGGAGACTTCTTGTGTAACCACAAACGCAGAAATAAAAATCCAGACTGATATTTCAACTACTGAAAATCTTTGCCAGATTATTTTTTGCCGATTTATTTTGAAGTCAATCAATCAATAAGTCATTCTTGGCATAAGAAAAATTCCATTATACAGGAGTTGACTTTGCCAAAATCTAATCACCATTGCTGAGTGCCTCCAAGCCCCCTTCACCCCCCCCCAAATCAATAAGATATTAAATTATGTGGCAGTTAGATAAAACTTAATTCGACAGGACTCAGTGGTGACATTTCACAACAAGCTTGTTGTTGCAACTGTCAAAATGAAATGTAACGTGTTGATGGGATTTGCTTTCAGTCAACCGACCAAGTTACAGACAACAATTCTTTTTTTTTTTTTTAATGATTTTTTTTTTTATTAAGATCCTTCATTGACATACAAAACACACAAAAATCAGCAGTCAAGTCTTTGGTGCAGAGAGATCAGACCAAAATGATCAAATGTTGCTGTCCAATGGAAATGACATTTCCAATTGTGGTCACTTTTTAGTATTTATTAAAAACAAGTACCTCCAGATGTGAATTTTTAGTGTTGATAAAAACATGTTCAGACATTTTTGCATGAATGGAAACAAGCAGGTATTGCCTCAAAACTCCAAGTGGGACTTTTTCTTTAATTGATGACAAGCTGGTATCTCCAAATGTTGGGACTTTTTATAATGGATTCTAGCCATCAAATTAATTTTTCTATTGCAAATGACGGGATTTTCCTTGGACAGCAATAAGAAGCTTAGTTTCATTCCGCCACACGGGAGCTTCGCGGTCACGCAGGATGCCATACGCAGTCAAAAAGAAGATATTTGAAAACGAACGCGTTTTTCTTTAAATGTAAGCCGGATGATCGATCGACACATCTCCAATTAGATCTGCGGCGTTTCGACAGCAGCCCCGCAACACACGCCGCCGCTCGGATGCAGTCGCACACCCCAAAAGTAGCACAAGTTAGCAGTTCAAACAAAAGTTCCGGCGAGCCGAGATGGCCAAAAAGCGTACGTCATCTTATCACCTTCCGGGGAGGCAATTGCAGCAGTAAAAAGGAGGATCTCCTACTAATTAGGGAAGCTCAATATTGTCGGTTACGAGCAGTTGGGAGACAAATCTGCTCTTTTGATTCGGCGATTCATCCATAATCAGGGCACCGGCGTCTTGCCAAAATGAGGAAGTAAAACATATTTAGCTCCCCCAAAAAAGGGGAAGGAAGCTGCGGTAATTGGATGGCAGGAAATAAGGGACGGAAAAGAAAAGCGCGGAAATTAATAATGTATAAGAAGAAAGGCATCCGGGTGGCTGATGCAGCAGCTGTCTGGTTTTGGGCGAGGGGAGGTGCCGGCGTGCTTAAAAACATCAATCAGTCCTCCCGGCAATGAGGCGGTGATGCAGTGTCACGCCAGGAATGAAAGGGGGAAAGGAGAAATGAAAAGAAAGCCCATTATATCACAAAGGATCCATTCGGGACGGCCAGCGAGGCTTAGTGGCTCATCACTCACTTATCGGCGGACTGCGAACGGCCAGAGGAACAGCCGTCAGTCAGAGCGCTACACAGCCGGGAAGCTAACGGATGTTTCCACAGGGAGGGCAATTTGGTGAATAGCAAAGTTGGGAGACGCCATGATGTGGGATTGTTCTCCACCACATGACGGTCAGTGGGTGTAATGCGCGCTGACAGCAGAGATGTAACGCAAGTCATCTCCCGGCAGCATCAGTCGCCACCAATCCGACGGCTCCCGTCCCGCCTTTTTCCCCCCTCTCTGGCTCGCCCGTTTGGACACAAAAATAGACAAAATGTGCTGAGCAGAACATCCGCTATAAACGATTAACATTCTCATTCAAGGACTCACTTCCGTGCGCACTTAGGCTGGAGTTACACTACATGGTCCGAGTCACACAATTCCCATTTTTTGCTCCCGAGTGTTTTAACTTTCACATCTTCAAATTTCACCGTCACACTTGGCCGACCCGCTGAGCAGGGAAACCAAATGATTTCACAATCAAGCGCCGTCCGTATGTCTAGTGTACGCGGTTTCTAATTTGGGATGAATTGGAGTAAGTCTCGAGGACAAATTAGTCTTTGAAATTCCAGATAAGAGGTTTGCTCAAACTTTTGATAATTTTCCCTGTGAAACCTACCCTCAGCTATAAGCATATTTTGACACATAGGGGTAGGGCACGTTAAGCTTCGGCGTCTCGTTACTTCTTTGTGAACAGTGATTTATACATTTCTCATTGTCTTTTTATAAAAAAAAAAAAACATGTTCCAATTAAGATTCATTCAATTCACGACGCTATGTCAATGTGGTACATCTCGACTGAAATACATTTTATAAATCAGTCGTGAAGTTTAGCCTGGGTTGTTAGAGGTAGTTACAGAGAGTCATCGCCGCACATAAGTATATCAATGTTTAAGTTATTTTACATTTGTAAGGCTGCTGTTGGAAACTGAGTTTGAAATTATATCGTTTTTGGATCATAGATTGCGGTTCAGTTACAGATTCAACTATTAATCGAGGCAATTCTAAACATTTTCGGGAGGGTGGTCAATGACCCGCATTTTAGCGCTTTTCATGGCAGGGCTCAAGTCACCCCCCCCATGCAGGGGATTACTGCGCGTAAGAAAATAAATGCATATAGATAGCCGGTAATAGGAAATTGACCGCCAGACCAGCAATATAAATCCATCCTAAATTGTGCAAAGCGGCGCTCTTGCATATGCAAAGCGTCCTCTTTATCACTTAAATACATCCAGTTTAAATAGAAAAAAAAAAAAAACCATACAACGCTGACAAAAGTCTCCGTGCACAAACAAAAAACGGGCAACCGTGTGCTCTCGCAGTCGCGTTGCCGTACATTTGTTCAAGGTTCCCTTTCAATGCGGCTTTCGATATCGGCTCCATGCGGGCGTCTCAGAAGATGTGTTTGAGGTGCTTCATGCCGTACGTCTTGAAAAACACAAGCAGGATGAGGGTCCAGAGGCCAAGGATGAAGCCGTCGGGAGGGTGCCAGTCTTTCTGTTTGGGCTTCTGCAGGGGCGGCGGCGATGAAAAATGCGAGGTGATTCGGGGATGGAGGAGGAGGAGAAGGGAGAATGCGGTTTAGCGATATGTGAGCATATTTCTCCCGTTGGGGCTACCGCTGATTGCGCTGTCAGTCACAAAGGCGGGGCTTGGCAAAAGCGGGAACACACACAAGGGCGCGCGCACCAACGCATCAGTACACCTCCCTTGCCTCGTGTTTGTCCCGTTCGGTGACACATCGTCGTTTTGTGTATGATTATACTTTTAAATCTCCGCTTCGTATTAAAACGCGCATCACAAGGAGTACATTTATATGCTAATGCCACGGCAATATTCCGTACCCCAATGAGTTAACCTCTTGAAAAAAAAAGGGTGGGAATTGAAAGAGGGGGCGGGGGCGGGGCGTGGGGGGGGTGGGCATCGCTGTACATACACAGCAAGCAAGCGCTTTAAGAGATTTCTGTTATTCCTCTCCACACAAGCTGACATTATCCAGTCAGAAGGTGGTGGATCCCAGTAAAGCACGACATCTTAAAAGTTCACCGACATTTCGCGTTTCATCGCACCCATGACGTCGATTTGGGCAACTCTTTCTAAGGCTGATAAATAAGCAAAGTCTCGCGTCTTTTGTTTCTGCGCGAAAGACAGATGACTAAATGGGTCTATTTTTAGGCCTTTGACTATCAGACAAGATTCCAAACGCATCCTGTCACCCGTCCCGGAAGGTAGTTATTTTTAGCACAAATAATTCTTGATTCCGCCTTAAGATAACAGTCGTACCAGTCATCGTAAACAAATTTGGTCAGCTTGACCTTGACATCTCCCTGGGAAGCTATTGGGGGGGGGGGGGGGGGGGGGGGGGACTGCTGTGAAAATTGTGATTCGCAACATGACGGAAGAAAGCAAAATTGCGGTCCTGGACACCATACGACAATTAAGTGGGGGAGGAATTATTGGTCAAGGAAAGAAAAATCTCAATTTGACTTCATACGTATGCAATAACCTTGTCTTCGCAGCAAGTTACGTGACAATGCTACCAATTACCGCTGTCAAAAGACACACGCCATCAGTAAATCTCACCAGTATTGGACTGCAAATATATTTAATTGCTCAATCAAGAAGAATCAATGGGGCTTTTCTCCATGCACTGAATGCAAATGACTTCTAGGTGGTAAGGCCGCGTGAGACGGGAGCTCAGGGCACGGTTGAGCGTCAGGTTGGCAGTTTTAAGGTCAGAAAGAAAAAAAAGAAAAAACAAGTTCCAATTTACACAGCAGATGCACTGTGGTGACTCCTAATGGGACAAGCTGAAAGGAAAAGTAGTAGTCAGTTCATAATTTCTGAGGAGGTTCTGTATTGATTTAAAGACTAAATGAAATTCTCAAACTATGGCGCGAATACCGCTCGTGGTACACGGGCCCCCTTTAGCGGTACGCAAACCAATCACTGCGCTGTCCAAGTACAGCGGGCAGAGGACGTATACCTGAGGAACACCGCTGGCTTACTCTGCCACTGTTGTTTGACGGGTACATGTAGAATACTCCAAGTCGCATCATACACAACTGTCACATTCATCAGGGAGTGCTCAACTTCAAAAAGTTTTGATGCCAAACAGCGATAGTATCAATATCCAAGGATGGTGTATAGATGATGTTTCGAGATAACACTCGGAATATATCGCAAAACTTTTGTCAACATCTTGGATGGGTATAAAGAGGGATTTCACCTCAAATTTTGGAATTATGTTTCTGTCTGCTACAGGGGCTGAGATGAATTATTTTGTAGGTGTTGAATTTCATGGGAAAACTTCAGGTTTTCAAGGGTAATTCCAAAGACGACCTTTGGTTTTGGGGAGCTGTTGAGCCAGGCGCTTTAGGCTTTAATGGGTTAACTCATTCACTGTTAGACATTTTCAGACCCTTTTTTACTCTAACGTTTGAAAAAAAAAAAAAAGAATTTAAATAAGTTCCTGGTGAAAAGACAGGTCAATTCATCAATGGCAGTGAATGAGTTAACCACGTATCAAGTTCGACTGGTTCAAAAACCACAAGCGTGTCATCGATATCGCTAGCGTCACTATCGCTACCATCGCTTATTTCAGAGCTCCCACGATCGTCTGCGTCCACAATTACTGCTAGGAAAAAAAAAAAAGTCACGGGACATCCTACGAGGGCTCACGACACTGTCACGTGTCTATTCTGATGCATTTTACTGGCTAAGAGGCCGAGAATCCCTGATGACAAGAATGTACTGTGTGAGAACTCGGTACACATGTCCTCACTCCACTACAGGCAAGCTTTGGTAAGCTGAAGTCTGCACGAAAAACAAACCCGTCGATGTTGACGAGACCCGACTGGGAGCGTGTGACCATCAGGAGCGGTTGACCTGTGCGCCTCCAGTGGGGGAGGACGACGAGTACATGGGAGACGGCACGCCAGCGACCCAAAGCCACATCAGCAGCGCTGCGAGCACGAAAGAGAGGAACATATGGATGGCCTCAGCTGAGCCAAATGAGCAAGTAGTTAGCACGATGTGAAAACAACAAGACACATTCTCACTTGTTTTTTCAGGCTGCTCAATGTATTCTTAGATAATTCATTGTAATTATAACCTAGATGATGTTCATTGTTTGCTTCTGACGGGTCTAATTCAGATAGAAACTCATTGTACGTTTTTGCGATATGCATATCGCATGGGCCAATATCGTGCTATCGATATATATATATATATATATATATATATATATATATATATATATATATATATATATATAAACTAGTGCTGTCAAGCGATTAAAAAATGTATCTAATTAATCACAAAATTTCCCATAATTGATTGCGATTAATCGTATTTTTCAACTACAATTTTTTTACAAAGCTCGGAACCAATATTTACTTGAGTAAAATCTTGGAATTCATCTGGAAAAAAAATCAAAGTATATTTTGTATATTAACATTAAAGTACGTTAATCGCAAAATTTGATTGCAATTAATCGTATTTTTCAACTATATTTTTTTACAAAGCTCGGAACCGATATTTACTTGAGTAAAATCTTGGAATTCATCGGGAAAAAAAATAAAAGTATATTTTGTAAATTAATATTAAAGTATATAAATCGCAAAATTTCCCATAATTGATTGCGATTAATCGTATTTTTCAACTACAATTTTTTTTACAAAGCTCGTAACCGATATTTACCGAGTAAAATCTTGGAATTCATCTGGAAAAAAAATAAAAGTATATTTTGCCTCAAAGACTGTTTCAATAGCTTTCTTTGATCCTTGAATATGATTCTTTTCCCGTAAAATAAAACTGTTGAACATTTGAATTTGGCCTTGCAAAGTGCGCAAATCATTTTGGATTTCCCCAATGAGCCATCGAGCAACTTTTTAAAGTAAAACTACGTAAAAGTTCGTCTTTGCGACAGTGTCTTTCCTCTAAGTTTGGCTGCAAAGTAAGCAGAGGTCAGCTGCCAAACTGAGTTAGTTGAGTTCACTTTTTTAATGCATTATAAAATTTAAATTAATCTCCATAGTTAATGCTTTCACTTTGACAGCCCTAATACAAACACACTTTTTTTTTTTTTAATACACACGCATATTGCATGGTGCTGCATGATATATTATTCAACGAGAAAAGTCCATTAATAAAAAAGATCAAGTCAACGAAACCAAGGCTACGTTGTTCAATGAAAACATTCACTCTTCCAAGAGGAACACAAGAATTTTCAGAAAGATGTGAGTGAAATACAGACATTCAAAAACGTATTCAGCGCATAGATGATAAAACGATTGAAGGGGAGAGGAAGGCTTCGCGTTCGGTGACCTTCACTGATTGAACCTTTCATTGAAGCAGCCTACCTCCATTACACGGGCTTTGGGTTGCATATTCAATCCGCCGGCAAAATCAATTAAAGACGACGCCTTCAGATTGATTGGAGATAATTAACATGAGATGCTGACGGCCGTCCGAAACACCTTGACATACGCCAACGCTCCCAAGGTCGAAAGCGGCTAGGAGAGCGTTACAGTGCATTTGCATTGCGTTGCATCAATCAGCGATAGGTGTGCAACGGCGTGAGTATTTGGATTTTGGAGATACGAGTTGCGAGTAACGCAACTCGCATTTAGCTCAATGCTAACAAACAATACAAAATGCCATAGACGGGCTAGTAAATAGCATCAGTGTAGCTGTGTTATACAACCCTGTCAGCAGCAGATGTTAAACGGCGATGCACACATGTCAAAAGACAATACAACATAACAGTCACAGGCTTATATTCTTTATCGCCTGCAAAGAATGAGTAATATTACTGCAGCTTACTGAGGAGCGGCCGCCTCCATGTCGCCCTGTCTATCCCAATGTCCGTTTTAAACTGCTCCCGGGTGGCCATGGCGCATACCAGAGGCAACAGGACATTGTCCATCACTTCACTTCTTTAATAATGTACTGCTATAGCACTGCACTCATTCATGAAATCTGTTCCTGTTTACAGAGCACTTCCATGCTTTGCATTATGTTCCTTTACTGTGCCGAATGTGAACCGAACAATGACCAGGGTACACGGCCAATTTGAGAATGCATTTTTCCTCGTACAAGATGCATTTATTTGTTGCTCTAAACTCCCGTCATTTGTCATTGCTGAGCAGAGGCACATTGTCAGCGCTAATCTAATAAGAGCGGCTGGCAACGGACTCTGAGCCGCGCCATCCCACGTCCACTTTGAAAAGAGTGTCACAGCGTGCCCAGCGCGGCCGATGAAGGCGGCAAGGAATTCATTTTCACCCTTCGCATTTTCGACACCCTCAATTCTCGGGGGGTGTAATGTCAAGCCGGCGTAAGCATAAATAACAATTCTGAAGCCGACAAGCGGCATGCCAAATAATGAAGAAGAAGAAAAAAAAGAAAAAAAAAAGTACAACACACAAGAGAGATGTGAGGGAGAGTTCTTCCCCGCGATGGTAAAATGTAATGAATAGGAAGGGATGAGTGGGCTTGCGAAGGGAGGGGGTGTCATCCTACCACCAGTGACAGTACATTAATCAAATCTTCACACACACACACATTTTTTTTTTTTAAAGCACATCAATGCATATTGGCTGTCAGTCATTGAGATGACTTCCCTATTTACAAGTCGGCGCATGCTCTCGTGGCAAATAGGAAAATGCTTTGCTGAGCGCCGAGAAGACAATCAATGATTGGATTTGCGTTTGCCGCCACGGGCGGCAGACCCTCTTGGGCATATTCAAGACATCAAATCGGTGCCCTGCTGGCTCACATCTCACTTCGGCGCTCGAGTGCGTCTGAATTTCAAGTACAAAGATGTCTCGACGAGGGATTCTCGCAGCACGGCGGCAAATCTAAGCGAAGGGGAGGGGGAGCTGTCAATAAGCTTCAGGGGACGCTGGTCATCTGAGCTTTAGTGCAGAATAGGAGGACCTGGGGCGATGACGAGGGTCACTGGGGTGCCGCAATACAATACAATTCATATTGCGCTTTTCATAACAGCTAGCGCTGTAACCGAGCACTGTTGCATAATATGTACGCATTTACAGAAATGAGAAAGATTGGAAAATAAATCAAAGGGCCTGTAAAATGCTCAGCTCACGAGCAAATACAGTCACATTCCACTTGCTGCACTGAGGAAAACTGGGACCTGGAATTCCCGACTTTTGCAAATGGACACCATTCAACGGGGATGTACTTATGCTAGACAGTAGCATTTTACATAATCAATTCTGGATGGAAGTTAAACAGATACTATGATACTGAAAGATAGATTGGAAAAAAAAAGGGCAGTGTACAAAGGTATAGTGGCTTGCGAAAGTATTCAGCCCGTTTGAACTCTGTGACCTTTTGCCACATTTCAGGCTCCAAACACAAAGAGATAAAATCGGAAGTTTTGGTGAGGGATTAACATGTAACAAGCGGCGCACAATCGTCAAGTGGAACGAAATTCATACGATATTTTGAACTTTTTTGGGGGGCTGAAAAACTGAAAAGTGGGGCATGCAAAATTATTCTGTCGACGCTAAGGTAATACTTTGCAGAACCACCTTTTGCTGCAATGACAGCTGAAAAGTCTTTTGCGGTTTGTCTCTCATCAGTTTTGCACATCCAGAGACTGACATTTTTTGCCCATTCTTCCTTGCAAAGATGGAGAGAATTTGTGAACAGCAGTGTGCAGATCTTTCCACGAACCTTTCAAGCATTCAAACACCTGGATATTGACTACGGCAAAAAAAGAAAAAAAAAAAAATCAGTGCGCCATGGCAATGTAGTTGAAAAACAGTCTCCAGTTAGAAGCTTAATGTCACCCGATGTCAGAAAACTGCTATCAATTTTCACAAAGTATGTGGACTGCTCTATTTATGCCCACTTCAACTGCTGCAAATATTATAACCACCGTTCCAACGTTTGGGATTTTCTCCATAGGCACTCAAAGCGCTGATGAAGAAAGTGCTTAGAGGGGAAGTAAAAAAAAAAAAAAAAAAGAAACGTTCTCTACAATAATCTGTCCTGTGCGGCTCCGTGAGTCTAAACACAGTAGCATGGTTTGTGGGATATAAAGTTAAGCAACAAAATCCACCTGTTTTCATCCATCCCAGGGGGCAGCCATTTTGACACTTGTTGTCAAGTTAAAATGACATCACAGTTGCTCAGGTTACGACCAATCAACTCAAACGAGTGAGTCAAAGATAACACGGATTCCTCGCCAATTGTTTTACTGAGCAAACAACTTTTGATATGTGTTATGTGCAGTGCCCAAATGTGCTGCATGCACTTGTGTCTGTAATGCAAATTAATACATAAAAACAGTTTGGCTGCTTGAATGCAGAGCAGGCAAAAAAAAAACACTCTGTATGCGCGCGCATATATGTCTATTGTGCCGGATTTCACGGTTGCCCCTTCACTCCGACGAAGACGGGGACTCACGTTTCACAGTTGCCGCCGTAGCCATGGAAACGGCACAAAGAGCTCTGTCGATGCTTGTCCTACGCAACTTTCTGAGCAATCTCCAAATGATGCGCGGACGTACACCAAGTGACATCAAGATGAGGCCGACATGATCGGGGCGCTTATGCGTGTGCGCGTGCTGTACAGTGAGTGTGTCTGCGTCTCTCACCTGATGAATGATCTCAGACACCGGCAGCTGATCCACATACGAGCGCGACTCCGTTTGCAGCTCTCCGCTTTCGGTACTGTACGCAAAAAAAAAAAAAAAAAAAACAATTAAAAAATATTCTTCTTGGTCTTGTAAGTTTTACAAAGGATTTTGAGAGCATGTCAACATTTTCTCAACGTTTTCTCAGTTTCATACACATGAAACCAGCATTTTGGGAGCACAACTTATTTTTTTGAATATCAGTTATCTGGAGACCTTGCCCTCGCGTTTTTGTGTTTACAACACGTGCAATTTTCCTGATAGGATGACACGGTGGTCTCAGTTTTTGTGCAACAACAAAAACAATGGCGAAATGCCACGTCAGGTTCAAGTTGGAGAAATGTTGCTTCGACAGCAAAATCTTCCCGCTCCTCCACAACCGCCGTCAACAAGTGTAGTAATAATATAATCATTGTCAGGCGGAGCCCATTGTCCAGATTTGGTCCGTTTCTTATTTTTTTTCCCACAAATCCGTACTCTTGTTCCCCACGTCATGTTATTTTTACACATTATTAACAAATACAAAGCGCTGAAAATATCTCGAGTTAGAAAGCTATTAACTCTCTTTAACGCTTGAGAAGCGTTTGAGAAACTGCGCTCGCTCTGCGGGAGTAGATTGAAGTTTTTTTGGACAGTAACGAGTGAAAATAATTACGTTATACAATTCAGCCAGCCTGCTTTGTTAGAAATGGATTGTTGTAACGCTTGGGCGCAGAAGGAAGCGGTCGGCCCACAAAGACGGACGGACGGGTGCGTGCCGTTTCGATTTTATTATTTCATTATTTCGTTTATTGCATTACTCATGGCTCTAAGACCTTTGGAAAAGAGTTTAGGAGAAGATGATGTAACCACAATCGTTTGCTTACTTTGCGAAGTACTGAAGGCTTTTTTTTTTCTGGTCCGAGGGGTTCTGCTGGCACTGGCGACGTGTCCTATCATTTTACGTTAAAAAATTGGCAATTGAGCATGATGATTTTGGGGTGGTGGTGTGTTGGTGCGGAACGGTATATGATAGCAATAAAACGTGCTGTATAAACAGAAGCAAGCAACGGAGGTGCGGTTTTCCCAATTTCCTAAAAAGCCAGTGATATGAGAAGCGAAGATTCCGCCAGACAGAAAAAAAACCTTCTTAAATCCAACACAGATAACAACTACAAGCGCACCTGTCGACCATTTTGAGTTGTTCGCCATTGTCGCGAGCGCCCTTGCGTCACATTTTATTCTCTGCTTTGGGTGATTCCTAAGGCAGCAATTCTGCATTTTTATGCGGGCACACACACGTTATAAACAATTTGTTGTATTTACAAGAAATTTTTTAAAAAATAGATCGGCTTTCTTTCCATAGGGACATTGCCTTAGGTCATTCTTTCAAAGTTGTATGAAATCTCCCCTTTCACACAGCTTGTAAAAGCTGTCATTTTTCCCCAATTTATTTCCGTGTCTGTTCAATGGCACGGAAACAGAGGGGCATGCCCTGGCAGTTATCTGCCTCCTGAGCTAGTATCAGAGCCGTGGCAGGCAAAAACGTCACCTGTAAAAGCCGTCAATCCTTTTAATGCGGAAAAAGATACCGATATGGAATGGTACAAAGTCGGCCCGTCAATTTCGTTGCTTCATTTCGCAACGGTGGGAGAGGTTTGGGATGTTTTACCCTCATTTCTCCCACAGTGTTGTGTTGAAAGCCATTGTCCGTGTCCCGGCAACTACGATTGTGATGTTTGACACCCAGCACTTCCTTCGACCAAAACTACAAAAACGTATGAGTCATAACAAATGGTGACACTGTGTCTCAGTGTGAAACCGCAGTCTGCAATATCCGGTCCTCGCCGGGTCCGGTGTAAAAGGCAAAAGCAGGCAATGGCGATTTACGCGTACGGGGCTAGCAAGCATCCATTCAATGCGTTACAATGGAAGCCCTTTTCTGAACAATCAGGTTTAATCTTGTTTTTTCCTCCCAGTTTGCCCTTCAAATGTAATTGCGATCAATTTTTTACAACAATACCAATTACGTTTTGAAAAAGCAGAATGATTGCATACTATTGGTTGACAACTTCAATGTGAGGTTCTTTGATGGACAAAGCAGATTAAAAAGAAATCCAGTGACAATTTACAAGCTCAAACAATGGAAATAGCCTCAGATAAGTGAATCAATGTCGCAGCCATCATGGCCACATCCCATCAGCATGAAGCACTAATTAGGCCACGTACAACTCAACAGCGTCTAAGAGTTTGTCTCCAGTATTAGATTCTTCAGCTTTTCTGACATGTTTTTGGTCTTTTCAACTTCAAATATTCTTTGAGCAAGGCTGAATTTAAGGGATGACGGCAGAAAATCCAATGTTTCCCCAGACTAAAGTGCACGCTTCTGGGTTTTTATAAGCTTCACTTTCACTAAAACCCCCCAAAATCTTAAAGAAAAGAAAACCTAAAAACAATATTTGCAATAATTTGTTCTATGCGTCCTCACTAGTATAAACATGGCATTCTGATTAATATTGCATTTGTGGAATGAGAGTTAATCCGCCCGTTTTTGTCCATCTCTGGGGGCGGCCATTTTGTCACTTCTGTCGACTGAAAATGACATCAGAGTCGCTCAGGGCTCAGATAACGACCAATCATGGCTCAGCTTCAGAAAACAGGTGAGCTGTGATTGGTCGTTACCTGAGCCCTGAACATCTTTGATGTCATTTTCAGTCGACAAAGGTGACAAAATGGCCGCCCCTTGAGATGGACAAAAACGGGTGTATTTTGCTGCTTAAGTCATATTCCACAAACGCAATATTAATCAGCATGCCATGTTTCAACTAGTGGGCCTGCATAGAACATTCTGGAAAAAAAATTGGGGTTGACTTCCCCTGTTAATATCATCGTTGGCTACTATGGGGGGGGCCACACTTGAAGACCATCCATCGTCAACATCCTCTGCGGACACAGCTGTAGTGTCCTTGAGCAAGACACCATTGCGCCAAACGGCTCGCCTGGCGCTTAAATATGCCCGTGCTCCAGTGTGCGCCACTAAGTGTGTTTTTGCTCTGTCCGCGATTGTGATGAGTCAAACGCGGAAGTCCAATTTGGTCTGTGACAAACAAGGATGACTCTGAAAAAGATAGACAGAAATAAATTGCCCCGGGGCCACTACGCTTTGAGGCAATTCAATTGAGAGCACTTTCCACTTTATTGCGTATATATCTCAAATGGGCGTAGCCTTGCTGTCTGCAGCTGCCATCTTCAGGTCAAACTAATTCTCCTTTAATATAAACTCCACTGCGAGACTTTGGCTGACTGGGTCACGAATCAAATAAATCAATCGGCGATTCACATGGAAAATGAACTCGGCGGTCATTATGGCGAAATGCTCGCTCGCTCGCGTTTTGGTCAACAGGAGTTGGCTAACGGCGCACACAGGTAGGCCGCACGTATAATGAAGAGGGGACCTGAACGCTCCTTCACAATGTCCTCTCAATTAAGTGTAATTGACTTAATGGACGAGCAGCATGCGGCGAGTCAAAATGACCGCTTAGAGAGGGCTGCAATCAGAGAGGTGGAGTGAAAGGGAGTGGCCAAAAGCGTCAATTAATTCAGTACAATATCGAATAATAGCCTGTTGACACGACTCGTTGTGCTCGACAGCGGGGAGTCCCCGACTGTGGTGCGCCCACCTGGGGGTTGCGCGAGATCAAATATTACACCTTGCACACCATTTAAATGAGCTGGACAGAATTACCCCCACACCCACTGATTTAAATCAAGTCATTCCAAATTACGGTGCATCCTCAAGGGGGTCAGGGAGATCAAATTCAAAATATGGAACCTGGAATACTCTTTAAATGTTTCATTGATTCAAATCTCCAAGGGGTGCGCAAGAAAAAAATGAAAATATACTGGGCATCTCATCGCTGTCAGGCATAAGCCATTTATGTTGAAATGTGGCCACTTTCTTTTTTTTTTTTTTCCACAAATCAATACTATTGCTCTGTTCCCACATTGTTTCTCGTGTTGAAATTAGCTGTAGAACAAATTAGTCAAGCATTCAAGAGACAAACTGTCTGCTAAGTGCTGTAAAACTTCGACTCTTCACTCGTCACTTTTTTTTTTTTCCTTTTCCTGCAAAGTAGCCATTTTAGAGAGGTGAGGATTCAGCCAGACAGCGAAACAGATTTATTGAACTGACTCCTAAATCTCAAATTATCGTGCGCCACCCCAAGCATGCGCGTGATAATTGTTTAAAGTCGCCCACTGGTTTGAATCACATAGTGTATTTCAAAACTGTGGCGCAGCCTTCAGAGGGGGCACAATACGAATACAGTGTTTAACTCTGCATTCCATTTAATTGGCCAGGCTGACTTTTCAACCCATTGGTTTAACACAGGGATTCGTAAATTGAGGCGCACAATAACATTTAATTGGCCTAGATTGATTCACCCCAACACCCATTGGTTTAAATCAGGTATTGCATCCTCCAAAAGGTGCACCCATTAAAATAAAAATATTAAATGTTAAAAAAAACTAAAAAAAAAAAACACGTTAACACTGGACTAATGCTAAACAGGTTGTGTGTGCCTTGTGCATTTTCATTTGTGTTAGCTCCGCCAGTGAAAGAATAGCTTATTATTTTTTTTTTTTTACAAAAGAGAAGATGTTCTGGTGAAGAGGTGGTAGTGAGTGAATGAACCTATTTAACTTTTTTTGTCCCCCCCCCAACAAAAAAATAAATCTAGTTCCCAAGGGAATGTGGCTTTCATTAAGAGAGTGTGCCTCGCTGCCAACATGGCTTTCATTATTACTTTAAAATGCAGATTAGTTCCTCATTAGTGCTACTTCTAAAAATACACCAACAACTCACAGCTTAAATTGAAAAAAAAAAAAAAAAAAAAAGGTGCATTGCGTGATGAGTACTGGGGCGTAATCAAAAATAGTGACTAAACTAATTAGCGTCTATTGTTTGGGTTTTTAATTAAAAGACTATTGAAGTAATTTAGTGCTAGAAAGCATTTGCAACCAGAGCAACTGTTTGTGCATCTGTGGGCCTATTCATATTCGTGCGCAGCACCACTTTTATTTTTTGTGACTTCCCTTAAATTAAAGCAGTTTTATTCATTCTAATCATTTTTTATTTATTTATTTTTTTTCCGAATTTTTTTTTAGCATCTCAACTTTGCACTTCTGGCTGCTTTGCTTTGCCCAACAACAAACGCAAGTAGGCAATCAAGAGGGTCTGCTAGAAAGAAATGGAACGTAAAATATAAACCGCCTGCTAGGTTGAACTGCGAATAAAACTTGGTGCCAGTACAAGAATTGCAACATCTCTCTCTAGGATCGAATTGGGGCAACTCGGTAAAGCTGGTGGAGTGTTTCTGGTCTGCATTATTGATCTGCTCGCTGCTAATCAATAATAAAGTAATATGGGAAGTTGTGTGTCGCCTGGGAAACCAAAACAGCCCGTGACTAAGATGGGAATGGCAAGTGCATCTAATGACTAATTAGCGACACTAAACATCATTACTAGCTTCAGGACGTCTATCGAGTCCAATATCGGTGTCGCTGAGTCAATCTTGAACATGTATGAACGACCTTTT
The DNA here is from genome assembly GCF_054856515.1 of Filicampus tigris. NCBI lineage: Eukaryota > Metazoa > Chordata > Actinopteri > Syngnathiformes > Syngnathidae > Filicampus > Filicampus tigris. Next base: position 19,679,106 of record NC_141226.1, on the reverse strand, counting down.
ATCGCAGGGAATATATTTCAGACAAAGAGATGAAAACTGTTAAAAACAGACGGTAAATAAACAAGTTATTTTAAATAGACATATTGCGTCATCTTGTGATCAGATCGCTGATCGGGTTACCGGTTTTGTTTAACTCTGTGAATGGCACCAAAAACCCTAATTGTGTAAAGCCGAATAGTAATTAACAATCGGAACAAATGAGTATTTTCCCTCCCTCACCAGTCGGCAAAAGGCTAGATTGTCGAGAGACTGATGTGATGCCAGATTATTCTGTGTGATTATTGTGTGTTGGTTTTGTTAAAAGTGTGATTTGTCCTCCCGCAGCTGCTCGGAAAACAAACGACAATTGTAAATGTTAAAATAGTTCACAATTTCAGCTTGTAAATGCCTGCGTGTGTGGTCAATACCGAGTATGGTCAAGCCATAGACTCCGTTATGATTGTGAAGTGGAACAATCGCCATTTCTATTTCTTAAAATGTCTCACTCGCCATCCGCCATCATGAAAACACCAGGGAGAAGAGTTTAGCTACTTTTATTTCTTTGAAAATTACTACTCCGCCTTCTTTGTATTGTATGGCAGCATGCTGCCACCCACAGGTCCGTTTTGGTACTGCAATATACATCTGGTTTGGGCGAGAAGACTCAGATCAGCCTCTAGTCTTTTAGTCATGTATGAAAAGTGCTCTATAATAAAGTTCGATTGACGGATTGCCAGCCGTTGGTAGTCTGTCTGTCCGTCCGTGCGCTGTGTTGGTTATCGGAGTAGACCACGCAAGATGAGAGAAGGAAGAACACACGGCGATTCTTTTTTTTCCTCGTCAAGCGTGGTGTCACTCAATATAAAATGTGCTAGATGTTAAAAATCCTCCCTTCACAGAACTGTGAACTGGATGTTGAAGAGTCTCTACGGCCATCTAGTGGCTAGTGGCTTATTACACCCTGAAATTTTGGTGCAACTTTCTGTGCGCATTATTCAGTATAGGGCTAGAAAGTGAATCCAGAGCTCTGTGTAAAGAACGAGAGTGGATCGAAAAGGTTGACATACCACTGTAGAAATGAGTTTTTTTGTGATATAAAAAAAGTATGACAAAGATGAATAATTTCAAAACTTGTGCGCACACACTCTTAAAACTGGAATTAAGAGATGTGTGATATGGACAAAAATGTATCACAATACAGGTAATTTTGTATCCCGATCACAATATATATCCCAGGGACACTCAACCGCTGTGCCGTGAGATATCATCCAGTGTGCCGTGGAAAATTAGCCAATGTCAATTTTTGTTAAGTTATATATGTATGCCAAGCAACAGACAAAACAATTAAATGCTGTAAAGGTACATCATTTACCTGCATAGCCACTTTTTGTGAATCATTTTGCTAAGTCGTGTGCCGTGAATGTTTTTTCCGATGTGAAATACGTATGTGCTTTCACTCAATAAAGGTTGACAAACATTGATATACCCCATACACACAAAATGAAAATGATATCAAATTAAATAACCAGTGGCAAAAATAAATGCAAGAAATGCAGTAAAGTGCAAAGATCATCGTGTGTGGCCGTTTATATCTGCTACAAATGTAAGCGTACGCTGAAGGCAACCCTGACTGTCACTTACATAATAGTATGCTGAACATTGTGCCACAGACTACACACTCAGTGAAGAAGCGCTAATGAGAGAAATTAAATCAAATTTGGCCCGTTGCCCTTCCATTAAAAGCCAACGATAACAGCCTCTCATTAAAGTTGAAACCCAGTTTGCACCCTTTTTAATTAAAAATAAAATCACTATTGCAGAGTCTCAGCACTGTGTAAGGACACGTAAAATTGAATTACCCTTTGAAGTGTATATAGATTTGTGGACACCTAATCCATTTTAAATTAATCTAAAAAAAAACTAAATGAATTAAAACTTTGTTGAGTCTATGTGGATGGACAGATGTGCTCGATAACTTTATTCTATTTAGTCAGTCTCATCTGAACGGTGCTCCAAAAAGATTAGAGTTAATTAACAAATTAGATTCTGACGGAATAATAACCAAGAGCAAAAATGTATCTGTACCATTATCCTTACTTTAAGAAATGTGTACCCTGTTCATATAAAATGTGAATCTTTTTCTCTTTTAATTCGTAGCAAGTCACAGTGTCCCATCACTTGTGAGCTATTTTTAAGAATGGACCCATGTTCTACTCATGTTGTCCTTGGGGGCTAACTAGTACCCGCTGGCACCATGTTATTTATTTATTTTAGGACAGTGCACATTAAACAACACGGAAAAGGCATGATGGGAGTTAGCACAGTGGCCTAATCTCTCTCACTCCCTCGGTCTGTGTAGGGCGTGTAACTGTTCACCCCTCCCCTCTCTGCTCATCCGGGAAAGAGAAGGGCGGGGGGAAAAAAAAAAGCGGCTGGCCCCTCGCCATTAAACACATGCGGCAAGCTTTCACATTTTTGCAGACTGTTTATGTACTTCGGCGCTGCTGTTCTATTTAGCAACAGAGTTCAAATGGACTTGGCAATTAAACGCCTTAAAATGTCCATGTTGGGGCTGCGCAATATATCGCAAAAAATTTGCTCGTCGCAATAACGGCCCCCTGCAATATCCATATCCATTTTAGGGAGGCATTCATTTGTCGTGTGAACCACAAAGCGTGTTTGGCTTACTTGTCTTCCACCAAAGTTATGGGCTCGGTCAAGTTGAGGGTTTCCATTGTGAGCTCCACCTTGCGGACGCTCCCAAAGAAATCGGTGATGAGGACGCTTTTCGGTTCCCGCAGGAACAGGTCGGTGCGGCGGCCCGGAGTGGACACGCACTGGCTCTTGGGGCATACTTTGAACTGCGGGGACACACGTTACACAAGTTAGCCTGGCTCTCCATCACAAGTTAGTCAGTTCTCTGTCATACTGCAGCGCACGTTCGCATAAGACGCGTGTGCTTCACGCATACATATTGCGGCAACTTTCACAAATTCTGTGGTTTCCTATGCTCTGGGGGGGCTGTGAAGGTAACAAGAGCAACAACGTTGAAGGGCGGGTGAATCATGACTCTGTAAGCTACGTACTGGTTAGCATTGTTTTGGCGTGACCTGTTCTGACTCAAATTTGAAAATTCTGTTTCGGTGTTGGTTTCTAAGTGCCAAGTCACTTCTCATTAAAGATTCATATCGAGCATGGTTTTGATTACCACGACGACCAAGGGTGGCGCTCGTGCGTTGCAATGAGGCTAGCAGCTTTTACAAGGGAGGGAAACCAGACTGAGACAAAAAGTCAGTGCGCCACAAAGATGATGAAAACAGATTGTTTTCACTATTGGATGCAGCATTTCATCACCAAGCCATCTAATTACACTTGTCACTGAGTGTTGCAGATCCATGGCTTCGGCGCACGCGGACACTCCTCCAAAGCACATCCACGGGTCCACTTTATGAGGATGTCGACGTTTTAACGTCATGCACTTCTCCCCGTTATCAATTGTTACTGTCCCAGATGCTGGCAAAGCGCGTCACGCGTCTATTAACAGTGGTGCCTTGAGATACATGTTTTATTCGCTCCATGAACACGCTTGCAAGTCAAAACACTCATGTTTTAAATCATATTCCTCCACTGAAATGAATGGAAATGCCATTACTCCATTCTAGTGCCCCCCCAACAGAAAATAAATAAATAAAAATAATACTACTTTGGAATATGGAAAAATAGCCGTCTGTGATGTTACATACACACGAAAAAAATCAAATAGAAGGTAAAGAATTAAACAGTTTGTGCTTCAAGAACACAATGTAGCCCCTTGTGGTGTACATGACTTGGCCATCAGGGGGCAGTATGATTCAGTCATTGAGACACCTATTTTGCGTTTCGCAACTACCGTGACAACGTGCAAGAGGAAAAGGAAATGAGCTCACCAGATCATTCATATTAGTTTTGCTGGCAGGGTGGATGTCTTCAAGGAACTCCAGCATGTAGAAAGTGTAACGATCCATCAGATGGACGCCGATGGCCAAATCGGGTTGGTGCTGCAATACAGGACAAATTCAACCATGGTCAATCTTCCAACTTTCATGATAAAGCGGATGATGATGTGAGCGTTTAATATGCTCATATTCATGCAAGCAGCAAACGGACCGACAAGGAGTCCTCTCCGACTTGACTGCTGGCCAGAGCCATGATGTTTGGCGAGTACAACTTCTCGTACATGGAGGCTCCCTGACAGGTGTCGATGATGAAAAGCAGCTCGTTGTACCTGCCAACACACATGAACTCAGTCAAAGGCTCTAGTTGGAGAGAACGCACGCACACAGCCTTAAAACCATCTTTCATCGAGCTGTTGCTATGGAAACTAAGTCGTCTGGCTCCGTTTCCCCCCCCCCTTCTTGTCTCGCTTCATAAATAACATCTTCTCAAAAAGTGTCAACAAAGCTAACAGTCCACATCCGTCATCCAATGTACTAAGTCTCAGAATTGTGGTTGTAGGCGATAAGTAAAGGTCCACCAATACCAATTTTTTATTTATTTTTTTTTAGACCAAGTACACATATTTACATTTGAGCACTTGTAGATTCTGAATCCCAATACTTGATAATGTCATTCTATGCATTTCCTTTCAATCAAATATTGTTCAAAAACACAAAATTTATCTTGGCGCAAGTTTCAGGCAAATAACACTTTTTACAGTAATAACTTACCGTTACTAAAATTTTAATACCCGCATGTTTTTCTATGCCAGCCATTTTTGACCGTTTTGACTCATTTTTGAAGGCCTACATAAAATTGAGTTCTCTAACTATATAAACATGGTACCTACCAAAAGAAAGCTTTGACCCTTTTCTTTCATCATGGAAAAAGGTACGTCTAGTAAACAGCAGTTGAACATTAGAATCTTTCTTGGAATTTAATTGCATTTGCTATACAAAACAGCAGCACCTACCGATGCATACAGTCTCCGTGTGCACGTTGTGAATGTGTTGACTGCGTAGCAGTCAAAATGATTCATTATGTAGAGACAATTAGTGTTCCAGTATGACGCATTGTGTGCACAATATTTCACATTGCGTGAGCTATTTACAAGTAAAGGACATCATTTACCTTCTTTTTTGCCACATTTGTTCAAAGGCATCCCCCATCTCTACATTGCTGATCTCCTCGAAGTCTTGGAACTTCAGGAAGCCATTGCCACCATGTCCTTTACAACACACACACGGAAACCATCTATTAATGATACATAACAATACATAATGACACATAACACAGTGATTCGATTATATTGTTTAATTTTACTGGAGTTACCTCGTTTTGACACTTGTATGACTGTTGAGAATGTTGAATAAAGCTTTTTCATCAGTTTGACATTTCAAGTTATTGTATTTGTACCTGTCAAGTAAATGAGGATGTTGCTCCGATCATCTGACAGGAGACGTTTGGAGCGCGGCGTGCTGGGCGGAAGCCTCCCGGTCAGAACCCGCAGAAAATTCTCTACGCTCACCTAGAACATGGACATGGCAACATTACAGGGGCTCCATCATATGAATAGCTGGATGTAAAGGTTACGGGAGCTTGAGGTGGAAAGGTGGCTTGGACTCGGGTCTTGCCAAACGCACCTCGTAACCTCGGTAGTCCACCTCCACATCGTCACCATACACATTGAGCTCCATGTTCTTGTGGCTGAACACGGTGGCCGGCTTCGGGTTCCTGTGGTTGCAAGCCATGTCGTCTGCCAGCATCAGCACAATCTGGCTGGTAGACCAGGCAAAAGGTCAAATAAATGACAAAATGCGGTTTCTTTGGAAACTGCGTGCTAAAGAGCTGAGCTCGCGGGAAAATCTACAATGTGTGAATTGGAATCGCAGAGCGAGTGAGCAAACAGGGCAAAGGGCTTAAATGATGACATTAGCCTTATTCTGTATCTCTTTAGTTTGTGTAAAGCGCCAGTCGAAAAGGACTTTCTGAAGTAAAGAAATAAGGGCCGCAGCCGACGTCAATACAGTACGACAACCGTTCAGTCAAAAAAGAGCAACGGCTCTCCAGTTCGTCCTCCGCTGCTCTTGCTCGCATGCCCTCCCATCCAGCGAGCCGCGCGATGCATTCATTAACCTCGGAAACAAAACAACTTGGCAAGTTGGCACTCCTTGGCTGTTCTTCATGCTGACTGAAGACTTCACGTCACTTTTCGTGGCTTTCAGAATCGGATTGTGGTGAAGTTGTTTGGAGTAAAACACACTTTATTAGAAATACTTCATGTTAGAAATCTCACATTTTATTATTAGTAATTGTTGGTATTTGATAAATTCATTGAGTTTCGACGTAGTGCTGGGATGTCCCACACTGTGAGCAGGCATTGAACGCTATTCGAGCGCCAAGTGTTGACTTTTTTTTTTTCTCTTTCCTCCTTCGACACAGCTCGTAGTTTGTTCGTGCCAGCAAACTCAGTAGTTGCAGATTGCCCGTGTTTCACCACGTTTGCTGTTGTGTGTAAATGTTAAAAGGTGAGTTTAATCATTTAAGTTTGTGTCAGGTAACTGCTGCACATAATAGCCTAGATATGTTCTTGTGAATGATGTCACGTTGATGAACACTAGTTAGTTATTTTGGCTCATATGCTAACTATTCTAGTGATGAAACGTGTGAATGTGTATTGTATGTATTGTTTGGCTGATTAATTTCTTAATACAGTGAATTGTAATGTTTAGGCATATTGTTAACAAATGGATATGCATTGGATGACGTTGCTAGGTTATTCTTTGTCTGTTGTTGCAGACCATAATAATTAGACGTGTCAAGTGGTATACGGGCCTGACTTATCTGCTCCTGGACGCCTATTGATGACAAATCTTGAAACCTGAAATGTTGTAGTATTCAACAGGATAGTATTCACCTGTCAGGGATGCCAAGACGTTTCACACTACGGTACACGGAGAGGGTGTTAGTCACATGACGGTAGTTGAACCAGAATCTGGACGTGCACGCCTGTTGAAAGTACACATTTAGAGAGATGCGAGTAAAGAATGACGAGCAGCGACGCTCCATCACACTGTGTGCACTGACCAGAACCGCCCAGTTGTTGGTGTGACCGCTGCTGAAGAACTGCCCGGCGGAGTCCTAGTTAAAAATAAAGAAAGAATAAAGAAATAAATGCGTTTTAAATAGATGTCAATTAAAAGCAATGAACAGAAGATGACAGCATGGCAAGCTAACATGAAGAAAGATCAAAACATGAACAGGGAGCATGATGGCACAGAAGGCTAACCGGTGAAATGTGTCGCCCAAACGACTTCAAGTGTCAAACAATCGCGGTTTAGCAGCGAGGGTTGACGCTTACCGCGACATTAATGCCGTCCGTTGAGAAAAAGGTGCTCAATAAGACTGCTAGAGTAGGAATTTTCATGATGTGTCCGTGAAACTGAGAAACCAGAAAGACGAAGCGAACAGCACACCAGCTCGTTCCACTCGTTCAAATGAGTACGTCCGGTTGGTACGTGTCAAAATAAGAGCTATGTTTAGGCAGGAGTGACTATCATATCATTTATGTAGTAAAGCAAATCCTTTTTACTTCTTTATGACGACCGTGCTTCCCTGCCACATAATATCTGTAAAAGTGAATGTTTTGTGAGAAAAAGGTCGAAGAAATTAAGTCGTTGTGGAGTGTAAAAAAGTATAATTTCGAGTATTTATTTTTCTCACGACTTTATACTTTTACTTCCTACGTTTGACCAAAAAGATACCAGTACTATCAATGAATTAATTCTTCATTTCATAAAGATAGATTGGCTACAAACGTGCCTTGTTCCTTATTTATGTATTTATTTGTTTGTTTGTTTGTTTGTGTGTTTGTTTGTTTGTTTGTAACAAATAAAAGTAAGAAGATGCATTGAAATGCTGAAGATATTGCAGAGCATATATCCAAATCATTTTTATGTCTCAAGATTATGTAGATGTACATTCTGTAACCGATCAAGAAAGTGTATTTATCTTTTATCTTAATTTCCCTCTAGTTTCGGGTTCTGGGAAAATGTATAGAAATATATTTCTAACAAAACAAAATTGCTATCCCATATTACACACACAAGACAGGCTGGGGGTGTTTTCTGTCAGTCAGTAAAATGGCGTCCTGACTCCTGTGGCATTATCCATGGTGTTACATGCGTTGAACCACTAGAGGGCGAATATGCATGTGCAATGTGACTACTGGGAAGCACATGAAAAGCGTTGTGTAGGCAATTAATTAAGGCGTCTCTGTGGAAGACAATATGTAGTAGTCTTGCGTTTTAAAAGAATCCAACCCAACACGTTCGGTCGGTACTTGACCCGGTTAGGGACGAATAGAGGGACGGACGAAAACCCACTTCCATCCAACTTAATCCGTCCTTTTGAAAAGATTTCTCGTTCTCCGTCCGTCCGTCCGTCCACAAAATGGACGTCCATCCAGGATAGACCGGGACGGAATGCCCAGCTCTGCTTTTAACAGTATTGCCTATAGGTTAACAGTTCAAAAGTGATGATGCCATGAAACTCGTTGATCAGGTTCTACCAGGAAGCCTTTTAAAATCACACATTCAGTCACAGATACAGTACTGTAGAGTGTGAGAATGGCGACCCCAAGTGGCCAAAAATAATACTTGCACCTCACAAAATAAAATAAATATATGGTTGCTACTTTGTGTATTTCGTCTGTCTTGAAGATGGTCTGGAACGTAATCCCTGTCATAAACGGTGGATTACGGTAGAAATCGTTTTAAATGTAATATTACGACTTGAAAAAAATACAACAGTGTTATTTATTATCAATCCCAATTTTATTCTAGTAAAATTGCATCTTTTCTTGCAAAATCAATCGCAACTGTATTCTTGCAATTTTTTAAAATATTTTATGTTGGCCAGCGTCAAGGGGATGGGGCTGAGGACTGATGCATTTGCATCAAAAAGGAAGATGAGGGAGGAGGGAGGGAGAGGGAGAGAGAGAGAGAGAGAGAGAGCGAGAGAGAGAGAGAGCGAGCGAGAGAGAGAGAGAGAGAGAGAGAGAAGAGAGAGTGAGTGAGCAGAAGGAGGAGGGTGTCGCGTCGCTGTGGCTTCGCCTGCAGGAATCCTGGAGTAGAGCGCACGCACACGGCCGCGATGCGCTGAGCTGAGCTCGAGGCGGTGTGACTTGTCGAGAGTCGCCGAGGAGCAAAACAACAAGAACAACAAGAACAACAACAAAAAACTCAACTAAACCCAAACGAGACGATTCGAAGGCAAACACGTTGCAACTCTCAGAGGTGATGAACACCAACGATGCCAAGGAGTACCTGGCACGGCGGGAGATACCTCAACTATTTGAGGTGAGGCACGAAGGCATGCATGCATGCATGCCAGGAGACGACATGCACGTTTCTCGATGCGATATATTGCGTTTCCCAAAAAAAAAAAAATGGAATGAGAGGAGAGATGATTTATGGAATGCTTCAGGTCAAACGCATCCTTCAAGACGTCGTCCTGCATGTTGCCATAATTGTTTAATTGACAATACTATTAAGTGAGATGCATGTTGGACAAAGTGTTCCTCACTAAAAGTACAGTACAATTCATTATTTTATTTATTTTTTGTTTCATGTTATGTAATGGAACCTTGCATTAACCTAGACCAGAATGTATTAGTTTAGCATATAAATGTAGCTAATTGCATGTAATATTCTATCTGGCATGGAATATTCTAAAATAATAACAGTACGACTACTAATGCCAATAACAATAATAATAATGTTCTGCAAAATCAGGCAGTTACGCTTGCTTTGCTTGTAAAATTGATCTCGTCTTAGGTAATTCAGACGTCATTTTTCTCTCATAACATTTTGATTGTAAAAAAAAAATCACAATATATATATATATATATATATATATATATATATATATATATATATATATATATATATATATATATATATATATATATATATATATATATATATATATATATATATATATACACTGTACGTTTATTCAACTATTTTGTAAAATTAGATCTTTTTCACATAACGACTAACAATGTTAAAATTGCCTCATATAAAATCCAAATGTTTTTTTTTTATTATTGGTAAAAATACATATTTTTCCATTTTAGACTTGTAACTGTCTTCCTTACTTGTATTTTTATTTTTTGTGTGGCTTTATATTTACCATTTTATTTATAGGGGGAATGTCTGTCATAGGTCCAAGTTGACTCAAGTCCCGCCCTAGTGTTTGTTTAGTTTCTTTTTAATCCTTGTTGTTTTTCAATTATTGTTGGCCTTTTTGTTTTTCTTTAAATGAAATACTTTAGACTGCACTCGATTTTCGCCTCCTGCTTTTGGGTCCTCCTCCACACTTTGTGACAAAGTCATTGTTTGAAAAAAATCGTTTAAAAATCATACAATTATTAGACGAAAGTAATAATTTTACACTTTTCTTTCTCCGAGAAACTAAACCATGATTTTTACACATTTCTGCTCATGAAAATACTTTTTCTCATGGACGTACGACTTAACTCTCAAAACAAACCAAGATGATTTGAATTCCCAGTGCGGTTCTAACACTTCTTGGGATGTTTTGAGCAGAAAAGCAAAAGGAGGAAGTACTGTAAAGCCATCATAATGATAAGAATGAACTCCATTCATACATCTGTAGGCGTGCAGTGAATGGGCCCATTGCTCTTAATTAGGCCTCACTTATGAACAATCGTCTACTACAAGCAAGCAATCACGCGCATTTCATTGCGTACTGCCGACGGTTATTGAAGAGCGCCGATAACGACGCCGCAAAATAGATGTTTTCTTTAATTGGAGGAAGTCAGTCGTGCTTCCAGAGCCTGACTCCTCCATATTTACCTTTAGAGCCTGCTGACGGGTCTGATGTACCACCGGCCCGATGACCCCGTGGACTACCTGGAGGGCTGCCTGAAAAAAGTGCGGGAGCTGGGCGGGGCGGACAAGGTGCGGTGGGACACGTTCGTGGGCCAGGAGAAGAAGCCGCTGCCGCCCATCAACGGTGGCCAGTCGCGCCGCTCGCTCTTCAGAAACGGTGAGGCCTGCCATGCAATCATTCTGATGAAATTACAAAGACTTATGGAGTCACGCCATCAGTCATTTGCAGTGTGCTACTATTACCACAGGCTCCCTCTTGTGGTATGTGAAAGAATCACTGCCAGAGTACCAATCAGTCGTATTGAACTTTTTAGTGCATGTGCATTTAATCTTCACTCAAACTTTTGTTTCGGTATAGTTTTTACTCAAGTTTTGATCATATATTCATGTTGGTTAAAATGGTGGTACAGCAGGAAGTACTTGGCGCATCGAGTTCCAAACTTGCAAAGTCAATCCTGCAATTGATTCAACAAACGTGTCTCGATAACAAAAGATGCTGGAATAAAGGTAAAGTAATGAAATGAGGGCAACAACGCTTTAACACATCACAGCATACCGTAACAAACTACAGACAGCAAGCAATTATGCACCTGAGCGCTCATTTGCCATTTCTCAGCATTCATTTTTTTAATACAGTTGGGTTAAAAATAACACAATTTTGAGTTACAAATAACACAATTTTGGGTCAAAAATTGACCGATCCACAACTTGGTTTAATTTGACCCAACTTTCTTGGTTGCTTTTGCAAAAAACAAGCCCAAGTAGTTTTGTACAAAACAACCCAAAAAATGGGCTGTTTTGTACAAAACTGTAAGAAAGTCGGTCAAATTGACCCAATTTGTGTATCGCTCCATTTTTGACCCAAAATTGTTTATTGTTATTTTGAACCCAACTGTTTTTATAGTGCAAGATGAATCTTTTTTTCTGAGAAACAACATGAATGCTTGTCTCTCAGCATTCACAAAGGAGGAAGACGACATTTTAAGCAAACAAACGTTAGTGTGCAGGATGGTCTCTCAACACTGACTTCATGATAACAACCAGGCCAAACAAGACAAATTATTTTTTAGGCGCAGCGACATCACTGTGAATGCTTGTCTCTCAGTCTTCACTGAAGACAACGAAAACATTTTAAACACAAAGGCAGTATCACTGAGCCAAATCTATTTTCGACGCATCAGTCTGAATGCTTGACTCTCAGCATTCGCAAAACAGGAAGAATCGTTTCTAAGCACAAAACACATCAGAGTCAATGCTTGTCTCTCAGCGGTCACTTAACTAGCAGAGGACAAATCAATCTTTGGACACGACAACATCAGACGTGTGGATTCTTGTCTCAGCATTCACTAAATAGGAAGAACAGTTTATAAGCCAGCCTAAGGAAGAAGACATTTTCAAGTGTTTGTGTGAATGCTGAGAGATGAGCATTCACCAGGACAAGAAGACAAATCTTTTTGGTAGACTCGGCGACGATGCAAAAAAAAAAAATGCAAAACTCGACACCTCGTGTTTTTTGTTTTTTGACTCGTCCTTTCTCAGGATGCCGAGAGCATCTCCCATTGTTGATATTTGATCTGTTCCTTCTGGAAATCCCTTTTTAGGATGCATCGCAAGATTTGTGTTACGTTTGTTGAGATTAGAGAGCCAAAGCAAATTTTATTGAGTTCCGGCCCGGACCCATCTGTGCTGCGCTTTATCCCCCCCCCAGGCCATGAATCGCAACGGGAAAACGGCAACACACTCAAGTCCTGACGGTCGACTCCACCGAGGACCAATGCAACCGTGCATTTTTTTTTTCTATATGATCAGCATTTTGTGTTGTATTTCGTTGTGGTGGAGCGTAAATGGGTTTCACGTCATAAGTCAGCCAGTTCTGGCGAAGACCAGGCATTTGGCTCACGGTTGAATTATTAACAAAAAGTGACGCCTCGTTCGTCAGTCTGCTTATTCCAGCGGTGGCTCCCATGCAAAAACGTGGTCGGAATTTGAAAATCAAACACAGTTGTCGCCGTGGCTGTAATCCCCTTTTTTCCTTTGTTTGATGACGCTCACATGCCTTTCTTTGTGACTAGGTGTTGGCTCCAACTCGCCATGCGATTCGAAAAACAAACTAACAGTGCCCAGGTCAATTTTGGAACGAGCCAAAATCCCTAAAAAAGTCACCTTTGAACCAAAACTGCCGACAACCTGTTTATTTCAGCAGCTTCAATCCGTATTTAGTTTTTGGGCGTCGCGTACCGTGAGGCGCACTGTTGACTGGTGCTAATAAAGAGAAGAAATTAAACAATTTCAATAAAGGTTTGTATGTCCGTGCTTGCTTTGAATGCTCATCTCTCAGCATTCACTAATTGATCATATCCAGAAGACGACAAACGCGTGTTTCTGACTGATTAGTCCCAATGCTATGCTTGGCATTAATTAGGAATAGCGAAAAAAAAAAAAAGATGCCTGTTACCGACTGAGCTACTGCCCTCCAAATCAATATCAAATCAGACCTTTGCTCTTTAAATCTGTTCATCGCGATAATAATGTCTTCCCAGACGTGATCATTAGCACAGTCGTGTTGCTTTTTTTGTGAGGTCGACACCACGGGCTACAGTCGATGACGCTTGACGGACAGCAGAGTCATGCATGATGATGATATTTTCCCACACGCACTTATGCAAATGTGTGGATGTGTGTGTGCGTGTGTGTGTGTGCGCGCGCGCGTGCGACAGTGATGCCCGACAGTCCCAATTTCCCCTACAGACGCTACGAGCGCCTCCCTCCCATCAGCCAGTTCTCCATCGAGAGCGACTCGGACCTGTCGGAGACGGCCGAGCTCATCGAGGAGTACGAAGTGTTTGATCCATCCAGGCCACGGCCCAAAGTCATCCTCGTCATCGGTAAACAACAAACACCCACTGACTTCTGACGGACGAACTGACAGACTGACCAACTGACGGTTGCAGGTTGGTTCGGCTTGACAAAATGACAGATTGGCGAATGGCGCCTAAAATGTGGTCAGTAATTATAACTGGACCGCGTCAACGCGGATGCTTTTCTCTCAGCATTAGGACAACAGAGAGTTATATTTGCAACCACAAAGATTTGGTGTGAATGCTCGTTCCCGGGACTTAATGGTGATGATAATGATAATAATAATTTTAGCGATGGGCGAGTGCCGATACCAGGTATCGGTATCGGGCCGATATCGGCCTTATTTGAGGGTATCGCGTACTTGTGAAGTTATGAAGGATGGTGATACCAGCCACCAATACTTAAAGAGGAAATCAACCCCAAACATATTTTTTTCAAGAATATGTTCTATGCAAGCCCACTAGTTGAAACAGGGCATTCTGATAAATATTGGGTTTTGGAATAAGAGTTAATCTACTCGTTTTTAGCCGTCTCTGTCACTTTGTCACTTCTGTTGACTGAAAATGACATCACAGCTACCCAGGGCTCAGGTAATGACCAATCACAGCTAAAGCTGAGCCGTGATTGGTCGTTACCTGAGCCCTGGGTCGTTGTGATTGTCATTTTAAGTCGACAGAAGTGAAAAAATGGCCTCCCCCAGAGGTGGCTAAAAACCAGTGGATTAATTATTATCCCACAAAATTTATCAGAATGCCTTGTTTCAACTAGTTGGCTTGTATAGAACATATTCTTGAAAAAAATATGTTTGGGTTGCTTTCCACTTTAAGGCAAAAAAATATATGACATCGAATATGTCTTCCTTGCCAGTAGTTGGTGCTACACTGCTGATAGATCGATGAATCATCATGTGCGTCAGAAAGACAGAAAAGGTCTTTGTTCACAATTATCTGTAGTTGTGTTAATTGAAGTTTTATGTTTCAGAAGTTAAAGTCCTAGTAGTATCGGCCCTTAGTATCAGTATCGGTGAGTACTCAAAAGTGGATACTCGTACCGGTATCGATCTGAAAAAAAGTGGTATCGAACATCCCTAATAATAATAATCAATATCGCAATAATAAAGGCAGAATTGGAAGACGTGTATTTAAAGATACCCCATTGTTGTGAATTCTTGTTTCTCAGCATGCAGAAAGCTGATGTTTTCTTTCCGGTACGAGCTGCTTCTTATTACTTCAGAGCTCTTCCAGGCATCGAAATGAATCTAAATGAATATTTATTTACTTCGCGTAGAAGCTAAAAATAGCTTCTTGCGGCATGTTTTTCCCTCGCGGTTTTCTTCTACTTAGCTCTGCCTGGCTGCATGTCACTCACTGCGTTTGGCCTAATCAGATCTCCCACATGAACCTGTCATTAATCTCGCAAATGAAGACGGTCAGCTGTACGCTGAGGGGAGGGTGACGCGTTTAGGCTGAGTCAAAAAGACATTTGAGGTTGTTATTAATATGATCGCCTGTGTTTCCCACCTACAAATCCCCAAAACGGACTTGTGTCATAGAGCAGCCACACCACTAGAAAAGAAAAAGATGCAAACCAGGATATCTGGTCGTAACTCCACTGCAGTGTCAATTGTCATTTCAAAATCAACAGTATCAACGCACAAGCATCACGTATCGATATCATGATGTGTCATATTGGTACAGACACTAACAGCACACAAGGGTCGAATATCAATCCGTTTTAACTAGCACAAAATATTGATATCGCCAGGCAAAATATCGTTTTGTCTTACGGATATCGCGAGGTACAGTATCGACACACCAGGGTCAAATATCGATCCGTTTTATCTAGCGGAGGGACAAAATATCGACATGATGCTGTGTATCGATTTCTCTTATGGTACAGTATCAACACACAAGTGTCAACTATCAATCAGCTTCAACTAGGGGTGAGACAAAATATTCACAGCTACAAGGAGAAGCATCAAATATCAATCAGACTTTGGGGCGCTATAATTTTGAGCTTCCTCCTCGCTTGTTTTTGCCGTCAAAATAGATGCTTTACATAAGATGTAGCAAGTTCACACATACCTGTTCCATCAGCCCCCACGCTCGCACACACACAGAGAGAGACACACACACACTCAGTAAAAAAAAATTACCAGCAGCCTCATACCCACAAAAAACACACAACAGGCTTCTCACAAAACAGTGTCTGGCTGCAATACACCCACGCACGCCATGTTTCACACTCACTCACTCACTCACTCACTCTCTCTCTCTCTCACACACACACACAAAGCAGAGCATCAACATTCCCTGTGTGTATATACAGTCATGTAAAAAAAAATTATAAGACCATCTTGTTTTCTTCAATTTCTTGTTCATTTTAATGACTGGTCTGGTACCACTAACGAGCATCGTGTGACTAACAGAAAAGAAAACACGCAATGCCTAAAAAGTGAGAACTTGATTTGGGTTACATTAAACATTTATTACCTATTTTCGTAGGATCGTTATATTTGTTCAAACAAATGTATTATTAGTTGTACCAGTCGTTTAAAATGAACAAGTACGCGAAGCTCGAAGGTGTTGTAATTTCTCCCCCCCCCCCCCCCCCGCGACTGTAGGTGGTCCTGGCAGCGGCAAGGGAACACAATGCCTGAAGATCGCCGAGCGTTACGGCTTCCAGTACGTGTCGGTGGGCGAGCTTCTGCGGAAGAAGATGATCCACAACGCCACTAGCAACAGGAAGTGGAGCCTGATCGCCAAGATCATCACCAACGGCGAGCTGGCGCCGCAGGTAGTCAAAGAAAGGCACAGGAAGAGCACCGTCCGTCCAGTCGCACATAACGAGACATTGATTAGCCGTGTTTGTGTCACCGGGCGGGGAGCCGGACGCGTCTCATTAGCGTCAAGATAATGAGTCAGACTGGCTAGGGAAACGGCTCTCGGTTTATGTACTTAACTGTAATTGTCTAATATTATTCAAACACGACAGGCCGCTTCAATAGGTATACCCCCTGGGTAGTATTATTTTGCTCAACAGGACACTGACAATGAAACAGGAGTTCACAACCGATGTAGAGTCAGAGTCATCCACGTCGTGGTAATTTGCAAAAGTTAAACGGAGGTTGTTGAAAACGTTTGACCTTATCGCGGTGTATCGTTTTCTCTCACATTGTGGCAGTAATAAGGAGCGTAAACGACTGACTGTAAACGCGTCCTTATTCATCGACTGCCAACAAGAGAATGATCGCAATCCAATATTGCGTCAAAAACATTCATACAAACACGCCCCGAACTGTATACCCGCTCGGTGAGAGTAGAGTGACCAGATCCAAACTCAGCAGATGTGGGACAGGGTGCATGCTTGTGGGGGACAATTTGGGATGCAGCTGACGGACACCAAAAATGCATATGGCACAGCTTGACAGGTATTAAGTAACATATAATATAATAAACTGTAACAAAATAACAATTATGGATCTACAATTAAAAACACAGAATTGCAGTTGAAATTATCTGCAGTTACAAGAATACAACACAAACAGCTAGTGAAAAGGTCAATCTCTGAGACATTAATATCAATCGGACAGGGGCGGAGCCAGAAGGTGGCTAATGGGTGGGCCTGGAAAAATCAGGGTGGGCCTGAATATTTCTCTCACTGAGCTCAATCCCCCTGTTCAGACACATCATATATTCAAAATAAAATGACAAACTGAATAATATGAAGTTCAGATCCTCCTTAGACAACCGCAATGATGCCATTCTTAAGATTCAATACAATGAAAAAAAATAATAATTTCATAATAATTTACAAAAAAATTTAAAAGTATATATTTTTTTCATGAATCTCACTGGGTGGGCAGTCTGTCAATCTGGGTGGGCCTGTGCACATCTGGGCCCACCCATAGCTTCGCCCTAGCAATCGAGCTCACAATTAAGGCTCACAAAAATACCTCATATCTTGAGGTAAAGATAACAATAGTCACACTCACACAATAGAACCTTGTCAAATCTCAAGTCAACATGTAGAGCAGGAAGTGCAGTAACAATTTACTACAGTAACAAAGACAATGCAAACAAAGACAGGCTACTACAACTACTGCAATTCAAATTATTTTCAAATTACACAGCCACAGCATGAAGCGAAAATAAAACAAGAGGTATATGAAAAATAGTCATGAGATAACAATATTGTAACTACAATCAATTCACTTGTAAACAAACGTGTCCACCATAGCAGCACTATGCACTTCCAGAAGCAAGGAAAGCACTGATGAAACACTTTCGGTTACGTCCATCACAACTCAAGTCTTTCAGTTTTCTCCATAACAGCAACAGCAGCCACAAAGTTCACAGAAAGCTTTATCTGACTTTATCTGGCTTCACCCACGGACAATGAGTTCCCAGACCTTGTTGTAACTGCATTTCATTTTCTTTGCAGTTTTCTTACGCTCCTTAGAGTCCTCCATTTTCATTAATTCATCACAAAGTTCTGGAACGGGTCGCTAAAATGCGTTTTTTTGTTTGTTTTTGGTAGGCGTGTCTCTAAAAACAACTATTGCCTGCATGTGCGCCAGGCTGTTTGATTGACAGCATACCCCTGCCTCTCACAGTCCCGCACACAGACAGTCACACCCGCCCGAACACCAGTGACCCCCCCACCCCCACACACACACACACGCCTTCATCAAGCGCTATTATTTATATATACTATAATTTTATAATGACCCTGAATGTGAGGTATAGCGCTAAAAATCATCTTTTTGCTGTGTGAGGTTGGTTGGGGGGGGGAGGGGCAGCTGCTGTCCACACAGATGAACCAGTGATGTGGCAAAGTGCGATGCCGACACGAGGCGCTACCGCCCACGTCGCGACTGACGGTGCCGCGCGCTCTCACGAATCGTCCTCCGTAACTGCAGCGTTTGCATCGCTCCCTTCCTCTCAGGCCGCTCGCCAGATGGCCTGACGTGAAGCCGTCAAACAAACAGCAAAGTGGGTCAAGCTCGCAGCTTATTAGATGTGATCAAGTCACTCATGGCCATCGGGCGTTACATTTGCTACTGAGCACATTCAAACTTTGAGCACATTTCTGTATCATTTAGTTTTCTCCCTCAATACAGTATCGATACACGAGTGTCAATTCTTGATGTCGATATCATGGTGTCTAGTATTGCTTTCTCTTGCATTACAGTATCAGTACGCAAGCATCAAATATCAATCGGTTTCAGCTATTGGCCCAACATCAATATCGGTGTCATGATGCATTGCATCATTTTCTCTCGCAGTACATTATTGACCCATAAGTGTCAAATATTGATCCTTTTTATGTAGGCGTGGGACAAAATATCGATATGTATCGTTTTCTCTCACAGTACAGTATCGAAACACAAGCATCCAATGGATGAATTTAAACTGGAGGTGGGTCAAAATATTGATATTGTGATGTATCCTTTTACCTCACTCTGCAATGTAAATAAAAAAGCATCACAAATTGAACTTTTAACCAGAGATGGAAGAAAACAACTGATATCATGACGCACCAAATCGTTTTCCTCTCACAGTAGAGTATTGAACCACAGGCGTCAGAAATTGATCAGTTTTTAACAACTGGGGTAGGATAAAACGCCAATATTGTGATGTATCATTTTCTGTCTCAGCGTACGGTATCAACACGTCAAATATCAATCTATTTTAACTTGGAATGGCACAAAACATCCAAATCTTGATTCATCATTTTCTGTCACGATACGGTACGGATGCACAAAGTTAAATGTTGCCATTTCAGTGTTTTGATTATAATCAAAGTATACTTGCCAGTTTTTAATGAGGATTTTACTGTCATCCAGTGCGCCGTGAGAGATCATCAAGTGTGGCGCGGTAAATTATCCAATGTCAATTATTTTGACAAAGAAAATATA
Organism: Filicampus tigris; assembly: GCF_054856515.1. Classification (NCBI taxonomy): domain Eukaryota; kingdom Metazoa; phylum Chordata; class Actinopteri; order Syngnathiformes; family Syngnathidae; genus Filicampus; species Filicampus tigris. The sequence continues at coordinate 19,659,456 of NC_141226.1, read as the reverse complement.
TTTGTAATTAAAAAACAAAAAATAGTTAATTTATTTATGCCAACCACATAGTGTTCTTCCGCTAGACGACAGAAGGTGCATAAAATGTGCCTTGGCACACTATGGGTGAGAAAAACTAATCTATGGAACTGTTGGAGCGCAAGAGTATCAATCAACAGAATTTTGCATCCGCTCTTGCTTTCGATTGGATTGCAGGTAATGTAATGTTGGAAATACTCCGCTGTACAGATACACACGGGGTCGTCTGCTTTAGTTTTCCATTTATTTGGTCAAATGTCAGTCGCATCCAAAAGGTTACCTGCATTGTTTGCATGCTATGTTGGATGGAGTCCGGTGGACATCGTAAAGGCTCGGAAAGCGCCGACATTCATCCGCCTGATGGAATCTTGATAAGATGGAAGTCGCGGGTGTGTGTTGTTATTTTGAGAGCGGCGCACTGCTCATGTATCTGCTTTTGTTGACCTCCTCCTGCAGTCAGGAAGAAGTAAGTGACGCTAAACGATGCTGGCACTCAGTGGCCTCGAGTGAGCTCAGCCGCAGTCACGCTGCTGCACTCTAAAAAGACAGAAAGAAATCGGCCGGCAGTGTGCCGCTGTCATCGTTTCTCTCAAGTCAAGGCTGGTCATTATTAATATTTATGTGCTTTTAACTCGGTCAGGAAGGGGTAACTGAAGCGGACTTTCTGTGATGCATTAGAATCGTATGATTTATCCTAGCCAACAAGCAAGCAAGCAAAAATTTGATTAAAAAAAAAAAAAAAATGGCTGTTCGAAGCAAAAGAGTTGGTCTTTTTTTTGTCTCTTGTTGCAATTGCTCCTCCTTTGTAGTAATTAGCACGTAAACGCAAAATGAACATACAATATTAGAATGACGCTTGCTAAATTGAGGCCTCTTGTGACACGGTGCGCAATGGTTCAAACTCTTAAGTATTGCGCAAATCAAGAGCTGACAAGGTCTTGTAGCATTTACGCAAGCTAACATGCTAACCGTGGACAGACAATAGCGCACCTGGGAGTGACCATTTGTGTTTTGCAGGAGACCACTATCACCGAGATCAAGCAGAAGATCATGAAAATCCCAGACGCCAATGGCATCGTCATCGACGGCTTCCCGAGAGACGTCGGACAGGCCTTGTCCTTTGAGGACCAGGTGAGTGTCAAATATCACACGCCAAATATATCGATCATCGTGGCGTACCGTATTTTTTTCCCCCGCAGGGTTCAGAATCAATATACAATCATTAAATGCTACTTAGATTTCATCACGGATGGAACAAAATACAGATATGGACATATGTGGCGGCCATGTTGGATGTGGCGATGTTCCCATCAAAAGCAAGAAATGATAAGCATGAACATTCGCTTAGCATCACCATAGGCACACAGCTCAAAAGGAGCGTGTCGTACTTAACGGTTCATATCTATGGCTGCTGTTTAATAGAGCAAACTCTCATCATGTAGCACGTTTACACGGCTCTTAAACATGCTATTTTCGGTACAGTAGACTGTTCAAGGCCTTATCTGTGTCTAATAGGAATAGATGTGAACAAAGGAAGCACGCTAACCTCGTGGCTCATGAACACAAACAGCTGCCCCCAAGCACCGGTCAAGTAATTATGGATAAACTTTTCAAACAGTTTCAAGCTTTTATATATTTACAATCATTTTGTACTGTACTAAATCTCTAACAGCCTTCAGACTAAGTAATGAATATTACACAAAGATTAAAATATAATGCAGTTACATGTGTTTAATTGTGTAATTCTGTACACAAGAGCAACAATGCTAGCTGCTAACAAGCTAATGGTGAGCTCTTCATGCTCACTAATGAAACACTGCATTAATGTGAGGAGGCTATTGTTTTGGCGCAAGACTAAGCACTGAAGCAGAAGTGTGTACTTGGCAGCTGAACGATTACAATAAGTGCGACACAGCCTCGCATGGCTTTTAGCGACGCTTTATTGCAATCAAAGGCTCTTAACGTTTAGGGGTGGCTAAATGAGATGTCGTTGACCCGCAGGCCAGCTCCATTTCTACCGGACCAGTGGACACACCGTAACTGTGACACAGACACGTTTCACAATTCATATTCATATTTCATAATCACACAATGTGGTCACAGTATTTGCTTATGGGCGTGAAGGAGAGGATGACTTGTGTGGCTCACTTTTACGAGTAAATGATTAGCTGCTTACAAACCACAAATCCAAGTTATTTGCTTCATTTTTTACTTGACAGTCAGTCAGTTGATTAGTTACCGGTAGTTACCTCCTCCAAGAGCAAAAGTGTGAGACGAGGTAGTTTGTTATTTAGTCATCTCCTCCAAGTGCATACTTGTGGGATTAGTTAGTCGGTCTGTCATTTAGTTAGTTAGCTAGCTAGCTAGCTAGCTCCACCAATTGATAAACTTTGAGGCCAAAAGGTATGATTTGCATCAATATTAGTTAGTGTAGCTAGTTTAGTTACCTCCTCCAAGAACACAAGTGTTCTTAGTTAGTTAGTTAGTTAGTTAGTTAGTAAGTTAGCACTGAAAGCATCATGAAATCATTCAATTCTGCATGCATGAGTTCTGAGATCGGTGTCACTTTTTTCGGAGCCTCCCAGCTGAAGTAAACAGTTGCTAGGAGACGTGCTAGTGTGACACCTGCTTTGTGACAATGGACTCCGCCGTTTATTCAAGCGTGCCGCTCCGTCGCTGCGTCCAATCATCTCGCTCTAATGTCAATACTCTCCCATGTCCCTTTCCTGATACGCGGCCCGGCGAGAATGCAACTGTTTGTGCACAACTAATAATGGACATTTGTCCCCCTATCTATGCCAGCGACATATAGTGACAGGCAGAACAATTAAAGTAACCTGTGTGTCTTGTGTTGTCGTCCATCAAACAGAATAATAGCTTTGTGCTCGACTAAACAAATTCCAGTTTCCAGATGTCACACCGAGGAAGTGCATTTGTGAGATTGCGAGACAGACGGTTGGTTGGTTGGGCGCATGCTGCTCCTATGCGCTTTGTAGCATCAGCGGTGGCCTTTTGGAGCATTACACCCCCACCCCCACCCCGCTAAATTGGGACCACCACAATAACTCCCTGTAGAGATCCTTTTAAGATCCCCATCGAGAAGCGTTCTACCTCTACCTCCCGTGTCGACATATCTTTCCATGTCCCTGAATTCACACACTTGTCTCAAACAAAGTTATCGTTCAAAAGGGATACTAACTGATTATCATCCACATCGAACTGAAGCCAATCGAATCATCCCACTTTTAAATATACGCCAGATCTGCACTCCCGACGTGGTGGTGTTCCTGGCGTGCACCACGCACCGCTTGAAGGAGCGCCTGCAGCGGCGGGCCGAGCAGCAGGGTCGCCCCGACGACAACCCCAAAGCCATCGACCGGCGTCTGACCAACTTTAAGCAAAACACCATCCCCTTGGTCAAGTACTTCCAGGAGCGGGGCCTCATCGTCACGGTAACAACGCACACTACACGTACGTACAGTTACGACAATCACTATCATTAAAGGGGAAGTCAACCCAAATTTTTATTTACAAGAATATGTTCTATGCAGGCCAACTAGTTACATTCTGATTCCTATAGAATATGCGTCAAGCAGCAAATTCCAGCTGTTTTTAGGGGGCGGCCATTTTGTCACTTCTGTCAACTGAAAATGACATCACGGTTGCTCGGGACTCAGGTAACGACCAATCACGGCTCAGCTTCAGAAAACAGGTGATGTCATTTTCAGTCCACGACAAGCGACGAAATCTAGCCCCCTGAGGTGGCTACATTTTGCCGCTTAATTTATATTCCACAAACGCAATATTCATCAGAATGCCGTTTGTCAACTAGTGGGCCTGCATGGAACATATTCTTAAAAAAATGTTTGGGTTGACTCCCCCTTTAATCGAATATCCCACAGTGAGAAATGATCTTTGTAAAGACTTTTTTTTTTTTTTTGCATGGTCTCTCATTAGCTTGTGCTGCTTATATTTTTTAAAATAAATGTTGAGTAAAAGTTTAGATTTAAAAACTGTGAAATAAGTAACAGTGTCCTTGCAGATGAGGCAGACACAGTTGTTGCTTTGGATTTCAGTGAAAAATAGTCCAATTTCCACCTTTCCTTAAATTGTCGGCCCTCGCTTTCCCTATTTTATTCTTTGTCGCCATTTTAGAAACTGTCTGGAAAGGGTCGCACAGGGTTACGGAGTTGGGCAGAGCGCTGCTGCCCTCTTGTGTGTAAATGCGAAATTGCATTTAGTGTGGATTTTATACGCGCGGCAACGGGGCCTTAAATTTGAGCGCGGGCCGCATTTGGCCCCCGGGCCGCACTTTCGACATGTATGCTCTACGGTGACACACCCAACACAAGCAAGTAAATCTTTTGTTCCCTGCCTATTTGGTTAGACGGCAGCCAATATGCGCCGATTCTGATTTGTCAATGGTCAACGGCCGGCTTGCGCCGGTTCCTCTTCGTTGACGGCCCTATTGCGAAACCTATTAGTTGACAGGGAGGGGTGCAACCGGTCCTGAAATGGACCGGCCGTTCTTGGAAACTCGCAAAATTCCCGATGGCCACCACGCCCCCCCCCCCCCCCCCCGCTAATCGTCGTTAAAGACGCCATCTCCGCATCGTCTGTTTTGGTTAGCAGCAGAGTTCACCGAGGCATCAAATAGTTTCTGGGCGCATAGATTTTCAGTCACAAAAAGTCTCTCTCCTCTTAGCTGGATGCCGATCGTGATGAAGACGAGGTGTTCTGTGACATCAGCGCAACTCTGGACAACAAGCTGTCCCCCTCGCAAGAGTCCGCCGCTGGTAAGCCCATAGCTGACAACATATTATTAACGACATCACCTGATCTTAAGCCCCGGGAGGGCAAGGAAAAACTAGGAAAAAAAACAACAACAAAAAAACATATTGGGAGAAATGAAAAACCTTGAGATGGGACCACAGATTGGGGAATCCCAAAAAAGGTTGACATTTTCTGACTTCTTCAGCACCTTCAAGATAGTCGCGGAAGTCCACGCGTCCGCCACATGCAGACGTTTGATGAAGACACTGATTATGGGTTGTCGCAGGAGTGGAAAGAAGGAGCGCAAGACACTAATTAAGGAAATTTGTCACACGACAACGTGACCGTGGTTTCCCAAGACCACTGGCAAAGTGGAAGATGAAAGGCTGGATCGGACGACCAACGTGCACCTGACACCTCGTGCGCTTTTACGCGCTCACAAGTACACAACAGTCGTGCGCTACAGGGGGCGGGGTCAAGAAAAGTGACGGGGGAAGGCAGGCTGTGACGTGGGCACGGGGTACAGGGCACACGCTCCCTAGATTGTGACTTTAAAAAAAAAAATAATAATAATAACTTGTTTAGATATGTTGAACAGTCTTCACATCTTTCATAGTATTAGTAACTCAGCACGCCTGCTTTGGCTAGTGTTGCGTTCTCACTGGAACGGTGGATTTCCCTTGTGAGATGAAGAAAGTATCCATCGATCGACCGACTGTATTATCTCTTTTTTACGTCTGTAGAGTTGTGAGTTTATCAGGAAGCAAGGTGAGATAATAGTAAGAAGAAAAATAATCTCCCCCGCGCTCTCTGGTTACGGCGCTTGTTGGCATAGCAACCGGCCTTGCGGGGCTAGCTAATCTTTGTGAGAAGCGCACAATCATTAAGGTCAGACGGCGGCAACTTGCCATTGGTTGCGTAAGGCGAACGCGTTTCACGTGCTCTCGTTGAAGGGTGCCATGTTTGCCTCCAAATGTATCCCGCAAATAGTGATGGAAAAAGGGAAAGGAAGGCCTCGATCAAATCGATACATCGGCGTTTGTGCAATTTGAATCAAGCAGCAAAATCCATTCGTTTTTTTTCTCAGGGGGCGGCCATTTTGTCATTTCTGTCGACTGAAAAGGACATCACAACTGCTCAGGTTATGACTAATCACTTCAGAAAACAGGTCAGCCGCGATTGGTCGTTACCTGAGCAGTTGTGATGTCATTTTCAGTCGACAGAAGTGACAAAATGGCCGCCCCCGGGGATGGCTAAAAAACAAGTGGATTAACTCGTACTCCACAAAGGCAATATTTATCAGAATGCCTTGTTTCAACTAGTGGGCTTGCACGGAACATATTCTTGAAAAAAACATGTTTGGGTTGACAAAAGTATATCCATCCATATCATCACTATTTAGTTGTTTAAAAATTCCACTTTAACTGGATAGAAATTCCAATATAGAGCTATCTTTGTTTTGTATTATCCCTCCCAAAATTTCTTTGTACCAGTCTTACTCTGCAACCTCTGCATGAACAGAGAAGTAAGGACTGAGGGCCGAATTCACTCAAGGATTTTGTGGCGTTAGCAAGGCGCTACCCGGTAAAAAAGGAGCAAACGGCCGAGCAGAATGTGTAATGCGTATATTTGTTGGAAAAGTTGCCCCCCCTGTATGCAAATGAGCCTCATTGATAAACAACACCACTAACGCCGGCGCTAATAGCCGCACGAGCTGCTGTATTTGCTTGACTCAAACCGCAAATTGAGGTGCAATTGAAGGCGCTATCAGCCGCTGCAGTTTATCCTTTGTGAATCTGGCTCCGCGTGTTCCAAATATTGCCCTCGATATTCTCCAATACCGCCACAAATCAGATCTGGACTAGCAGCTGGGTGCCGATGATGGCGAAGAGGATGAGGGGGAGGAGATGTATCATCCAAGCGGCGATGACGGGGTTGGATGTTGGGTGTAGTGACGTGGGGAACGGCAAATGTCAGCAGGTCCTAGCAGACAAGTTGTCAACGGATTCCGATTCCGTGCCTGCGTAGTGTCCCCGTAGCACTGATAGGAGGCACATTTGGACACATGGGGACAGCTATGACGGCATAGCATTGTAAACCTCAACGACAAAATTCTTCTTTTGATACAAACATCCGAGACAATTTTCAGTGCAGAGCATTTTATTACAAATTGATTATCGTTTATTAATCGGTTATTCGTCATCCGTCTGCAGCGTCGTCCGTCATTGGCCTTTTTTTCCGGGGGAAATATGTATGTACTATAGGCCGTCCGCCTCTAATTTTAAACGGGCGTCCATTGGTGATTCCGACTTCACTAAATCTTGACTAGCACCCCCCCCACACACACCCCAATTATTAGTGAACCTAAGATACACATCGTCCTGTGAAAAACACGTATCTCCAATTTTGGAAACGTTTTAAATTTTTACAATGCGATGTCTGCAACGCGGAAACACCATTCATGTAAAAATAAGAAAAATGAAGAAAAATTGACATAAGTGTCTTTCACATGCAAGCGACGCTATAATTTTGAGTCTTTGATTAATATTGACGTCAAAGAACATTGAGAATCTTCAATCGTGTACTTTTACGTTTTCTAAACACCAAAGACAGTTTAGTCTTCAATGAAAACATCACAGTCCATTTCGCATCTAATACCGTGTACAATCTTCATCAAACCTGAACGGAGGTGTTCATAAACATCAAAGACACAATTGAAGTCGTCACTGAACGTCAACGTCCACATCGAGTTTCTCCAATGAACCAAACGTGCATGTTTTCATATACCTCAGACTATTTCGAGAATTTGTTGAGCGTAGTCCTTAAAAAAAACACTTTGAATATGTAAACATCAAAGACATTGCGTCTTCAATGGCTGTAAACATACGTCACGATTAGAAAAACAACATGAATGATCATTTTTTTAGTATCAAGCGGTTTATTTTTTTGTTCTTCTTCGGACATTTGGTTTGCGTCCACGATGAGCAGAGCGCTTGTGTTTTCCTTTCTTTCCCGCTCAGAACGCGTTGCTTTCGGAAAGCATCGCTACATGCATAATGCATTCATGGCAAAGACACGCTAAGAGATGCAAGCTGCTGCCTCCCTCCAGTCGAACCCACTTTTTTAATGAGGGGATGAAGAATGCCAAAGGGAAGTGTTACTTCCAGCCCGTTCCCACCGCGTTCGATACTGAAACTTTATCCTCACTGCACATGTGTATCATGCGGTAATGTTGCCCTGGTGCTTTGATGCGGACTGTGAACTTTTTGTCTTGATGAGGGCGACTTTTATACAAGTTATACTTTGTCCCCCACAGCCCTGAGTGAGCTGGATCTCGGTCTGCTGCCCGAATGCAACATGGGCGACTTTGCTGGAAAGAACGATGAGGTAAGATGTTTTCATTCGCAAAAAAAAAAAAAAAAAAAAAAAAGGCAACTTAGTTTTCAATGGGCTGAGAATGTGTATTAAAGCGGAAGTCAACCCAAAGATATTTTTTTCAAGAATATGTTCCCAGCAGGCCCCACTAGTTGAAACATTAATTTTGCGTTTGTGGAATACAAGTTAAGCAAAATGCACTCGTTTTTAGCCATGTCTGGGGGCGGCCATTTTGTCTTCTGTCGACCAAATATGACATCACAACTGCTCACGACGACAAATCGCGGCTGACCTGTTTTCTGAATCTGAGCTATGATTGGTTGTTGTGAGCAGTTGTGATGTCATTTTCAGTCAACAGAAGACAAAATGGCCGCCCCCGGAGATGGCTAAAAACGAATGGATTAACTCTTATTCCACAAATGCAATATTTATCAGTATGCCCCGTTTTAACTAGTGGACTTGCATAAAACATATTCTTGAAAAAAATGATGTTTGCATTGACTTCCGCTTTAAGAAAATGGGGGCTTTTGGGAAACATCAATGACAAGTTTGTACATCAAAGACAACAAAATCAACAAGATGCAGATGTTTTTTGATGCCCAAAAAAAGATTTGAATACTTAAAGGAACTCAACATGCATGTTACGAGTTCTTGATGGACCTAGCGTACCTGATTTCAAAGAGTAAGACGTTTTCATGAAAGACAATTTCGTTTTCAATGAACCTAACATATGTTTTATAACCAACATAGACAATTTCGAGTCTTGGATAAATCTCACATACGTTTTCATAAACAAAGACATTTGAGTTTAGATGAAGCAAGTGTTTTTGCAACATCAAAAACAATTTTTCGTCTAGTCAAAGCCAATTTAGCCTTCAGTGAACCTAACGTAAGCTTTGGTAAACATCAAAGATTGTTTTGAGTCATCAGTGAACCTGCTCTACATGTTTCTTTACACAAAACCATTGGGAGTACTCAGTGAACCAGATAATTTCGTCTTTAGTGAACCTAGCATCTGTATCGTAAATATCAAACAGCTCAGAGTCTAATGCCGAACCGAGAAAACGTCAATCAAAAACGGTTCAGTCTCGAGTTGACTAATGCGTTTTGTCAACATCAAAGAAAAATTCAGAATCATCCGTAACGTAACATCAGAGACAATCTGGTCTTCAATGAACTGTGCGTATTAGTGTTTGTGTTGATAAACAACATCGACGATTACAATCCAAAACTTCAGCATCAAAGACACTTACGTCTTCCATCGACCTCGCGTCCAATTTGACAATGTAGTCAAAGACAATTGCAAATCTTCAATGAACCTTACGTACATGTTTCTGTAACTCTTCACGTGAAGCTTTATCCAGTCTTGTCTCCAGTGTGCAGTCGGAGGCAACTTACAGTATCTGTTAAATAAACAATTAAATCAACATTAGGGGGAAAAACTAAAAAAAATAAAAATAATAATCAATTAGCTGAAACGTTTTGGTGCTCACTTTTCACACGTTCACTCAATATTTTTCTTCATTGGTCGTGGGAGGTGAGATGATATCATGCACGCGCGCTTGTCTAAAAGACCGAAGAGAAGCAAAACAAGGAATAAAACACACTTGAAATATTATTACAGGCTTTAAATGCTCTTCAGTTTGCATTCTGCCAAAATATATTGAATTAAAAATATAAATAAAGATGTATTAAATAAAACTTTTTAAAAAAAAAAATGCATCTCTGTCTAGAAGTCTATTTACTTGTGTGCGACTTTAGGAAGAAGAGGAAGAAGAGCTCGGGTACGCCGAAGGAAGTGAAGAGAGTGAGTCGATGATGACGATGTTACAATATTCACCGCCTTCAGATACTTCATGTCTCGACATTGTGCGCTCAGTCTGCGTGTGTGCGCGCGTTGGGGGCGCTTATCAACATCGGTTGTGTAATTGTCTGGGGAGGGCTGGCCAATTAGTCCTTGATGATATTTGTCTCCAGCTCGCCGTCGCATCGCTAACGCGACGCCGCAGGACGTCGACGACGTTGCGCACATGTTTCTGAATCGTTTTATTTAGAATGAACCTACTGGGTACATTTTGCTAAACATCGCACCCTAGTTGTGTAAACGTCGAAGACGTCATATCTTTTGTAAACAAGACACAATCGACCACATGAGGACAATGTTTTAGTCTTTAAGGACAGTTGACGTAAAGATCAAAAACGATGCAGTCTAATGATCCCGACACGTTTTTAATCTTCAGTGAATGTCAAACTCAAAAACGTTGAACGTTTGATTGACTTAAGGTGCATGTTTTTATTAACAAAACCTCAATGTTTTTGTAAACATCAAAGACCATTTTGAGTTTTCGATGGACCTCATGTGCATAATTCGGTAAAAATGACAGATGGTTTTGAATCTTCAATAAATCAAGCATGTTTTTGAATTTAGACTTCAATGAGAATAATGTTTTTGTAAAATCATGAAAAATGTAGTCTTCAATGATCCAGCATGTTTTGTATAGACATGAAAAAATCTAGTCTTCAATGAACGTAACCGTTAAAAAATCAAATAAATTAAATTAAAATTAAAATAAAAATTTTTAAAAATGAATCCTCAATTAAATTAAAAGTGAATGTGCACTATCAACATCCGGCACAACGTAATCATCAAAGACAATTTATACAAACATCAAACACTAGTTTTCAGCAAACCTAGTCTATATTTTTGTCAACAACAAAGATGATTTACAAACTTGAAACGTATGTTTTTGTGAACATTGAGGGCAATTTAGAATCTTCAGCAAATTCAGTGTTCGTTTTCGCAAACCAAATCAACTTAGGTAAAAGAATTTTTGATTTTGTTGTCAGCAGAGCTGGGCATCGCCTAACCGTCACAAGGTTCTCGTCTGCATATTTAGCCCGCCCACGTGGATCCCAGTCCGTCCCTCGTGGGCAACAACAGCCAATCGGCATCGAGAACTTAATGTACATGTCACACGCGGGCTCCGCACAAGCGTACACGCCGCCAAATAAAGGAAAAAAATATCGGATAAAAACAACTGACACACTCAGTGAAATAAAAACAATATGGGGCACCGCAAGGTATACAACACAGTTTTCTTTTTTTATCTTTATTTGGCTGAGTGTCATGTGTGCGGCGCCTGCGTGTGACGTGGTACCGGTTAAGTCCGTTCTCGACGCCGTTTGGCCGACTCGGACCAACGGTGACCACGTGGGTCGTTTAAATATGCAGACGGGAACTTCGTTAGGCGATACCCATCTCTGGTTGTCAACGTAAACATCAAAGACAATTTCTAAAGATGTCTGTCTGTTTCCACAATAACACCGCATCTGCATATACATGTGCGCGCGTGTGTGTGTGTGCGTGTGTGTGTGTGTGTGTGCACATGCACGTGTGTCCATGCTGAAGTGAACCTTGCTCTCATTTCCTCTGACAGGTTTTTGCACACTGCCCAAAACGCCGAAGGTCATCTTTTTGATGGGTACGCGCACGCACACACATGCACACAACACCTGTAGCGGAGCTCGTTAGTATGAGCTGAATTCAAACGGGAGACGGCAGTCAAGGCTGCTTGCGTTAGTCCAAATATATTTCGGCCTACACGATTGACGGGCAGGGTGCCGAGTGCGACAGGGATCACTGTTAAGACGAATCCAATACACCAAAGGCAGCCCACTAGCCAAACCTTGAGTAACGTAAAAGGGAAAATACCTGAATAAACATTTAAAACTCCAAACAAAACACCGTCCATGAAAAGGAAAAGAATAAAATACAATTACAATTCAAAATACTGTCACGGCAAATCATCCACTGGTAAGTACAGTTTAAAAATTAAATTCATTTATGATACAAATATTTTTGACTCAATTATAATGAAATGAAATACGTTCAGTAATTAGGAATGGCAATACAAGATTGAGTAGATCATTACTAAGAATAAATAGGCTTTACAGTTCAAAGAAAATGACAACTAAAAGTACATGCATAATACAATGAACAAATAAATCATGCGACATTGCATGCTTTAACACAAATAATAATAGAAATTTCAATTTAGAAATTATAATTTTGAAAAAACTATAAATAAATGAAGAAATCTATGAATTGCAATTACATTTTTGAATTTTTGAAGCAGTAAATTAATCGTCATAAATACACATTTAAATTCAAATGAAATTTGAATTTGAATAATAAATAAATAAATAAAAATGACATAAAAATGAAATTGCCATTTGAAATAATAATTAAATAAACACCCCCGAATAAACAAGTGCTAATAGTAACATTAAAATTTCAAAAATACAGAATCTCCAAAAATATACAAACAAAGTTAAACAGGACAAAAGAGAGGGACTTCTCAGCATTTGAGTCGTATTGGAAAAATCATGATCAAATGTTTTGTTTGCGGCCAACTTGCAGTTTGGAAGTAAACATCGCGTGCACACCAAATGAGAAGAATGCGAGAAGGTTTTAAGCTGTGACTTTGCTCCAGTCTGCCAGCACTGTTGTCGTCATGGCAACCCATCACATCCACACGGAATCGGCCTTCTCCGGTGATTCGTTAGGAGACAGAAAGAGGGGGCAAAAAAAAAAAAAAAAAAAAAAAAAAAAAAAAAAAAAAAAAAAAAAGCCAATCCGCCTGTGTATGGCTTATTGAACACAGTGGAAGCAGTGTGGCTATAATGACTTCAGTGTTTATCTGCCACTACTAACAGCTCACATCATCAGCAGCATCGTGATAATGATCAGACCATAACTCCATGCTGACACGCAAAGGAAATGAATTGGCATACACGCGGGTCACATTAGATCACCTGCACAATCTCATGCCCTTGTTATTTCGTAATCAGGCCTTAGCTGCATGTGTGAGCCAAAAGACTAGCTTCACAAATTTGAAAAATGTTATTCAAAAACAAACTATTTTTCACAACAAGCTGCGGTGTTTTGAAATTAAGTTCTATATTGATTTTATTTTACGCATTCCGAAAAAAAAAAAAATAGGCATCACTAAGAACGATTTCTACTTTATCGATCCAAGTCATTAAAGGGACACTTGGATGACATTGGCACTTGTATAAAAGGTTTGCATGTAAAAATGACATCAGTACTAAAATGCCCACCTCAAAAGACTCTTGTCGTGATTTAAGGGCTTACGACAAATTGTCCCGCCCCTTTTTGGGGCGTGGCTTGTGTTATGTTTTCAGCTGTCTACGTCACGGGAGGGAGCCGAGCGTGGTAAGATTGCTCGCTTTGTCGGTTCTGTCGTCTAAAACGGCGAACGATCGCCACCAAAATGCAAATGGACATTACTACGCTTGTCCACTTCAACCCGTGAAAGTATAAAAGTGTTCTGCACAATAGTTTGGATTTATCGACATGAAACGCGATCTCATCATGGATCACCTCCACAAAATCAAAAATACCGTGGCGATCGCTTCTCCACTCACACAGGCTGAAGCGGATATTACATTACCGGTATTACATTATTATTATGAAAACATAATCGTGAAAAAAACGAGGGCAGATTCAGAACCAGCACAAATAAAAAAATTAAAAAATCGCGAAAGGTTTACTTGCATTTCTGATTTAAAAAATGTAGTAAACATTTGTTGACCGGTGTAATTAATTGGTCATAAACAAAAGTCAATTTTTAAATGAATCACATTCTAGCGTGTTTGCGCATGGCTGCAGGCGCCGCCGGCTCGGGCAAGCGCTCACAGTGCGAGCGCATGGAGGACAAACTGGGCCTGCGTCGCATCTCCTTGGCCGACCTACTGTGCAGCGAGATGCAGACTCCCGGCGACAGGGGGCGCCACCTGCGGGACATCCTTCAGAGAGGAGAGCCCCTGCCGGAGGTTAGTGAACGCAACAAAAGCCACCGTCGGCGCCAGTTTCACCGCCAACGCCAAACACATTCCGCGCAGAATAGTTTCAGCCACCCATTCGTAAATGGAATAGGAAGTCGGCCATTTTGGTTGAAAATAGCCATTTAGGGAAAATTCCGGGACTAGTTAAGGCCGGGTACCAAATGTACCCGCCACTGACTATATAAGGGTCACTTCATTTCAAAGCTCAGCAGTTTGTGATTGTGCACTTTAATGACAGCAGTGACCTCTCTTTGGTCTACTTTGACTGAACCCCACCACACACACACACATCCACACGCACAAACACACACGTTCAAAAGCCTCAAATCGTGTGTTTGAAGTGAAATGTCACAGAGAAGCCATCATAACAGCCATAGGAGCATCATCACCTCTATTTAGAAAACTTGGGGGGGGGGGGGGGGGTCAAAGATTAGTTAAGCTGATTTGTTGACAGAAGAAGCAGGCAAATCAAGAAGCTGATTGGTTGAAGCGCTGGCTACAGAAGACAAGTTGATTGGTCAACAAAAAAAGGAGCAGGCTACACAAGAAGCTGATTGGTCGAAGGAGATTGGCTCGTAAAAGGAGTGTGCCTAATGCAAGACTAAAAGTTGTTTGGTTGGAGATTGGACGAGAAGCTCATACGTCAACAAAAACGTGGCAGGCGAGAAAGTAAGTTGAGTGGTGGACATCAACAGGGCGGGGACGCCAACCAATCAGCTTCTTGTCAAGCCTGCTACTTTCCGTTCACCAATCAGCTCGTGGCCTGACCAAACAAGAATGCGATTGGCTGACATGCGTGTGTCACAAAGGAGGTTACCATGGAAGTGCTGTGCGAGGCGGTGGCGGCGGCAACTCGACGTCAGGCCAAGGGCGTGGTGGTCTGCGGCTTCCCCGTAGACCTGAGGCAGGCGCAGCTGTACGAGGCCAAGGTGGGGACGGGACACCTGTCTTCTTCTGCGGTTGGAGGACAAACAGGAAGTTAACTTAAGTGTGTGTCAGATGGGTGAGCCCACCGCAGTGCTCCTGCTCAGCTGCTCGGCCCAAACCCTCGCCGGTCGTCGACAGAGCCGCCGGAGTTCCGCTTCGGCCATGGTGTCGGGTCCGGACAAAGACGGCGCTCCCTGCTGGAGGGCCGACAGCTTCTGGGCCGACGCCGAGCCGGTGGTGGCACACTATGACGGAAAGAGGTTACTGCGCACGGTCAGTAGTACGTCGAGGAAAGCCAACACCAGAGCGACAGACATAAAGGGGGGAGGGGGTGGGCAAATATGTACGGTTGGGATGAAAAGTCTACACACCCTGTTTTAAAATGGCCGGTTTTTGTGGGATTCAGAAAATGAGACCATGGTAATTACAAATAATTTTGCCACCATTAATGTGACCTATGACCTGTATAAGCAATGGGAGGGGGGTTGGTCAGAGGTACATGTGAAATGGTGGCTGACCACCATTTCAAAAGGACTTTGAATGTGATTGGTTAATTCTGAACTAATGAAATTAAATAATTCATGCAAATTCCTTATTTTATTTTACTACTATTCTTTCATTTTATTATTTACAAGAATGAGATAAGTTTATTTACACTAAACAGTTTTAGGGAAAAGACTGCTATATGCAGATTCATTTTAATAAAATAATTCAGGCTCATTTTATTGTATTTATTATTAACTTATTACTAATTAACAAAGGACCAAATAAACTTTTAAAATTAAATCTATGTAAAATACTTTACTGATATTCTTTTATATTTGGAACAACTAATTTTGAATGATACATTAATAATGAAAATATTTTAACCAATCAATTTTAGAAGGGAGGCTGGCTAGATGCAAAAATATCCTCTTTAAATATATTTTGGGGGATTAATTCAATGTATCAACCAATCATTTAATAAAGTCAAATTATATCCCGTTATAATTTTACTGTTTAAAAAAAAAAAAAATCAATTAAATTATTTATTGCGATAAAGAAAATAAATTTTAAAAATATATCTAACAATTTTAATGAACCAATATTCAGAGGGAAAAAATGCCAAATTAATGCACCAGATGTTAGAGTACTCTTGATCTTGACTTTTTTTTTTTTTTCAGATTGATGCCGAGAGGTCACCTGACCAAGTGTTCGCTCAAATCTGCCAGGTGATGGAGTCCTCTCCCGCTATCTGACTTAACGCATACGTGGGCACACATGTGTACACACCCACCCACCTGCTGTTCACCTGGTTGTCACGTGCATTCTTTGATTCTCCCCATTAACCGTCAGTGGGTTTGTGGGCGGGGTTTGACTATATGGCGTTGTGAGTGACAGCCGATACAAGGGCGCCACTGCAGCAGAGCATCAAGACTGGTCCCGTCACGCACGCACATCCCATCCTCATGTTTTGTATGGCTAACAAGAAGCATGCATTCACTGTCAAGCATGAGGATCATTTGAGGACCAAAAAAAAAATTTGTACGTTTGCAAGCTTGCTTATGTGAGTCTGCTATTTACATTTCAATAAAGTTGTGCATTTTGACGGCTGGACTTTTTAAGAGTGATTTAACAGCGCCCTCTGCCGACCAAAAAGCGCAATGACAACGTCAAAGAAATGATTCCCTGTACAAACGAGCACTTAATTATTTTTTTTTGGTACCAAAAATGTAATATATTTTAGGGCAATTGTATGCATACAATTGCAAATGTTTAATTTCGTTACATGTATTCAAGGTGTACATTATTAAATTGTGCTCAAATTAAATATATTTAAATCCATTTTTGAACGAAATGTAAATGTTACAATTATTGCAATTACACCGATTTGAGTTGTGACATCAACTAAAAGACTTCAACTACTATTTCACGACAAATTTATTTAATGGCTAAGCTCATTGCAACATTTGCAGACACGTTTAGAAATTCAGAAGCATCCTACAAGTTTAACACCAGTTTCATAAAACTAAAACAAAGTAAAACTACTGTACTCACCCATTGCAGACAACTCCTGAGATTCACCGGACTACGGCGGTTCCGCAGTATCTACTTATCAAAATAAAGTCATCTGTCATTAAGAACAATGAATGGAAAATTTATTTTCACATACTTTTTATTTCCACACTTCTCCGCTAGCATTTTTTGTACATTATTATTTTTATTTATTTCATTTTTTCTTTCACATAACAGACTTGTCATACACAGATATTGGAAGCAGGAGGGGAGGGAGGGTTTCCGGAGGGGTGGGGGGGAGGTGAGAATGGTGTCTAGTCTGCACAAACGAGATCTATGGGCGTGTGTGTCTGTGTATTTTTGTGTGTGTGTCTGTGTGTATAAAAGTGTGGAGGCACCGAGCACCACCTCAAATCTTTTTTTTTAAGTTTTTTTTTTAAGTTTTTTGTTTTGTTTTTTTAAATAGATTAATAAAAATACAATCTTTTTCCATGGACTTCAACCGAAAGATGACCGACAAAACAATGTTTTTTTTGTTTTGTATTGTTTTAAATGGCTCACACACACACACACACACAACAACTAGCGCCAACTACTGGTCACCATAAACACTTCACGTGATCCATGGCGGCAAACACTGATGGGTGAGAGAATGGGAGGGGAGAAAAAAAACAACAAAAAAAACGAAAAAAAAAAAAAAACCATCGCCGTGTCTGCATATGAAATGCGGCGGCGCGACAGACCGCCACTCAACGCGTGGGAATGTTGCCTTCACTTGTCTTTGTTTTTCTTTAAAAGAGCCGTGGATTAACCTTGCTTTAGGTGGTGGCCCAGCGACTTGTCCGCCCCCAGCAGCAGCGGCGGCGCTGCTCGCCCCACCGCCCGCCTGCCGGCGTTCCGACACAGCGGCGGGATAACGGCCGGGCGATGGAGCCATGCACACTGGAGAGAAGGGAGGGAAGGACAAAGGAAGAGAGAACGAGTGCGTGTGGTGGAGCTACGGGCGCCTGCCGCTCGTCTGTCATCTGTTGGCCGGGAAGTAGTTGGGGTCCAGGTAGTTGTAGCTGGTGCTCTGTGGTAGGCGGTAATCGCGGTCTAGTAAAGTCTCGGGCTGGTACACGGGGTCCAAGTGGTGGTTGGCCTTGTGGGTCTCCGTCTTGAACAAGCTGCACCGGGGAAAAGTCAAAGAAAAGAAAGAGGGACAAGTGAGCGCTCATCTTGCGTTCTAAATTGCAGACGATTAGTGGCATAATCAAAGAAATTGCCTTAAAAAGGAAGTCAATCCAAACATATTTTTTCAATAATATGTTCTGTGCAGGCCCAATAGTTGAAACTATTAAGGCATTCTGATTATTATTTTGCGTTTATGGACTATAAGAAATCCACTCGTTATTAGCTAGCTGAGGGGGCGGCCATTTTGTCACTTCAGTCGAATGAAAATGCCATCACAGCTCAGGGCTCTGGTAACGGACCAATCACAGCTATTTTCTGAAGCTCAGCCATGATCGGTCGTTATCCGAGCCCAGAGCAACTGTGATGTCATTTTCAGTCGGCAGAAGTGACAAAACGGCCGCCCCCCTGAGATGGCGAGATTTTTCTCCTTAACTTATATTCCACAAAACGCAACATTAATCAGAACGACTGATTTAAAGAAAGGGGGAAAAAAAAAAATTCTAACATGTTCAGATTTTACATATGACTGGATTTTAACGACGTCAAGACCTTTCTGAATCCTCTCTGTGGAAAGTGCTCTACAGTACAAAAATAGTCAAAGGTACGTACTTGGAAGTGTCAGCGTAAGACCTAACCAGGCGCATCTGCTGTGTGTGTGTGTGTACGTCTAATCGTGTCTCGTGACTGACCAGTCTGCGCAGTTGGTGCAGAAATCCACGGCGCTGTCCTGCGGACAATCTTGACAGTGCCAGCGCACGCCCTGGATGGGTTCCATGCCACACACGTCGCACTACACACACATATATATATATATATGTATATATATATATATATATATATATATATATAAATATTTAAATATAGAATGTCTGCGACACACTTTTCCGGTGGAATGCGGCTAATGGTGTTAACGTGCATCACCTTGTATCCCAGGTGTTGCGCGCCGGCTTTGTCCTGGCGGAGCTCCTGAAGCTTTTGTTTCTTCAGACGCTTGAGCTCCACCAGCTCTTTGTACTCGGGAAGGTTACGCAGCTCCACGGGGACGTTGTCGTCGTCCTGGGAACACACACACGAACAAACCACGAATAAAAAGAGATGCTTGAAAGGAAGCAAGACCAACGATGCGCACTGGCAAACACGCGTTAAATGCGGATTGGGTTTCTAGTAGGGCTGAACCAATTTGAAAAATAATCTAATTGCGATTTCATCATTTATTTGTTATACATGAATGTTTGGCTCACATCAAAGTAACACAAAAGTGCTTGCTAAAAATAGTGTTTTTTGTTTTTTTTCTTGCGGTCCGTGCAGATTCTCAGTCATGCAGGTCACGGTAGTCCAAAATTGTTGTATCGAGGAAACTGGATTTTTCTAGTGGAATTTTTCGCTGTTCTCCAAAAACGTTCAATTATGAGTCAGCGATTCTCAAATGCTGGTTTCTAGTACCACTAGCGTATGTATGTGGGCTCCCTCTTAGTGGTACGCCAAAGAATCACTAAATGACATGTTCAAACTGTGTGTAATGTTCTTCACTCTTTTTTTTTATTTTTTTTTTTAAATGCAGTAGAGAACATTTCTCACCTCTACGTTGTTTCCATTTAACTTTTAAATGTCGTTCCTTTGCATTTTGTAATCATAGTCTTTAAGGTCATTTGCACACTTTTTGCTCTAATTATTAGGTTTTTGTCCAATACATTTGAATTGAATCATTATTTAAGTACATTTTCCAATATCTAAGCCCAATATTAATATCAAAACTGCGCATTAAGTTTCAGTGGCTTACAATAATATTAAATATGCTTTTTAGGAATAAAACCTGCCTCGTTTTTGATGAACATTAGCTACTACGCTGCTGCATGTTAATATTGGTCATTGTGTGAAGTATCAGAAAGCACTTAACTCGGTTTGTTTTCCTTGGTATGGCTTCACAACCCCCACATTGAGTTTCTCTTCCTTGACTTCACAGCTGAGTGGGTAAAGGTCAGCCGTGCTATTTTTCCAAACTACTCAAAGCGTGGATCTCATTTTGACTTTCTAGCTCCCTGCGCCTCAACGCTTTTTATGCCACCATAAAGAGTTCTTGACAAGAATATGCTCTATGCGCCTCCACTAGTCTAAACACGGCATTCCGATTGATATTGTGTTTGTGGAATATGAGTTAAGTGCTAAAATCCACCCGTTTTTTGGCCATCTGAGGGGGCGTGTGTGTGTGTGAATAATAATTCAAAAATTCAGCCACGGAGGCGACTGATTTGTGCCACACACGTCAACAATGATGTGACATCAGCTTTTATCGACCTCTCCAAAAATGATGACCTCGAGAAACCGGAGTCTAACTTCTCCAAACATTTGTCCCTCATTCCGTCATCGCTCCTCAACAGGCTCTCTGGTGGGAGGAGCTAACATGTAACCAGAGGAGCAAAGTGGGTACAAAGAAATGACATTCAGCCTGAAGCAGTGTCGGGTCAAAGCCTAATGCTGTCGTGTTGGATGCACAGATTATCCCGAACAGCATTAACTGCTGATAGCCGGCACAGCTTTGACTGTGCATTAAATAACTGAATCCGTGGCCTTTGTGGGAACTGGGACACATGCACATGCGCACCCAATAGGAAGAAGAAAAAGGAGAAAGAGCGCGCACGGACCGAATCGTCGTCGGCGGGCTCGTGCATGGCGCCGTAGAACGCCACCCGCTCGTCGTCGTCATCGTCGTCGTCCATGAAGACGGGAGGCTCGTAGGAGGTGAGGAAGGTGGAGGGCCGGGAGAGGTGCTTGTTGAGGTGATGCTGCCGCTTGCCGGTCGCCTGATAAACAAAAAAAAAAAAAACAAGCAGGCATTATTTTGCGGTTTCTTTGAACAGCGGGTGTGGCCAAGGGGTTTGTGTACCTTCTTAGTGTACATGTACAGGTTGGGGGTTCTTCCAGGCACGGGGATTCCAGCTTTTGTCAGTTTGATGAAGTACTTCTGCACCCTGCTGGCAACCTGCAACCATTTCACAGGGAAAAGACAACAGAGGTCACACCCGGGAAACACGCGGGGAGCCGCGTGCAGCAAAAAACGTCTTCGGCAGGGGAGATGACGCGCCAAAGACGCATTTTCAGTCTTAACGTGGATCAGTGGCAGCACAAAACTCACTGCGAAATCTTCTTCCTTTGTTAAACTTGCATAATGTACTGCATATTTATATAAAACCAATAAAAATTATTTATAGCTAATCAAATTTCAATTCATGAATGAACCACATTTTCAGGCTATAAAAACATCCACAAAGTCTTACATTTTTAAAGGCGAATGTAATATGTAAAATTCTTTAATAATATTTTATTATAACAATTATTATTATCTGTTATAATTCCGTTTTCATTCATCGGTTAACCATGTTATGGTCAAAATATGCATCGCAAGCCATACAAAAATGCTTATGTTATATTCATAAAATTCATAAAAGTATTTAGATTAGTTTCGTAATCAGGTACACATGGATTTTGTACATTTGATTCATCAAATATGCTATTATTTTTATTAGTTAAAATTTAACGTTAATCAATCAAATGTACGTTCAGTCAAAATATGTTTCAGAAACCACAAAGAAGATGGCGTTAAATCTTTTCAAATGTTAAACGTATACGGTTTAGAAATATATTCCTTTTTAATGAATCACCGAAATGAATTGTCGTACTAAAAACGGCTTGAAAATGGAGGATTCCGCCCGATGCCATGAACACGTAAAATCGTTTCTTAATATTTATATGACCTGTTTGGCCGTCCGGTTGCCCAACTCGTCTGCGATCTTCTGCCACCTTTTGGACTCCACTTCCTCTGGGGGGAACTTGAGAAGGAGCTGTTCCAGTTTCTTCTAACGGGTCCAAACGCAACACACACACAACATGTCTGACACACCACTGTGTTCATACTGTCCATTCAGACGTGCTTTTTAGTACCTGCTCCTCTGCCGTCCACAGCTGGTTAAACGTGTCGGGCTTGCTGGAGTGACAAAGCCTACCCCGGATCATCTGGAGATGCATAGCAACAGTTACCGGGATGTTAAAGGTCGCACACATAGCGCCAATGAAGGCAGATAAGTGGCACTACTAACTAAGATGTTCAACCGCAAACTAGTAGCGGCAACCAGGATGCTAAAATGGCGGGAACATAACCAGTAACCGTAATGTTGAGAAAGTAGGCACATATCACAAGCAGGCAGGATATTAAACCCTGCGGTGTGATGCAAGTTCAGGCGTACCTGCGTCTGCCTGCCATTCTCTGGGGCGTCACTAGTGGGCAGTGAGGAGTACAAGGTAGAGGTTTCGCACTCCCTCTTGGGATCTACAGGACTTTTTGGTCGGACAGGCAAACCTAAATAGGGCGAGGCGGAGAAATAATTTAAAGCAGGTGAAACAGCTGCCATTTTGGACCCGCCGCCGCACCTTTGTCAAAGATGAGCTTGAGCCGCCTGGTTTTACGTTTCTTGTCGCAGAACTCCCTCTGGAAATCCCCGAGGCCGGAGGTGTACTGCTCCCACGCCAGGTCCGGAAGCTGAACGACACGCTGGGGGCACGGCAGGCCCAGATTCACCTGACGAAGGCCACCGAAAAGAAATATTAGCATTCAAAGGAAGGCTGTGCGACACTGCCTTATTTTGAGGCTATCACCAATTATATTCCTCAAATTTTGAGCCCATTTGGTTTTAGGAAAAAGCTAATGAATATTACATTATTCAAAACAAAAAAAGTTTTGTTGTCCCCTTCTGGGATTGGCTTGATTTCTCCTGTTACCAAACAAGCCTTGAAACTGGTTTTCGGCATATTTTTGTTCCATGCATTGATTTGCATTAATT
The DNA here is from genome assembly GCF_054856515.1 of Filicampus tigris. Classification (NCBI taxonomy): domain Eukaryota; kingdom Metazoa; phylum Chordata; class Actinopteri; order Syngnathiformes; family Syngnathidae; genus Filicampus; species Filicampus tigris. The sequence continues at coordinate 19,636,492 of NC_141226.1, read as the reverse complement.
TCTACAGAAACACAGATGCAGGATTAAAAAAAAAAAAAAAAAGATAATACTCCAAGTGATTGCTCTTGGACAAAATGCCATTTTATAAAGAGAGCAAATGCTTCGCACGTGCTCCTTGCGCGGCTTGGCTGGTCCATGTCTGTCGTCAAAGAGTAACAACGTAAAGACCAAAATAGTCACGACATGGGTGGGAAAAGTAACTTGGCAACAGTGACTGTGCTTTTGTAAACCACCTCTGTGTTCACAGCCATATCGTAAGCGCACTTGAGCAGGGGCGTGCTTTGAACAATAGAAAGCCGCTTACATTTTATTATTATTTTTTTTTAATTAAGGCCACCCAAAGCTGAAAACAAATCAAAACGACTTAATTGCCCTATTCTAAACTGTATTGGCGAGCCAGTATAATAATAACATCAAGCCGTATATTTCGGTTACCCTCTTCTGCAGCTGCTCCACAAATCTGATGGGGTCAGCCAGGGCCTCTCTTTGGTGCCGCGCCAACGTCTCCAAGTCCAGGATGGCCTGCGTGCGCTGGGCCTCGAGAACGCCAATGGTCTGCAGCAACCTCTGGTAACTGACACGGGGGAAGCCATCATTTGAATGACTCAATTCCTGCTAATGTGTCTCAAGTTATCAGAACCGTGGCATGTCAAACACAACGGCCCGCGGCGGCGTAGAGACTTTTGACATTTTGTGGGGGAGAGAAAGGCGAACTGCGCGGGAGTGACTCAGAGGCCCATCAGCATGACTACGCATCCATCTCCTTTAACAGGACATGGCAGGGTCTCCACATATTACCCGCACTGGCCGGTGAGAGGCGGTGCAGTGCCGCAGAACACACCAAACAGCGGCAGCGAGGCTAGCTATTAGCTTACAGGGTCAACTACATTAAACTACATGAAAATGCCGAAAAGACAAAAGCATTATGACATTGAACATTCAGATCAACATAGACATTGACTTTGTCACAGGTCAGAAGGCAATGTTGTCTATTACCAGGCAGTAATAAAGTCATAATTGGTAAATATGTCATGGAAAACACTTTTAGGTCATGAATAGAAACAATCAAATGAAAAACCAGAAAGTAGAGCGGAAACGGCGCTCCTTATTGTGCCATGTGACCACGTATTCTAAAGTTCACCAAAACCTGAAAATCTGGCATGGTGGGACCATCATAAAACGAGGAACCCACGAATATTGTTTGTCTCACAAATTAGAAGTCAGAGACAGGAATATTTATATTTGTAATATAGTAACTTGCGCAACAGTTATTCAAGCAAATACTTACTGGCAATGTAATTATGACTTATCATGTTTCATTGCCACCGCAGGAACAGAACTAATGTTAAACAAAAACAACCTAAACACAACTGGCACGTACAAGCGTTTCCAGTGTCAAAAGCCCAAAAAAAACGCAGAGTCATGCTTCCATTAAATGACTTCTGGCTTGTATCGATCCATCTCTGTGGGCTCGATTGAACCTAGTCGCGGAAACTCGATCCAATTACTTTGCCGCGTGCGCCAACGCTGAATTTGAAACATTCACCGATACCACAGCAAGTCGTCGGGGCGATCGCGTTTCAGTAGTCTGCGCTTCCTCCTGCTGTGGTGAGGACGCATCGGGAATCCGCTTTAAAGGTGCGCCACATATGTCCCCCATGACGTAAAACTGAACTAAAACAGTCAAACAAAACTTGGTTGCTCAAGGTGGAATTTCGCTTTTTAGCCATTTACTCCAGGAATAATTATATTAAACGCCTCAAGGTGACAGTATCCCTCTACAAACGCATTCCCCCTCTGTTGCCGTCTGGCCTTCTCATAGGACAAGAAGTTTAACTTTTAAGATATATCTTAACACTCCAGAAGAGAATAGAATCGCTGTAAAACGCCACTCACTGTCAGTAAAGGCTCTTAAAACCTGTTCCCTCTCCATTGCTCTCTACAAAAGGCAAGTTGTGAGTACTTTAAGGCAACTAGTGAAAAGGCAAGTTGTGAGTACTTTAAGGCAACTAGTGTTAGTTTACAATAAAGCAACATGAATCAAGTACAGCAATAGCTATAAAAGGGACAGTACTACTCTGGATAACTAAACCCTAAGCTGACATTAACGCTGTGCTATTGTTCCTACGTGAATAAAAGTCAACACATTTCAAGACTTTTCGTTTCCAAAACACCTTTGGGATATTTGGTACAACTACAAACAAATATTTGAGGGTTTGCTGACACATAAGGTGCATATGATTCTTTATCTCTCTGCAGCCTGGTAGCAAATGGCCCCACCAGTTGGTGGGGACCACTGCTTTAAAATAGTGTCAGTTAAACGTAGCCTGAAACAGATTTTCACATGGGGTGGGGGGGGGAAATTGTCACAAAGCAGACTGCATTCCACTTTAGAGGTTCCACGGCGGTACGACGCCTTATTTCAATTTTTACCAGCTACAAAATCCCATTAAAATCAAGAGCGTAGCGGGATTATTTGACAGCACAGACGAGCATAAAGGCAACAGTGAAAAGATTAGGCTGAGCTACACGAGTAAGGCGGCAAAGCGAGGTTGGTGGGGCAATAAAATCCCGCCAAAGCTCCTAGCACATACTCTTTGTTATGTTTCAGAGCCAGGTGGTCGGATTCAAAGTAGTACACGTCCGGCTCCTCTTCTTCCTCTTCCTCCTCCTCCGTGGTGTGGCTGCACACCGCTTCCTTGACGCCGTCGACATCCCCGGCCGCCACGGGGCCGCCGTCGTTGCAGCCCGTCTCATCGCCGGGCTCTGCGCAGGTGATCTCGTTGTCGTCAGGGGAACACAAAGAGTCCGAAGGAGCGGCAAAGTCCTCTTCCGTGCCCTCCGCCGCCTCCCCGTCCTCCTTCAGCGGGCCGTTGTCTCGAGGCGGAGAGCAGGCCTTGGCGGAGGACGCCTTGCGGGGCGAAGTTCGCAGGGTGTACCTGTGTTCGTAGAGCTCGGCAAAAGACGGCGGCGTGCGCCCGCTCTCGGTGGGCGGAGGGGTCGCCGCCAGCTGGGGCGTTGTTTCTCCTGAGTTGCTGTTGCAGGCGGCGGGGGAAGGCGAGGAGGCGGCGTCCGGCACCGGCGTGAGCGGGCGACCGTCGCCGTCGCACTCGCTGTCCATCACCTGCTCCTCGCCGGCCAGACAAAGGGGGTCGCCCACCACGTCCACCTCCACGTCCTCCACTTCCTGCTCCCTGGCCACCACCAGCTCAGGGAGCGGGTCCTCCGGAGGGGCTGGGGAGGACGGCGTAGGCGGCTGCCCTGAGGCGGCAACCTCCGCGCGCGCCGGGCTAGAGTTCGTACAAGGCACCGTGGGCTGGGGCGAGGGGGGCGCCCCGGCCTGGCCGCCGTTGAGCAGCGGCGGGCAGCTGGTGGCCGAGGCAGGACTCGAAGACTCTTCAGCGAGGGCGCCGTGGTTCTCCACTGCGTCGTCCCGGAGCCCGTTTGAGGCCTTATGAGCGGCGGGGGGCTGCGGCGCCCCTTCACACTCCACCCGGCCATCTTTGGCCAGCTCTCCTTCCTCTTCCTCGAGGACAGGCGAGTCGGGAGCTAAGTTCGAGTTCCGAGCAGGAATGTCTACACAAGTGTTGCCCTCGCAAGGTTCAGGAACAGAGACAGGACTCTCGGGGCTCCCCGTGTCCTCCTCGCATTCCTGAGATTCCCCAACTCGGGAACACCGCTTGGCCCTTTTGATTAAAGGAGGAGCATCCGGCACCCCGTTCCCTTTATCGCAACGTTCAGACTTCTCAGGGCTATTGTCTTTTCCCAGACACGAGCCGCTCCGCTTACGTGGGCCCGCCAGCAGCTCCTGCTCGGCTGCCGGAGAACTATTACAGTCCTTTGAGTCATTTAAGCGTCCCTGCAACAAGATCTGCCGCTCAGAGTCCTGGAGCGACTGGACGTCAGCTTCCCCTTTAGTTTCCTGCTTGGTCTTTTCCTTCTTAGGGTCCGGCTTGGGGTCCGGTTTGGACTCCTGCTTGTCCTCCTTCTTGGACCCCTGCTTGACGTCCTGTTTGGACACCTGCCTGGAGTCCTGCCGGGACTCCTGCCTCTTCTTGGGCGAGCGGGCCCTAGGCAGCGGAGACACAGCCGTCTCCTCCGGCTGAGCGATGCTGCGGTTCCTGAGGGTGCGGCCACAAAAGTTCTCGTCCAATCCATTGAGCCCCACCGATGACCTTGTGACGCGCGAGGACCGGGACGCGGCCATACTACGGCGGGTGCCTACAATCTCCTCATCCTGGTGCGCTCTCCACTGTGGCGGAACGTGGGCACCTGCGAAGAAAACACAACACTCCAGTGAATGTAGAATTGTACACATAGGGTAGGATGCCATTGTATCCGCCAGTGCCTTTCACGCAGAAACACACGCTACTCAGAAAAAGGGATATTCGGCTGTCGGGTAAAATTTCAGGATTCAGCTGGCATGCACTTAAACCTTTACAGGTCAATTGACCTTTCGTGCAGTTTCCCGCAAAATTGGAGCTTCAAAGGTTAGTTCGGAGGCATAACAACGGAGCCCGCGTACATTTGAATGTAGCTTCTTTCACTGGCAATCGAAGCCGATATTTTCCTGCCGCGGTGTAAAGTTGAACACCCAAGACTCACTGTTCATGTCCCTTTTGTGTTTTGAAAAACCTGAATATAAGCATGTATTTGCACGTTTACATGGCCTTTCTAAACCCGAACACTGCCAATACTCAGGCTTTGAAAGGGCTATTAACTGCATGTAAACGTAATCACTGCTACACTGGTGACGCGCCAATGACCGCAGTGTGTAATTGGCTTATCGTTATCACAATGGCAAAATCCACAGTGGCCGCGTGAATGAGAAATTCCGCGAGTACCATCTGAAAAACGCAGCAGACCAATTTGCGCCCACTTACCAGGAAGGCAGCGCGCGTCTTTCAGCCGGAATCAGATCAAGCAATGATGTTAACGCGTTCAGCCTTCCCACAATCAGATATTTCGAGGACGTCCGGTTTAGCTTCTAACAAAAGTTGACGCACAGCGCTGACTGCCTTCAACAAAAACGGTGTGAGAAGGGGGTGTCATGCTAATGCTGCTAATGAATCTAAAGAGCGCAATAAAAAAATAAAAGGGTGCAGGTCATTCTAAAGTCACATTCGGACACTAAAGTGGTGTCCACTGCGGTCGTAAAAGGAGTTTAAAAGGAGCGCATCAATTAGCACCGCGGAGACAGAAAGGTCCTTTAAATGTGCAGCGGCCGGTCAAAACGTGCTGAAATGACCGTGAAGAAGTAGGCGGACACATTCAAGCCGAGAAGACAAAACCACTGTTCCATTGCTTTTGTACAGCGTTAAGTGACTGTGTCAGTCAGTCATGATAGCTGTAGATTATCTTGTAGTTTTTACTTCCTGTTTTTGTTCCCCTTAATAAGACTCTGTTGAAGTCGATGTTGACTAAATTTGTGGCAGAAAAAAAAAAAAAAAAAACATTTTGGTTTGGGTCTTTCTGCAGCCAGTGTCAAGCATTTAAGTCAGTCTGTGGTGCTCCTGTTTTTTTCTGATAGGGTTTTTTTCTACTTCCCTTAATAGGACTTTCAGCCGATTTTCACAATTTTTTTGTGAACAAAATATTTTGATTTGGGGCTTTTGCAACTGGTGGCTTGCATTAGAGCCCAAGTGTTAGTACTTTTATTTTTGGTAGCTTCCTACTTACCGTTTTTGAACAACTTTCTGTAAGTAAAGCACACTGACTCGGATCTTTGGTAACTGGTTTTGTGCATTTGAGTACTGCTGTTTGTGCCGATTCAGCTTTTATTTTGGTACGTTTCTTCTACTTGTTTCTGTTCGCCAACTTTTTGCGAACAGTCTGTGACCGGTAGTGTGCATTTGCTTGCGCTTCATAACTTCTGGGGAGAAATGTAGACTGCTACGTAATCTTGGGTTTGCGAGCTACTTGTAATCAAAGTGTTGTGTTCTTTTTGTGCGCACACATTAACCTTTCGAGACATTTATTAACCCTCAACACAAAAGTTGTTTATGAGTGTTCCTAACATATTAACATTAGACTTGTTTTGTAACATGACAGTTCAGAACGTTAGTGTCGATAAAAACACAACCTGCAGAGTCAATAAAGATTTAACGTGCACGCATTACTCTCACTCGGCTGACGCCGGCTGCTGAGACGGCTAACTTGACGCATCCATGCATAAAGCAGGAAGAAGGCGAAAGGACTGGAGCGAGCGCTCTGCATTCAACGCAACACAACAAATTAATGAGGCGCGCTCGTTAGCTCCTCTCTGGAGGAATAAAGCGGAAAAAAAAAAAAAACAACAACAACACCCATCAGCTCGGTTGAACAACTGCTAACATATCGTTACAGCTTAGCTCATAGCAGCAAGGGTAATTAGCTAAAAGGCTAACAAACGCTGTCTTCAGGTGCACAGTCTAAATAACGTCGTGCTGAAGATGTGCAAGGAGTGGAGTGTGGTACAAGACGCAGTAGTTACGCCGATATTTAGTTTTGACATATTTCACGCTAAACCGTAACCCAATTAGATGACATGGAAGCTGAGCATGATTGTGAACTAGCATCCTTCCACACACACTGTCCATACAATACACACACACTGGCTACCGTGGAAGTAAAGAGCAACGTCCTGAGATTAAATTACTCACACAGAGAAACCATGGCAGTAACCTGTTTGAGGGTTAAATTGTCAGCTTCATAAAAGCTGTACAGGACATCCAAGTGCAATAAGGGCAGAAAGGAGGTTGCCTCAAGTCACAACGTTGTCCTCAGTTTATTATCATCAGCCTCTTCCACACAGAGATCAAGCAACCTGGCATACAGCGACCTGGCATACCCAGAAATGACCTGACATTGGCGCCACAGAATCTCATTAGGGCTGAAACGATTAATTGAATAACTCGATTAATTCCATTTCAAAAAGTTTGAAGTTTAACACCTGATCACAAACGACTCATTCTACGAGTCCGTGTTGAATGCAAGTGTTGCCGTCACGCTAACCTCGCCCATATTTAACTGTAAGGACGTTCAACATAACTTTTTTTTAGGCCAATACCAGTACGAGTATTCACTGATACCGATACCAAGTACTGAAAACACTTTTACTTATGATACATCAAATTTGCATTAAAACATCTTTGTCATGCATATAATGATTTATCAATGTGTCAAACGGCCACAATGTGGCACCAACTTCTGGCGAGAAGAACTTGATTTTTTTTTTTTTTTTGCCTTAAGTATTGGTGGTTGGTATCGGCATCCTTCAGAAGTAGCCATTACTTCGAAATAAGGATGGCATCAGCCCAATACAGGTACTCGCCCATCCCTACTTAATTGCGCGATGGATAAAATACTTAGCGGACATCGACAATTGCTTTCAACACAAAAGGCCGAGAAAAATACTCAAAGGCCTGTCATTGCAGAACACTCTTACACACAGGTACCGTACTGCTTCTCAGAGCTTCTAGGCTACTTTGGAGGGCGGAAAGTTGCAAGGGCAACTTCACCCAAATTCCGTGATGGTGCCGTTTATTCAAATTAGTGACAGACAGTGACAAAAGCAAGACAAATGCCAGCTTTTAGGGGTGGTGCCGATTTATTGACATTCCTCTTGGAATAAAGTCTTTTTTCCATACTTAAATAGTTATGACTTTACTGCTGCATTGTGACACTCTATAACTTTTGTACAAATATGGGTAACGTGGCCGACATCGGAACAGAACTCCAATGTAAACAGAGGACCTCCTTCATGTAAGATACCTGCGATGTTCCACAAGGGTGGAAATGAACGGATGAGGGTGTTATTTGCCCCCACTGGTGGATGAATGTGTGTGTGTGTGTGTGCATGTGTGTGGGGGTGCGCGTGCGTGTGTGTGTGTGCGTGTGAGAGAGTGGGTGAATGTGAGGCTTTGTAAAGTGCTTTGAGCACCATATGTTATAAATAAAGCGCTAAATGCAATTAGTGCAGTCCATTTACCATTGAAGTTGATGGTGATAAACGAGGCTACCGCCAGGTGTCCTGAGGATGTGGATTTGATGACTGTATTTTGTTTGGTGTTTGTTTAATTTTGAGGAAATTGAAGGAGCACCAGCGGCTGTTTCTATCGATACCAATTGTTGCGGATTACACTTCATTCTAACTAGTGGTGGTAGGCTAGATTCAATTATCTAACAATGTTTACTTTACCAGAGGCGATCTGTTGAGTAACTGTACTGTTGTCTAAAATTTTGAAAATTCCAGGATGCACTGAACTTGCAATAAATGGACTGTGGTATGGTGAGGGAACACTATTCACTGTAATTTTGACTTTACTGTTGCAATACTGTATGGCACATTCCAACTTCCACAAGAATTTGGTTTACATCGCATCCATAGGAAAATAACGATAACATAATTTGACATCAGCAGCAATTGTGCTTGTTTACGTTTGTCTTTCTTAAAAGCCCAAGGAAACGGAAACGTCTGACTTGAGAGCTGTCTGGAATCGCAACCTTAGCCACCAATTTGTCAGCTGTTTGATGCAAAAGCCACAGAAAAAGCAAAGCGCAGAGCTAATCCTGTCACACACCAACGATTTTAAGACTTTTGACGTCTTTCTTTTTTTTTAATTGTTAAATCTCAGCAAACTCTGAATTGAGCTGCATTGAGCTTGCTGGTTCTTGCATATAATTTCTACCATTGTATATACAAATAAATGTTGACAAAGTCTAAACAGAGTATGTTAGCGCCTCATGAAATAGAGCAAAACTAACTTGGGGGGGTGGGGGGGGTCAGTGATTATTTAGGAATTTGGCGCAATTGAAGAGATAAGAGGCTCCATACTTCCATTATATCCTCTCTAAAAGCACACTCGCCAGGCTTGGAAGTGGCAGTAACGTGCTAGCATTCACAATCGTCCAAAAAATATAAAAACATGTCATTTAGGGCAGTTTTAAAGGCGACAATGTGCACAATTATACATGAGCATACATATACACCTGCCAAGCGAGCCAAGAGCGTTGGCTAAGGACAACTAGCTAGCAATTTTAGAGGATTTTTGTCCTAAATTTAAAGCCTAGTGTACTTGTTACTTTTGTGACCACTTTCGTATCCACGTTGTAGTGGGCACACTTCCACCGAGGCCTAAAGGCAAGGTGACATCCACGGGGTAGCGTGGCGTGCGTCCCGTATAGAGGGGCTCGGATGCCCGCATCCTCGCTTGGCATGTGCCGCGCAGGACCGGTTGCTACTCGACTTAACAGCAACAGTTCAAGACGGGGACGCAGTTCCTCGAGTTAAATAAAATATGTACATGTAATACACACAGGTGTGGTTTTATATTAACAACCCAACCGGGGACGGTAGGCGAGCTAAACGTTAGCGGCAACTTGACTGCAAAACGCCGCTTGGTTAGCCCTTTAATCGGGCAAACTCCCCGTTAGACTTGTGGCTAAACACGGTGCGTTAGCGAGCCATAAACGGCCGAAATAAGTAGAGAAGCTACCTAGGGAGACTCCGGTGTGGCGGGGGTTCCACGTTAATCCATTCGGCTCGAGAGGCGTCTCCGCTAGGCTAGTCGAGTTGATAAAACCGGTAGGGAGAATCGTGGCAGTCTGCCTGTAGCTAAGCGTTAGCCAGTCTAGCTTAGCCGATTGTTCCGCTCTCAAACTTTGCCGTTTAATTCGCAAACGGTGCCGGTCCTCCACAAACAGTCCCGGCAATTGTGTCGTTTCCCCTCCAGCGCCAGACAATCGAAACGCTCCATGGCCCGGCTAAGCGTTTGCGGAGCCCCCAAAAGAATGTAGCACGTACCTCACTTCCGTACGGTCGCTGCACGCTCGCTCGCAGCCATGTTTTCACAGTGCAGCCGAGTGCTCCGGGTCGGGTGTGCGAGCACATTGAGGCGAGGGCGACATTCGTGTGCCGCACTCGGCGACATGTTTGTCTTCTCATGGCCTGGAAATGCCTTCGAATCCACAGAAAATGTGGACCACGAGCGTTATGTTGACTTTGTGGTGATTAGTGGATTAATTTGGAGGAAAAGACATTCATATTCTGACTGTTTGCTTTCCTTTGGTGTGACTCTCAGCAGGAGCTGGTTTTGAGCAACTTTTTGTGAACAAAGGACTTTGATTTGGATCTTCAGGCACTGTGCATGAGCCCTTGCTTTTATTTTGATAGGTTTCTACTTCCCATTGTAGTTCCCTTGAGCTAGAGCCTGACTTTTTTGTCAGCAATTTGGATTTGATCTTCTGTGCTTGGTCAAGTGCATTTGAGTATCAGTTTGTGCTGTTACAGCTTTTATTTTGGCAGATATTTACTTCCTGTTTATTAATTTAGATCTTTTTTTTTAATTGGTGGTGCTCATTTGAGTCACTCTGTTAGTGTGTTTGAGTCCATTTGTTTGTGCGGATACTGAATTTATTTTGGTAGGTTTCTCCTTCCTGTTTCTATTCCCTTGTTAGGACTTTACATTTTGATTTGGATCTTCTGTGACTATGTTTGACTCTGGTTATTCGTCAGGTTACTGATTTTATTTTGGTATGTTTCTACTTCGTTTTCACTTGGTAACATTCTAAGCTTTTGCAAACAAAGGAATTTGATTTGGAGCTTCCAAAGCTGTCGTAGTACATTTGAGTATATCTGTTTGTGCTTTTACTTTACTTCCTGTTATGTTCCCTTGATTTTGACCAGGTTTTTGCAAACACTGATTTGGACTCAGCCTGGCCAACTTTTCAAAAACAAAAAGGATTTGGATATGGATCTGCTGCGACTGGTTTTCAGCATTTGAATCAATGTATTTGTGCTGCTCCAGCATTTTTTTTTTTTTTGCTCTGTTTCTAATTCACGTTTCTGTTCCCTTGATAGGATTCTCAGCCAGAGATGGTTTTGGCCACCTTTTTGCAAACAGAGCACTTTGATTTGGATCTGGTGTTGTGCTTTTGAGTCTGTGCTGTTTGACAAGGAGCACAGAGAGTGAAGATGCTACGTTAGCTTCTCGAATGGTGTAGCCACTCCTCACTTGTGATCAAGATTCATTTATGTTGTGGGTCAATCAAGATGAGCACACGTTTATCAGGTTTTGCTCCATGTTTGTTTTTCTTTTATTGTGCAAGGCATCCAAAAAAAAATATCGGGATAGCTGTTACTGACTAATGGTCCATAGGCTAACACATACGGCATCCAATATGCAAAATAATACCCTCAATTAAGACTGACAATGTTGCCGATTACTACTTACTATACTGCGGTGTAGTGTCTAGCTAGGCTTGGTCGTGCACAGTTAGGAGTTATGAGATTTGCAATGTTAAAAGCATGCATTCCTATTTCAGGTACTTTTGGATATATGTACAAAACAAAAAAAAAACAGTCAACTATTCACATCCTTTTTTTAAACTCCCTGTCTGTGATAAATAAGCAAGTGCTGAATCTTAACCAACATACACCATTGTTACATTCAAATATCTGCATGCCCGTTTGTGTGTCGAAACAGCAGCGATTCTCAACCGGTGGACCCAAAAGTCGACAAAAAGCCATGCAACTTGTTTACAATAAGAGCCGAGATGCCAAAATGGATGTGCAGCCATTTTGACTAGATGCTAGGGCTCTCAAGTACTTGAACGAACCTCTATTCGGAAATTTGCCCAAATCTGAAGTACGGTAGGTATCATAAACAAATGGGTAACACCAAATAGCAAAGGTTTTTTTGAGGCTCTGCCATCTGATGCGCAGGTGAAAGTCTCGTAAGACACATGCCTGGAATTGAATAGGAAGTCAACCATTTTGGTTTGACGCAGCCATTATAGGCAGATTCCATAGCTCTGAAGTACTTTAACTCCTACTAGGGAATTGACCAAATTGAGTTCCACCAGGAAACTGGTATACTTAACAGATGCCATGAAAAAGGAGGTGAATGATTAGAAAATTCAGCCTCGAAGCTAGTTTCACTTGGAAACTGGGTGGACATGTTGATATAATTCGGACTCAAGAAAAAGTCATAAGGACACATACCTGGCTGGTGTTGAACAGCAACTCTTGCCATTTTGGGTGAATTCCGGGGCCAGCACTTGCCAAAACCTCATGAGGCAATTCACCCAAATCAGAAGCAAGTATCCAAGACAGATGGACGGAGCTCTTTTGTCTACCTCATCTAATGTGAGTGGAGCAAAATGAGGCAACAAGTGCCATCAAAGTTTTATAAAAAGGATTTGTTGTGCGAAAAGGGTTACCAGACCAGTTGAGAAGTGCTGCTCTACACGACAGTACACAATGGATTCCTGAGACTCGTCGGAAATTAGTCCCTTCTTCATAGCCTTAAGATGTCCGTCGGTGGAAGTGCTAAGTGTCATGACAAAACACGTGGTACATGTGCTCATTTGGTCAAAATAAAATGGCATTCCATGGATAGTTGTTGTTGTGGTTGTTATCTAGCTGCACACATTTAAAATAGTGACACAAGACAACTGCAGTGCTAATAGAAACATATGCACATTTGTACAACACGACAAAGTTTTGATTCCCTTTTCGGAGCGAGCTGTCGCGTAAGCAGTTATATGTTGCCTTTCTTCTTTTTTTTTTTTTTGCGTGAATGCATTTCAAACCAAAGTGCAAAAAATTAAAAAGGCCTGTTCGCTCGTTCTTTGTTTGCTTTTGTTTTAGTCGTTTGTTTTTAAAGCGAGCGCGTCTCCACCTCGATCTTTTCCTCCGACTGGTGTGAGGAGTCCGCGTCCTGGTGGCCGGCGACCACGCTGGGCCGCACAGTCACCAGCGGTCCGCCGCCGTAGATGGCATGCAGGAAGTTCCACGTCTCCTCGGAGATCTGGCCCGAGTCGGCGCCTGCAGAGACGGGGGGGAGGCAACGTTTACCACCTCGAAGGTCAACAAGATTCGTGAGTTGAAAGCATCGTCATGCTTTCACGCGAGACTTCAGCTAAGTGAACTTCAAAAGCTGGAGTTGGCAAACTGATGTGCTCATGGGCCACATTTTATTTTTAAAATGGACAGATAGGCCTGGTGATTAAAGTGGAAGTCAAGCCAAAAATGTTCTTTACCATAAGTTCTATGTTGCCCCCACTAGTCTAAACGCAGCATTCGGATTAATATTGCTTTTGTGGAAGATGAATGAAGCAGCAAAATCCACCAGTTTTTGTCGGGTGGATCGCTATAGGTGTCCACTTGCTGTCGACTGAAAATGACATCACAAGTGCTCAGGGCTCAGGTACCAATCACAGCTCACCTGTTTTCTCAAGCTGAGCCATGATTGGTCGTCAGCAGAGCCCTGAGCAACTGTGATGTCAATTTCAGTCGACAGAAGTGACAAAATGGCCGCCCCCTGAGATGGCTAAAAACGGGCGAATTTTACTGCTTAATTCATATTCGACAAACGCAATATTAATCCAAATGTCGTGTTTCAACTAAAGGGCCTTCATAGATCATATTCTTGTAAAGAAAATCTTTGGGTTGGTTTCCTCTTTAGAGCACCTTCTGGCTCTCAGCCAGACATTTTTCACGGTTTGACTTTCCGCGTTTTAATTATTTAGCACGGGGTTACCTTATTTTAACACTTTTACTTTTAAGAATACAACTAATACAAGGTTTAAAAAAGGCTAATTTTACAATGTTAACTGTATTCTAATTTTAACAGAGTTATCATTATTATTATTATTATTATTTGATTTAACAGCAACTACATTTTTAGACTTGTATAACGGTTAAGAATGTTCAAATGTGACTTAAAACATTGCCTGATAAGTTCAATATTTTATGGCGATAGAGAATTGAAAATGAAATGAGAACAACTTGCAAGTCAACCAGCTTCCACTAAATTTTCAGGAGTGAAGAGATGATGCATTCTAAAAACATTTCAAAATGACTTCTTGTACCTTGTTTGAGCGTTAAATGGCCAATCTTGTTCACTGCTATCTTGGAATTATCAATGGGTCCTGGTGGATCTTGAAAAAGAGAAATATCTCAATTAGTTATTCTCTTACATACATACACACAATCTTTCTTTGATATCTTGCTTATTAATTTCAGTGTCAAATGTTGACATGCACGGGAATTTTTTTGTAGCAACAGTGCATACAGCATCGGAAATGGTGGTGGGGGGCGGGGGGGACTGTCAGCTATTATACATAGATGTGGCAGTACAAAAGGGAGAGGTGCTGGAGAAAGTCAAACGAGAGTAAGCTGTGGAAATGTGAAATATCATTTTTGATGACTCAGGGGATTTGAAGAACCTTGACGATAACTTAAAAGAAGAATCCATTTCATGCTTTTTTTGGGGGATGCAAGAGTATTTGAACCCTGTGCAAAAAAAAAAACAAAAAAACATTTGCCTTATTTCCACGAGCTATGAACTGAGAACACTGACCAAATGTAAAAGGGAGACATTTAGTTAAGGCAGGCGTGTATTTGTCACAGCGTCTTTGATAGGTGCTGCTGTTTTGGTTAGCAATCAAGTTACCAACATAGTTCGAATGGGCTCAATGGATAGCTTTTTCATGTTCGTGTGTGAATAATAACACACAGTATATGTAGCATCTCTCTCTATTTGACAGAGATGTTAAGTTTTTAACTGCATGTTCGATAGGTGCTGCAAAGATATATACCGGTACTGCCTTACATCTGTTTGAGGGTGGCGTTTATTTGTCACGGTGTCTTAGATAAGTACTGCTATTTTGGTTAGCAATCTAGTTATTATGGGTTCAACTGTTAACTATTTAATGCCCCTGTGTGAACAATAGTATATCGTTGACATCGGGCTGAAACGTTCCATTTCAAAATTTGGTGAATTCTTTTTTTTTTTTTTTTTTCACAAATTTACACTATTTGTCCATCCACAGATGTGGGTATTATTTTTACAAATGATTGACCAATCTAAAGTGTAGTTCATCTTTGATGCAATATTAATGGTTGAACGAACGTGCTGTTTTTTGGGGTCTCGAGAAAAATGATTTTTGACATACGGGGATTCCGCCCTACGCCAGTGATAAAGATCATCGGCATTTTTCTCTTTTACGTTTTTCTCACCCCCGGCTAAGTCACGCATGGTGAGGGATGGAGGGATGGTTAACATTTGAAAATTTCCCCACTGTGGGATCAATAAAGGCATTCTTATCTTATTTGCGCAATAATTGCATAATTATGAAGTAACGGTATCCCTTTTTTGCCACCATTATATTGCTGTCAAAAGGGCAGTGTATATTTGAGGGAGGTGTTTACTTCTTTTTTTCGGCTGGCACATCCAGCGACTAATTGGGACAAGGAGGGGCAACTTCACATCTTCTTTGAGAGGTGATGACACATTTATTTCACATTCTAATTCGACGTGTGTGTACTTCCACTTACCGTTGTCTTTCCCTTTGACAAAACCTTCCCACTCGCGGAACCACTGCATGCTGATGCAGTATATGACCACTGGAGACTCCTCATCCTGGAAGGCCTTGTTCAGCTGCAGAGAGAGCAAATAAGGAGGTAGGAGGAGTGAGTGTCGCTGGAGGAGAGTGGCGAGAGGGAAGAAGAGAAGGTGGCGGGGGAGGCAAGCGGGGGAGGATTTTGCCAAGAATAAATGAAGTGAGGATGAAAGGACTGTGTGAGGAGATGGAAAACTAAATCAATTCTCTCTGGTCCTTCGCTGTAATTACATGACATTCTGAACACACTGTGCCTGTGTTGTCTTTCTGGGAATTGAAACACTTGCTGTTCTTGATACGCGCACGCGGTATTTTATAACGATATCTCAAACATCAATAGATACGAATTCATCCACCTATGCCTTTTATACGCATTCGTGCCTCTTTCTCACTGAGATGTTGAACGTTTTCAGGACAAATCACGAGTCGCACGCAGCAGAAGAAGCTAAAATAAATTAGTCACGATGCACAAACTGTTTGATTCTTTTTATTCTATTTATTACTGTATGTTTTTATAAATTACATTATAACAGAGTGCTATTTTCTTAATTAAAAAACAATATATTGCATTGATGGCGCACTTTCACACAACAATGTAAGTGTTGATAACTGCTTTTAGCACAGAAGAATGAATGTTGCGTGTTAACCTTCACATTCACATTCACATTCAGTCCCGACACCGCAGAATAATAGCCTTACACCGGTACCCACTTCTGTTCCGGCTCTGACACAATCTCTGAAGGCGGTCAAATGCCGGTTAGAGGGACGGGTGTGGGCCCATCTCACGGACGCTAAGGCAGCTGCATCTGTCTCGATGCATTAATAATGAGGATTTCATCACCTTTATACCTCTCATCTCCCTCTGGGGTGATGAGCACAAAACGTAGCCCAAAAATTGCACATTAACACCAATACAATGTTAATGGCACCAATAATATCTCAGATAATGATCCAGTTGATTTACAATGCGGTAGATGGGGGGGGGGCAACTTACCCGGACAAACATGTCCAGCTCCGACTTGCGCCGCTTCTCCAGCTTCTCGACCTCAATCTGGCACGTGTTGCAGACGTACAGGTGATTGACGGCTGGTCCTCCCGCATACCTTAGTCGACAACCAGACCCGTTAAGTTGCCGGGTGACAAGCGTGATTACAAGAGCAGCCGGGGTGAGTCAACATACCTGCTGTACAGGTGGTCCCACACGTTCTGCGGTACCACTATGGCCAGCTCTTCGATGTAGGCTGCTTTGTTGGGTGGAACTCCTGACATGACAAAAAAGGACATTCAAGCCAATGGCCACAGATATCATACGCAAAAGTCAATCCATCTATGTGTCACAGTACCTCCGTGCGAGCACAGGAAATCGTCATTGGAGATGGGCCCCGGCTCAGCGAAGGTCTTGAACTTGTTGAGCCACTGGCGGGAAATGTAGAACTGCAGCAGGCTGGGCTCCATCATGTTGAGCAAGCCCGACACCCTATTGCGCTCCTTCAGCGTGTCCTCGTTGCTCTTCCTGCGCGGTGGGAGTAGACACAACGTGGCGTTATCTGGTGTGAAACTTAGGCAAAGTGAAAAGCAACTAATGGAAGTTTTAAATATTCACAAATACAGTGGTATCGTCAAGTTTCAAAAGCCAAATGCATTACAAATGGATTACTAAATTTGAGCCACATTCTGGGGAAAAATATGCCTCGGGGGCTCATCATGTGATGTAACGCAAGAAAATCACCAAAGACTTTCCCCAAAATCATGTGAGAAAATCTGGTAAAAATTTCCCCAAAATCCTAAGCAACTTGCACAAAATTCTGCAATAAAATCTTGTGAGACTAATGCAGAATCACGCTAGGTTTCGGCTACATCTCTTGGGATTTGTGCAAAATGCAAATACTAACTCTCACAATACTTCCACTAAATCTCTGAAGACTTGCACAAAATCACAAGACCTCCGCTAAATCATGCAAGGCTTCTGATAAAGAGAGACTTCTAAATCTTGTGAGATTCCTGCTATATCACAAATTGAAACTAAACACACTGACTCGGAGGACGTTATTTCGTTACTGATGGTGGGACAGAATCTTTATCTGTGTGGTGCTCTGTGGCGAGACAATCAAAGCAGATCACACACACCATGCGACTAAAGTTGTTAAATTTCAAAATTTCAAACTTTATGTGTGGAGTCTGTCACAGATAAAAGAATATCTTAATATTTGAAAAGTCCTTATGAGTGTTTCAGGCCTTCGATGATCCGATTTAGGGGATATTGTTAGGGATCGTGGTGACACTACTAGGTGCCACTGCAGTGACTTTTTTGTGTGCAATTACTAGCATGGTGGCTTACTTGTAGAAGAGCACATAAGCCTCAGCGTTCTGGACGCAAGATTCTGACACCTCGGTCACGCTTTGGTCATCAAACTCATACCAAAGATTGTTTAGGTCATTCCTACAGTAAGCAATGTAGTGGCCACCTGCGAAAACCAAGGGAAGAGGCGGCGAGTTATAACACCAGAATTTGGGGACCATAACAAGACCGTGCGGCATTTCTATCGGTGGCCACTCACTGCTGGCGGTGCCATGGTGGCAGATGACTGACAGCAGGTCGTAGTTGGCAGTCTGTGTTGAGCTGTCCTTGGCTAAGAAGGGTTGCAGGTCCAGGCCCTCCAAAGGGAAGGAGACGTGGGTGCCAATCTTGGTGGAGAACATCAACTCGTGCCTGAAGCGTTTCAGGTGGATACACAGAATCTAAACCAAAAGACGTTCATTTAAAATCAGGCGACTGAGGCCAAGGCTTAGTTTTTGTGATGTCAAGTTTATACCTCTGGCAAACTTTGCATTTTGCAAAACTTGACTCCATTTCGTAACCTTGAGAGGGAAAAGGATGATAAACATAATTTAAAATGCCTTGAACGTTCCCCAAAAATATATCTATATATTTTTTTTAAAGATACTTACTTCTTGCATTTTTCACAGCTGTACATGTTGTCGCCTAGAAAATCACATCACACATTGAAATGAAAAAAAAAAGAAAGAAAAAGTCAAAAATCTAAAATCAAGTCAAATCTCGGAAATTCTTCGGATGAATCACATTAGATTGCCGCAGGATCATAATAGACTGAGATAAAATCTTGCAAGACCTCCATGAAACCTCACAAGAGTATGAAGCACAAAACTTCAGCTAAAACGGGGGAAAAAAAACTCAGCTAAAACACGCAATACTTCCAATTAATTATACAGAACTTCCTCTAAATAACACGACGTGTCCGTAAATTGCGCTTGTTTCAAAAATATATCCATAAACATGACCCGATTTTGATACCATAGGAGACAACTGACAGGATACAGCCGAACTCATAATAGCTGTAGCTATTGGTTCTCTTTATCCAGCAAACTAGAGGAGATTAATTCAACAGCATCTCTGTTCGGCATTTGACACAATGGATTCATTGATTACTACGCCCATCCCTAAAATAAATATCACCTTGCTCACCTTTCAGCTCGTCCCTGGCAAAGAAGGCCGCGAGACAATCTTGTAGCGTGACCACCGGACCCCAGAACCAGCTGAAAATAGAAGCCGACAAGATGGATGACACCTGCTCTTTTGCCAATGCCTTCAATGTGTACGTCCTGTACCTCTTGATGTATTCCATGACGAACGCGATCCAGCCCTGCGGCGCGTACGCTTCCCCGCAGGAGCCGGCTTTCACCAGTGATGTCTGGTGGGTAGCGGAGTGCAGTTTGGCCAGGTCTTCTTTACCCGGGATGGGTAAGGAGATGTCCTGGAAGTTCTCCAGCGTGACCGACACCTGAAAACACACAGTGTTGCTGTTGAGCGTGTTTATGTACGCTCGGGTGACAACGACCGTGACCCCCCCCCCTCCCACCCCACACTTACCCGATCACAGGTGAGGCACTGCACGGAGCTCACAATAGTCCCGTCGAACACGTCCGAGATGACGCTGTGGTACCTCCTCTGATACTTGCTCTTGGCTGGGGAGAATGTGCTCATCGCTGTCGAGAGACAGCAAGAGGACATACTCGATAAGAATAAGCCCCGTCCACCAATTGAAAATATGGAAAATGGGGAAAAACGAGCAGCACACTAACAACCGATGACAAAGGAGAACGAGAACTGATGTCCACGACATGGACAACAGGTTTAGAAAAAAAAAAAAAAAAAAAAAAAAAAAAAGGGTTAGAAATATATATATATATATATATATATACCCTGGAGGTGGGGCTCGACGGCGAGCGCCTGGTGGCCGGGCCTGCACCCATGGGGCCCGGCCGGGCTCAGCCCGAAAAGGATACGTGGGTCCCCCTTCCCATGGGCTCACCACTGGTGGGAGGGGCCAAAGGGGTCGGGTGCCGTGTGAGCTGGGCGGCGGCGGAAGACGGGGACCTTGGCGGTCCGATCCCCGGCAGCAAAAACTAGCTCTTGGGACATGGAATGTCACCTCTCTGGCAGGGAAGGAGCCTGAGCTGGTGTGTGAGGCTGAGAGGTTCCGATTAGATATAGTCGGGCTCACCTCCACGCACAGCTTGGGTTCTGGTCCCAGTCCTCTCGAGAGGGGTTGGACACTCTTCCACTCTGGAGTTGCCCAGGGTGAGAGGCGCCGAGCAGGTGTGGGCATACTTATTGCCCCCCGGCTTGGCGCCTGTACATTGGGGTTTACCCCGGTGGACGAGAGGGTAGCCTCCCTCCGCCTGAGGGTGGGGGGACGGGTCCTGACTGTTGTTTGTGCTTATGCACCAAACGGCAGCGCAGAGTACCCACCCTTTTTGGAGTCCTTGGAGGGTGTGCTGGAGGGCGCTCCACCTGGGGACTCCATCGTTCTGCTGGGGGACTTCAATGCTCACGTGGGCAATGACAGTGAGACCTGGAGAGGTGTGATTGGGAGGAACGGCCCCCCCGATCTGAACCCGAGCGGTGTTCGGTTACTGGACTTCTGTGCTCATCACGGATTGTCCATAACGAACACCATGTTCAAGCATAAGGGTGTCCATATGTGCACTTGGCACCAGGATACCCTAGGCCGCAGTTCGATGATCGACTTTGTAGTCGTATCATCGGACTTGCGGCCGCATGTTTTGGACACTCGGGTGAAGAGAGGGGCGGAGCTGTCAACTGATCACCATCTGGTGGTGAGTTGGCTCCGATGGTGGGGGAAGATGCCGGTCCGACCTGGCAGACCCAAACGTATTGTGAGGGTTTGCTGGGAACGTCTGGCAGAATCCCCTGTCAGAAGGAGTTTCAACTCCCACCTCCGGCAGAACTTTTCCCACGTCCCGGGGGAGGCGGGGGACATCGAGTCCGAGTGGACCATGTTTCGTGCCTCCATTGTTGAGGCGGCCGATCGGAGCTGCGGCCGCAAGGTGGTCGGTGCCTGTCGCGGCGGCAATCCCCGAACCCGCTGGTGGACACCAGCGGTAAGGGATGCTGTCCAGCTGAAGAAGGAGTCCTATCGGGCCTTTTTGGCCTGCGGGACCCCGGAGGCAGCTGACGGGTACCGGCAGGCCAAGCGGAATGCGGCTCTGGCGGTTGCTGAGGCAAAAACCCGGGTGTGGGAGGAGTTCGGGGAGGCCATGGAAAATGACTTCCGGACGGCTTCGAGGAAATTCTGGTCCACCATCCGGCGTCTCAGGAGGGGGAAGCAGTGCACCATTAACACTGTTTATAGTGGAGATGGGGTGCTGCTGACCTCAACTCGGGACGTTGTGGGTCGGTGGGGAGAGTACTTCGAAGACCTCCTCAATTCCACCGACACGCCTTCCACTGAGGAAGCAGAGCCTGGAGACTCTGAGGTGGGCTCTCCTATCTCTGGGGTTGAAGTCACCGAGGTAGTCAAAAAGCTCCTCGGTGGCAAAGCCCCGGGGGTGGATGAGATCCGCCCGGAGTTCATAAAGGCTCTGGATGTTGAGGGGCTGTCATGGTTGACACGTCTCTTCAACATCGCGTGGACATCGGGGACAGTGCCTCTGGATTGGCAGACCGGGGTGGTGGTCCCCCTTTTTAAGAAGGGGGACCGGAGGGTGTGCTCCAATTACAGAGGGATCACACTCCTCAGCCTCCCCGGCAAGGTCTATTCAGGGGTGCTGGAGAGGAGGGTCCGTCGGAAGGTCGAATCCCGGATTCAGGAGGAGCAATGTGGTTTTCGTCCTGGCCGTGGAACAGTGGACCAGCTCTACACCCTCAGCAGGGTCCTCGAGGGTGCATGGGAGTTTGCCCAACCGGTCTACATGTGTTTTGTGGACTTGGAGAAGGCGTTCGACCGTGTCCCTCGGGGAGTTCTGTGGGGGGTGCTTCGGGAGTACGGGGTACCGAGCCCCCTGATAAGGGCTGTCCGGTCCCTGTACCACCGATGCCAGAGTTTGGTCCGAATTGCCGGCAGTAAGTCGGATTCGTTTCCTGTGGGCGTTGGACTCCGCCAAGGCTGCCCTTTGTCACCGATTCTGTTCATAACCTTTATGGACAGAATTTCTAGGCGCAGCCGAGGTGTCGAGGGGGTCCGGTTTGGTGGCCTCAGTATTGCATCTCTGCTTTTTGCAGATGATGTAGTACTGTTGGCTTCTTCAAGCCGCGATCTCCAACTCTCGCTGGAGCGGTTCGCAGCCGAGTGTGAAACGGTCGGAATGAAGATCAGCACCTCCAAATCTGAGACCATGGTCCTCAGTCGGAAAAGGGTGGCGTGCCCTCTCCAGGTCGGGGATGAGATTCTGCCCCAAGTGGAGGAGTTCAAGTATCTTGGGGTCTTGTTCACGAGTGAGGGTAAGATGGAACGGGAGATCGACAGGCGGATCGGTGCAGCGTCTGCTGTGATGCGGACCCTGTATCGGTCTGTCGTGGTGAAGAAGGAGCTTAGCCGAAAGGCGAGGCTCTCAATTTACCGGTCGATCTACGTTCCTACTCTCACCTATGGTCATGAGCTGTGGGTCATGACCGAAAGAACAAGATCTCGGATACAAGCGGCCGAAATGGGTTTCCTTCGCAGGGTGTCCGGGCTCTCCCTTAGAGATAGGGTGAGAAGTTCGGCCATCCGGGAGGGACTCAGAGTCGAGCCGCTGCTCCTCCGCGTCGAGAGGAGCCAGTTGAGGTGGCTCGGGCATCTGATTAGGATGCCTCCTGGACGCCTCCCTGGTGAGGTGTTCCGGGCATGTCCCACCGGCAGGAGACCCCGAGGACGACCCAGAACACGCTGGAGAGACTATGTCTCCCGGCTTGCCTGGGAACGCCTTGGGATCCTTCCGGAAGAGCTGGAGGATGTTGCTGGGGAGAGGGAAGTCTGGGCTTCCCTGCTGAAGCTGCTGCCTCCGCGACCCGACTTCGGATAAGCGGGAGATAATGGATGGATGGATGGATATATATATATACCTTTCTTGTGTGCAGGGTTGAGGCTGGGCCACACAGAGGAAGCTTTGGGCGGACTGCTGGACATTTTGTGGCCCTCCATAGGGACCGGACTTTGTGGTCTTGTGATGTTGGACATCTGAATATCTGGAAAGGACTCTGGAGGAGGGGGAGACCAAGTCAAACACCGATGACAGCCAATCACAGTGAGCCACATAGATTATTTACAAAAACGTATTGATATCAGGCTTTGACAGGTGACCTGAATCGTTTGAATGCACATGCCCAACTGCTCAGTGTTCCAGTGCTTTTTGCACAACTTGCTGTTCTCTAACAAGGGGCCAAATGGCAAGATTCAAGACAGGTTTTTGATCCATGAAAGTTTGCAAGGACCTCCACTTCTATAGAGTATTTCCTTCTTACCCGATGTCCTGCTTTGCGTCTTAATGTGTCCCTGACTGCTGATAATGGGCGTGGTCTCGGTGGTGGTGTCTACATCTTTGTCCATGTCCGCCGCTGCGTTATCCCCGGCGCGATAGATGTCATTGATCATGTTCTTCTCCTTCTGCCACTCCCTGTTGGCCTGAACGTCGTCCTGCTCGGGGATCAGCATCTCCGCCTCGTTGTCGACGACGACAGTGGGCACGCCGGCGTGCAATGCTTCGCTGTCGGCCCGATCGCTGCACCCGCACGACTCACACGACTGAAAGTCGTTGTCTGACTGGTTGTGGTTATCCTCCTTGGGCGGCCTGTCTTCCACCCCGACGCTACCGGACGGCTCGTACGGCTCGGGCAGCGTCTCCTTAAGCTCTTCGTGCAGCTGGTCCATCAAGCAGCGCAGAAACTCCTGCGAGTCCTGCGGGGCAAAAGTAGGGTGGAACAGCGCAAAAATCTGAAGTGATGCACTAACTAACCAAAACCACACTTGTGTGAATGAATCAACAAAACGTCTGAGAATGTTCAATAGCAGTACTCATTCTGAAACACAACCCAAAGTGGCGTAACAAACCTCAGCTAATTCCTAATTGATCACAGCACCCAGCAAAGTGGGACAATACCGTATATGTTTGTGCATTCACGCAGTGACTCTTTACCCTGAAATTAGATCAATTATGTCAAATAGTGTCACATATACATTGCTTTCAATGCAACAGGGCAGGAGAATTGAGTGTTAAACTTCACGCCCAGTCCGGGCTTTTCCACTTTCAACCACAGGTGTTGAAGTCAAGGCCAGATTTAGGCCGCCACATTATTTTATGTGTGTGTCTTCTTAATGTTTCTTGCGAAATGTATTTAGTGTTTTTCCACTTTGGCAGAGAATTACAATTTGCATCGCATTGTATTAAAGTACTGGTATATGCTTGCTAGGGCTGCACAATATATCGAAGAAATATAGATATCGCGCTAATGGCTTTTATCTGAATTTGACCAGTGGCATACAATATATAGTTGGACATTACCTATGGGAATTACAATGAATTTGCTAAGAACACAATGCGCTTTCTTATTCTGCTGCATGAATTTTTTTTTACTTCTTTCATTAGATAATAAAAATGTCATTTCTTTGTGTACATGTTAAATATCGCAATAATATCGACATCGCTATAGTAAACATCCATATGGCATGTTTTTCCAATATCGTGCAGCCCTAATTGCTTTCTGCCATTTTTCATGACTCCTGATTTCAAAATACACAACCTCAGAAAGCAAGAAATTTGCCAATCAACTTTGAAACCCTAGTCTATTTTAGAACCTTTCACACAGAACAGTGTCCCAGGGGAAAAAAAAAAATAAAAACAGCTTTGACGGAAAGTTTGAAAAACGTTACTGGCAAGTCACGACAAAACGGTTGTCCCTTTCACAAAGACGGGATTTTCAAGGCTTTTCCCTGGCTCAATGTCCTGCATAAAAGGTAATGATGTAGCATGGGAGGGGTTGAAGCCGAGCCGTGAATTCGGATTCCAGCTTTCCACTATTCCCTTTCACATCGACGCAAAGGCACAGGTAAGCAAACACTGACTCTATTTTTATGCCGATGATGCACCAATGAAAGAAAGCAGCATCACATACCTGCTGCGAGTATCCTCTGAACATTGGGTTTATGGCTTTGATTCCCTGGAACAGATTAGTCGGGACCACGTAGGAGGGTCTGCAATGTGACAGACCAGTGCGACAGATGTGAAGAAAGGGTAACCAATCAGGGGTGATTTTTAACAAGAGGAAAGCGTTGCCAACCTGTTCTTGTGCCACAGGTCAGACACAAGTTTCTGGTAGCTCTTGCAGAGCGCTGGCTTCTTGTCCGTCCTCACCAGGCCGCCGCACTCGAGGAAGAACTGTGTCAAGGGCGGGCTGTGACAAAAGGAACTGTTACTACTGTTGAGCACTATGGGAAAACCTGATAGTTCAACAGTAAAAAGCAGGGATCAAGACTATTTTTTTAAGGAGCATAGAGGCCCCACACACTGTAAATTGATTTTTGAAGTAAATATTCACATCCACTCAGTTTCACTACGTTACTCATAAATGGGCTGAGCAGAAATTTGTCAGCAACAAAAAATATTCAAGATACAAAAAAAAAAAAAAGCAAATTTACTGATCACACATCAAGTATGAAAAGAAACAACAACATACATCTTTTGCTATTTGCCTACAGTAATTCTAAACATATGTCTGTGAGCAAGTCATTCTGTGCTTCCTCCATTTAAACGCTACATTCATCAAATCTATGGGGTCTTTCACAATAATAATAATTTAAAAAAAAATAGCTAAGATGTAGGAAAAAAATATGTCTGTACCTTGCTTCAGCAACTTATGAGTAAAAGACAAACTAGACGAAGTTGAAGGTGCAGAGTATTATTCCCACTCCCTTGTGGAAATTTACACCCGGCTTTCCCATTGCGCGCTAAATTTGACCAGCCTGCGGCCAAGCAGTGCTACTGAGAAGGATTGCGGTTTGCCACACAACTTTGTTGCTTTTAGTGGCCAATCGCAAATGGTGGGAGCAATAACAAATAGGAGCCCGCGGGGCGCAACAATAGGGCTTCTTTTATAAGCGTCGCACTGCAGCATCTTCGTCCTGGTGTGCGAGAGCGTGTGCGTGTTGGGAAAACAAAACAAACGTCAAGTAAAATTATACCAGTTGGACAGGGCCTGTAGAGCGGCGTTCATGTAGCAAGTGTTGCCGATGTTCTTCAGTCCGGTCAAGCCTGGGAAGGGAGGAGAGAGTGCAGTTAAGCAACCAATCAGAAACAGAAGTGGCCCTAAGTCACTGTGGGCGGTGAGGGAAAAAAAAAAAAAAAAAAAGGTCTGTCAAATCTCATCACGTTCAAATAAACTGTTTGTCAATATGTCAGAAGTTCAAATGTCAAACCAACTGCTGCCCTTTGCAGAACAAGGAAACACATTAGGAAAAAAAAAATGTAGCTGTCACATTCTCAAAGGTCTTGTTCTGTGTCTTTTCTACCAAAAATGTAAAGGAAAGTCCAAAAGCACACATTCCTTGCCTGCCTCAGCGGCACTGACACAAAACAATGTCGGCTTTTACGGCCACAATGTTGGCTTTTACGGCCAGTGTATGCGTCTCATGCGCACACGTGAAACTACAGTGCTGCTGACCTCGAGCACGCATGTCATCCTCTTCCTCTGTCTCCATATCCAGGTCTTCGCAAATGCCATTGGGGGTCACGCGGAGGGAGGTGGGGCTCACGGGAGAGGCTCTGTTGTTATCCTTCAGTGTCGTACATGCGCACGGGCAAAAAAACACAGATGTTATCTGGACAAAGGCACAGCTCAAAGACAAGAGTTGTGTTACCAAGAAACTACGCAAGAGTCATATTCTAAATGATAAGAGAACGGATGGTGGCATGTACCTGCTGAGAGGAGGCAAGAGGCTTGCTGTTGGACTGCGGGGGCTGAGGGACGAGTTTGCGGTCCAGGAAGACCTCCTTGCCACAGGCGTAACACCATACTCGCAGCGTGGTCAGGTTCACCGTCAGGTTGTGGCCGGTCTCCTGCGTCCAACAACAACAAATGAATCAAGCCTATGAAAAGTTTTTTTTTTTTTTTTTTTAATTACTATGTTTCGCTGAAAAACATAGTAAGTTCTTTTTTTGTTTCAAGTGTGAAATTTAAAAAAAAAAAAAAAAGTAAATCTTGTGTTATCTGAAACTTCATGAAAAAGCATTTTTGAAGGTATGTAACAGTGACAACAGTAACAACTGTTACATAATATACTAATAATTGTAATTGAGCCCCCCACCCCCCAAAAAATGCATTGCCTATAAATGACACAAGATGGCAGCAAAGTATGACTTTTCTATTAGACAGGGCTATGGCCTGACGAAGTTCCTCCCATGATTTATCATTGTTCCTTAGCATGAAAATGTAACTAAGATATACTTCTATACTAGACACGGCTTTGACCAGAGGACAAAAACGGATACAAGTTCTTAGTGAATAACAAATGATAGGTTCCAAAACAAAATAACTGTTATGTACTGTGCACTATATATCAAAGCCGTATTAAGTTTTGTTAAAAGTGAAAATTTGTAGTTAACAGCATTAGCTTATGATTCACGGCTGGGTGAATATGTCTCTTTTAAACCACATTCATTCTTATTCCGGAGATGGGTGTGAAAGGGGGGGGGGTCGACCACCCGTGTGCATTATTGATGGAGGCTGCATTAGCGGTCACACAGCAGCAGGGAAAGAGACCCAGGCAACAAAGAAGGACTCCGTCTAAATGATTCATGAGAGGAAATATAGCTAACATTATGAAGCGCTTTGATATGTGGATTTATTGGGCTTTGCATCAGTCAGTGCGACGTGTTATAGGGCAGTTTAATACTCGATACTTGATATAGTGGCAAGAATAGAAGGCTACAAGACATTTACTGCATACTAGTGCAGTCGTGATTTACTAATGAACTCAGAATGTTTCATACAAGTACCAAAACAACAACTTTAAAGGCACAGGGTTATTTGTTTTCACACTTGTATGACCTTTAATAGAATGTTGAAATGTAACCGTTTTTTAAAGGCTATGCAATTAAAGATTTTATTTATGGTGACAGTCTGACAAACTATTCATGTTGCCCTTTCATAAAAAGAACCGGTTTAAACTGCCATTGTTATTGTACACATTTTATTTATTTGGTATTCTTTCATTTATAGTACAAATTACACCTGGCAGTTTGATGTTTCAGTTTCTTGACAAGAAATTATTGAAGTTGCTATGTATTATTCAAAATTGTGTATTTTATTGCAAACGCTATTTTCTTTATTTGAGATTATTTCATCTATTGGACGATTTACTGCTAGCATTTTTATGGTTCATTTCAAACATTATGACGTTCGTTCCTGTTTACACAAAAGAAAGTCACTTTATGTTCAGCATTTCCTTCCCTTACTGGACCAAAGTGTGACCTTATAACTAAAGTACGGAAAGAACTGCTATTTAATCCATCAATGGATGGTGGGTGGAAGGACATCACTGCGCTTTTAAATCAATCCGCCACCATTAACCATCTTCGCAAGCACACACACATACACACGCGTACAATCCACTCTATCTTTCATCAAGCAGCATCTCTCTGGAGGCACAGCAACTGATGACTTTGCATTCCTATCGTTTTAGCAATGATGTATCCAAAGAAGAAAACCGGCCAGGCCAACAATGGATACTGTAAACTTGCGCGTGGCAGTGGTGCTTCGTCTCCCCCACACTTCCCTGAGGAATCGCGATTAATAATAGATGAGCCACTCGTGAAATTGCACTGGGTGTGGAGACGGCTCGGCTGGATTTACGCTGCGGGTCCAAGTGGTCAATTCCAATTTAAAAACGAGTGGATGTAAACAGTGGACACGTACGTGTCGGTTGAAATGCCAGGATTTTGTAGTATAAAAAAAAATAAGGCCTTGAAAAATCAGCTCAAAACTTTTCCCTCTATTAATGTGACCTAAAACCAGTACAACTCAATCGGGGAAAAAAAACAGGATTATCTTCTCAAGATGGGAAGTGAAAATAAACAACCAAGATAATGTGGTAACACAAGTGTGCGCATGCTCTTCTAACTGGGATGCGGCTAAATTCAGAATCAATGAAATTCAAACTGCTGTTAAATGGCAGCCAGCACACAGTTATCACCATTTCAAGTGCCAAAAACTTCTGCCTTGGTTTCCTCGAACTACAACACATTTTCCCACATGTGTTTGGGATACTTCAAGTGTGGCTTTAATTCATTGTAAGACCAAGCTTCAATAATGGTACCCAACCCAGACATGTGAAGAACATGGGAGACTGTGGTCACCTGCACTAAACAGCCAGTAACATAAAAAAAATAATAATAATACAATTTTTTTTAAAAAACAACAACAATACCATAAATTCCAGCAGCTCTTTTACTATCGCTGTCTTCTCATCTTTTCAGAAATTCTGGAAGAATGTCAATCCTTGATAGTGTCACTGTTGCGCCATATTTTCTCTACTTGCTGATGACTGCCCTCACTCTTTTTCATGGCCTATTTAACACCTCAAAACTTCTAACTGATATCTAAGACCAAGAAGATCTCTCCAATGCTGTGGAAGCTGCACGCAGACCATGGCTTGTGCTGTAATACATGATGACAAAAATGTCAAGAAAACCCTCTTGGTCTCTTTTTTTTTTTTTTTTAAACACGGACAGCTGCGCCGGCGTCATTTTAAGTCTGGTGTACACCCACGTTAAGTTTGACTTTCTAGGAGAGACGTCTCACCTGCGAGTGTCCTGTGCTGTGGTCCGCATGGGATTCTCCGCAGCCGACGTATGCACAGCCATTCTTGTAACACACAAATACAATTTTTTTTTTCATTTTTCATGTAAGGCAACACCTTTTGTTGTTGTTGTTGCTGTTTTTCCCCCTTTTTTGTTATACCTCCAAACAGGCCCACAAATTTGGTCCTCCAACTTTACAGTCTTGACACTGGCCCTGGAGATATGATGACACTCATGTTAGTGTGTATGGCGCAGCGCTAACTGTTGTGTTTCAACCAGTACAGTTCAGGCACTCACATGTGATTTGTGGATGAGTTCCTCCTTGGTGATCTCCCCCACGCAGTCCAGGTGGGGGCAGTCGCAGCTGGGGGCCGGCGGCATTGCTCACCCGACAGCTGCTAAAGGGGATAGAAAGGGGAAATAGAAAGTCAGTTCCTCTTTCAAATAAAACAATCTTGACAGGGAACACTGTCAAATTTTCAAGGATTTTTTTTTTTTAATTATGAGAATAAAGTAATCATGTTACAAGAATAAATTAGTAATGTTACAAGAATAAAGCTGCAGTGTTGCATGAAACATGTAACGATTAGATGACCAAGTCATAGTTGTAGGATTACATTTACATGTGTAAAAGTACGATTTATTGGTCATGATTTAATTTTTTTTCTTATAATAAGGTTTTTTTTTTCTTGTGAAATCATAACTTTCTTCTTGTAACTATGACTGTCCTCTCAAAACGTTAAGACTTTATTTGTAAAATGACATGTTTTTACTTGAAATTTCCCGATTTCATTCTTGCAACATTACAACATCAGTCATGTGATTCCGACTCTATTCTCATAAAATTACATCAAAAATTACCTCAGCGAACCTTCGAGGCAGATAATTGTTTTGTATTTGAACTATTCCAGCTCTTTGCAGTACAATTACCCCATGAAATGCACTTAACATTTTACAGAGCAGTTTTAATGCAACATGTGAACTTTCACTTTTACAGAGTATTTTTGTTGAGATAAACACTACTCTTACTCTTACATTGAGCTACATTCCACTCACGACTTTTATTTTTATCTATCTGTATTTTTATTTGCACAAGCTATTTGTTTAGGTTTTTCAAAGACACTTACCGGTACGTCAGATGACTGTTTCACCGATTGAATGCAGCCAGGCAGTCACATGACCACACACTCACGTTGGACCCACAGAGAAGCAAAGTTTTCAAAGTGACTCATTCAATGTTAAGCATGGCAGACAGGCAGGAACAACCATTTGCCTGAATTTATTTTATTAACTGAATACATATTCAAGTCATTATTAGGAGGACTCCTTTTTTCCCACTTGAGTCATATTATTTTAAATTAACAGCAATTTTACTTGAGCACCGGTACTATTTTTTGCTACTCTACCAACCTTTGTTCAGTTACCACTGTACTTTGTTTTTTCATTTGACTGATCCTTTTACTGTTTTTCATATATTTACTGTCATTATGATTTTAATTACGGCGCCTTTTGTCTTATGTAAAAATCAGTAAACCGATTTGTATTTTTGGGACCTATGTATTTAATCTGAAAACTACTAAAAGTGTGCAAAATGGGCATACAGCAGTACTGAGATGCTAAACCAGGGCGGGGCACTCTGCCCGATAAAGAAACCCGTAGTGCACACAAGAATCAACCGCCAGCACATGATTATTGCTTCCATTCATCAAATCGTTGCGTCGATGGTGTGTTTACGTACACATTGGTTTACAGTACATCACACTTAGACCCCAAGTGATAGTTTATGGAGCAGATGCTGTAAAAATGTTAACGTCAACTGCCGCCTGTACGCATTAACTTCCATCACGTTGACACAAAAGATGTTAGCAAATCATGTTTGATCTATATAAGTGATGGCACATCTAATGTAAATGTACGTTATGTCGGCCGACGGGGGTGAGCTGTCAAAATCAGGCGAGGCTTTTTTGACAGCGCATTTAGCACTTAGCTTTAGCATCGATCCGACACATTTGACTATTTTACAGAGAATAAGCGGTAACACGCACACACACGCGCGCACACACACACACGTGTAATTAAAAAACACACACAAATAAAGAAAGTGGTGGATTTACTTAACGACATTGACGTGAGATGATGCATACCAGCTACCTGTTAGCATGGAGCTAACGTTAGCCTGATAGTGTTGCGGAACCAAGCGAAAGCCGACAATCCCCCTCCGAGGCTACTAAACTAAAAACCCCACCCGGTGACGACTTGAGTCGGCACTTACCTTTACGATAAATGTCGATGGTGCTGCCAACGTAGGTTATATTTCACTCGAAAGACGAATTATTCGCGTTGGGTGTACTGTTAACGTTTTCGTTTTGAACATTTAAACGGTCGTTGGCCGTTCTGCGTGGTTGCTAACGTTACAGCCTTGCGAATCAAAGAGCACGGACAGGGTACAAGAGAGAAATAGTCTTAGGTGGTGCTTCACCGTGCCCGTTCGCAAAGACTCGGCCCACAGCTAATCAGCCAAAGAACAAGTGGTGGCCACAAGAAAACGATTCTCTTGGCGCAGCTTCGCCTTGTTTTTACCTAAAGAGTAGTCAGCTTGAGTCGTCATAAACTCCGCCGTCTGGGGTTTTATGTAAGCGTACTTTACTTACTGTTTTATCAATC
This sequence comes from Filicampus tigris, assembly GCF_054856515.1. Lineage (NCBI taxonomy): Eukaryota > Metazoa > Chordata > Actinopteri > Syngnathiformes > Syngnathidae > Filicampus > Filicampus tigris. The sequence continues at coordinate 19,604,347 of NC_141226.1, read as the reverse complement.
AATCAATCAATCAATCAATCAATCAATCAATAAATCAAAGCCTTTATTTAACCAGAAAATAAATATATATAACACATATATAATGATCTGCTATTCTTTTTTGTTTAAAGGCTAGAGATTTAAAGTATAAAGTGAAATGAATTCAACCAAAAAGTGGGGAATGGTTTATATTGGAAACCACCATTTTTTTGCTTATGTATGAAGAATTTCCCAAATAAAGTAAAATAATTCCAAAAACGCAGACGATTCTTAGTAGTGCATGTTTTCACAGTGACGTGATGCGTACTTTCGGGTGGCAAAAGCCAAGTAAAAATAGTATAGTAATATTTATTCTGTCTGTACATGTCACTGTTCTAATCAGGTAATAAAAGATAAGCACCTTTGTACTAAAATCTACGGCAAGTAGGCTAACAATGGTTGGAATTACGTAATAGCTGCGCCTCATGTTAAAACGACCTTCACTTTGACTTGTAATACCAAATTTAGTCGAGCGGAGGCGCTTAAACTCCGCGTAAAGCACAACAGAAAGTGGCGCTAGACGTTACGGACGCCGCAGACTTTTTCACTCGGCTTCACTTGCAGAGGTCAGCCGGTCGACCGGGCGGATTCTTTTTGCCCACCTGTCTGCCTGGCTCCGAAGGCGGAGAAGAAGACTTCACATGCACCGGTAATCATTTTTAACGCTCATTTTGTCACGTCCACAATGCAGACCGACAAACCCGTCTTCTGAGGGGCGAACGATGTGACTGCTGGACTGATTAGCTGGCTAAACGTTAGCAACTTAGCATGTAGGTGTGACGACAGAGCTATTTTCGTTTTGGCCGTTAATTTTCCCAAAACACACGAAAATGGTTTGAAACACAAACAGACTTCCACTGCGATGTGCTCCATGGAACGTATTTAAGTGGATATTCATAACTTGAGGTTCTGCGGGCTCTTAGTTGTGGCACCTTATTTTGAAATTGTATAGGAAGTATTGTGTTCATATAGGTTATTGACTAGTAATTGACTGGTATTTTACTTTTATTTTAAATGTTGATTTGTATTCAGTTTAAACAGTAGAAAAATATATTCTTAATTTGCCTGTTTTTTCCCCTCCAAATTTCAACTTTTCCCCTCAATTTGCTCATAACAATAGACAACATAACTCGTAACATAGACTTCATTATCGTAAAATGTTTTTAAAAAGTTTTCTTTTTTTCTTAAAATTGTACATATTCTCATAATCATGACTGACAGACAACCTTTTCCACCTCTTGCCAAAGTCAGCTGGGTTATGCTCCAGCTCACCTGCGAGTCTAGTGAAGGTGAACAGTACAGAAAACGAGGGAAAATAAACGTTTATAAATCAATCTGGATTTATAAATGACTCTTGATCAACACATGACAAATGTGTTGACAGTTTGTCTGACATGTTATACAGTCCACTAATGACCTTATAGCAACTTGTATACAGTACTAATGGCTGTTATGTAATAAAGTGTTATGTCCCGCTGTGCAGTTCCGGCGGCCGGCCGTGCAGCGTCATGGCTAGAGTGGCACAATGACGCACTACTCCCAGCTGTCGGCCAAGGCCGCTGCCCTGCGCGTCATCCACCTGCCACTGGCCGTGTGCGGCTCCGTGGCACAGGTACAGGTACATCAGGAGGTTAATTTACTTTTTTTTCTCCATAGCATCTCGGTGCTGTGATGTCACCGCAGAGTCTGGATGTTTGTTAGCGGAAGTTGCTAGAGTTCAGGGTAGGATTAGAGTTATACCTTGGTCAGTCCATTTATGGCTGCCAGAAGGTTTATGTTTGTTTCTGGTGTGTCACTTTCCTTCTACAAATTTTAATCTATCTCCGAAGAGGCCCTGGCAAATGCATAATAACATTACTGGATTATTAATAAAACTACACACTCTTGAAAGAGGCCCTCACAGACATGTAAAAGCAGCGGTTTTTTTTTTAAATAAAAAAAAAAAGGAAGAATATAAGTGACCCCAAACTTTTGAATTGTAGTGTAGTCTGGTGGCCCGACTCTGAGCGTCACTTGAAAATGGCAGATCTTCACCCAGCCCAGCTACTGAGTCATGGCTGGAGAAACTCCTGTGTGGGAGTGGTATTGTGTAAATTAGCTGAATTGTGGTGATGCATTTCTCAAAACTCCACATTCTCAGTAATAAGCATTTCACCTGGGTGTGCAGAGGCCCAACTATTTACAAGCCTTTAAAAAGTCAATTTTAAATATGTCCCCCTTCCTTAGATTGTGAGTGCTGGGTGCTAACACTAGCTTGTGTGTGTGTGAATGTATTTTGTCAGGTGAGCGCGGGCACCAAGAAGCTGGTTGCCGCCGCAGCCTTCGCCGCTGTCTCGCTGCTCTTCCTGGCTCGCCACTTCCAGAGGAGGCGAGGTCGCAAGAAGGCCGCATCGCCGCAATGGGATCAAGCCGCTGTTCAGTTGTTCTTCTGCTCGGCAGCACTGGAGGATGGTGAGGCAATATAGACCTGTCACAAGAGGTGGTGGGTTAAAGTAGCATTTATGGTACTGTAATGCCTTGGCATGTAGGCAAGGAGAGCCACAGTTACAGATGCACTTTCAGCCACTTACTGAATGGGACAAACAGTCAAAACACACAAATACAAACTGAACAAATACGGCAATCCTTGATCTCATTCACTATGCCACGCCCCTTAAAGGACCGCATCCAACACACGGATACAACAGCATTTGGTTGATTTCCACACTGTTGAACTTTTAGAGCATTTTGTTGTATTAAAAAAAAATCTTCCCACTCTTCTGTGCAGACAAGGGCAGTCATCAGAACATGAAGGTCACCCTCAACCCCAAGTCGGGATTCTCGGCAGGAGCACCGAGGGAGCGTTCCGAGAGTCTAGCGTCTAGCGCCGACACGTCCAGCAGCGGCACCTGCGCCTTCGAGTCCAGCTGCTGGGACCGACTGGGCGATGCCGACATCTGCAGCGTGGTCGCCACTCCTGAGAATCTCTACCTCATGGGTAAACGCTTTTGGATGCCATCTCATCCGACTGCCTTGCGGTCGGTGACTTGAAGTATGTCCTGGCAGGCATGGATTTGTTTGAAGAGGCGCTAAGGCGGTGGGAAGAGGCGTTGACGTTCAGGAGCAAGGAGGCAGATGGCGACTTGATCCCTGCGAAGACGGGAGCCGCGGATGCCGTCGCCGAGGAGAATATGGAAGTACGAGCTTCTGCATCTACATTTGTCTTCCGTCATTCCACTTTCAATAGTTCTGCAACAATGTTGAGTATTTCCTCTTTTTTTTTTTTTTTTTTCTGGCTGCAGGATGTTATCAGTGCAGAGTTTATCCTCAGGTTGAAATCGCTGCTGCAGAGGGCTTACCGCCTGCAGGGCGAGTTCGAGGGCGTATTGGGAGGCACATCGGAGCCTTGGTCCAACGCCAGCGGCCACGGTAGGTCGCTTCCACCGCCTACGTGACAAAACGACTCGATTGCGGATGCAGATGTGACGTGTTGTCTTTTGCCTGTCAGACATTTTGTCTCAAGAGGAGCAGGAGGACGCCTGCCTGAGAGACAGCATCAGCATCGCCTCCACTGACTCCTTTGTGTCTGCAGCCGAGGTGAGAAAATTCAGCGCACCTCTTTAACATTTCATGCAGGGAGGCACTCAGTCATGTGGTGTTTTGGGTGGTAGCCATTTTGCCAAATTCACATAGACTATGTTCACACTGCAGCTCAATTCCCTTTTTTTTTTTTTTTTTTTGCCCTACCTCAAAAGCCCAAAATGCACTCCATGCGGGTGGGCGAGAGTGCTCGGGAGACTACTGACACTCATCTGTGAATCTACAAAGTGGTTTTGAGTAACAGTGTTGTCTTAATATTATCACTTGAATTTAATCCCACTTGAAACATGAAGCATAAAAGTGGACATTTGTTAGTAGTAATTCAGCCACACAAATCTTTAGTAGACGTCTTCATAAAATGAGAAGATCGAGGAGCGTGGCCTCATTTCCCCAAAATATTTCTACCTCCTCCCGCCTCACTACTCTGTCAATATTAGATGATAAAAAGATGAGCCCAATTTACATCCGTAAACACTGCAGCGTAATGTCATTTAAAAACTTTTTTTTTTTTTTGCACATCATTCAACATTGTGCTTTGTGCGCGTGCATGTCACATTATGGACACGAAGCGTTCACATTAAAAGTCACTTTTTTTTTTTTGTAATGTGAACGCGTATATACAAAGATAGGATTTCACCAAAAATCCAAATTGAGCAATGGGCATCACGCCCTGCAGTGCAAACGTCACCATAGAGAGATCCTGCCAATTTTGCATCCAGCATTTATCAGCCTTTCGCACAGATGTCGCAAATTTACAGTAATAGAAGATCCACTTTTATCTACATGTGCACTTTATACACAGCCCAGAAACACGGAACATTGCAAAAATTGTGCTATCCTGCAATAAGTTGATGAAATGAGCAATTTCATTTCAGCAGCAACTGCACTTAACACAAAAGGGCAGGGGAATTTGGTATTTTTCATCGCATTTCTGTCCCGGCATTGCGAAATTCCCTCACACTCAGATAACATTCCTGCCTCTGTTTTATCCCGAGCCTTTTCTCATATTTTTTTCATCATGTTTATAAACCGTTTGTCTTCTTTGGCAGCGGTCGTCTGTATTAATATGAATGTTTCTGCTAGTTGTCAGAGCACAGGGAGCTGAGGAGCATCTACACGCTGACTTATCATCCCTTCTACGAGGAGGCCTTGCAAATGGCGGAGGAGGGCAAGATCTCATGCAGGGTGCTGCGGTAAATTAACATGTGTGACATAGGACGAGATGTCGGTCAAGATACTGAAACCAGTTTGGCTCCACATTGGTCAGGACTGAGATGTTGGAGTGCCTTGGCGACGTGGATTTCCTCGCCAAGTTGCATTGCGTGCGGCAGGCATGTCAGGTAGGTTGCGCCGATGCTCCCCGTGAGCATTTGTCGCATAGCCACAAGGGTGAAGATTGAAGTTCTGTTGTGTTTTTTTTTTTTTTTTTGTCTGCAGCTCATCCTGCGTGAAAGAACCACCAGGTTGTTTCTGGCTGACACGGGGAAGAAGATTTTGTCTTCCATCATTGTCAAAGCGCAGAAGGTACAATGGAAGTAGTAATTGAGCATTTATACAAGAAATAACGCGATAGCTGTGTGGTTTGTCAAAGTGTTGTCACAGCACATACGTTAAACAGAAATGTTGGGGGGAAAAAATGCATGCGAACTGCAATAATGAAACCACAAAGAAGAATGTGTTCTGTGGGTCCCAAAGGGTACTCCGAAGATAGCCAGCGAAAGTACCGTAGCACAACGCAAGAAGTTGGGGACTCACAGATCAGGTCACACAGCAGCGGAAGACTGCATGTGAACTGTGGTAATGAAAGCCCAGACAGGGACGGTTTTTGTACAGTAGGTCCCCAAAATCAGCACATCCGGTTATACTTGCATTTGTTTTCCACTTCAGAATAGTACCGCTAACAGATAATGGAAAATAACCAGGATCCTTCTGTATTTGGCACCAGTAAGGATCAGACAAGAGACTGGTGAGAGCAACGAAATGGAGTGCTATATGGTTAGCATTTCTAGCGCTATCTCCTACATGTGACAAAAGACTGTTCTGATTAGCAACCAGCAGTGGTTTACTCGGCCTGGACTGTGGATTTCAGAGCCCAAAGAGGTTCGAGGAGGTGTTTGAGGAGATGATGTGCTTCCTGGAGCAAGCGGAGCACTGGGAGAACACGGCGGTGGAGTTGGCCACGCGTGGCGTTAAGCACCTCAACTTTTACGACATTGTGCTGGACTTCATCCTGATGGACTCCTTCGAGGACCTGGAGAACCCGCCTGTCTCCATCCAGAACGTTGTCAACAACCGCTGGCTCAACAGCTCCTTCAAGGAGACGGTGCGGGCAGCAAAATGGCAGAGACGCCTAAGACCGCCTGAAATTCTGACCGCTTGACTTTTCTGTTTTGTGTCGTTGTTAGGCAGTGGCATCGAGCTGCTGGTCGGTGCTGAAGCAGAAGAGGCAGCACATGAAGGTTTGCGCATTCTCTTGGTTTTATCACTGGAGCTCCGGCGTTTTGTCTGTCCAGTATCCCCCCCACTTTTACAGAATAATCCTAATCCAGAGAGACCTTGTTTTTTCTTAATTTACTGATTTAAAAATCTTTCTTCCCTTATAAAATTCACTTCAATTGAACATAATGACTACATTGGGCAAATACCATTTTATTCTTGTACGATTATGACTTTTTATCCCAAAAACAAAATCGTGGACCAAAACCAACTCCCCTATTTCAAAATACTTTTATTCATTGTATTTTTTTGTTAATTTAATTTTGTGTTATGTTGTAGAATTTAATCTGTAACTTCTGGGGTTTTTTTGGGGTTTTTTTTTTTTAATTGAGTTTTTTTGTTAGTTTTCAACAGGAAAAAATATGACGCTCATAACATTACAACTTTTTTCCTCAAAACAAATGTTTATCATAACTTTTCAACTTTGTTCTCAAAAATAGACAAGATTGTTTTGTAGTTACTGTGGCATTTAGAGGTTCACCTGGTAGTTATGCTCAATTGGCGTTAGATGTTTGTCTTATCCCTGGACCCAAGTTTGAGAACCCCTGGTTTACAAATCATGAAAAAGGGCAAGCATATGCTGCCATTTACATGGAGAAATGTACATATGACTTGAGCTTCTCATCAAGCCATGTTTACTGACTCTTTTGTTAAAACAGGTTCCAGATGGCTTCATCGCCCGCTTCTACACATTGTGCGAGCAGATCAGTCCTGTTTTGGCGTGGGGCTTCTTGGGGCCCAAGAGCCCCCTGCACGACTTCTGCTGCTTCTTCAAGGTCAGTCTCAACATGGATGACGTAGTGTTTGTTGAAAAGATGAAAAATTATCGTTTGGCCAGGAAGACGTTGCCAAGCGTCACCCAAACTTTCTATCACTTAAATGGCAAAGAAACGTTACACTGGTCAGTCATTTATTTTTTTTATCAGATGCAAGTATACCTTTCTAGATATATTGTGCTGATTCGGAATATGCATTTTTTTCCTCCGGCACATCTGGCTTTCATAATAGTAAAAATAATGTCATATTTATGAATTAAGTGTTAGATTCAGCAACAAGTGGATTTTTTTCCCCCCTCAAAACATCATAGCTATAAATTACAACGCATGGTAAAATTCATATTTTGCAATAGGTCAAACTTTAAAACAAAAATGAAAAGATCTCAAAAACCTCATGTGCTATAAACTACTTTCTTTTTTCTTTTTAAATCAGCATCAAAAATACATTAAGGGACACGAAGCCATCCGATTAAAATTTGCCGTTGACCAGTATTTTTAAATACGAGGCTGATGTATATTCTCATGTATCTCATCATATTTAATAATTAAGTATCCAAATATTTTGATTTTTCTTGGTTAAAAATACGGTAACTACTTGTCCTGCAGACCCCTGCTACAATGGGTTACAAAAATGTATTTTTCTTCTTTCATTAGTTTATTGTAAATTTAAAAAAAAAAAAAAAATTAAAAGCTATTTTATGTAGTGTATGGTATCACTGAGCAGTGTCACATTTTTTGCCATGCTGTGTCTCATCAGTACTTTTTCTTTTTGTTCACCTTTTGTGACCCACCATCCCGCTTGGTGACTTAACGCATTGTGGTTTTCTAGGATCAGGTGGTGCTCTTCCTCAAGGACGTATTTGACCTAGAGAAGGTTCGCTACTCGTCCGTGGACAGCCTGGCTGAGGACATGTTGCACCTGCTGCACCGCCGCTCCGAACTCCTGCTGGCCTACCTGGGCGCAGACTCCCTGCGGCCCACCGGCTGCAACGCGGCCATGCTCAACCTCCTGCCGGCCGCCCTCATGGAGGCCCGCATGCAGTGAGTCGTTGTTAAGAGCGTACAGTATTTCCCATCATGCCATCTGTCTGAGGCTTTATTCATGCTCCACGTGGTTATTGGTGCAGCTTTTGTATCCTAAATAACCACTAGAGGGAGTCTCTGCTCATTGAGGAAGTCCAGACCAAGCCACCATCTTGAACCAGGAGTCCCTGCTCTTTTCTTTACATTCACTTGTATTGAGAGATAATTCTGGTTGGCGCCAATAATCGTAATATTAAATATTATATATTAAAATTATTGATTTTGACAGATTGCTTAAAAACAGACATGAAGTTATGATACAAGGCACATTGTGTAATTGAGGCTTTCACATTACTTAAGTGCCTCTGAGGTAGGAAGTCATAATATTGTATGTGTCGCTTACTGTTAGACATCGACACACCTTAAATTGGAAGTCAACCCCATAATTTTCTTTACAATATGTTCTAGGCGCCTCCACACGGCTTTCTGATTAATATTGCGTTTATGGAATGAGTTAAGCAGTAAAATGCACCCATTTTTGTTCCATCTCGGGGGGGTTGACCATTTTGCCACTTACTGTCAACTGAAAATGACATCACAGTTGCTTAGGTGAAGACCAATCACGGCTCAGCTTCAGAAAACAGGTGGACCGTGATTGGTCATCACCCGAGCAACTGATTTTGCTGTTTAACTCATTTTCCACAAACGCAATATTAATCAGAATGCCGTGTTTTGACTTGTGGAGGTTCATAGATGTTTTTGTAAAGTATTTTTTGGAGGTTGACTTCCCCTTTGAATATATCACCTGTTGTATTGTGAGATAATGTCATTTAAGGTATGTTTCTGCGCCGGGAGCATATCAAAGAGACAATATGGTATTAACAACCACCATTTGTTGTTATTGCTAAAAAAAAATAAATAAATAAGTGTGCTCATGTTTCAAGTCTCAATAGAAATGAGTGAAGTAGCGGGGCAGGACTCCCAGTTCAAGATGACGCTGCACGTCGCTCCAATCTTTACCCCCAGGTCCAGATTCCATATTGTTATTAAATGAATATTGTATATGGCCGTGACACTGCAATTATATCTATCATGCAAAAATAAACCCTGTGTATTTATCATATACATAGTGAAACATCCAAAGTGGAATACGGTTCTGTGACACTGACTTCTAAGTTGTTTCCAAACAATTTCTATTATAAGAAATGTGAATCACTTGAACTGTGAAGGCAATATGATGTTTTAAGCAACACTTTAACTGCCATACTTGTTTAAAAAGTGTAACACTGCACTATACAATTACAAAGTCAAACTACTCACCATTTGAAGACACTTGACAGGCACAGGCGGAGCGATACTGTCACCTAGGGTACTGTCGTTGAGATTTTAATGTCTTCAAAAGTCATTTCTTGCACTACATCTTTGCCATCACTTGTACCAATGTGGTTGCATCCGAAAAAGCGCTGAAAAATATGTCTTTTGTCACATTTTGTTTGAACTCCAAATTGTGCCATATCCACCAAGTTGTTTTTTTTTTAAAACCAGAGCTCCAGTTACACATTTTAGGAAGACAAAAATGCTTGTCAACCAGGAGGTATCCAATCATCAATTAAAGTTCAAACACACTGGATACTAAATGAGGTGCTTTTTGCCTAATTGAAATCATTTTATCCCTACTTAAAACTGAGTTCAAGTTGAAAAAAATCATTTATGAAATGCACGTTAAGTAGAATATTTATTTTAGTACACATACTATGTATAGGATATTTTTACAGTCTTTCATTTGTGGCCAGAATTTATTGTATACAACTAGATATATTTGTTGTACTGTACATCCAGGATATAACTGTTTAAAGGGCATTTTGATGTGTGGTGCAATAGGTTGACCGCAAAGGGGAAATTTTAATGGTCACAAAATGTCCACAAGAGTCCATTTTGGGCCTGTTGTCTTCACTGCTGCACAAGTATGTTACATCATGCTCTCCAAGTTAAATAAAAGGTCCTGAACAAGTGACGCTCGTGATTTGTAGCTAAATGTTTTGGATCTTGGATGTTTTGATCCACGTTCAAAGTATTCTGTGTTTCCATGTTACAAACAAATAAATGCTGATCAGTCTATCATTTGATCTCATGAGCCAGTTAGTCATCAGATTCGTTTGTGACACCTTTATTATTATGAATGCACATTACAGTGGGAGTGAGCATATAATACAACACTTTTACCTCTAGAAGGCTTCGTCCTGGCTAAATACTACCCCCCCCACCCGGCTAAATATCCGCCCCCCACCCACCCTCTTATAAAAGGCAGAGCCTTAGTGGGACATTTCAATGACACAACACAACATGTTCAAAGTTCAGTTCCTGTCCTCATCCAACTTTCTAAAGCAGTCATTGCAACAACCATCAGACGACTTAATATAAATGACAACCATCAGACGACTTTAAAATCACCATGGCAGCATTAAAACAGTCAACCCGATCAGAAAACATGCCTCGCTTGCACTTTTTGCAGTCACAAAAATTACATGACTTTTTAATTGGGTCTGTTTTTTTTGTTTTTTTTTTTTACCTTAAGCACTGGAGCTCTTGCCCGGCCTACGCTCGGCAGAAACTACCACAGGCTCTGATTCTAGCGCCTAAGCTTGCAGCGTCCTCCAACACTGTGAGCGAGAAGTGAAGGCGTATCAATGAGTACGTCAGCACTGCGCTTTTAACAGAATACACACCACCAGAAAAACATTGGTCAACATCACTTTTTTCTTCAGAAAATGGCCCTACCTATGGATACCTGCAGCAGCTGTACATGACATGCACGATAAAAATTTTTTTTAAAAATCATGAAAGGCCTGTCATATTATGCTTAACGCAATATTTCCTCAAAACCAACCAGTTTATACTTTTGAGTCAAGTCCACAAAGTCGTACAAGTCATAGGTGTCACTTTTCAATTCAGCATGAATTCATTGACAGGGTGAGCATTTCTTTGGAAAACTGGCCAAATCGACCAACGACAGTGGAACCTCCAAAGCGGAACAAATTGTTGTGGGTTCACTTAGAAGTTGTTCACCAAACAACCAGGACACATTTGGCAATTTACTAGGCACCAGCATCAAAATGACAAGACAGTTGCAACCGTCCTCTCAGGGATCGTGTTCCTGTCAGTTTGACCTGGATCTGTCACGTAGCCACAAGTGTCAAAAACAAAACTACGATCCTGCTCAGTTCATTACTAATCATTTGCAGACCCGGGAAAAAAAAAAACACTACATAACTTTTCTATCGTATTTCTTCCAGAGGTCAAATGGGGTAATTTTGACCTGGCATATTTTTATAGAAAAAAGAAAAAAAGGAGCTGGAGCTAGGTATGGTCCTCCAATTGCTATGTAAGTGTAAATAAAGGCATCGTTTGTATACCATAAAATGAAGGGACTCAATATGTGGGAACAACTGAAACATATCATGATAGAACATTGTGCAAACATGGTATCACTAGTACACTTCCATCTCCCCCTCCCCCGCAAAAGCATAGTTGAGACATTTATACTCTTTCACTGGACAATTCATTTCTATGGTTTGACAATTATCAAGCCAGTGCATATTTGTCCATAAAATAATGATTTTTTTTTTCATCTTTGGAGGTTCCACTGTATTTCAATATTGGTTCCTTAGGCTTTGCTTACCTGGGTTACTGCAGCAGAACCTAAGGTGCAAGGTCTGGGGGGGTTGGGGGGGAACACTGCAAAGATCAGATATATATTGCACTATATAGATATATATTTGCAGTCAATATGATTTCTAATTTCTGATCTGGTCATTTCAAATCAAATTGCCTTAATAAACAACAGTGCTCATTCAAATCAAAAATCAATCAATATTCATGTGACGAGTCCACAACTCAGTATGACATGCTCAAATAACATTGGTAAGACGAGGGCTAAATAAGCATGCTACGCTGTACATCATCTTGATCAGCGGCCATTTTGTAAAATGAGAGAAGGGGGAGGGTGGGGCATTTAAAGAACAGTCAGCAACAACAACCGAACGAGCGTAACCGACATTCAATCAACGGCACTAAGATTGTGTCTGACGCAAGCGCAACAGTCACGAGTCTACGCCTGGTTTCACAACAGCGCATACTTACCCAAAGACAAAAGGGAGGGGAAATGGCAAAAAATATAATCGATACTTTGCAAGCAACATTAGGCTCAGTGGTCAGTTGGGGTACTTACAGGACAGGAGGGCTGAACTTGGACGTGGACTGCGTTAGCTGCCCCCTGCCCAAGCCAACAGAGCTCAATGCTCGTAATGGATATGACACTAACAGCAGTGGCACAGCAAAAAATAGACTTTTTTGCATGTTTTTATCATTTTAAAAAAATGTGTGCATGTTAAAAGTACATTGGGCAGGACAAAAAAAAATGCATCATACAATTTACCTGACTGTCCTGGAAGAAAAGTAAGGTAACGCTAATGAAAATAGGCAACATTTCTTTGCAATCACTTTCCAAGAGGGGATTAAAAAAAAAAAAAAAAATTCTTGCTTACCACTTTTCTACACTCGCCTGTGGAGGAGGAAGTGTCTACACGTCAAGGCAAAAACAATGACATGTGCATACTAGCTCGACAACTTTAAACAACAACAACAACAACGCACACGAGTCGTCTGGTTCAAGTCATCAAGAGAGAAAGCATGGCAGCAAACAGCAAGCGTCAATCAACAAGCGTCTTGTAGACAGTTGGAGAGAAACAGGAGAGCATCGCCTTGTGTCAACCCACAAGTGGCCCGCTAGTTGCTAACATAACATCCCGCCCTCTTCTTCTCACTAAGGTGAGCCCCAACTTACCAACACAGAAGGTTTCAGTTTGTTTTATTGCAAAAAACACAACAGGCAATAAGCATTGTTTTTTCCTTTTAAAACTGAGATGATTTACATGGTAATGTCTACAGTTCAATCAAACATGACTTCTAACCACATTTAATGTAGATACAGGGCTGGAATGACCATATGAGTTGAGTTGTCTCACTAAAAACAAAACATTTACAAGAAAAACAAAAATATTTAAATGGAGGGGAGAGGACATGCTCGCCGGGTAATTTGCCATCTATGTGAATGAAACACTTTCAAACCAAGGAAATTTTAAGATCTTCACCGAGGCGTCTGCATCCAAACATTTAACAAAGGATTTGTGTTCGACAATGAAGCATTTACGTTATGTCCACTTCGCATTACTGGCCCTGTGCAGGAGAAATACATAGAAGATACAATGCATGTTAACAGCGGGAAAAAAACCAGCGGACATCCTGTGCAGGGAGGAAAGTTTTTGTTAGAACGCTGCTGGCTGCTGCTCACACCGGAACCCTGTAAAGCCTGCAGGAGCGAGGGGGGGTTAGGAAGCTATATTGGACTATTCCGTGCAGATGGTTATTCACTATAAGGAGAAGGGGGTGCGTACCTGAGGGGCTTGTGGTGCCGCTCCCATGGTCTGTGGGTTGCCTGTGCCGTAGTACGCTGCCTGCTGCCGGTAATATTCAGCCCAGGCGGCGCTGTAGTCCGGCTGTCCGCCGGGTTGGGTGGTGGGGGCCGCAGCGGCCGCTGGTGCTGCCGCCTGAGGGGCCGCTTGACCTAGGAGGAGGGGACAGGACGGGAGACTTGATGGCAAGGCACAACAAAATAAAATGGCACTATGCTATGTTTACAATAATAATTAAAACTCTGTTTCCCAAACTAACATGCATAAAATTGAAAGAGGCGGACAGGTATAATTTCACATCTACATTTGAATACAAAAGGTTTCAATATGAAAACCGCCTATAAAATGAAGCGTCTAAGGCTGAAGAATAAAAAAATGTTTTAAAGAAATGTAATACTTCCATGCCCTGATGAACTACTTTTAGTATAGTATAGTAATAGTGCCTGGTTCCAACTTGGGTGTGGCTTACAAGAGAATGAAAAGCAGGTCTAACTGGAAACTAAAAGTCCCTAAGAAATTAATCAACTTATAATACATGCTGATTGTAAGAAAACCTTGAAACTGATATGATACTTGGTCTTTGCTTTAAACGACTAAGTGTTTGAATGTCTATACGGATGCGTTCTATTTGTAAGAAGGGGAACGAACCCGCCACCCATGTCTCTGAGCGGGGGTCAGAAACCTTTTGCCTTTTGTCTAGGGAAGCTGCGGAAGCAACATCTCTACTACAGAGTGCTGCATGAGGGGCGCAGCCACCCAACTTTTACAACTTGATGTAAAACAACTCACCTTGTTTCTTATAATACTCCTCCCAGGCTTTAGTGTAGTCCTGCGGTTGTTGATTTTGTTGACCTGCACAAAGAACACATGTGGTTTGTCAGTGTGTGGCGCAGTAGTCCGGCGGCGGCAGGAGTAGCAGCAGCAGCAGCATTCAGGCAACATCCCACACGTAACAATGAGTAAACACAGTCGGTATAGCAATGAGACAATCATAGCACGTCCAATCCATAAGAACAAATACATCTTGGAAACAAAAGACTACTCCTAAGCGCATGAAAAGGTGGTTCAGTCCAGGAGACATTGAGAGTGGTGCAGTCTAAACAGCACAGGCTGCTCAAGGTCTAACTGAGTGGAGGTGCACTAAAAAAAAAATATTACACTCCACTGAGGGCCTGAAATACTGACTATCCAGACCTGCTGATAAAAAAAAAAAAAAAAGCGTATTGACAGCCTAGTTGCTGTTTAGACTGACGCATGTTAAAATAGGTGTACACTGAGACTACGTTCATATACCCATTTTCTTGTAATAATCCTCCCAGGCCTTGGTGTAATCTGCCTGTCCACTCTGACCTGCAGCCTGTGGGTCACCTGTTAAAAAAAACGGTACTTGTAATTCGTCAATCATTCCGAGCAGGCCTTCCTCCTCCACGGGGCTCAACCTAAAGATGGCGGAGGACTCTAGCTGTCCCTAACATTTATATATATAAAAAAAAAAAAGAGGGGGGAAGGGAAAACTTGTCTCCTGTCAACCAAAACCAGCTAAAACCTAATGACCTGTGAACTTACTCGTTAGCTACACTACGCGTTCACGCTGGCACCGCAGGGATGAGCATTACCTTGACCGTTGGATTGAGTGGTGCCCGGCGCGCCGCTGGACGGCGTCATGGGAGCCTGAGGCTGCTGGCCATACTGGGCATAGTAGGCCGCCCACGCGGCGGCGTTAGCGTCAGCTGCTGCTTTGTCTGAACCCATAGTGAAGAAGAACAAAAACTTTTAGACAAAATTATCATCATTAACGCTCATGTGAGAGATGTCAGATCCTTACTTGGATCAGGCTGTCCTTGCTGCCAGTGCGGGTAGCCATTGCCCCACCCCTGAGGTTGGTAAGGTGCCGGGGGACCACTAATCAAAGGACAACAGGTGAATTTAACAAAATTGTTACACTTCAAAGTTTACATGAAAACAAGTAGTAACTTACTGTGGTCCTGGGGGTCCCTGGTTGTAAGGCCCAGGGTTGTATGGACCCATCGGAGCACCAGGTGGTCCTGGAGGGCCTGGAGGACCGTGTGGGCCCGGACCTCCATGTGGACCAGGCGGCCCATGTGGGCCACCCATTGGAGTGACGGGTCCCTGAAAGGACAGAAATACAAAGAAAAGAAAAAAAACCATTCAAATGAGGGATACAGTCAGAAATCATGCCAGTGATTCCGTCCATTTTCATCAAAAGTTCCAGTGACTTTTAGTTATTGGCAATTATGACCTCAAAATATTGAGTATGCAAACAACTGTAGGCTTTCCAAAATGGCAGCGAGTAGTTATTAGGTTTAGGTACCGATAGAGGAACCGGGAATAACGTTCCAGTTCTCCCAGACTGGTTCAGATTTTAAAATGTTGGTGCTCCATTTCAATTCCTACTTAGCCGCGCAGCAGCAGCACAAATTAAGATAGAAACCAGAATCGAATCGAGGAACTGGAAATGGTCCGAATTCAAATGATGCCCAACCCTAGTAGTTATCCAACCAGATATGACCAGCACTGCAAACCACTAGTCACTAAGGTTCCGGGCACCACCACGCCCAGTTGGTACTATCTACGACTATTTGTGCTGCCCTCAAGCTGTGTATTCCTTGGCACTTATAAATCATCAGAAAAGTCATCTCGTCAATCGTCCCATTCCGTACAATTTGGTTCACCAAAGGTTCGGGGGCAACTCCTGCAGTGGGGATTGGTCATAAGTCTGTGGAGGGAACCCTAAACTCGCCAACCCTGCTGTAGTTTGACACCCTTGACTCACCCCAATCTTCTCCTCTACCAGCTGCCTGGCATAGTCGATCTGCTGGGGCGAGCCTCTGACGGTGAACATCTTGACGTTGGGGTCAGAGTTGGGAGGAGGATTCCTCTGCAGCTCAATCCTGGCCCCCGACTGCTGGCTGATTCCTTTGATGGTCTCACCGCCTGGAGGGCAATTCATACATGATTTGTATCCAATCAGAGTGGTCCGCCAAAAGGTGAGCACTAGGGGGCAAGATTGCCTTTTCCGATGATTAGGCCAGTCTTCATGGTGGGGACGGTGAAGGAGAACTCTTGGAGGCCACCAGGGGGCCCCATGTTCCAATTGCCCTGCCCACGCCCTCGGCCTCTGCCGCCACCGCCGTGGCCCGGAGGCCCGCCAGCCTGGACGCTCCTCAGCAGGTCTGAGATGATTTCAGCTGCATGCTGAGCCTGGTCAGGAGGACCCATGATCTGTGCTATCCTGTCTGGTGCGCTGCCGTCATCTAGAAGATAAGAACAAGGAGATTAGAAACGTTTCTTATCTTTCACATATTTCCTCTTGACATGTTTATTAGGCGTTGGTCTCAGAAAAATAGGGTTAGGTGATCCATCAGCGTGTCAGCGTGGTGCATGAGTTTTAATCATTGACCAACATTCCTAAAAAGGCATTCATAGTGGTGGTGGTGGTGGTGATGATAACTGACCTGGTTTAAACTGGATTCTGACCCCCGTGTCGCTCTGGATCTTTTTGATCATCTCTCCGCTTCTGCCGATGACAATGCCGACTGCAAACCGAGGAACGGGAACCTTGAGGAGGAAAACACGCATGGTGAAGTCAAGCTCGAAAAGGCCCGTCCTTTCAGAAAGGCACTTGACTCACATCTAATGTCTCGCCACCACCACCGCCGCCGCCTCCGATTCTGGAGCCGTACTCGCCCCTCTGCTCTCTGAATCCCTGGTCTCTGATCAGCTCCATCACCATGTCTTTGGCTTGCTGTACAAAGTTCATTTTATGTGAAACCAGTCACAGGTGTATTGCACAACATTTTTTCCTTGATTCCAGTTCATTCACCCATTTTGTTGTTAATTTGATATTGTTTAGTGTATAAAAAAATACGAAACAACAATCAAGCAATATCTGCTACTCAACCTTTTTGAAACTTATTTCGTTACTGGTTTGCATTGTTTTCCCGAGTAAAAGCAGATGTTTATAAATGTAGTATTTTGATTGACCCATCAAGGCCTAAAACGCCTGGCGAAACATCTCTCAAAAATTTATGGGCGACTTTAGAATCACCCTCGAAAACCTGAAGTTGTCACAGAAATTCAATACCTACAAACTTATTGATATCTCCGTAGCAGATAGAAACATAATTCCAAAAGGATTTGAGTTTAGACATGTGGCTTTCACACAGGCCTGAGTTTATTATTTACTGCTTCAATCAAAAATGTAAAAATAAAGCGTCAGTGCAAGAGAAGCACTATTTTTAATTTTTTTTTTTAAATCCAGAGGTAATTACTATCCCCTATTCTGTTACAAAGCCGTCGATTTCGTCATTGCCTACAAACATATCTTAACCATACATCACGTTCGATAGGTTCAAAGTCCACAAGTGTGTCGTCTATATCACTATCGTCACTTATTTCAGAGCTCCCGCAATGGACGCCATTACTGTTCGAAAAAATTCTGGGACATCCTCCGAGGGCTCACGACACCGTCATGTGTATATTCTGATGCATTTAATTGGCTAAGATACCGAGAATTGGTTAAAAAAATAAATAAATAATCCGCTCTCCCGGCTCTAAATGTAGAAAGACACACCGGCGCTCTCTAGTGGTACAAACGGGGTTATGCACTCCTGGCCTAAATGGGTAAAACAAAAACTTATGCAGAAATCAGAGAATTACAGTTGTGAGGCTGAACTGAATTTGAACATTTAAAATCACATAATTAAAATAGTTGTCGATAAATGTGATCATTGACCAATTGATTTATTTTGACACCTCAAGAAAAAAAGGATTATAACCCACCTGAACTTTAAAGGGTTCTCCCGAAATACGGAGGGGTTTGTCCGCGCCTGTGTTTTGGGGGCCATCTTGAATCATGACCATCTTCACTCCAGCTCTTTCCTGCAATGTAACAGTCAACAAGTTAAGATACACTTCACATGAATTTTTACTTATGAGACAGTCAAAACGCTCACCTGAAGACTCTTGATGGTCTCACCTCCCTTGCCAATGACGAGGCCGGCTTTAGAGGCAGGGACCATAATCTCCTGAACCGTCATGCCCGGACCATCGTTGTGGTGGAACGCTGGGGACGGTCGTCCCTTCTCGACGATCTCCGTGAGCAGCCTCTTTGCTGTCCTGTTGGGAAGACGACAACCAAGGTCACACACCATTGCAGCGTGATTATCAAAAAACATGACTCTTGTGAATTAAAAAGCACTCACTGAATGGCGTCAGGTCCTCCCGTCAATGTCACTGACCTATCGGGCATCCCTCCACTGTCTACAGCACAGAAAGCGTATTTAAAACATTGCAAGCAAAAATATGAATTCCTCTGACTCAACACTAAACTCACCAGGGGCGATCTGTATTTTGCATCCCGATTCCTGCTGCAGACGCGATATTTGTTCACCGCCTCGTCCGATAACTAGACAAAAGGACAAAGTGTCAGTGCATTTGACAGCAGAAACAACAGATAGTCGCAAGCAAGTGAACTTACTGAATCCAACCATGCCGTCAGGAACCTTGAATTCCTCTGATATTGATCTGAAGGTGGGAGGGGGGAAAAACAGATTTAGCACAAGGCAATGTTTAAGGAAATTCTATTGAGCTCACCTAGGGGGGCCGCCCATTCCTCCCATAGCAGAAAAAGCTAAAAAATAAACAAAATTATTTAATACAACCACATTACAAACAATCCACTTGAATGTGCAGATGACTCACCGTCATTGGTCGCCACTTTCTTTGTCTCTGGTTGGTCTGTGATGATGTGATAAAACAACCATCATTACAATTGTCCTAACACCGTCTTTTACCCTCACTTACTGGAAATCATTGGTCAGCATTGACCAGATGGCAGTTTTAAGGCAAGTGGGACAACCACACCAAGTACAGCTTGAAAATATTCACTGAACTTGAGTTCAAATAACAGTAAGTGCATCTGAGAATTCACCATGAATATGGAAACATTTAAAAATACTACAGCCCGTCAACAATTCACTCTTTTGCAGGGATATTCAGCATTACATTGTCTATTAAAACCAGGTGGTGCTGGCTTCTATCAAGTGACATTACCAAGGATACACACAAACTGCTAATCAGTCCATTTTTAAAATGTCCATCTCTTCTAATCAAGGCTCGATTATCAGAGTTCTCAAAGGTTATCCTGTGGGGTGGAGTGTTAAAAGGTATTTCTCCTCCCCGATATACTCTTAAGCAGTTGAAGCAGACGATCCTAAATTGAACAATTATTCTCCTTTGTATTTTCCAGTATTCTGGATGTCCTGTGCCACCTTGCTACTTCTCACAGGGGAGTCTAGGTACTACGACAGACATCTGGTTTGGGGGAGGAGACGGGCTGTTGAAGGGTACGCTATAGCTGTGATAAGCCATTTATGTTGGTCATCTGGAGTACACTGTAGGACACTATGTAGTCTCACTTTTGAAAATGGGTATAGATATTAAAACATTGCTTGTATAACTTGCTTTGAGTTACATTTGGCATATCCTATTGCATACGTTTGATTTATAGACCAAAAAAAAACATTGTTATGAAAGCTATTGCATCAAATCTTGAGTTAGAACGCAGTGTTAGTTACATTAATCATGCCTTTTCAGAGCAAAACGTGCATTGTGATTAATCCGTGAAAGGAAATGAGTTAAAACACATCTGCTTGGTTAATACAGTTAATAAACTACAACATACAGCAGGCAAGCATTGAATCACTGAACTGGCATGGAATCGATTTGAGCCACTGACCGATATTCAGGTTAGGCATGGGAAAATACCCACCAGCGTCCTCCAGAGGCCTTTTTTGGCCTCCGTAGCCAAACTCGGTTGTCGGGGGTGCCGCAACGCCATCGCTGCCAATTTTTGCTGCGATCTGAAACACATTATGTCGATCAAAACAAACAAATAACTACAACATTGTGGTCACATGCATTCTTTGAAGTAGCGGTTATGTCTGTCCAAGCACACGCGGCCTTGTGCAACACTCGCCTTCGGAAGTCTGGACCAACAAAAGGAATGCTTCTTACGCATATGGTAGCACGTTCAGACTTACTTCTGCGCGCATATTTTAGCATATCCATCTTGTCTATATATTTGCGCGGCCACATAATGACAACATGTCCAGTCGTGTGGCAGAAATTTTCGGTAACCGCCGTTGTGGCGTCATGTTAGCATACCTCGAGGAGAGGCCAGAAGGAGAGCGGTGGAGGGGGAGGGGAAATAAAAAAAAACCCGAAATCTGACATTCCCGAGCCGAAAACGACACCGTGGTAGACTCAAAAGAACGCCGGGACTTTGCTCACCTGTCGTGCTCGCTGGAGAGCGTCTTTAAAAGCGTCATTCATTCCGCCGCCGCTGGACGGGGGAGCCACGCTGCTGTAGTCCGCCATATCTTCGGCAAGCTGTGTCTCTCTTCTCTTCGACGCGACAAGATGGCGGGTTACGTACGCGGGAGGATGACGGAACAGCTCCCGAGAAAACGGGTTAGTCTCGCGATAGTTGGTGCGCGCGCTACTCGATGATAGATAGATAGATAGATAGATAGATAGATAGATAGATAGATAGATAGATAGATAGATAGATAGATAGATAGATAGATAGATAGATAGATAGATAGATAGATAGATAGATAGATAGATAGATAGATAGATAGATAGATAGAATCACTCAGCAGAGAGGGAGCTACTGTCCCTTTCCAAAGCATTGGAATCAGTTCTTTTGATTTTGTTGTATACTGAAGACATTTGAGTTTCAGATCAAAAGATGAACATGAGACTGAAGTTTCGATTCCAGCTTTTATTTGTATTTACATCCAGATGTGTTCAACCAAGGGCGCCCGTTGCGTCGTTCGTGATCGACCAGTAGCCCAAGAAGGGGGTGTCGGTCAATCGCTGAATAGAAGGTATATTAGTACATTTATGGAGTCGAGGTGATGACATGAAAATAATGGCTCCACACAGTGGAGGACTGTTCATCGAGACATTGGTTTACATTACATTACATATACTTTGTACACATTTAACAACAACAATCATTTGCTTGTGAGCAAAACAAAATGTGTTTCAGTTGTGCATGAGTCAGACCATCCAATGTGGCGGATCTGAGCAAGAATGACAGTTTTATTTTTTTATTGCTTGGAACACTGACAAACGTGAGGCAAAGTTTGCATATTTGTTTCTGCTGATTTTGTGTGACACAACTCAATACCTCTGCCAAACTTCATGTGCCTGTGGAGGAGAACAGGTTTTCAAACATTCTGCATAAGGTGAAGTTCATGAGGGCGCATGGAATGGCCCGGATGAAGCTGGCCCCCATTCCGTTGTAGTACCCCCGCAGTCCATGTCTTTCATATATCCCGATGAGTCCTTGCAGGACGCCTGACGACGCGGCACGTGAGTCGGAGCAGACAGCTGGGAAACAAGAAAGCAGGTGATGAAATTGTCATAAATGATCATCAACAACCCCTTTTTCCACTCTACAGTACCTTATTGGCAAAACAAAGGACCTGGTCCAAGTGTACCAAACAACAGCATGTGGGTGATGTAAACAAGTGCTGGTCACTTACTGGTTGAGACAATTTGGTAACATTTCAGGGTACACACTAAGATATGGCTAAAATAGGCAACATGCTAATGTTATCTTAACATGGCTAGCACAAACTCACACTGGTGATTCAGCATCGGAGCTTCAGTGTGAAACTCAAAAATATAGCCTCCATAGTCTCCGCTTGGCTGAAGTAGTGATTTTACCCGCTATCCTCATCTGCGCTAGGATAAAATAAAAACACTCCAAATCTTCTTATGTGGGCAGCGTTCAACAGAACAAATTTGACTTAGAAAACTAACCAAGTCAATTGGTATGGTGGAGTATATGCACTGTTGTTAGAGGCCTCTACCTTGCGCCTGCTGCTGCGTTCTTATCACCGCCAGAGGGTAGCTGCTCATTTGTCCGCAAGCGAAGGCCACAAAACTGAAAAAGAAGAGTCTGGAGTCGCTGCTGTAGGCTGGATCGCTCTGGGCCCAGGTCATGATAGACTAGTGATGTCACAAATGAAGATTCTGTTAGCGTAGCGGTTCCCAGACTGGGACCCCGAGTCATATTTGGCACAGTACCCAATTACCTGGTGGACCGCACATTCCACTCCAGCATATGGGATCATGCAAAGGATGCTGGGCTTAAATCCTCTGTAAAACGAGGACAAAGACTCGTTCCGGTAGATGGACCGGGCGCAAGCCACTACGCCGTGGTAGGCGCCCATTCGCTGCAGGTTGAGTCGCACCTTCAACACCTGTTGGGATATAACAGAGGAGGGACACCACCTGCAGAGGTGGGTATTCCGTCAGACTGACGGACCGGTCTTGTCTTGGTCTCGGTTGGTGTGGCCTTGACTACAACGCTACCCCTTAGTGTCATAGGCAATGACAACAGAGCCTATCTGATTGGCAACGCCATTTGATTGGTGCCTCGTCATTGCATCATTTTTAACAATTTGTCAATGTGTGATACCTCCAGAGGGTAGAAGACAGCGTGAGCCACAGCACCGGACACGCAACCCAAGCCAAAGCGCTGCTGCACGCTCAGAGTCGCCTGACTTCTTCCCTGCATGGACACCTTCATCTGAACCCAGACAAAGGAACGTTCATCAGAAACAAGGAGATGTTTCATGGAATTTGAGGGTTGAGGTGCATACCCACCTGTGCGTAGATGAGACACTGGAGTGTGGACTGCGGCGTCCCTTTCAGGACATTGACAGCATTGCCCTGCCACATAGAACGAAGGCCACCAACGCGAAGTTCCTGGAAGCCCCGAGAGAAGGCCTTGGAGCCATAAAACTGCAAAGACAACAAAATGATGAACTCAGTGAAGAGCTCTAATTGAAGACACACAATTTCTCCATCTTTGCCAACTATACATAAGCCACTAAAGCATACCATGCATGGTTTCACACAGAATTTTCTTGGTACTAAATAGGTTGACGTGTTTCAACCCACATTTAGCCAGGAAAATGGTGGCTTTTACAGGCGGTATGAAAGGGCATCTGTGCAAGATACGCTTGTGAAAGAAGCTAATTGTGTGAGCCTTTAGGGGCCGTAACAAAGTATGTGAAGGGCGTGAAGCCAAGTTAAACGAATCCACAATGGTGCTGACCTGCAGCTGGGTCTTGAGGCGGTCAATGGGGGCCGTTGCCGTCCGAGATACAGCATCAGCCAAACCGGCACCGAGAACAAACCTCCTCCACGCGCCAATGCCGGAACTCTCTTCGGGAAACTCAATGGCCAGCGCTCGGCTCTCGCCCACGTCGAATACCTGCCCGATGACGAGCACAGGCGAAAACACTGAGAACCGAGCATCAATTGGAACACTATCAAATTGTCCTTTTCATTTCGGGGAGGAGTCATATTCCTTTTCTCAACCAACATTTATTGAAAAGTCAATCTGCATCACGGTTCATCATTTGTAACCCTGTTTGATTGCAGATTTTTAAGTGCCTGTTTTTAAACGGTGTTTAAAGTATACAGGCAAATCAGAACTTAGAGTTGCCGTGTGGTACCATGTTGTGCTGCAACATTCCAAACAGCGGTGAGGTCTACTGTGAGATTCAACATACTGTAATTCAGAGCAAGAAGAGGACGCCCCTTCAGTACCACATTTTAATATTAATCTTTCCAACAGAGCCCAGAGAACATATTCCTGTGAATATTGTTGTATCCCTTGTTTGTATGTGTTGCTGCTGCTCTGTGTGTGTTTAAAGCAGAAGTCAATCCAAACATATTCATAAACATAACACAATCACGGCTCAGATTCAGAAAACAGGTCAGCCGTGATTGGTCGTTGTGAGCAGTTGTGATGTCATTTTCAGTCGACAGAAGACAAAATGGCCGCCCCCAGAGATGGCTAAAAACAAGTGCATTTTGCTGCTTAACTTATATTACACAAACGCACAATTAATCAGAATGCAATGTTTCAACTAGTGGGCTTGCATATTCTTGAAAAAAATATGTTTGGGTTGACTTCCACATGAAGGAGCAGCTGTTTTGAGGGTAACAGCTATGCTAATTTAGCATAGCGTTCCTCACAGTTGAGAGGCTCTGGGTTCAAATCTGGGCCTTCCTATTTGGAGTTTGCTTGATCTCCCTGTGCTTTTTTTCAGGTACTCGGGCTTCTACCCACAATCCAAACACAGCCCTGTTAGACTAATTGAAGACTCAAAACTGTCCATAGATGTAAACGAGTGTTTGTATGTATGTATGTCGTCTACCCTGTAATTGGCTGTCCCGGCCAAAGTCAGCAAGATAAGGTTCGACTTACCTGTGACCCTAATGAGGACAAATGCTATCGAAAATGGATGAATGGATATTTGGAATCTCACCAGACTGTGTTTCCAAGACGACACCAGCTCACCAATGTCGTCCACCGGTTTGAGGATGACGTGCTGCAAGAACTCATCCCAGTCCACTGTCATGGAGCCGTCCGTGTCCATCCTGTCGTATAAATGTCACAACATTTGTAAGTGCACAAAGTAATAATCGTGGTGTGAGTAGCACTTTGTAGCCATACAAGCTATGTGCTGGTTAGTCTGCCCGAAGTTATTAGTAACAGTAGTTATTGTGACATTCTTGAAGGAATTCCGGGTTAGTAACTAATTTGTGAATGAATATTATCCTTTACCGTGGAACCTCCAAAGTCAACCCCTCGAAAATGGTACCATACAGAGCGTAACCAAAAATTTCAGGAAGCAGGAAATACCACAACACGAGAAAGGTTCTGGCTGCTCAGTAGACAATGCAATTCAATGAACATCAATCACACACGCAAACTAATCGAATCTGTAACATAAGTATCAAAAGGATAAAAATCGAGAAGCTTGCCAACCGTTTCCTATTCCCTTTCGGTTACATTCTTCAAATAGTGAGTAGCTTTACTTTTAGTTGTATTATTGGTGCTATAACAGTTAAGAATGTTCAAATGTTACTTAAAACTCCACCTATGCAATAAATATAGGACTACGATAGTCCAGCTAAGTTTGAATTGATAAACCACTGCAATTGTGTTTGGAGGTTCTGCTGTTGTTCAGTGTTGTGTAGTGGGCAAAAGGAGTCTTACATTTGTATGACTTTACTGGCGTGGGCCGTTGAAATGACCACTCCTAACTCCTTAAACAAACATATGATCTCCTCCTGGTCAATCAGCCCTGATCAGAAAAAAGACACACAGCAATTATGGTATGCAACATAGCACAATGAATATTTGTTGGTTCATGTGTGCTGACAGCAAACGTAGATACACTTGCACAGTGGATCGGGGCTGCAACTCTTACGGGATTTATGGTATTCTTATTTCCATTCCTAGGAATTAAGGTAGTCCTGTTTTAACCTGCACACCTGTTTGGTTTTATGGTAGTCTTACTGTAAGCAGCGCACACAACAATTATGGTCTACACATTAATTTGGTTTTCAACTTTTGGAGGTTTCATGGTAGTTTAATTTTACCCTGCACAACCTTTATGAGATTTAGGGTAGAGCGATTTACTGGTGTAAAATGTTTAGCATGCACAACGTTAGGGGGAATTACGGTAATTTAATTCTATACTATACAAGTTTGTTAATTTTCCAACAAACGTTATGTCATGCACTCTGTGAATGTGTCGGATTACAATCTCCAAATGTCATTTTAGACTGTGATACAAGAAGGAAACTCTGAGCTTGTTTGCAAAATACCACTTATCATGTAGGCTACTGGCACTCATTTTTTTTTAATGTGCTTTATGTTGAGGTGAGTTGAGTCTTATTTTAACTGTGCTACCTTTATTTTATTTACAGTAGTCTGTGCAATTTTGTGGGGTTCATGATTGCTAAACGTGGCAGTACAATTATACTGAGGGATTCCCTGCTGTCTTATTTTAGCCTGCACAACTTTGGGAGATTTACGGTAACCTTATTTTAATTTGCGCGATTGATTTACTAGCGTCTAAATTTAACCTGCAACCATCACAGTTTTATTTGTAACCAGTGCAATTTATCAGAGAGAATTGCTGTAGTTTTATTCTAACCTGGACAAGGGCTGTCACTTGTATAGCGCGTTTTGGTACTGAAAGCGCTTCACATTCACTGTGCCTCATTTACCTACTGATGATAACGCAGCATCAGGAGCAACTGCGCTTCAGTATCTTGCTCAAGGATACTTCGGCATGATCACAATGGCCGGTGATTGAACCCACAACCTCTTTGCGAGACGACCACTCTAGCACTGAACCATGCTGCCCCTTATTTTAACAGAGCATCTTTTGGGAATATACAATCTTATTTTAACGTGCGCAAATTTTCTGGGATTTACGGTCTTTTAATTGACGACCGCTGCATTAGATGGTGCAGGTGTACCTAATAGTGTGTCCCGTGACTGTATTCTATTTTCTAAATAATGGATATATTAATCATATTTTTGGTTGAACTTGTTTCAAAATAATCCTCATATTCATTCATTCATTCATTCATTCATTTACACTTAGTTACTCACCACTCTTGTTCTTGTCCAGGTGGTCAAAGCAAATCTTCCATTTCCTTTCTCGGTCCATCATGTAGCTGAGAAACTCGTCGTAATCCAATTGGCCATTGTTGTCATTATCATAGGAGTTAATGACATTCTAAGTGTATGTGTGTGTGTGAGAGAAGCACATGTTCACTGAGCTGAGGAAAACGAAGTCAGCATCATGCAAGCCATATGATTTACCTGCACCTTAGCATCTGCCACCGAGATGCCGTGCGTGCTCATTTCACTGTGCAGCTCCGACAACGAGATGAAACCATCCTGGTTCCGGTCCAATTTGAGAAATAATCCTCGGAACTGATCCATTTGGTGATGATGATCCGCGCTGCGCTGCACCCTCGCTCACGTGCTGACTCACTGACAGACAGTAGATCACCAAGCCAATGCACCACACTGTCTTCTTGGTACAGTAGGTGGCGCTGTATGGTTGCAGCTGATGCAGGCCAATTGGCCCAGTAGGTTCGGAATGTCATCGTCTAAATAATCTAAAGACGAATAACATGAACAAATATAATTGTTATAATAATATGGAACTTACATCTGAATTTAGTAACTATAAGGTGATGACGCTCCTATCAAGAAAGAAGGGTGCCAGATGCTGAAACTTGTCATGACGTCACATCCATAGCTGTTATTACCGCTCACTTGGATGACGTGCCAACTGGAGCACCAGGATAGTGACTGACAACGCGCAGAGGAATGATTAAACGATGTGCTTAAAACAGCGGCTGACTGAGATTGGTGTCATATTAAACAGACTGGACTTAATAAAACAGGAAATGCTGTTTCAAAATAACACAATTTCAGTTGTTGATGCTCGAACGACCATCTTAGTTCAAATTTACGTTGGCCGGGAAGTATCGGAAAAAGGTTCAGTATAAATTCACACGCGTTTAATTTAGTAAATTTGGGTTTATTCTTACCAAAATTGATCTGCACAAATAGGGGGTGCTCAGCCCCCAGAGAGAAGTTCTGTACAGGAAATCAGAGAACGTAGTTTATAAACTTTATTTCTTGACATTCCCTTTAATTATTTGTTTTTACATAAAAAGCGGTGTATTTAAAAAAATGAAAACATGTAAAGTGTTTTGTATACATTGAATAAAAAGCGGTGAAAAAAATTAAAACACGTAACAAAAAACTGGTGTATTTTCCAGAACTCGGAAGTGGAAGTAGCCGACTATCAAGCGTCGAGTTTGACGCACCATGGACGCCGCCGCAGAGGGAGGGAGATGCGAGTCTATTTAAAGGGTCACCCGGCACCAACCACAGAGGAATACGAATAACAGCAATTACACAGTTTTCACGGGAGATGATTCACCGGCTCGGTGAACGCTAGTCCGGAGTAAATTCGAACCGACCTCCCGGCGAACAGAACCATCTTTTTCTCCCCCTTCCCCCCGTCTTCTCCTTTTTTTAAAAAATCACCGCTAGGGCTACGGACGAACGAACAAAAAATGGGAAAAGATTACTACAAAACGCTCGGCATCAGTAAAGGAGCCACGGAAGAGGATATTAAGAAAGCATACAAAAAGCAGGCATTGAAATGGCACCCGGACAAGAACAAGTCCGCGGCGGCCGAGGAGAAATTCAAGGAGATCGCTGAGGCTTACGAGGTCCTCAGCGACCCCAAAAAAAGGGACATCTATGACCAGCATGGCGAAGAAGGTAACGTCATTTAAACTCTCAATCACCTGTCACGTTCAGTATTGTGCCATAATGTATCGATAGTCAAAATGTCATATCACGATATAGCTTCCCCCCTCACAGTTCAGTAGATAACGAGCAATCGATCAGGTTTAACTGTGGGACAAATGATATCGACGCGTCGTAATGTACTGAATTATTGTTCTCTCATAGTGCAACGTATCTATCTGTATCTTAAAAAAACAAAAGTATGATGTCAAATATCAGTTACCTGACATGACATGTGATCTATCATGTCCTTTTTCATGGTGCATTAGGCTAATAGTGATACAAAACACAAATGTCAACTATCAGGTCTAATTTGGGATGAAGCAAATTATCAATATTTTGATTTTTATAATTTCTCTCGCGATATTCTGTAAGAAAACCCTGTGACAAAATACAAGAACAAAATTTTGTAGTGATGTATCATATTTGTTCTGTCACGGGACCGTTTTGATACACAAAGAGTCTAATATGGATCAGTTTTAACAAGATGTGGAAATAAACATACATTCTGGTGTATAGTTTTGATACACAAGCGTCTAATATGCATCAGTTTTAACAAGGCGTGGAACAGAATATTATACATTCTATAAATATCTACATTCTGGTGTATTGTTTGGATACACTAGTAACAAATATCAATCAGTTTTAACTCTGGATGGGGCAACATACTGAAACTGTGAAGAACAGTATCGTTTCCGAGAACGATCCCGTATTGGCTTGCTCAAAATACACAGATGCAAAATCCATCCATCCCCAAAATATAGTGATGTATCAATAGGTTTTAACTAAGGTGGTACAAAATATTGACATCTTGACATATTGTACTATTGATACACAAACGTCAAATGTCAATCGGTTTTAACATGTCCTGTTGTAATCGTATCGTTTTCTTGACCAATATAGTATCGATACATTGGGGTAAAAGTCACTAAAGCGGAATATCAATGTGTGATGTGTTGTATTACTTTTTTGTCACAGTACAGTATGAGTGAGACAAAATATCAATGTCATATTATATTGTTTTCTCTAAAGATATACACTGAATAGAAATGAAAATGCAACATTTTTTTTTTTTTTCAATTTACCATTTCGCATTACTAAACCCAAAGTTCCCAGGAGGAAAAACAACTAGAATTGAATGCTAGTTTGTCTTATTTTGTGTGTCCTTAAGGTCTCAAGGGAGGAAGCGGCCCCCCCGGAGACAGCCAAGGCAACACCTTTACATACACCTTCCACGGAGACCCCCACGCCACCTTCGCCACCTTCTTTGGCGGCTCCAACCCCTTCGAGATGTTCTTCGGACGCAAGGCGGGAAACGGGCGTGACGACGAGGACATGGAAGTGGACGGAAACGACCCCTTCGGCTCTTTTAGCAGTTTCAACCTGAACGGATTCCCTCGGGACGTGCACTCCGGCCCAGGCGGGCAGCAGCAGCAGAGGCGCAAGCAGGACCCGGCCATCGTCCACGAGCTCAGGGTCTCCCTGGAGGAGGTCTTCCACGGCTGCACCAAGCGGATGAAGATCTCTCGCAAGCGGCTGAATCCGGACAGCAGGACCATGCGCACGGAGGACAAGATCCTCACCATCGAGATCAAACGAGGCTGGAAGGAAGGGACCAAGATCACGTTCCCGCGCGAAGGAGACGAGTCGCCCAACACCATACCGGCGGACATTGTGTTTGTCATCAAGGACAAGCCGCATCCACACTTCAGGCGGGAGGGTTCCAACATCGTGTATCCCGTCCGGGTCAGCTTACGACAGGTGAGGTGCCAACCTGGCCGAGACTGATGCCTCGCCGTCCGTGATATCGCTCACCATACATCAACACTGGATATTTTGGAGGAAAACATCCGCGATATGGACTGGTAGTCATCAAGTGAATTGTAGCGATTTCTCTTCACGGTACACTATCGATACACAAGGCTCAACTATCAAACAGTTTTAACTAGGTGTGGGACAAAATAGCAATATTGTGACATACTGAATCATTTTCGCCAACGATACAGTATCGATACATCGATGAAAATATTGATCTCATGACTTATCTCCTTTTTCTCATGGTACAATATCGATACACAGCATCAGCTGTCCATGGATTGCAACTAAGAGTGGGACAAAATAACTAGACCTTAAACAGATCTGATCGGCTGGATTGGATGGGTAGATGTTTTGCTCTTTATGCAACATCGGTGATAGGTTGCAATGTCGTAATTTGCAGCACGATCAATGACGTCATAGATCGGATCTGCAAAATAAGACAGTACAGCAAACACAGTCTTGTTCACTCCAGGGACGTTATGTGCTGCCATCGTGAATAGTATGAGGTTTCTCAGCATATACAGTTGGATATTTTTTTTCAATTTTTCCTGAATGTTTTTTTAACAATTTGGGCTTGAAATCTTACCTTCAATTTCAAATTTTTCAATACCCTGCGAATAACACGAGTCGACTGTAATAAAATAAACAAATAAATAGATTGGTCCATCAGATCGGATTGGTGATAGTTTTTTTTTTTAATTCCAAAACCCTGTTTGTGTAAAGCCTAATAATAACGATATCATTCTTCATTGTATCATTTTCTTTCATAGTATCTATTTACATGTCAAATATCAAAGTATCAAATATCTGACGTCAAATGTCACTTCAACTTGACTGATATTTGACGAGCGCAATGTATCTTTGTTTTGCAGTGTGTCAGCTCAATATTAATTAGGTGTGCGAAAAAATATTGATTATTGTATCATTTTCTACGTTAATTGGACACTCTTAAGTTGTCCCTTGGTATGATTGTGAGTGTGAATGGTTGTTTATCTTTGCGTGCCCTGCGATTGGCTGGCAAGAAGTTCTTGGTCTACCCCGCCCTACTGCTCACAGACAGCTGGGATAAACTCCAGCGCGCCTGCGACCCTTGTGAGGATAAAGCGGTTTGGATAATGGATGGATGTATCATTTTCTCTCACGGGACAGTATTTATAATAAAAAAAAATAAAAGGGTCAAATAACGTCACATCCTAATATCAAATATTTTATATACAATATAATAAAGATCAGTTTGACAATATATTACATATCGTGATCACATTTTTTTCCTCCCTGTACTTTACCCACAAGTACATAATGTATCGTTTGCTAATGCTAACTTCCTACCCTCAGCATTATTCTTAACGTTTGCTTCAAATTTTTTCAACTCTGACGCCACTATCAGAGCCGAATATGTGTAAGGCTATTCCGCAATTGCCGGCATGCCTGTGAAAATGCATACAGTTACAACACCATCCCGCCTTTGCTGGCTTCTGTGTAAAAGGCACTTGTGGATATTTGTCACTTGACATAAGCGAGGGGCGGCAGAGTTAATAATAGCTGCATGTGCGGGAAAATATCACTATGGGAAACAGAGTGTGATTAAATGGTGTTTAAATATTTGTTTCGACTCCTCTGAATGAATCACAGTCAGAGAGAGAGAGAGAGTGGCAGAGAGCTTCATATCTGTACAGCGGGTAGGAGGAATGGTAAAAATTCATGGCGGGATCGTGCTCACAGGTGGGCAGGTGCAGGTGAGATTTGTCACTGCTGATGAGGCACATTGCGAATAGTAAGTGCAGCGGTACTATCCTCATTCAGAAGGGGTTGGAAACAAGCTTAAGCGGCATACACTGCAAAAGATCATCCGGACCATTTGGAGTCCAAGTCGGTTTTGAGGGGCAGTGTGAAAAGGCCTTGTGTGTCCCAACTTTTACGCTTACACACAGGCACTCCCCTGCCTCTGTGTCTTGTCAACTGACTGTTTCTCTTCGTCTCCCTGCAGTCGTTGTGCGGATGCTCGGTGACCGTGTCCACCATCGATGGCAACACGTGCAACATGAAGATCACCGACGTGGTGAAGCCGGGCATGAGGAAAACGGTGGCGGGCCAGGGTCTGCCTTTCCCCAAAAACCCCGAGCAGAGAGGAGACCTGGTGGTGGAGTTTGACGTGAACTTTCCGGAAACGTTGCCAAGCAACGCCAAAGATGTCCTGAAGCGCCACCTACCCACTTAGGATGACCCACGGCTCACACATGCCCGGATGAATGTGCAATCTCTATTTTTGACCTTTTTGCAGTTTTTTTTTTCTGTAAATACCACGCATGCTGCCAAGTGGATGGAAGACTGGACCTTTTATGTACATGGACCTCCTTCCCTGCTATCACACGCTTTAGCCCGCGCTATGTGCCAAATGACAATCTCCCCATTTCATTAACATGTGGCAAAAGATTAGACATCATTGTGCTTGTATTTTCAAATAAATATTTCCATATTAACTGAAGCCTTTAGCCAATGGTCCTATGTGAATTAAACACTGCATTAATAGAATATACGGCATCGGTGTTGCCCAAACTGAGGTTTGGGGGCCCAAAATAGTTTGCCAGAATATTTTTAGGGACTGCTCTGTGAATTTAACAATGTATTAATAGCGTACACTGTAACAATGTTGCCCATACCTAAGAGGGGCCCAAAATGGTTCATGGGTACATTTTTGGGTGCTCTGCCGTGAATATAACGCAGGTTTGCACAAAATGTCTCACGTATAATTTTTGGGGCTTCTCTGTGAATTTGACACTGTATTATTAGCGTAGACTGTACGTTACGCAAACTGAATTTCAGTCGCACAAAATGGTTTGTGGGTAAATGTTATGGGGCTCCTGCATGTATTTAATATTGTGTTTATAAAGTCTATGTGTTAGGGTTGCCAAAACTGAGGTTCTGGGGTACAAAATGTCTTGTTTTTGTCACACCTTCTTGAATTTAACTCAATTTTTCTTTATTTATTTTTTTTAGCATATACCATAATTGGGTGGCTCAAACTGAGGTTCAGGTCCCAATCTTTGGTGCTCCTATGTAAATTTAACACCATATTATTGGCATATCGTATCAGCATTGCCTAAATGGAGGTACAGTGTCCCACAATGGCTGACTTTGTTTAACTCAGGCAATGAATTGAGCTAGCCAGCTTGCAGTTCTCAGCTGCTGCTTTTAAGCTGCCAACACTTTACATTACATGACATTTGGGCCCACCAGGGGACGCTACATCACTCATCGCGACAGTAATTTGGGAGTGGGTCTTGAAAGGGCTGAGTTCATGAGACTGAGGGGCCTCATTTGTTTTTAGCTCCAGCAACTCCATTTTCCATCAACATACTACTTACAATATTTAAACTCTTTCTTATACATTGAGGTAACGTAGTAAGGTTGCATTTTACTAAGGATAATTGGTGTGGCTAAATGAACACCAGTTTCACTAATCGACATTAAACTGGGTTGACACGTCGTATTTCGCAATCCACCCAAATGAGCCACAATCCAAAGCATGTAGACGAGACAAATGAGTCAATCTTAAATGGCAACGCTTTTTTGCCTACGCCGTCTAATGTGGGTGGTGTATGGCATCAAAGTGTCATCGTCATTTTGAGGATTTGCCTGCTCGCACTAGTATGATGCATCACAGTCACAGTATGTCACTGCAAACTACAACCACACTAAATAATGAACGCGGTGCAGTGTTAAATTAATAAGAATAATTGAAAATGCAGTAAATGCAACTCAAAACAATTCTTTACATGCCGTTCTGATTAATATTGTGTTTGTGAAATACGAATTAAGCAGCAAAACCCACCCGTTTTTATCCATCTCTGGGGATAGCCATTTTGCCATTAGCTGTTGATTGAAAATGACTTCGCAGTTGCTCAGGGCTCAGGTAATGCCCAATCACAGCTCAGCTTGCGATTGTCACAAGACCAAACTTAGAAAACAGAGTTTAGCCGTGATTGGTCGTTAAGTGAGCAACAGTGATGTCATTTTCAGTCGACAGCAAATGGCAAAATGGCCGCCTGCTGTGATGGATAAAATCGGATGGATTTTGCTGCTTAATTCATATTGTAAAAACGCAGTATGAATCAGAATATCGTGTTTACATTAGTGGAGACGCATAGAACACGTTATTGTAAAGAAAGTTTTTTGAGCTGACTTCGTCTTTAAACCAAAGCATATTCAAAAAACAATTATAGATATAATGTTCCGATACACAAAGGAGTACTTAAAATACGGTGCAGTTTCTGATAATGTATTTGCAATAAATGTGTAAATATACTGCAGGTAGGTGTCAAATTATCTGTCTATATAATTGTAAATAGCATTTGCAAATGGTTTTCATATTATGTAAAGCAGGGGTGGGGAACTTTGGTTTTTATTAGGGGCAATTTTAGTCCCACGGAAAATGTTGATGAAAATTGTTTTTATGAAATCATTTTTTCTTGAAATCGTATTATCTATCTGACTGTTTGTTTGCTACAGTTGTGCAAATGCACAGAAATGCATTGAGGAAAATGTGTTGTTTCCGGTGGTGGCAGCTGGCAGGTGTACCTAATGTAATGACCGCTTGGGTGCACAGGTGTACCGGCGCTGTCGCCGCAGCTCCCAGTGCGCCTGCGCCCAGTCGGGGACCGCACAGAGCGGCTATTGTTAGCCAGGCGGGGAACGCGCAGGTTGCCTCTGTTACACACTTGATCCCCGGCTACCTGTTGCTCGGTTGCCGCCGTCCTTCCTCCGCAAAAGTCGCCGTTTCGGAGCGAGTCGTGGCCAGGTGAGCGACGGCAAAGTATCCTCGGAGCAAGGGGAAATAAACTAAGTTGAGCGAGGCGAAAACAAGGAAGTAAAAACGAGATTTCAGCAAGTTCAAATGTTTTAGCGGTTTGACGAGCTAACCGAGACGCACAAAAATGCCGCTGGGCCCGTGGAGGAAGAAAAACAGGTCGACCAAGGAGCACCTGGTGGACAACGAGGAGGTCGGCGGCGGCCACCACGCAGGCGCGGCTGGCTCGCTACTCGCCGGCAGTGGCAACAAGTCGGCGGCGAACGGCGCCGGAGGGCTGCCGCCGCCTCCTGCCAACCTGCGGCCCAAGCTGGTCTTCCACACGCAATTGGCCCACGGCAGCCCCACCGGCAGGATCGAAGGCTTCTCCAACGTCAAGGAGCTGTACGCCAAGATTGCTGACGCCTTTAATATCAGCCCACCCGAAGTAAGAACACTCACTCACTCACTCACTCACTCACAACTCTTCAATCAGGGGCTTCACAAACTGAGGGTCGTGTGCCCCAAATGGCTCCATTTTGTTCACTCAAGTCAAATTGGGTCTGTTGCGTTAGTTAATCAAAAGTCAGAGGTGGCAAAAGTATTCACTCTTTAATTGCAGTAGATACAGAAAGTGTACAAATCCCCGTTGGGAAAAAAACCCATTAAAAATGAGACCAAGATGAAGTATTGACATTCATTCATTTAAAGTATGTGCTTTGACTAGACTCACAAGGTGGAGGTACGAACACTGAATGGTGGCAGTAAATTCAACTAAACTCACTTCACAATAAGCAGCAGTTTGGCAGATGAACATTTAATGAAAAATGAAGTTTCAAGCTGTTTAATGCAACTTCCTGCTGAGGTTTACTGTCAAACTAAACAGAAATTGTGCTTTGCTTATTTTTAACATATACACTACCTTATGAACCGACCTAGCTAACTTAATGCTAACATAAATGGAACACACCATTGACGTGCTACTGGTTAGTAATGATAGTTGCAGTTGTACAACTCTTTTTGTATCGGTGTAAAAATGAGTTTCATAGCTTCGTCTGGTCAGAGTTTGGGTGTGTAACTTTCAGTCTTCCACTACAGTATGTAGCGAGATGTGACAGCTATGGCGTCCAAAACAAAAGCTGGCCCTCTGTCCAGACCCCCCCCCCCCCCCTTTATAGTCTCGTCTTTTCAAAGTGTAAATTCACAGGCGGGTTTTGTGCGTCTCTGCACACTGGCTGGTGAGATGCGAAGCCTAAAAAAAAAAACTTGGCAAAAATCTGTCTGGCGCCTTGCAAATGGAGCCAGACAAGTCAGGTTTTAGCCCATGAGTGCCATCACGTCTGTCTGTAACACTCACGAGGATGTTCCCATCTTTGTCTCGGCTTGCTCCAGTTTATACTTTGGTGGTTAGCCTTGGCCTGTTGAAAATGTTCTTGCGATAGACTCTGATATTGCCATGCAGGCAGATAAATCAAAATACAGCAAGTCCTGTAGGTGTTGGCAGTGTGCTTTTCACATTGTGAACTGTAAAAAAACAAAAACAAATTGCTGACTCTATATGCTCATAAGCGCAGTGCTAAGAACAAAGTCATGTGCATCACCAGTCATTTGTGACCTGGTAACGCAAAGAAATGAGACATAAGTGAATAGTCGAAACTGTGCGTATTACATATGGTGTGTGTGGGTGGGTGTGTTTGTGTATGTAGCTTGCATTTCAAACTGTTCCCAGCAGGCCCACTAGTTGAAATATTCTGATTATTATTGCCATTGTAGAATATGAGTTAACCCAGAGATGGCTAAAAATAGGTGGATTAACTCTTATTCCACAAAGGCAATATTTATCAGAATGCCTTGTTTCAACTAGTGGGCTTGCATAGAACATATTCTTAAAAAAAATATGTTGGGGTTGACTTCCGCTTTAAAGTTTTAACCGCCTGTGGACCGGGAATGCTACACTAAGGACGAAGTCATGTGCTTCAACGATCATTTGCGACTTCAATAATGTAAAAGAGACTGATCTTATAGTCTTATAGTCGTCACTAACTATGCTAGATAGGTGTTGGCCATGCTGAGCGATTTGACCTATAAAAAAAAAAAAAAAAATGTTGTTCACAAAAATCCAATAACATCAAATTATCTGCTAAAATTGGAGACGCTTACAAAGGTTGTGCATCCACTCTTGATACATTAAGTGATGGTCACTGAATATTGCAGTCATGTGTTGGCGTTGGCCATGGCAGGAAGTCCCCGACGTCCGGTTGTGCGGGCACTGCCTCAAATTTGAGCAGATAACCTGTGCCGGGTCATAGGCGTCACACTGCTCCCCAGGGAAGCAGCTCTTCTTTGGGCCTCCTCCCTGCGTAAACATGCGCCCCCTTGATCACACTGGTTCTCATTGGATCGCGCCTGTGTAGCCGGTGAGCATCGCTGTTCACGGAGCAGAGAGAGAATTCAAATGTTACTGTTTATTCTTACGAATGAATCTATAAAACGGGCAACTAAAATGGCAGCCATGACCTATGACACCATCTGGGTCCGCAGTCTAGCTGATGTGGGCAGAAGCCGCGTCCTCCTCGGGGTCAAAGTCTGCGTTTATGCGGGCGGCTGTGGAGTTTGAGGTGTGGCCGCCGTTTGCCTGCCATTACAATGTGTGGCTTGCACAGCCGTGTTTACAGTGATGGACTTTCTAATCCAACAGATTAAGTGCCGCTATCTCATTTGCTCAAGGCCTGTGTGTGTAATTTACCGTATTTATTTGTACAGGCTGTTTTTTTCAGGGTGTCATGCTAAGCCAAGCGAGGTAGAGTCGCCCTCAGAAATGTCCTTTTACTTTTAGGTTTACTGTTTAAGACCGTCGTGTTGTGTTTTGCTGGACACTGAAAAGATGGGTTCATTGTGCGCCGATGTGACGCCGCTCTGTCAATGCTGTGGAACATCACACAATCACAAAGTTTAATTAAGAGGCATCTTATTAGAGGGGAAGCCTTTGTTGGGGGAAATAGGGTGGTGTGTGTTTGAGCAAGGCATTTATTTGTCACGGCCTCTTGATTGGGGTTGTTTGTTTTGGTTGGCGAGAAAGCTCGCTGTTAGTGTACTTATGTGCGCAGGTTATTAATGGGGTGTCGTGCTATGATGAGGTTTAACGATGCGTTCGTCGGGCTCCGATGTGATGCCACTCTGCTATCACTGTGGAACATCACGCATTCACGAGGTTAATGATTGCACCGCCTTGATGCTGATGACTGTGATTTCCTTTTTAGAAGCAGAAACCGCTGACCCCGGCACGCTATGTTCGCCTGTAAAAGCAGCTGGCGAAGGAACATGAGACGAACTTAACCCCGTATTTGCGCTTAAATGTATACATACATACATGCATACTTACATACATAAATAGTCAATAACGCAGTTGTATACGTACTACTAGTTACTTAAAGGGTACTCACCCCCCAACCAGACTCTTGCCCCACCCCTCACTAATATTTGAAAAAGTGGCATTGCCTGGAGGACCAATGGGCTTGCGAAGGGGGAGGGGAATTGGGCGTGGCCTGGCTGTGATTGGCAGCAGCAGTGACAAACCACGACCTAAATAATTTCTAGACTATGACACGCTATGCTAAACAAACTAACCAAATGCTATGCTAATCAATTGCTAACCTGAAAACTGATACAAAGATGTTGGCAAACGCTACTGTTCCAACTCCACGAGACGCTTGTATTCCCCGCGGTGGCAGAGTGACTGTCAAGTGCACTGCTAGTCCAATCAGAGGACAGAAAGCCAAATTCACATGCAGTGCAGTGTTTAACCTGACAGATTTTGCCCCCCCAAAAAGTTGATTTGGGTGTGAGTCGGGCATGTATTTGTCACAGTGTCTTCAATGGATGTTTATGTTCGTAAAGGAGTTTGTAGTTGAAACAGTTAACAATTTAATGTCACTGTGTGAAAGTTGGTGCATATACAGTACATAAAGAGCGGTTTATTTGTCACAGCGTCTTTGATGGGTACTGCTGTTTTTGTTAGCAACATAGTTCAAATGGATCGAGCTCAACAGGTAATTATTAATGTTAGTTAGTGAACAATAGAATATTTGGAGGAGGCATTTACTTCTATTTTGATAAAGTGGATGATTCACCAGGCAACTAATTGGGGAACGGCGACTATTTGAGCAAGTACGACATGCTTATTAATGAACATGATCCTGTTTTTTTCCCCATTTAAAACACTTGCTGAAGAGGCTGGAAAATGCCGCCGGTTCCATGCTCTTTTGTGTCAGGTTCGAGTGCAGGGTGTCGGCCCAGAGAGACGTTCAAGTGCGGCGCGT
Organism: Filicampus tigris; assembly: GCF_054856515.1. Taxonomy (NCBI): domain Eukaryota; kingdom Metazoa; phylum Chordata; class Actinopteri; order Syngnathiformes; family Syngnathidae; genus Filicampus; species Filicampus tigris. Next base: position 19,564,811 of record NC_141226.1, on the reverse strand, counting down.
TTATGTAGCTGCTCTTCAAACACACTGCAGCCAGCGCCTGTAGGCGGAGGCTGTTTTTTTGTGTGTGAGACGGCATGTTCGTGTTGAATCACACTTTATTCCTGGATGCCTTTTTATTCATTTTGAAGCAAAAATGGAGCCAATCAGTCACGTGGAGGACTGAGAACCAGTGATGTTTCTGTTCTCTTACGGATTTTATTTTGGTGGGTTTCGACTTCCTGTTTTTGCTCGGGTTGTTAGTGCTATTATTTTGGTAGCTTTCTACTTCTGCTCCCTTGCTCCCAACTTTTTGTGAACAAAGGATTGGAAGGATTTAGAACTCCTGTAAATGGCATAATGCGTTTGTTTGTACAGTAGATTGCGACGTTAGCTTGTCATGCTAGCTGCTAACGGCCAAACAATGTGACTTGTGGTTGTTCATGTGACCTCTTTTTATGTTTTATAACGCTTCATGGGTGTTGTATTGTTTGTGGTGTAATAGTATCGCAATTATGCTAACGTTATGACAGCAGATAATGTCAAAATCGTGGTTCCGCTGCACACGTGCATGGCTTTCACCCTTGTGCATGTCGGCTGTAGTTAAAACACGTACATTGAGTCCCTCCATCCATGCGGTTCTGGAGGCCGTGGGAGGTGTGAGGAGTCGGAATGGGGAGGTGGAAGCTCGCTCGCGCCAGCCAACAGCGGGGAGGGGAGCGGCGCTGAGAGCCGCCTGGGGCGCGGAGAAGCTGCTTAAAGCTGCTAGCAGCCTTGGTAACGGGCTGGAGGCGGGCACTTGTGTACCTCCTGGTGGAGGCCTGAGAAAGGGGGGGATGGGTGACGGTGCTCTGGGGTTATGGCGAAACAAAGTAGACCCTTACATTCGGCCTCGCTCTTCTCCTCTTGCGGCCCCCTTTATCCATTATCGCCCTCTTCTATTATGGTCTGTTGCCCATGGCAACGCATGTTGGTTAATGCGCGCGTGTGTATGGGTGTGTGCGCGGTGCACGTTGGTACACAGCGAAAACAAGGCCTGATAGGCGCACAGTCAATAAACATGATTCACTCCCTTCTTGCACAAGCTAAGCATTCTGTTTTTTGCTTTTGATTAATCAACATTCAATTCCACGCAATTGATCATTCAACTCATTCAGTACCAGACTTTTTCATTTTCATTTGTCATTGTGTAATGACGTATGAATACGTCATTGCGATAGAATGAGTTAATCAAACATTTCATCTGTGCGGCCCGGTCCAAAGTGGCCCACGGACCAGTAACCGAGGCAGGAAAAAAATTCTTCGAACATTTTTTTGAATTGAGGTACTCGAATTACTCGAGGACTCAGTTCATGCTTTCACTTGACATCGGGCTGCGCATTATGGACCAAAATTCTTAGCATGGTATGAATTGCATCTCTTCGCGATAATGGTACAATGATATAAAATTGAGGTGACAAAAATAATTTTAATTTAGTAATAATTTGATAAATCATGTGTGCATAGGTTAATTATAAAGTCCATTCAAGAAGCTAAATTGATCAAATGAATAATGATACAACAAATATGAAAAAGGAAAACCTTTTTTGTGCCAATTTCAAGTCAGAATTAAAAGTTAGTACTCGCTGTTGCTAATTAGTGCAAACAAAAACCAAACCGAACCTTGATATGCTCACTGAGCTGACGTCTCATGAGATTGAGATCCCCTCCATGAAGCTTTGGTATTGGCTCGCAGAGGCGTACCTAAAAGTTGGACGTAATGTTGTTGTGTCCTCTGAGTGGAGATAAAAAACAGCTCAAATTAGTGTAGTGTGTACGGGAGTGCAACCGACTAACGGCGGCAATTGGACCACTAGCTGGGTGTCAATCTGTTTAAAGTGCTGCGAAATCAGCTTAGTGCTTCTGCTGATCACACTGATGAGCCCTGTAAAGTGTGAAGGTCATCTGCCTTTTTTTATTTTCTACACACACTGATGACACTCAGGGCTGTCAGTGATTAACATGCCTTCTGGATGATCCAAACTGACTGGATTGTCTAATTATTGTTTTGTTTTTTTGTTTTGTTTTTTATCACACAGATCCTCTTCTGCACCCTCAACACACACAAGATCGACATGGACAAGTTGCTGGGCGGCCAGATCGGCCTGGAGGACTTCATCTTCGCCCACGTGCGGGGCATCAAGAAGGAAGTGGAGGTGTTGAAGTCGGAGGACGCGTTGGGCCTCACCATCACTGACAACGGCGCGGGCTTCGCTTTCATCAAGGTAAACCTGCGCTTGCGAGTCTCCGCCCCGGTCCGGAGGTCTGTTGTAGTACCAGCACTGGCCTGTGAGAGGCAGCACGGTACCGCAGTGCATCCAGACTGCCAAAAATACAAAGAGTAGAGATAGGAAATGGTCTAAATCAGGGGTCACCAATGTTGTGCCGGCTGGCACCAGGTAGCACCGAAGGACCGTATGAATTGCCCGATAAACGATGACTGAACACGAATACATTTCAGTGAGCATCAATGATACTTTTTGCGGTTCAGCCCAGTCATAATCCCCTGCAAATAATATAGGTGAGTTTTTCCAGTGCATCCATCCATCCATTATCTGTACCGCTTCTCCTCACAAGGGTCGCGGGGCGTGCTGGAGCCTATCCCAGCTGTCTTTGGGCAGTAGGCGGGGGACACCCTGAACTGGTTGCCAGCCAATCGCAGGGCGTTTTTCCAGTGCATAATGGATAATACATTTAAGAAAATAATAAAATCAGCAAATAGGTGAGTTCCGAATGGTGAATATGCGGTGTTTCATATGTACTCTTGAACTTTTTATTGTGCAGGAGAGCTCTAATTTAATGCAATAATGAACATTTCAATTACACTGCGAATAACATGAAGTTGAAATGATAATATATAAATGAAGTTAAATTAAACAAATAAACTTTCAAATAAATTGACAATTAAATGCAATTAATCAAATTGATTTAAAAAGTATACAGTGGTTAATGTATTTCAGCATTTTGCAAATGTTACTTAAGCAGTAAGACGTGTACCTACGTTCGTACATTCACCTAATCGATATGATTCTTTGCGATCCTGTTGCTTTGACACCACAGCAGCTCTTTTGTTAGCACTCTGCCAAGGAGAAGGATTAACTATTACATTTGCTCTCTCGAGGGTGGTTGTGGGGAATTTTGTTTACAATTTGGTGCCGGTCCAAATTGGCATGGTTTGGCCTTGGCCGAGGTCCGGTGTAGTTTTATGTTGCCACTGTGTAATGAGCTTACATGGTCTCAGTGTCTCAGACACACACACACACACACACACACACACCAACACGCTAACACGCACACGCACTCCCACACGCATGCACACGAACACGCACATTTGCTCACATTTGCCACCGTGTGATACTGAAGCAGTACTGCATGCCCACAATGCAAGCTAATACGGTCCTGAAAAAGCGACTACGGTATTTACTTTGTACTTTTTTTTTTAAAGCAGGGAAAGTATTCGAGACAGATGGCTGAGCACTTGATAGTAAAGAGGGAATTAGATGGATTTAACGATGACAAAGTAGGTCAGGCGATATTTAGCAGGAGCGTTATGGACAAAAATATTGGGACACCTGACCATTCCACACATACCAGGGGAGTCCAGTCTTTTCCCGATGAGGGCTTAAAGAGCGATAAAAGGATTGTGGGACCCGGACCCGCCTTTAGGTTGGGGATGGCCACTCGTGGTCCAGGTTCGCACTAGAACTGGCTCTGCCTCGATTAGAAAGCAATACCTTCACAACCAAAACATGTCAAACCGACCAGATTTTACACTACCCTTCTGTACTGCACCGTGCGAGTAGCGAATTTCTCAACATCAAGCGGCATTTTAGCCGATCGGCAGAAATTCATCAGAAGAGGCCAACTGCTTCGTGCTTCCGCTGTTTTTATTGCCACTCTCTGTTGAAATTTACTGTCAAACTAACAGCGCACTATGCTTTCTATTTTCAAGCAACTTCGACAAACGTGCTAATGCTAACACATGTAAAACGCAATAGACGGGCTAACGAAACTAGCATTGATTGCGGCAAGCCATGACACGATCCGCGCAGCTTACTGAGTCGTTTAGTTGTGTTAATAGCCTACGCTCTCGAACAGTGTTTGCTGCTACACGATGAATGCATTAAATCTTGATGCACCAACATTCCCTCTAATTGCATTAGTGCTGTACTCATGAGCGCTTTTCATGCGTGTGTCGGTGGCAGCGCATCAAAGAGGGCAGCGTGGTGGACAAGGTGAAGGTGATCTGCGTGGGCGACCACATCGAGCGCATCAACGGCCGCAACATCGTGGGCACGCGCCACTACGAGGTGGCCCGCATGCTCAAGGAGCTGCCGAGGAACGAGACCTTCACCCTCAAGCTGGTGGAGCCAATGAAGGCCTTTGGTGAGTGACACGCGCACGCACACATGCAATAAAGGGGACCCGAGGGGGCACAACAGATCTGTCTTAAATTGGCTAGCTATTTTTATTTCAGCGTAGATGTGCAGGTGTGTAACTCGAGCCAGTTGTGCTTTGCAATGGGCACATTGCACTTTAGCTTCTTTTATGTGTGAAATGCCCAAGCTTTGGATGTTATAAATAAATCAGATGTTATTTTAATACAGATTAATGTATTGCTTGTGTTTGATGAAAGAAAATACATTAAAAAAAATAATCGCCTTTTAAATCGCAATATTGTGGGGAAAAAAAAAACACAATTAGATTATTTGTCAAAGTCGTTGAGCCGTATCGTATATGAAACTCTGTGTTTCCTTCTTAGCAACTTCCTCAACAGCGAGCAGCAACAAATCGAGTGATGTTTTTTTTGGTGATGTAGGAAACTTGTGGAGACTCTGAGAGATGTTCACCCCACTGCGTCCGGACCTAATTTAATCATATTCACCCCCATGGCAATACTCGATGAGATAAAATCTCATTTCTTTGTTCACCGGCAGAAATGTTGGAGCCGAGGTCCAAGGGCGCCAAGCCCAGCAGTGACAACAAAATCGGCAACGGCAAGGGAACGCTTCGACTTCGCTCCAAGGGCCCGGCGACAGTAGAGGACGAGGCAAGTGCTTGAGCTAATCGATATTAAAAAAAAAAAAAAAAGATTGATAAAGAACATATTAAACACTCGAGTTGTGTTTGCATTGTCCAGCCGACAGAGTTCGAAGAGAAAGCGGTGAAGAAGGTGGATGACCTGCTGGAGAGCTACATGGGCATCAGAGACACAGAACTAGGTGAGTGTTCACCATCCACCTCACACGACAAGACACAACGTTGGCTACACCTGATCACATTCAATGGAATTCACTCTGCCAAACGGAACAGCAATAGCTTAGTTTTGCAGTACACAAGGTAAATATGTTTTTTTTTTTTAGTACCAGACTTACAGAGCCACATGCAGTCTGTGCGTCTGCACGCTGCAGTTCAGCGATCAGTGGTTGGCGCCTTTGTCCCCAAAACGTGTTTTTCAGTGAGACAAAGAAAGAAGCTTTCACGCAAGTTAAGAAAAATGAGGCACAGGCTGAGATGCAGAAACAATTTGTACAGATTTTGATACACGGCCGACAGTCAGAGAGGGAGGGGGAAGGCCGAATGGCATCGTCCAAAAAGCCACATGAACTGGACTCTGGTGCATGAAAATGTCATCGGGGTATCCCTAATATTTATCAACGTACAATACATTGTCACTATATGTTCTATAGCAGTGGTTCTCAAACTTTTTACACCAAATACTCTCTCCAAACAACACTGTGACCAACATTAAAATAAAGTAGCATCGATGGCCCAAACGTTGATCGGAAACTTTCATTTTCAGTGTAAGCTCATAGTAAGACACTGTCACAATAAAGGCACAGCTTGAACATGATACTGTGGTAAAATAGAGAGGAAAAAGAAGACTAAAATAATCATTTAATTAAAATGTATTGCACATAGGTTCAATAAAAAAATGAGATTCATAAATCATTGAATAATCAAAAAAATAGTTCTAAAAGATTGTACTTCAAAGTGAAATCGAGCTGAAGATTTTCAATGTGAATGAATGTCCATCCAGCGGCCACCATGGTGGAGGTGGGCCGCGACAAGAAGAACCCCGACGAGTTCGCCATGGCGCTGGACGAGACCCTCGGCGATTTCGCCTTCCCGGACGAGTTTGTCTTCGACGTGTGGGGGGCCATCGGGGATGCCAAGCAGGGAAGGTTCTAGGTTGACTCCCGCCCTGCAGCCACCCTCCGGAAACGCGCACGCACACGCACACGCACAAGCACAAGCAAGTCTTGTGGTCACTTGGTGATGCTTTGGCGAAGTGCACCGGGACACTTCTCCTGCCTGAACGCTTAACGTGATAGCCGCGTCATTTTTAATACCACTTTTTTTTTTTAGTTTTTTTTTTTTTTTTTAAATATATACATATAGTGTGATCATGCTGATTTGTCAACTGTAATTTTAGCAACCGTTTATTTCCGTTTGGTTGGTTTCAAGGGGACATATTACGTTTTGTGGACTTTTGAATCGCCTGCAAACAAACAGCTGGGTGATCAAGCGTGAACTCAAGCAACCTAGTAAATATTTTGTCAGCTTTCTGGTTTCCAAATTGATTCAATTCAGTTTCCGTAATTTATGCAACCCTGCCCTTTGACTGACTCTATGCCCATGACTCTGTGGCTAGACTGCGTGAAACTCTGCCATTTTTAAGCGATAATGTCAAAGCCAATTGCTGGAGTGTTTTTGGAAGCACAGATTAGCCAAAAGAGGTCATTCGGCCGCCAGTGCTGCCTCTGCTACTGAAGATACAAACCAGACGTTCCTGTCTTTAATGACTACTCACTTTTTTTTTCCACTTTTCCACAAAGACAAGCCCCGTTATCATGGTAACAACGTGGGAGCAGGGTAAGCACAGGACAATCCCCTCAAAAACAGGCTGATTTCATCCAGGTGAAAAGTGTGCGGTTATTTTTTCCATCTTTTTGACAAAACCTTTTATTAGCACAGAAATGTTTTAGATTGTGAAATTGGGAAAAAAAATGATTAATGTGTCTCATTTTAAATATGTGACAATGTCCAACAACGTCTTGTGTGGTCAATTTGTTTTGACACAGAAATGAAAGGCGCCTGTGATGAGCGATCAAAAGCCTCCTGTCATGTACGTGTAGTTTAGCCCCAAATATTTCTTTACCTGGACACGTTTTGAGCTAAAGTAAATTGTTTTTATGGGCTTTATTTAATTTTTTTACTGGACATGACACAGTGGGAAAAGACTGATCCAGCATTGTAATCGTCACCAAATGAAATTCAGAGGATGTTTTGCATTTTCTGACGGCCATTTAAATAAATGCAGACATATGATATTTATTTCTAAACTTGTCTTTTCGCTGGAGCAGTTTAATCCAATACAAAGAGAGAGAGAGAGGCTAACGGATGGACTCATTTGGAACATGTAACTTTTTTTTTTTTTTATTAAAAGAAAAACAACGAAACCAGCAAATATTTTATATACTGTACGTCACTTCCAACAAACGATCATACAACTAACTCAAAATTTATGAATCACAAGAGCTGCATCATAGAAAATGTATTTTTTCTGCCGTCACAACACGAAGGGAATCACCACTGTTGGACAATAAAATTGTATTTTCAAAATTTCGGCTGTATATTTGACTCACGACACAATTAGCACACACAGAACGTTCCCTTACAACAAACCTTTTATTTGTATACTGGGTATAAAATGAGAGGGGGATAACAAGAGAAAAAAATGTGCAAACTAAATTCACATGTTGGCGAGAACCGTCTTTGGAAGCATGAGGTGTTTTCAAAGTTAGCGAGTACAAGTAGTCGTGGCATTTAGGGTTTTTGCATGTCTTCTAAAATATATTTACCCAACATATACTGTGCATTCATGCTAAAGATTAAATTCACAGCAACAAATGTGATTATGTGCCGACTTCATGAAAGTTTTAAAAAAAGCTTACATTAGTAAAATTGGCGACCTAAGAAAAATTGACCGCCGACCCGTTTTCGGGCCTCAGTGTGGGAACCCCTGGAAAGTTGTGCATCAATTTGGCACTTGATTGACTTCACATCCATGACAGTACAGGATACATTTATGTGACAAGTAGTGTTGATTACAATTTGGGCGTCGGTATGAGGCGACGTAGCCCTTGCCGCCCGGAGGCGCGCCTCCTCACAGCTCATCTCCGCTGTGGCTGCTCATGAAGGCGTCGCCCGTCAGCTTCTCCTGTGCCTCCTTCATCCCCGACACCACTTCGAACACAAAATGAGAAATTATTAGGTAACAGTGAGGCTCATTTACAGAGTAACTCCCCTCGAGAGACAGTCTGGTGGCCGGACGACACTGTGTGAAACACTATCATGCAGAAATGGGTGCAACGCCCCCGCTATCATGTCAAAGGCAACAGGTAAGCAGAGCTGCATTGAGTTATCCAATATGATGGACACCTAGCAATCACCGCGGCAACAGCAACCCAAATTGTATGTTGGTCAGAAGGCATCGCAGTCCTACGCTCATGCAATAAGTCACAAAGTAAATTTTTCTCCAAAAGCCATGAAAATCTGTGACTGAGGTGCGAGCCTTGAAGAGCGCTACCAGTTCTCTACAGTAACAAGTAAATGTGACATGAAGAGTAAGCATTACAAATCTGTGGACCGAGTAAAGATCCTTGTGGAACACTGCCAACTTGAGTAAACGGTCCCAGACTTGACACCAAGTAAGTTGTGAAGAAATTTGGACAAGATTGTTATTTCAGTGCTTGTGACACTTTGTATGGTGGTGTGCCATGACATCCTTCTACTGTAAAACATGTGCCTCAAAGGGTGGGAAACACCGCAGTATGCTGTAAATCGAAGCTTGGGCATCGGCCAAATTAACTTCTATCAATACCTTGTTCTGCGGTGCTGTAAAAGTACTTGTAGTTTCGATTCCCGATTTTGTTGGTGATTTCTGGGTGGACTTTGCCACTGGGATCTGCAAGAATATTGAATCCTTATTTACTGATCAATTGCCAATGAACACAGCAGGAACATTATGGGCGGCATTGGAGTACCGAGGAAAAGGATGCGGGGTATGTAGCCTCCATCGGGACTGAAGGCCGTGTCCTTCGGCTCCTCGTCATCCTTTGGGCAACAAAAGACACCAGCTTGAGATCGATGACAGGTTCACACCCGTGGAATATTTACTGATGGGTTCCTTACCTCCAGGTTGACCATCACAAAGTTGTGGGCGAGTTCTGAGATCTCCTTGGATCCTGCAAATTTAGGCTTAAATGCTGGAATGAGCCAAAATGAAACGGTTAGCCTATCGTAGCATCGCCCGTGTGCTGCATCTGTCTTTTACTGTTTACCTTTGCAGGCTCCACACCAAGTCTTGTGGATGATGACCATGAGGGGCAGACCGCTGGAAACACATAAATGCACCACAATATCAAACTCGGTCGCCCATAGAGAATAATGGACATGAAACTGTTTTTAAACACATTTTAAATGTATCTATGTGACGTGCAACTGTAAGGGGGAAAAGCGCTGTGCCTGCCTGGCCATCAATCGTGAAATTAAACAACCAAGTAAATCCTATGTGCATGGCTGTGTGCAATGTGACATGGCTGTTGTGATTAACCCTTTGTAGATTTTGACGCTAAACAGAGTGCTTTTATTGTTGACAAAAAAGATAAAGCCAAGCCAACTCGCCTGGCTGCCGCCTCGTTCTTGCCATCTTCAAGCGTCCTCCAGTGGATGTTGTCCCCAAAACCTACAAACGTGAGAGTCATTTAAAGGCGGTCGCTTTCACGCAATTCGACTCCGGGTCGGTGTACCATTATCCAGCACAGGTTAAAAATGGGGGGCTCGGCAAGGGCATTCGTAAAACTGTGACAAACAAATCATAAGTGACTCGCTGTGGCGAGTCTGGCGACCCCTGCGGGACAAGCCGAAAGTCATAATAACAACAATATACAAAAGACAAGCAAACAGAAGAGTGTGACTTCAATTTGACATCACAAGTAACTGAGAGCATTGTTCCCAGTTTCATTATAGCGTTTATGAATTCTGTTCACAAATATGACAACATATGGTTTGCATTCGCTTGTTATGACAAGTCCAGAAATAAAATGGATGGTTATGTGATGTGTCCTTTGGGAAACATGTAAAACCTGTATTATGGAACGTGAAATATTTAGACAGATACCATATATCATAAAGTTCGATCTCTGTCATACACAAACACGCCACAAAGTAAACACGGAAATGATTCGCGTTAAATTTGCAAAATACTCCATTCATTTTGATGGTAATGTGAAATTTCTGTAATGTAAAAAAAAAAGAATCAGTCGCCAGGATATCTTGAAGAAGTTCGATATTTTCACATTGTAATTTTAAGAATATGTCGAGAAAGGGGATGGAGGAAGATAACGTACAAGTGGCGGACAGGCTAATGAACAGGCTCAACGTCAACTTAAACACTCACCTTTGCCGCTCGATGCTTCGACGACATGTTGAAAACATGACAAAGACACCAAAGCGTACAAAGCTGTAAACAAAATGCTGTGAAATAAAAAAGACGGCATCTCGTTTTTTCTCCCGGACTGGCCTTGATCGACAAGCAAGTAACTACTGTGGCGGCGTGCGTAAACCAGGATGTCCAACCCTTTAGTTTCACTGTAAAAGCATGAACCGGATTTCCGTCGCTCATTGTGATTTAATTAACCTTTGAATAAATATATATGTAATATCCAAATCCGACATAATTATTAAATGTTTAATATGTGAACATTATAAAGACAACTAAGGCAAAAATCTTTTTTTAGGTAACTTTTATTTGCTCAGGCTGCGGTCACGTGACTTTTACTCGACCGCGTGTTCCGGTGCGCTGCTCCACGTGGTAAAGTTACACAACGAAATGCCGGCGCTACACAAGAAGTGAACATAAGGTCTATTTTTACGACGCGCGAATCAATAAAAACGAGCCAGTTGCGGGTTTTCACACTTTCGGTCCGATTAAGAGACAGTGTTAAACTTGGTTGTTGTTTTGTATGTGCATTTTCAAGTCATAAACGACGGTTAAAAACATTGCCGACGCTTATTTCGAAAGCACAAGCGGAAGTGTGGTGCTATTCCTTGGCGTCAACGAACAGCGTTGCTTTCTGCTAGCCTCACGAGTAGCAACAGCGGCGGTAGCATCTTAACACCAAGTGATTCGTCTTTTTTCAAAGGTAACACCGTCAAATTGTATAGTTTTCAATTCGACCTCACGTCGTTGTGGAGTTCAAATGACCAAAATCGCGTCGTTTTATGGCGAGCTTGTCATGTCTCGTAGGTAGCCGCGCGCTAGGCTATTATTAGCCCCTGTAGCCTTCGAACAATGTGTACAACAAATATGTAGCACCTGCTTAATAATGTCACAATTACAACCTCGCCGAACAAAGTGTAAAGTTAATTAAAATGCCATTGTTTTAAAACGATCGACGGCGCGGCGCATTGTTGTTTTTGTGTTTGGAGGGTATTCTTAAACAACACGTTGGCTTATTAATGAGTCCATGTCCATTTTGTGTTCTCGGGAAGGTGGTTAATGTTACTCATTTTTTCCTTCCCACACAGAAAATTACTATGAATCAAGAGAAGCTCGCCAAACTCCAGGCACAAGTGCGGATAGGTGGAAAGGTATGCTCAATTGTTACTAATTTTGTGTTTGTCGTATAGTTTAGACGTCAGGTTTGATGAAACGCAACTTGGAACTGTTGTTTTGGAATCGGGGTGGCCATTTTACACAAAATCTTGCTTAATAGTACTGTAATGTGGGTTGTATGTCTCTTAGGCTTTTTAATATCAGTTTCTTTGACGTTTTATTTTAGATTCACATGTGGGCCTGCATTAAATGCTCTATGTGTGGCCCACGAGACATAGGTTTCCTACCGCTGGTTGTGAACCTCCTGACATCAGCGTTCCCTTTATGGCTGGATGGGGAGAGAGAGATTGAGTTCCGGGCCTCCAGCTGTTGGCCTCGATGCAACCCCTTGACTATTTGCTTTACGCTCTGATAAACGCATGTTTTGAAGTTGAACACAATCAAATAACACTTACAACACCATCAAGTTAGCATGGCAGTTGTAACTGGAGTTTTCCCGTTGTGCTGATTTGAATTTATGGAAAATGTTGCGGACTTGTACTTTCGTGGTCTTTGTGATGTGAAATTTAAAGCCAGATCTTGTGAAGTAGCACTGTGTAACTAATACACTAATACATTGAGATATGGTGACACAGTGTCTAAAGCGGGGTACAGAGAGGCCTGTAGGAGGAGGTTTGGTACAAAGTCCGGTTGTGAATAATATCACACCACACCCCCATTCCCAAAATGATTTTAATTGCCTAGTGTGGTGCCTCGCGAGTGACAGAACTGAGTTGTCACTTGACCATTTTTTCAGGTTTTGTTTTGTCTTGAGTTACGAGCAAAAAAATTAGTTAAAAGCTGCAGTCAAGCAGATTGTGAACAATTCTTCAAAAAGAGTGCATCCCTCAAGCTCTCAAATGCCATTCCCAGCTAATGTTGGGAATTTATGGAAGTCCAGCAACACAAGTAGACAAAATAACAATACTCAAAGCCATATGTTCTTGAATGTCACAACCAGGGACGGGGTGGCCATTGGGAATTTATTTCCGGGCCGGTCCTGGCCATTGCCGCCGCTAGCTGCGTCTCCGACTAAAGATTAGGCACATGGCGGCCCTGACTATTTGTGTGCTCTTTTTGTAATGCCCCGAGATGCCACTAGATGGTGCCAAAGCCTGTCTATTAAGTTATTAATTGCTGTCAAGTATTGTTGAAGTGACTTCTTGACTGAGTGGCTATGGTCTTTGTATGTCAAGGAGCATCTTAGTTTAGTCTGGGTTTTCAATGAAAGAGTCTTTGTCTCATGCACAAGGATTTGCCGTTGTTAGTATTGAACAAATGTCACATATACGATCTCAGCCCCACCTTTTCCAGAGCAGATTATGGTTGAAAAAAAAAAAAAAAATCCACCATGGGATCAGAGTTCAGGATAATCTTGAGACGGCCAACAAAGGAGCCTTTGCAGACTTTTGTCTGAAGGGAGGACAAATGCTCAACTTTGTCCCGATGTATGTGCGTAACTCATTAAAGTTCTGTTCTTTCCTCAGGGAACGGCTCGCAGGAAGAAAAAGGTGGTCCACAAAACGGCCACGGCCGATGACAAAAAGCTCCAAGGCTCTCTAAAGAAGCTCTCCGTTAACAACATTGCCGGCATCGAGGAGGTGAATTCGGCATCTGAAACATTTGATCTTTTACGCGACGGCATCCTTGACACCGGCATCCTTGACACCGGCATCACCGCGGTGGCATTCGGGTCCTCTCGGGGGCCAACGATTGTTATCCATTTGCGAAGGTATCGAATTGTGCAAACGTGCTTGTGTCCCACAGGTGAACATGATCAAAGACGACGGCACGGTGATCCACTTCAACAACCCCAAGGTCCAGGCGTCGCTGTCGGCCAACACCTTCGCCATCACGGGCCACGCCGAGACCAAGCAGCTGACCGAGATGCTGCCCGGCATCCTCAGCCAGCTGGGCGCCGACAGCCTCAGCAGCCTGCGCAAGCTGGCCGAGCAGTTCCCGCGGCAAAGTGTGTAGAAACAAGCGCACGCACATGATGCAGCTACACACAAACAGTCATGCCAGAAATATTCTGGATGAAATATGAGCCACAACTGACATAAAACATCCCAGAATACATTCCTCCATTTTCTTCCCACAGGAATGAATGAAAATAGACGTAACACTGGTCAATATTTTTTTACTACTATTTATTTAATCAGGAATGCAAGTCAGCTTTTCTCAGATTTTTTTTTTTTTTTTTGTGCTGACTCTGAATCTGCCCTAGTTTTTTTCTCTAGTGTATCAGGATTTCAAATAATCACATATGTAATATTTATGTATTAAGGGTTAGGGTCAGCAACAGGTGGATTTTTTTTTTCTGAAACACCGTAGCGCTACATTACAACACTTGGTAAAATTTGTATTGCGCAAGCTTTTATCGGTCAAACTTAAAACCCCCAAAATATCATGAAGACTTGATGTTTCGCAGGGGAAAAAAAGCGAAAACATTTCTGAAAGCGGTGTCAAAAATACGTTGAGGGACTGATAAGGGTATGCCTGGTTAAAATTTGCTGGTTTGTCGACTCCACGTGATGAATTCTTTGAGTTGTGAGCCAAAATGGCGAGAGTTGCACGTGAGCTTCGGCTAAAACGCTGCTTGAGTGAAATTGGGAAAAATTGGGCAATTATGGAATTGTAATGCCCTCGCATGTGGGCAAGGAGAGCTATTGGCATGGTCTGCTTGTGCCACAACAAAATGTTCATTCATGCTTGGATAGAATGTCTTTTGCATTTAATTAGCCTCAATTGCCAAGATTCCAGTGGAGCAGTTCCACTTTGGAATACAATATTTGCAAAATCCAATCTTAACTTCCCTTTGAAATTTTAGGACCCTTTGCAACCGTAGTAAATAGCAGTTTCTTTTTCAATCAGTCAATCAAAGTCGATAAAAAATGATTAAATCAATAATTCGATTTTTCTCTAAATAAAAATCTGGATTTAATCCAATCGCCCAGCCCTGCTTTGTATTCCTGATTGGTCAGACAAAAAGAGGAGCCACTATTTATTTGAAGAAATCCAATCGATGATGATGTGTGACGTCTGGTCTGTGTTGCAGCGATGGACATGAAAGCCGTGAAGGAGGAAATCGCAGAGGACGACGACGACGCCGTGCCGGGTAAGCTTCCGTCCCCGGAGACTCTTGAGCGTGTCTTTGAATCGCTTCTGAGCAAGAACGCTTTTTGCTTTTTTTTTTTGTTTTGTTTTGTTTGGCAGATCTCGTGGAGAACTTTGATGAAGCCTCAAAGAACGAAGCCAACTGATCCCTCGCTCGCCGCCGCCGCCAACCGTTTTCTTTTTTTAATCTGTCGCTCGCTCGCGCAGAGGCTTTCCTCATGCGGGGAGGCGGTTGTTCAAGGTGCAGTGCATCCTCATCATTTAAAAAAAAAAAAAAAGATCTTTACATAACACCCTTTGATTGTGGACGCCCCAGTCAGCACCCAAAGGACTCAAACGGCTTTAAATCAGCGCTTTCTACGTGGCTCATATTTAAGAGATGCTTTATGAAAGGATGACAATAAAGAATTCATTTTACATATAGTGGCTGGAAATGATTTAATAAAACTTTTTTTTTTTTTTGGAATATTCCTGTTTTCTGCTTTTTATTTCCCAGGGTGAAGCAGCAAACGAAATCAGTAGACTACTTCCTCCAACTCATGTTTTATTGATCTCTACTCTTCCAAGTGTGAAAATAGGTTTACCCCTGTAGAATAAAACTACCAGCAGAACTTTAATTACAGACAATATTTTCAATTACAATTCAGCATTCACTGTCATATTTTAGAGGGCTCAGTGACAAATCATGTCTCAGCGTCAGAAAACGGGTTGCTGTGATTGGTCGTTACCTGAGCCATGAGCAACTGTGATGTCATTTTCAGTTGACAGAAGTGACAAAATGGCCACCCCCTGAGATGGCTAAAAACGTCTGGATATTACTGCTTAACTCATATTCCACAAATGCAATATTAATCTGAATGCCGTGTTTCGACTAGTGAACTTGCATAGAACACATATAGAACAAATTTGGGGGATGACTTCCTCATTAAGTTAACCACGGTATAAGAAAAGAAATACAGTAAACCCACATAAAAGCTCTTAGCTGTACCGATATTATGTTAACACTTAATTGTCATGCACACTTAAACATAAGTAACATTGTAAAATACTGCAAAAAAAACCCCACTTGTGGCTCCAAACAGACGTGTAATGAGGATGAAGCGATTAAAAAAAGTAATACATTTGTTTAGAGGTGTTCATTTCTTTAGAGTCTCACGAGATTTCTCACATTTGACAAATTGATTAAATGAACCAAATCCTGAATAAAGTGGCATTTTATTGTTTATATTTTAAAATAATCTGATATTTGTCCATTTCACAGACACGACTGGTAACCTTGTACAGTAGCTGTTGCAATGACATGCCAGGATTGGGGGAATCTCCCCAATGGGGCCCCTACGAGCAGGCAACTTTAGTTCAATAAATGTACAGTGTTATGCGTTTTTGTATTTGTTCCATGCCCTGCTCATAACTCAAAACAGTTGCATGTTAAATTGTTGTTCCCCATTGAATTGAATGGAAATGAAATTAATCTGTAATAAACAACAAAATTCCGTCTCGTTGGTGATCCCTGAGCAAGAGGAATTTCGTAATGAAAAGTTATGTGGTTGCTTCGAAATACACGCTTCGCGAAATTCTCAGTTTTGTTGTTTTGTTTTACAGTAAACAAAACTGGGATTGGCAATTAACAGCTTGACAAAAAACATGACTAGCGTTGTGAAGTTCACTGCCACGTCTATCCCGGAACTCAATTTTTGCTCGCAACTCAAGACAAAAACCAACCCGTCTGAGCTCGTATGTTGGAAAAACACGAAATCCGTGTCCCTCGTGAGTTGAGGTACCACTTTAAGAAAATATATATTTGCTTATCCATTGTAGCTGTGTTTTTTAATGGGCACAGGGTCTAGAAACGCCCATTTAAACGTGACTTAACATGTCACATTTAGTGGAACATCATGGTAGTGGTGTTGGGGACTCTGCCTGCCGACTGTGGCTTGTGGATGCTCACCCCAGCTGGGTTCCCAGTGGGCACACTAGCTTCATCCCCTTCTGGTACACACCCCCACCCCCACCCCCACCCCCACCCCCACCGCCCGGTAGCCGCTGCAGTCTGACGCGAGGAGGAGGAGGACACCATCAGCGTAAAAGTAGCCCGGGAAGGCGATTAGTTATGACGGACAACGACGAGGGGTCACCTCCTCCTCGCGTTTCTCCTCCTCCGCTGCGGGGCTGCATGTAGAGATGAGGATTCCCGTGGTGTTGGTGGTGGTGGTGGTGGTGGCGGCGGCGGCGGCGGTGGTGAGTGAGCCCCCTACATTTGTTTTCGTGAAGTGTGTGTGGGGTTTTTTTTACGCTACGTTGCTCCGACCTTGCCCCGCCATTGCAGCGGCGCCGACGGGCGCGGAAGTCCGAGCGGGTCTCGGTGTCGCGGTGTTTTAGCTAGCTTATTAGCATTTACGCAACATACGACCAAGCCTCCTCAGAATATACACCGAATATACACTATGAATGACATGGGATACCATGAGTTGGGGGTATTTTTTTGTTTAAAATACATGGTTGGACCAATTTCTTAGGTTCGCTCCGGGTGACGCGCACCGACTTGGTGGCCGTCTGTCCGAGCCGCGGGTCGACGCGGTCACTCGGCGTTCTCGGCTCCGCTGCTCGCTGGAGCCTCAGAGGCTAAAAATAGCGTTTAATTTCCCCTCTTTTTTGATGCAGCCTGCCTACTAAGCCCGCGAGAGGATAGTCTTTCGCCATGTTTTGGCACAAAACAAAACAGGAGCACTGCATGGACAAGTTGAGTCGTGGATGGTCGTCCAAATGCGGCTAGCACCTCAAGCTAATTCAACGAGTTAAGATTAAGAAAGAAAGCCTCCAAAACTGGTTTCAACATGTCAGACTTAGTTTTAAAAACACACTCCTACTAGTGTTAGACCATTCGTAGTGTTTACCACCTGTGTTTAGCCCCCAGGTGCTTTTGCTGGTGTAATCCAAGTTAAGTAGAGGTCTGTTTTTACCGTAAGCCCCTTTTTACACTGCCTTTAATTCTTGTTAAATGTATTAAATTATGTAATTACTGTATATTTTTACAAAGCGTAATGTTATACATAGTGCTATTTTTCCTCATTAGAAAATACGCTACAATTTTTTATTTGTTTTTTGGGAAGATGGAACGGATTAATAGCATTTCCATTCATTTCAACCGGGAAAGATGATGTCATACAAGTGTTTTGAGTTGAACTTGTATCTCAAGGTACCACCGTATAATGAAATGGAAAGTATGGTGTGCTAGTGGTTCAATTCTAGGCTTATTTTTGCATGCACTTGCATGGATTTCCTCTGAGTACTCAAGCTTCCTCCCACATTCCAGAAATGTTCATGTTAGGTTCATTGAAGATGCTAAAATTGTACATTCTGGAGTGACTAGTCATTTTCTACAGCACTTTTCATCATTAGGTTGGCAGGTGACCTAACACCTTTTCTTAGCTGACTTACTTGACTTTAGTGACCAGACCAGGGCGTTCCTCGGATAAGGCGTAGTACCCTGGACTGGTCACCTGCCAATTGCATGACGTGCTTAGATAAACAGGAATTCACACTCACATTCACACAAACCACATAGAAAGGCCGAGATTCAAACCTGGCGACTTAAGTGTGAGGCAGATGTGCTAATTACTTAAATTAACAGTAGCTATAAAAAAATTCCCAATTGCCAGCAGCAGCATTGGATTGAAAGTGTCTTTACTTTATTTACAGGGTAATCGTCATCCTGTTGTTTGATCCGAAGTGTTGCCTGTCATGTGCGCTGAGACCTCCTTTTGTCTCCCGGTGCTTAAACACAAGGAGGAAGTCACACTACTAATAGCTGGTGAAGCACAGCACTTAACTGTCATCCTCATCCTCCTCCAATCCTGAAGGATTTAACTTTTCAACCTCTGCAAGTCTGTCAAAGGATTAAAAAAACAAGCATTGCTTTTAGATCTTCAATGCAAGCTTAGTTTGTACTAAAATCACTGCGGTTATTTTATATGGGAAAAAAAAAGTCACATACTTCAAAACTTAAGCAACATCATACAACCTGATGACACTCGAACCGGCACCACCCGGGGCGAACGGACAGTTTTGATGGCCTCGAAATTTTTTATAATTTTTTTTGTTTTTGATGGGTGTGGTTTACTCTTGCGGTATCCACCCAACTCGGAATCAAACCCACACCGCTACCACGTCTCCGGTTTGAGAGGGCTGACGGCTGAGCTAATAACCCGGGCTGCTGCTCCCGCTCCTGTTTAACAAGTTCAAGCCCCCCGCAATCACCTATGCGGCTTTAACAGTTTTTCGGGATTCGTCTTCATTTACCACAATCTCCAGCTCACATTGTGTGAAGTTACCCTTTTTTCATTGGTGGCTCAAGTCTTGATAATGTGATGATCTGATCATGCAGAGTGATCATTCCCACCGGCAGACCCTGTTTAAACAAATGTTCATATTTACATAGGGGCATGGAGAAGGTGTCCAGTAATCCAACATTTCCACATTGATTGAGATGTACGAAAGGAATGTGCTTGGATTCATGCGTACGCCCAGATTCATCCATCTGGATTTTTTTTTTGTGTGTGATGTTTTGGGAATTTGGCCGTATTTTAGTATGAAAGCACCGCAAGTCTTTGTACATGAAACCAAGTGCTGCATGGTTTCAGGTTGCTCATCACATGGAAAATATGCTGCTTTGTTTAGCTCAGAAATGTCAGTGTGACTGTTCGTGCCTCAGCAGCCATGAAACTCAACCCTCGTCACTGTGCGGATGACATTCTACTATACTGTATCGAAGCGATTCCTCTCTTTGCCTTTCATCAGTTCATAAAGCCCATCTGTAGTTTCCAGCAACGCTTCTCGTCAAGTGCGGTGAATCTGAAAATGAAGGTTGGGAAATATTTGAAGTACTTTCGTCTGATTTTTGTTTTGACGGTTGGTCTGGATGTCGCACATGCACGATTAATAATTGCAGTCAAGGCGGAGAAAACAATGACGTCATAGTGTGTCACTCAGTCGGGCGGCGCTGGCGCGTTTAGAAAGTGATGTCAGTCCATTCTCCGAGACCGGAAGCGCTCGCTCAACTTTTGCCAGGATGTGCGAAGCATTTGGCTTGCGGCGCGGGGTGGACACAACAGCACTGCGCATTCCTGGAGCAAAGAAAAAAACAAAAAAAAACGGAAGCGTTTCTCTAAAGTCAACATAAGGAAGTTTTGTTGTCATGACTCAACAATATGCAGAGCTGCACTGGTAAATAATTGACCAAGCAGAAATCAAAAATAGACCGCACTCTCCCAGAAAAAGTCAGGAAGATGTTTTGGAGCTGTCGGCCTATCGAATCCTCTAACTTGTGAGTTCCTTCACTGCCATGATGATGTCATGCAAGTGTTAAAAAAAAAAAAAAAAAGTTATCCACCAAGCACATGCACAAATAGCCACATGGTGGTGCCTTTTTGCGCTGGATGGAAAATAAAGGGTGTTTTTTTTATTTTTTTGTTCAGTCGTCAATACTAAAAGAAATATAAATGACCGTTTCTGTCATCAATCCTCCCAAAGTGCTTTAATATCCGATAAGCAGTAGGGATACTTGTACATATACTGTCAGTAAAGTCACTGAATTATCATCACACACAGTTGTGACATGGTCTTCATTTATGGCTCTGAGTCTGGTGAAGCGATTTCATGTCAGTGTTTTAGTGAGCCGAGTAGTCATGCTGTCTGGCGGACTTGTGTCATACATAGTGTGGATGTATGCTTGTCGTGTTGGTCTTTTTTTTTTTTTTTTTTTGGAGAGCAAACTACCGGTAGCTGAGAGTGAAGTAGTGCACTCTATCTTGTCATTTTAGAGGGGCTGCTGCTGCTACTCCTGAATGTCAACAACATGCATATGTCATATGTGCTTTATCGTCTAAAAATAAAAGTGTGCATTATTCAGCACCTCTCCGGGCAAATTAAATCTTAATATGTGTGTGTTGCATGTGCGCGTGGTGTGTGGCGTTTGTATAGCCAGAGAGAGAAAGAGGGAGAGACTGCCAGTGTGTGTGTCCCAAAAACTCTTGTTAAGCTACAGCACAGTTAGAATTGATCCTTTTTTTTCTAACATGCCTACGTCATACAAATATAATGAAAAGTTAGTCACTGTATAACAATAATATATAATCCTATTTTGCCATTATGCTTTCCACTACATGCTATGCTACTGTAAATTAGCATCGTCACAGTTGTAGTTCCTTTTCCTTGGTTAGCTGTGCCCTCGCCGGTACCCAAATGTGTGCGTCTTTGTGTTTGATGTATGACATTCAGCCGCGTGTGCATGTTTGTGCCGCAGCGTGCGTGATAACAAGTGTTACACGGCATCTTTAACTGAGCGGAAAATGGAGCCGACTCTGCTCATTTTGCTGGCTAATCCCGCTCAAACTCATGTCGCATGTGCGCTCGGTTGAGTCGCACACGCCACTCACAGATGAAATGAACTGCTTAGAAATGTTCTTGGAAAGTTGATGTTCCAGCATAGGCCCAGAGCCTCATGTGAGATGAAAAGCTAAATTCATAGATGATCCCTGCTTGTCAATATTGTGGCGATGTTGTTAAAGGATAATTTGCGTCAGGGATTGGTTAATGGGAGTAGCGGAAGTCAAAACATTAAGGTCAATTTGTACAATTAAAGGAGGGACCCAAAGCAGTTATGCGCATAATACAAAAAATATATCTCTGAAAAAACTGAATTAATCACCCAAAAAACACAAAATATTTGACAAGAAATACATAAATATTTATGGGGAAAAAATAGACGTTAAAGTAAAAAGATATCGTGGATAAACGTGACAAAAAATGTCAAATATCCCCCAATAATTCAAAATATTAAGACAAAAAGTACACAAATAACATAGTAGACAAACAATACCACAATATTAGAGAAAAGCATGTATGTAGACACTTTGTTTGATCAGTTTTTTTTTTTTTTTTTTTTCTTCTCTCCACACAAAGGCATGGAAGCCTGCCATAGCGGCTCAAGTGTTCACTGAGAGGGGAAACGTGCTCAGATCAAAGACGGCCTGCGACTGTTGAGGAGGACCTCTGTGCAGGTCAGTTAACACGCACGCACGCACGCACACACACACACATGCTTAATCGCAGTCAATGATGTGAAGGAGGGTTCCTGAAGGTTCACGCTGGCCGCAAAGGAGGAGCTTCCTGATCCATGGAGAATTATTTCCAGGCCGAGGCCTTCAACCTGGACAAGGTGCTGGACGAGTTTGAGCAGAACGAAGGTGAACACAGTCAATTAATTCATCGCGTCTTGAAACAGGAGTTGAGTGCAGCTTTGTTTGTGTGTTTTTTTGTACGTGTGCGTGTCTTTGTTTGTTGGCACATGGGAGTGTCACAAGTCAAAAGATTAAGTACACTTGCACAGTCTTAACACAGGCGTGTCCAAACTTTTTGCAAAGAGGGCCATTTTTGGTGGGGTGAAAATGCGGGGAGGCCAACCCTTTTTTACTTGGAACGCCAATAAATCCAAGCACATTTTAGCAAACCAGTCTGCCTTTCATATTTAACTTTTTTATTTAAATTTCAAGATTCTTAAACATGTATTTTGGTCTATTTTAAACATGACATATCACTGGCAGTTAAATGTTCACTTCATTTGGCCCCCGGGCCGGACTTTGGACATGTCTGGTTTAACACAAGCCAAAACAATACTGCTAAACTGTACTAAAAAAAAATAAATAGATAAAAATTCAAAATGAAAACCCCAAAACAATATTGGAAAATATTATATATTAGACAAAACATACACTAATTGGACAAAAATGAAGAATGATCACAAAAAATGTCTTAACGGCAATACTAGTATTAGATAAAAAATGGAAAACTATTAGGGAAAAATATTAGGCTAGAAAAAAAACAAATGTTAGGGAAAAAAAAATATTACAAATAAAAAACAGATGTAAAATGCGGGAATATTATTAAAGAAATACACTTGAAATATACAATAAAAAAAAAAACAACAACTAAATTTTATTATGCTGGCATGGAAAAAGCAGTTCACATTTAGACAGTCTCGTTTCTTGGGGAAAAAAAAAATCTTTGATTTTGGCCCTGGCCAATTAAACCAACATACGAGTAGTATAACGTCCATGTCATGAAACAACTTCATGGCTGTCTTCTTGGCTGACAAGATGGAGGTCAGGCAATCGGGACAAAGAACTAATTAAGCGTTTCTCATGAGTATAGACACACTTTCACATCAGGAAGTCACATCTGAGTTTCATTCTGCTAATTGTCACAGGAAAGCTGCTGATTCATACGTCTGCAATATTTTGTAATACGACGGTGCGTTTGTGTCTGTGCGCGCGCGTGCGTTGCCGCAGCAACAACAAAAGCAGCCGAGCTCACATTCCAGTTCAGTGAGGAGAGCAGCAGTCACGCTGACTGGACTGAGCGTTGCCTCCAATAAACTCCATAACAACTTTGAAAGCATTACGTACATTTACGTACTTCGATAGGCGCTGCTGTTTTGGTTAGTGATCGAGTTCAAACGGGCCCAGCAGTTAACTCTTTGTCCGTGTTGAAGGACGGCGTCGATGAATTGAGGTAACAACATACTCTTTTTTTTTTTTCTTTTTCACTTTTTAAATTTGTTTCGAAACGTCAACTTCAATAGCAGTGCAACACGGACAAAAATAAGTGGTGCCGTGCAAATTTACTTCCAGCAATTTTCATTTCCTAAAAAGAAGACAAACTATTGGTGTTGCGTTTTCTTTATACGAAAAGTATAAGGTGTTATACAGTATTAGCAATTGCGCATTGTTTTGTTTATTTGAAAATCTTTCTTGTATTTGCAATTTCCTGTCAGTAGTTTGACGGTACACATTCCTAAAAAGAAAAGTTCAGCGCTGCACTTTTTAAGAAAAGATTTAAGCTGGCATTTTTAAATTTTAAATAGTATTATTATTATTATTTAATCGGAAAATGTATTGCTAGCAGTTTGAATTTATGTCATTAGATGGTTTTCTTTTGTTTTTGCATTTTGTTCCCCTACTGTAACCAACTCAACCATGTCCAAGTTAGGTTCAGAACCGTGATTAAAAACAAACAAACAAACAAACAAAAAACGTTTTGGGGGGAGGGGGTAATATGGTCCCTGAACGCTAACCATGTCATTCTCCTCCTGTGCCAGATGAGACCGACTCCCCTCTCCTCACGGATGCCAAGTGGAGCCAAATTCTAGCACCACCTGCCCACCTGCTCTCCCTGAACCCCGCCCTGGCCCACGCAGACCTCAGCCCCCAGGAGAGTCCGCAGCCGCTGAAGACCCTCCCCGATCCCAAACGACCTCCGGGCGGCGAGCCGGCCGATGTCCACAGCCCGCCCCTGCCGCAGCCCAACATCGGCAAACTGGTGGGGACGGACAGCCGGTTGCCGCCGCCCGTCACGGCCTGCGAGGAGCAGCAAGGGGACGCCTCCGCCCCGTCCCGCTTCACCTTCGAGGTGGGACTAGAGCAAGAAGGGGCTCCCCGTCAGAAGGGTCAACCGCACGCCGAGCGCGACACTTTGAATGGACAAAGCGGGTCGCCGGACTCTGAGCAAGAAAGACAAAGTGGCGAGCAGGTAGAAAGTCTTGTGAATGGAGGAGCGGGTAGTGACTCCGTGTCTGGGCAGCACCTTCTCAACGGTTTGCAACCTGAGAATGGTAGCCGGCTAAATGTCCGTGAGGAGGAAGAGGAGGGGAGGTTCTCTCCCTCACCCGTGCCCTCCAAGGAAGACTCTGTGACGGAAGAGAAGGAGATGGAGGAGAGCAAGCAGGAGAGCGGCGACGGGGCGGCGGCGGCGGCGGCCGGCGGCGGAACCAAACTGAACAACGGCCGCCTCCAGCCGGTCAGCGTCCCGTACGGCGGGGCGCGACCCAAGCAGCCTGTCAGCCTCAAACTCCAAATCCCGCAGCCCCCAGCCGGTCAGGTGCAGAACCAGCTGAGTGGCAAGAACAAGAACCTGGACAGCCGCAGGGGGACGCCGCCCGAAACCACGCTCGGCGGGACCGAGGCGGTGAACGGAGGAGGCGCGGTCCCCCCCGCTTCTCCCCTCACGTGGTCCTCGGAGAGTCCGGACAACGACCTTCAGGCGGGACAGCACGGCTCCCTCGGCGGCAAGTCGCCGAGCTCGCTGGGCGAGGTGGCCCCCGTGTGGGTGCCCGACTCGCAGGCCCCCGTCTGCATGCGCTGTGACGCCAAGTTCACTTTCACCAAGAGGAGGCACCACTGCAGGGCCTGTGGCAAGGTAAAGGCGACAGGACAGGACAGGACAGGACAGGACAGTCTTGTGCAGGGCCCCGCGAAGCTCTCGACACATTTGAGCGGTCGCGCAGCGCTTCTCCAGCTTGTGCTTTCTGTCGCGGCAGGTGTTCTGTGCCACGTGCTGCAGCCTGAGACGCAAACTGCCGTGCATGGACGGCAAGGAGGCTCGCGTCTGCGTCACCTGTCATTCGGCCCTAACTAGCGGTGAGTGTCCAATGTTCTTTTGCGGCTCAAATCCGAAGTCTATGACACAATGGGCCTAATTCACTCAAACAACATGTGAGGCAAGCTAATCAGAACAGCATCAATTCTGCAACACTGGTCAACTTCAAAGTTCTTGTCATTGAAAATGTAGAAAGTGGTACACATCTAAAACCTTTCTTATTTCTACAGGCCATGTTTGAAGTCACTTTTTACAGCAAATAATCATCACCGCCTCTGTCACGATCTGTTTTTTTCCCCCGATTGGTTGTTTTTCCTCTGGCCCGGTGGTTTCTTGGAGCCAGAGGTGGCTGATGATTTACTAATGTACCACTGTCAGGTTTATACTGAGAGTTTTAACAAATTACTATAAACAAAAGTTTTCTCTTAAATTGTAAAATATAACAATGTTGCAGAAACCAATAAAAACTACTCAGACTTTGAAGATGCTCGACAGAAGTGATTGAGAGGATGTAGGAAAGTGTTTGCAGCACAGCAGTCACCATTTCCATTTCCCGTTCAATAGAAATCTGCTACCCTTCTGTGCTGGCATCACGTAAAAAGCCAAAGATAAAGCGACTCTTAGCCTGAACCGAAAATGAGTGCTTCTGTGTCAGAAAGCCTGCATGAATGCCTTAATCGTCTTAAAGGCAGGATTTAGCAACATATGTGTGATTGTGAATGGTGAATGAGGTCCATTGTTGTCCACTGAAGTCATAACGCGCGGTGCTTGCCCCCCGCAAACCTCAGCGCCGCCGTCGTTGGATTCTGAGCTCACGGCCGGCAACAACCAGAGTCCCAACCCCAACAACCCAGCCGAGTACTGCTCCACCATCCCCCCCCTGCAGCAGGCCCAGGCCTCGGGCTTGCTCGGCTCGCCCCCGCCCACCGTCATGGTGCCGGTGGGCGTCCTCAAGCCGCCTGCCAACGAGGGTGAGGCCTTTTTAAATTTTTATTTAAAATTTTTTAAATGCCACCAATCGTAGCAGGGATGTATACGGTCATCACAGCATGTTCCTGGTGCACCAGACTGCTCTAAAATGCCACAAGATGGCGCCAAAGCCCTAAATTGGAAAGTATTGGAGTGATTAATTTGTTCCGTTGCATTTTCACTTCTCATGGATTCACGTTAGACCGTTAATTTTTTCAGAGACGATACCGATTTATTAGTAGTCAAGAATGCTGATAACCGATATTTGTAGCCGATATTAATTTTCAGTAGAAGACTACTCTTACGACTAACTCTTAACATTCTTGAAACGTTTTTAAGTCTATGTTTATTGAACAATTTTTCAGATTTGCATATTGATGAAAAAAAAACCATGTATATATATAATATAAAAAATGTAGTATGACGTTAGTACGTCATCACAGCAAGTGACTAAAAGGACCAATCACAGAGATGAAGCGGCGCAGAGCATCGGTCACATGACTCAAGGCCGGCGTTGTCGCCTGCGCATACGCGGGAGTGTAAAGAGGCCTTTCGTGTGTACATGCGGTGCCGTATGTACCCGCAGTCAAGGACTGTCTGATTCAGGTTCTGTCACACGGGAGCAGAGAAGGGTGTGCTTTGCGGACGGCGTCCTACCAAATGGCGACCAGGCAGAGTCCCCCAAAGCTGCTGTGCCCTCGCAACGCACCGTCGTCTCGACGCATGCTAGCAAAACCTCCGAATCGGACGCTGGAGAGGTACGCTCACACGCACGCTCTTAGATTTAAAGGGGGGGAGGGGGTGCTGGGGCTACAAAAAAGTTGTGTGTTTATATATATAATGATATATACACTACTGTGTGTGTGTGTGTGTGTCACTTTTCGCTGGTGATGCATTCCAAGCCCCCCTTGCAATAGGTGAATTTCTACAAAGTAGAGGTTGACTTTTTAAAATGATTTTATTTATTTAGGGATTCATGCCCCTTTTAAGGCATTACAAACCACTCCACGTGGTTCCCACTCTTCTGACCACTTGATTTTAAAATGTAGAATAAATACCAAACTGCTCATTATAGGCTGCGTTCATCAGCGTTTTCCTGCAAGAAGCGAGGTAAAAACTGCGGTGGATGAAGTTAAGCTCACAATTAAAATCCCACCTAGCAAGCGAACGAGTGTGTGTATTTGTGATTTGTGTGTCTTTATGTAAATATGGCCTCTATTTGCAGAAATGTTGTATTCTTCATTCCTTCACTCAGCATGGGAGCCATTTCAAAGATTCTTCTTCACAGTGTTGTTGTTTTTTTTCTTTTTTTTTAACCTTCACGCCGCATAGCCCCCCCTCTCGCTGTCTCTCTCTCGTCAGGCCGTCCCCGCCCCCGTGGGTGCGCTGGGCAGCCCAGTGGGCAGCGCCCTCAGCTTGATCCCGGAGGACGGGCTCCCTCCCATCCTCATCTCCACCGGAGTCAAAGGAGGTACGGGAGGCCACATCACAGGTGCTTGCCCTCATCCTCACCGTCCCACCGCCCGCCCGCCCGCACGCTGTCTCCTCAGTGACGCACGTGTCCTCCATTTGCTTTCATGTTGCCATGCGGTCAACAATGTCGGGTTCACTCACTGGATGGACAAATGTATTTGGACAGAGTTCCTTGCAGGCTCCTTTAGGGCTGCAGCAAAAAATCAATAATATCCCTAAAAATGTATATGAAAAAGTGTTGGCAACAAATTTCCTTATCGATTTGTTGTGTCGCACGATTATTACGCGCTTTTAGCATGTGAGTTGTGCTTTGTCTGACGCCATGAGGCGCAGTAGCCCAACAATGGAGCAAGTCACTACCAGTGTTGCCACAATTTCCTTGGAAAAAGTAACTTAATTCCTTAACTGATTACTTGATTTTAAAAGTAGCGTTATTACTTAATCGATTACTTGATTTTAAAAACAACTATTTACTTATATTTCTATTGCACTATTTATAACCTCTTTGACACATATTTAGCATGGCATACGTTTGAATGTTTTCTTTTTTTTTGTGTGGTGGTCCATAGCCTTAAAGGTTGTAGTTAAAAAAAGAAAATTATAAATCATAAATTATTCAAGGCCTCTGGGATGTGCACTTCTCCTCCCGTTCAATGTGAAATAATTTCCTGTTTGTTTTTTGTTGTTTTTTTTTTTTTTTTTTTAAATAAAGGGATAGAAATTTAAAAACCTTTTTTTTTTATCTGATTCACCGATTACTTGGGGGGGGTAAAAAACAATCGACAGATTAATTGATTATTGAAATAATCGAGTTAGTTACAGCCCTTCACTCCTTTGCGAAAGCCGTCATTTTCCCACCGTTATCCAACGTAATGTGAATCAAAATTGGGGACATTGAGTCAACCAAGCAATTTTTTTGAAGGGCCATCAAAATCCATGCATCAAAGATGGAACAGTAGACCAGGCAATTTGTTCGCCTCGGCCTTTCACAGGGAACCTAGCCGAGGCTAGATATTGCCGCTATCGTGTGCAGTTTAACACGGCATCTGCCGAAGGACTGCTCGGACTTCGCAAAACTCATAAATTGGGTCACTGCTGCTTTGCCGGCTTGTGTGGGAAAAGGCAGAAGGCGATATGCTGGATTTTGACCTTCTTGTACATGTGCCCACGTCTGCCATAAATGGAGTATGTCCCTATACTTTTGTCCGCCTGAACTCTTGACACATCACAAGTGCACACGTTTACATTGAGTCCCGTCCGCCTGTTTTTACCGCATGCAGACTATGCAGTGGAGGAGCGTCCGTCGGCGATGGTCCTCATGCAGCAGCTGGAGGAGGGAGGCCCCGAACCGCTGGTCTTTGTCCTCAACGCTAACCTTCTGGCCATGGTCAAGCTCGTCAACTGTGAGTCGGCGCTTTGCATCATAGGTCATTCCGGAGGTTCGGAACAATTTAGTCGCCACCAATTTGGAATAAATGTCCACTGGCCTAATTCTGTTAGAGATACTGTCCATACTGGAAATATGGTTGAAAAAGTCCTTTTCAATTCATGAAATAAGGTTGCATTTTATTTGCCGTCACGCTCATGACAGTGATTGGGTTGCAAGTAACCATGCTAATGTTAGAATTGTTGCGTCGGCGTACATGCTAGTTAACTGCATTAGTTGCTATGCTAACTGATCAAAGGAAAACTGGGATGGTTTCCGATCACGTGATCGGTGTGTGTCCGCGAGGATTTTCCATTTCAATACTCAATAAGGGGGGGAAAAAAAGCACTGGAACAAAACAATACCTCAACCTCTGGCGGTTCGTGACGTCACGGGAAAACTGTCTCTATAGAAGAAAAGAAAAACTTGGATCTCAGTACATATTTTTATAATAATATGAGTAACAGGCATAACTGGGCACTTGACACTTTTTTTTTACCGGAGGACGGACCGACTGCCCAGCTCTGGGAACAGGGTGTGAGTGATAACACACATTAAAACAAAAATGCAAAATAGAAGAGCGGTTAGCATAGGTCTGTCTACCCATGGACAGAGCAGTTAGCTTGATGATGACATGTAGCTCCCTTTTATCTCTTCCTCCAAATATCTGTGAAGGTTTTAGTAGAAGGTTTTGCTGCGGGAATCGGCTTCAAAGCATTAATACTTCCTTATTACTTAAAACATGCCTGTGATAACACAAAATCTTTAAGAATCACTTTAACAACATGTACAATTAGATTTTTCCCTGAGGACAGTTGCAATTTGCTGAGTTCCTTCTTGCTTTTCTTCTCGGGTCAGATGTCAACAGGAAGTGCTGGTACATGACGACGAAGGGCATGCATGCCGTCGGCCAGGCCGAAGTTGTGGTTCTGCTCCAGTGTCTACCCGACGAGAAGACCATCCCAAAGGACATCTTCAAACATTTTGTGCAGCTCTACCAGGAGGCACTCGGCGGTAAGACTGACAATAAAAGAGGCCGAGGAAGTACGCCCTTTTGTTTCAAGGCTGCCATTGTATGATCTTGTTGGCCGGGCGTCTTTAAAGGTGGACTCGTCCTAGAAATGTTGTCTAATTTTCACCAAATTGTGAGAAATGTCGCTTTTTACTCTTCCCCCAAGCGAGGAATTTAAAAACTGTGTATCATGAGTAGACCCTCAAGAGTCTCAAGAAGCAATTCTTGAAAAGGCAGAGGAAATCTGCTATTTTGGATTCGAGCAGCCATTTTAGAGTCAATTTTGCGATTTCCAAGGGTCCTTCAGCTAGATT
The DNA here is from genome assembly GCF_054856515.1 of Filicampus tigris. NCBI lineage: Eukaryota > Metazoa > Chordata > Actinopteri > Syngnathiformes > Syngnathidae > Filicampus > Filicampus tigris. The sequence goes on along the minus strand of NC_141226.1, from coordinate 19,534,392 downwards.
CCCTTAGCAAGATGGAATTTAATAGCTACGTCTAAAATTGAGTAGAGCGACAAATATTTAAAAAAAAAAAAAACCTCAAGAACTCTCATTTCCAAGGGGTCCTCAAAGACAGGCTAGATTTTGCAGGAAGCGCCTGCGTATTCGCCAATCAGCATTTGCACATTTTTGGGGAACCTGTCTGCTGTTATTTGCTTAAAAAAAAAACTGCTTCGCCTTGCTGATTTTGTGCTTAGGTCAAAATGCCATGTCTTTGAGTTGCTTTGTGCCGTATGGTTGGCATCGTAGTGCCAAGGAAACTATTTGAAGTGCGTTGAGGAGCTTCATTGAGAAAAAAGTAGTCCTTTACCGCCTTCTTGTGGCATCTATAGACAATTACAATCCCTTTTGAGGAGTGGCGCCTAAGGCTGTGCAATGAATTGAAATTCAATTTGAATTACGATGACTACACTCCACGATTACATAATCGACATAATCGTAAAAACGTTTATGAATAGTCATTTATTTCCATTTGTTTACACGAGAAAATCATACTTGAATTTGTACATTTCTACATTTAAAATGTATTTTATAATAACTTAATTTATTTGATACAATTTGTTTGGTCCAAAAGGAACTTACAGAATTATAGTGTTCAAAGAAATTGTCTTTTTATTTTTTACCGTTGAGCAATTTCTCGTTTGGTACCAAAAAAGTAATTGATGGCGTGAATAATCGCGATTTCAATTTTTACCCAAATATTCGTGATTGGTATTTTTTGCCAACTACTTGTTGGGCTTTTGCTATTTGCAGCAGGGCTCAGGTCCCAGTCCCTCATGAATATTTTTTGTGTGTCTGTATGTGTGTGCACTAGACCCAGATTGAGTGACAATAACCTGCAAAAACGTGGTGTTTATTTGACATTTTTTGGCTTTGTGTGCAATGTGGACTTGCTCCTCCAGGCAACGTGCTGGGCCACCTGAGCCACTCGTTCTTCACGCAGAGCTTCCTGGGCAGCAGGGAGCACGGCGGCTTCCTCTACGTCAGCCCCTCCTTCCAGTCCCTGCAGGACCTGCTGCTGCCCAACCCGCCCTTCCTCTTCGGCGTCCTCATCCAGAAGTGGGAGACGCCCTGGGCCAAGGTCTTCCCCATTCGCCTCATGCTGCGGCTGGGCGCCGAGTACCGATGTGAGTGCCCTTTGGATCGGTCGGCTCCGTCGCCGCTTTGTCTCTGCGTGTGTGACGACAGCGGAACTTGTTTGCAGTTTACCCGTGCCCGCTCTTCAGCGTGCGCTTCCGGAAGCCGCTCTTTGGCGAGACCGGTCACACCATCATGAATCTGCTGGCGGTAGGACCTTCTGTCCGTTTGTCGAGCGCCACGGCCGCCATGCCGCTTGTCGTCACCGCATGGCGCCTTGTGCCCCGCAGGACTTCCGCAACTACCAGTACGCGCTGCCGATGGTGAAGGGCTTGGTGGTGGACATGGCGCTCAAGAAGACCAACATCAAGATCCCCAGCAACCGCTACAACGAGGTCAGCCTGATTCCGTGCAAATAATAAATAATGAATCAATTGAACACAATTTGGAAAATGCAGTCTTTTGAATCATGCAATTAAAACAAACCCCATAGGGGTTGTCAAGGACTGCGAGAAAAAACCTTTTTTTTTTTTTGCTCTGCGTACAAAAAACTAACCGACCCAAAAAAGTGTTTGACAATTAACGTCGGAACACTTCTGTTGTATCGCTTTAAAAATGAAAATGAACAAAAACAATAACTGATTGCTGCTTGCCTTATCAATCAAATATTTTGCCATGCATTTTTATTTTTAAGAATTAATTTATTGCCCTTGCCCCACTATTGAACTGTTTTCATTACTATTTTTGTGCTTTTCATGAATTCTTTATTTTTTTTCTATTTCTTCCATTAATTCAAATAGTTAGTGCTCAGTTAGTATGTTGATTCCTTTTAAAAAATGTTTTTCTTTTTATTCATTCTAACATATAACATTTGTAGTATTTCTACATCTATTTTTCCTCTACGACTCATTATGAGTTATTTTAATAAAATAGTATTTTATGTATTTATTTACTTATTTTCCATTTGTTTGTTTTTGAGTTTCAGAGAAGACAGGGACAGGTCAGCACATTCAGATTCGCACAGATTTAAAAAAAAAAAGCAAAAAAAAAAAGCACTTTGTATCCGTATAGCTTTTTGGCAGGGTTCTTTTTATTTCACGGGGGCGGGGGGATTGTGCCATTAGCATTTTGCAGAGCGTGGCTTTCATCTTGAGTCACGTGACACGCTTAAACCCTCCACGTTTCCACCCTTTGGTCTGCTCTGCGAGGATTCCGCTAATCCGGCGGGATTGATAAACGAGCGAGCGTTGGGCTGCCGACATCCGCCGCCTTGACGCCTTTTGATGTTTGCACCGCAGTTATTAGTCCGAGTGCGCGTGTCATTTGCAGTTGATGAAGGCCATGAACAAGTCCAACGAGCACGTGCTGGCAATGGGCGCCTGCTTCAACGAGCGCGCCGACTCGCATTTGGTGTGCGTGCAGAACGACGACGGCAACTACCAGACGCAGGCCATCAGCATCCATCATCAGCCGCGCAAAGGTGCCCTGAACGCACACGCCTCCTCGTCCCGACTTTTACACGTACGCGCGCGCTCACGTCATCCCTTCTGCTTGCTTTTCAGTGACGGGCGCTTGTTTCTTCGTGTTCAGTGGCGCCTTGAAGGCCTCGTCTGGCTTCTTGGCCAAAACCAGCATTGTAGAAGGTACATCGGTGTTGTTTGCGGAGCTGCAATGTGGCAAATGAGGCATAAGACCCTTTTCGGGCCGATACGTGCTGTGTATACTACGAGCGATGTAACCATTTATCGAAAATCGATTTAAAATGTTTTCTGTGTGCAAGTTGTACCTCGGCAATTCACGCGACGATGTCATTGCGTCCATCTTAGATGGCGTGATGATCCAGATCACAGCAGAGACCATGGACGCTCTACGGCAAGCGCTGAAGGACATGAAGGATTTCACCATCACGTGCGGTAAAGCCGAGCAGGAGGACAACCAGGAGCTGGTGCATGTCCAGTGGACGGATGACGACCAGGACTTCAACAAGGGGTCAGACCTTGGGCCTTGTCAAAGACAACTACCTGATTTTTCTTTTTTTTTCTCTTTGTCTCGACGAGTTCAGACTGACAAATTACATAATGATTCAGTTTCTGGTCTGGGCCTTAATATGCCAGAAAATAGGCAGAAATGTAGATTTTTTTTTTTTTTTTAAATCAACAACTGATATTTTATTTTAATTCGACACAAAGATAAGCAGTCTGCTTTGATGCAAGACTACAAACTGACAATATTTACTGTTGAGCCTGAAATTCAGACGATTCGGACAATTTTTAATTAAACAAGGTCTCGAAATGATTACTCGATTATCAAAGTCATCATCGATTAATTTTATCATTTAATCACTGCACCTCTAGAGTATACCCTCATAAAATGACTTCATAACAAAAACAATAACACGGCTGCGTTTCAGTGTTATCAGTGCGATCGACGGCAAGTCGATGGAGTCCATCGCCAGCGTGAAGATCTTCCACGGCTCTGAGTTCAAGGCCAACGGCAAAGTGATCCGCTGGACGGAGGTAGAGCAAACGCACTCTTGCATGGATGACAGAAGGCAGCCAATGAAAACATGTATTCCCACACCCCCCCTAAAAAATACAAAAACAAACCCTTACTCCTCTGTGCTAGGTGTTTTTCCTCCAAAGCGACGACCAGCCCAACGGCCTCAGCGATCCGGCCGACCACAGCCGCCTGACAGAGAACGTGGCGCGGGCCTTCTGCATGGCGCTGTGCCCGCACCTCAAGCTGCTCAAGGAGGACGGCATGGCCAAGCTGGGCCTGCGCGTCACACTCGACTCGGACCAGGTATTACAGAAATCCGTCTGTTTCCTATCGTGCTTCTCCTCCTTAGGGTAGCGGGTGAATGGAGCCGAAAAGCTGTAACGTGGCAGTCAACTCCACTCATCTCACTCCATAACAATTAGCAGCTTGGCACATAGTGAACAACTGTGAAAAGAAAAAAAAAAAGGCTTCTCGCTGTTTATTGTCACTCCTTCTTGATGTTTATGTTCAAACGAAACATGAAACAAAGAATTGCGTATATATTTAAAACAACCACATAGAAAGGCAGTTTAGCTTAATGCTAACAGACCATGCCAAAAATTAGCGACGGGCTAACGAACGGCATCGGTGTTCCAACTTTTTCAGCGGTGGAGTTATCTCAAGGCAGTGCAGTTGCACATTAAATGATGAGTTTAAAACAAAATATTGATATGGCGTCATTTTATCATGATACTGTATTGATAGCATACACAAACGTATATCAACGATGGGCTTTGTACCTTCGACCACCCACATTGCAGGTGGGCTACCTGGCAGGGAGCAACGGGCAGCCTCTTCCTCCTGCGTACCTGAGCGACCTGGACAGCGCGCTTATTCCCGTCATCCACGGCGGCGCCTGCCAGCTCAGCGAGGGCCCTGTGGTCATGGAGCTGGTCTTCTACATCCTGGAGATCATCTCCTAAAAACTCAAGGTGGCTTTTCCAAACATGAGTTGAGTCCCTTTTGGCCACCAGGTGGCGTCATGTAGCTCCAAAGACTTACAGCCAAGCGCTTGGACCTCATGGACTGCAAAAGATGCACAAGATGCCCTTTTTTATAAGTCTTTTTTTTTTTTTCCTCTCCTGCACCTGGTGCTCAGTGCCTGCTTTTTTTTGTTTTTTTTTGGGATTGATTTCATCGCTAAAGCTTTACTCCTCAATCACCACATGCATTCACTCGATGTACATTTATGTGTGTGTGTGTTGGGAGAAGAAGCAGCTTGTAGCCTCCTGAGATTACACACACACACACACGCAAAAAAAAAACAGTAAGAACAATGCTGATGATTAGACTACAGTTTCCGAAACTTTATTACTCATCAGCTGTTTGGAGGGAAAAAGCGAGACAAACACTGTTTCTGTGTTGTTAAATCACAAAGATGTAAAATTACAAAATTCTATACATATATATATATATATATATCTATATATAAAAATGAAATAAAATGCAGAAACAGTGCACTGGATTCTAAGCCATCTCTGGGAGTGTTTGTGAAGATCTAAGGTGAAGCTTGAATGTACAGGAGCTCACAACAAGTTTGTCTGCCCTGCGACATGGACCTGGTTGAAACGCCCTGAGAATGTATCCCTTCCCTTTTTTATGTTTCTTTGTACAGTCTCCATCTTGCTAGTTGTCCCTGTGAGGGGTTTTATTCAAGCCAAATTGTCGACAGAATCTTCACCCTCCAATACAGTCAGGTGTTTACTCACGTCTGCTGTTGCAAACTAACTCGCATATAGTATGTCCACTCAAATCATCATGAATTAGCATTAGCATGTAACATTAATTTGTCTATTTCTTTGCATGCCCACACAGACTGAAACCATAAAGGGGAAAAAAAAGGTTGGCATAATCTTCGAAAAGTATTCTTGTATTCCCTGCCTTTCACAATATAAAGAAATATATATATATATATATATATATATATATATATATATATATATATATATTACCTACTACCTAAATGAGTAGTTTGTCAAATAAATGTAAAACTAGTTCAAAATGGTTTTTTTAAACGTCCTTTTTATAACTTTTTTTTTTTTTTTACCATGACTGCATATAAAATATTTCATGTTATGTGTCACACTTGTTGAAGAAAACCCTAATTGAAAAAATCCATCCATCCATCTTATCGGAACCGAAAATCACTTACTGGTACTTTTAAAAAATTGGAAGGAAAGACTACAAAAATGGCCGTTGGATGGACTACAAAAATTGCTGTTAGATTCAGTGAAGTACAAACATCATGGTTGACATCTTAAGTTTTAAGGCGCTGGTGAGGTGGTTGGATGGACTACATAAATGTCCGTCCAAATCAGGTGGTTTATGAAAAAACAAAGCTGTATGTCTTACAAAATTGATGAAAATCACCCCCCTGTGAAACTGCTTTTTTTTTTTTTTTACTTTTTGTTTTTTTGGCTTGTACCAAGTGTGTGTGTGTGTTCAAGGTTTCCCGGGGTTCACTGTCTAATATATATATTTTATTTGCTTGTTATTGCAGTTCTATTTTGGCTCAGAGACAAATCCTTGTGTGTTTTTTACAAATTGCCCAAAGAGATGATTCTGATGCTGGTATTTTATTGTTCTTTAATGTTTTGATTTTCCTAAATCATATACCAAAATACAGCTCTTCTTAGCCAGTTATAGGGTGGAATTCCAACTGTTTCTGGTACAGCACCGCCGAATACGGAGACTGCAGTTACAAATGAACACCCAACTAGTACAGTGCTGATCAGATAATAGTTTTCATGAGTTTTTTTGAAACAGGTCACTCGAAATGACTCAATGTGGAGGTTTCAGCCTCCAAATTTGATATGCAGGTAAAACCCTGGACAATGTTATGAGGTGCCTATTCTGTATATTTACAGCGGTGCCTTGAGTTTAATTCTTTCTTTTACCCACGCTCGTAACTAAAAACAGGAACCATTAATCTGTTCCACCATCTGCGTTCAAATACCAGTTGCTTAACAACAAACAAGTCTGACTAAGTCGAATCTCAAATCTTTGTGTTTGCCGAGTCATCCAACAGGTAACTCGAGTCGCCTCTAGTGCCTCCGGCAGTCCACCTCCGGAGATTGAAATCGTTGGTTCTTTTATCTCAGACAGGTTGTTTTTTTTTTAAGGTTACCATTTTGGATAAAGACCAGTCACACACACCATCATGTGACACTCTGAAGAAGGCGAAAGACTTCCACCGAAACATGTCAGGTAAATGATAACCTAAAAAAAAAAAAAAAAAAACCCTGTCCGAGACAAACAAACCAACGACTTCAATGACAAATAAGAGACAGTTTGACCTTTATTCAATCAGGAGGCGATCGCCTCACATATTGTTGGGGTTATAACACAGCATGTTGAATTTGATGTTCTCATCCCAGTGGCGCAGGAGCAGGAAGAGCTGCCTGGCGGCGCCCCTCAACCCGGCCAGGTCCACCCCCTCGGGCAGCTGCTGGCTGCGCAGCCAAAAATCCGCTTTTGCCGCCACCAGCTCCCACTCCATGAAATACCCGGCGCAGCGATGCTCCAGCCAGGCCAGAGCCACCGCCGTTGCCCAGCTCGAGCCCTCCGGGTCGTCTTGAGCCGACTGGCTTCTCACCGGGAGGTAGGGGGGCTCCAGTGAAGAGCCCTCGCATACGTCTGTCTCTGACCCGCGACCGCTGTCTTCCTGCCCGTGACTCTGGCCTGGAGAGTTGCCGCCCGGTAGCTCCAGGGAGCCTTCCTCAGAACTGGGGAGATCTGGGCATAAGGTGACGGGGTCTCGGTCCGACAGGTGTCTTGGGCGGAGCCTGGGTTCCAGCATCAAGGGGGTGTCGTCTGGCGTGTGGTGGAAGGGCGGCGCGCTTGTTTTGACCAGGGAGCAGGAGGAGGGGGAAAAGGTGACGTGGTGATGACAGGGAGCTTTGGCGGAGGAGGATAACGATGGAGCGCTGGGAGAGGCGCAGCGGAAAGGCGGGCTGAGGCTGCGGCGATGCAGGCTGTACGGGGAAGCCCTCTTCAGGCGCTCCAAGGGGATCTGAACACAGTCGGCGTACATCTCAGTGAGCAGGAAAGCTCCCGAGGCCATCTGAAGGCGAACCTAAGATAAGATAAGAATGCCTTTATTGATCCCACAGTGGGGAAATTTTCATTGAAGACAAACCAGAGGAAGAGATAGTTCATGTTTAGGAATTTTTGGTAGACTTTGGCGCTCCAGATTTATTTGTGTCTTTTTCGAGTCTCACCAGTGGCAGGTAGTCTGGGGCTTCGCTCCCAGGTTGTTTGTCAGTCTCTGCAGATAAACAGTGGGACTTGAGAGGAACTTGTCGTCCTGACGAAATCGAGGACCTGAGCCTGCCAAGGGGAAACCTAGAGGAGGTGCAATGAGTTGAGGTGAATGTACCTCGACTAAACTACGTCCAGCTGTCAAAGCAGCAAAAATCATCGTACGGACTCATTGGTCACGTCAGATCCACCAACACGCTTTAATGACATGGAGTCAATATGGCACACACTGCAGGGATGACTTTTCTATTCCATCATTGGTTTTTGCGAGTTTACCTGGTGCCAAAGAAGCTCTCCATTGACTTGCTCTCTATAGATCGCTGAGAACGAGTGGACGACGACGGGCCCGTTGTGACTGAGGCGGCAGCACTGACGGAGACTGAGACAGCAGATTTGAATAAAACAAGGTGAAATACGACAGGTGTGCTTTAGCCAAACGGACACATACCACAGTATGGTTGTGCCTTAACACGTTTCATTTATTCCGTAACCGCAAAATAACACAATAATGACATAATTAAGTGATTCAATAAATGAAACGTTTTGTGCATCACGGTAATTCAATTGCGCTCCTTCAGTGTTGTGCGTGCCTTGACCACCAGGGGGCACATTACTACAGAGAAAGTCACACAATACTACATGAAAAGACTGTCTCAAGTAAGATGCAATAATATCACTCGTGTTTTGCAGTGGATAAAAAAATAGATGGCTGTCAATATGTTTGTATGTTCTGTCTGCATGCGCTGCTTCCACTTGTTAAAATCTAAGCTGTTTAAAGGTTTATAATCATCGCTACATTGATGCTAGTTTCATGAGCATTTTTTTCATATTCTAAGGTGTTTTGCGTCGTGTGTTAGCATTTAGCTGCGCAAACTTTCATGAGACAAAGTGCTTTGGTTAAACACACAATCATGTGTGATTCTCTTAATTTTACGTTCAGTTTGACAGTGAACTTCATCTAGAAGTGTCATGAAGCCTCTACTTATTGAAGAATGGTTCACGGTCCGCCACTGTCTGCTCTGCTTGTCGTGAAGTGAGTTGAGTTTGTTGCTACCATAGCTAGCGAGCATTACCGGTACTCCAAAATATGCCGTCCAACGGCTCGGAAAAAACGGGAAAAAAAAAATTACAAGTCGAGTTACCAATGAAGCTATATTTTATGGAAGCCCATTCCCGCCAGTAAAAAAAAAAAAAAAAACAACAACAAAATAAACATTAAAATAAAAAAACATTGGCCTCTTCCAAAGTAACAACCTTTTTTTCTTTTTACTGGCGCGAATGGGCTTCCATCATTTTTACCACTGCTTGAAGAAAGATAATTTTGACAGTTATTTGTAAATGAAGACCTGTTTTGGGGCAAGTAGACAGCACTTACTCGATTCCCAGGATGTAAGGCTACACGGTGAGTTAGGAGTGTCTTCCCTGTCTGAGAGACAAAAACATGGTTGATGTCTTGACAAAGTCATCGTGGGAATTTATTTCGTCTACCTGTCGAGTTCCACATGTCCTCGCCCTCTTCACAGTCTCCGCTGACGGGTCTTCGGCCCAGACCCGCAGAACAGCTTTTCTGCTTGCGACTGCCTGAGTGGGAGCTACGACTGCTTCCCAAAAGTATCCCTAAACACACAGCAAAGAAGAAATATGCATATTCGTGAAGCGAGTTCTAATTTCTGTAGGTATAGTACCGGTATTTGTGGTGGTTTACTGTCCGAAAGTATTTTTCTATAACCCTTTTGACACATCCTCAATTGGAAATTGTTTTATTGTGCAGGTGTACTTGTGAGATTATAGTTGGCACACCTGTATTTTGGACCTCCACATCATCCTGTAAGCCTTTGTTTGGGTTGCTGTCAATTATGGTGAAGGCCGTGTACATGCAGACGATGTTACAATGCTTACTGGTCTGGATGGCCTTCACACGGTACCGCTTAGCCGAACCTAGAGACACACATTGTCAGTATCGAGTAGCAACTAAACAGTATCTATCCATTGATTTTCCATAGAGGTTGTTGTCCTCATTCGGCTTGCCGGTGAGCTACAGCCTATGCTAGCTGCCCGAATACACCCTGGACTGGTTCACCAGCCAATTGTCGGGCACAGGTAGACAACCAACCAGTCACATGAATGTCGAGTCTTTAATGAACCTAATGCGCATGCGATGGATGTTATCGTAGTATTCAAAAAAATAAATGTTGAAACTTCACCATGTCCTGTTTGGTTGTCCCTCTCGGCCATTTTCTCAAAGTCTCTTATGACCGAACGAGCCGTCAGCTGGTGAATGATCTCCTCCCAAGATTCCCTTTCTCTTCCCCCTCCTTTACTTGTGCAGCCTTCCCCCACTGTTGCCTTCTGGTCCTCAGGGATCAAGAGGTGGGCCAGGTTCACGGTGACCTCCCAGGACACAGGTCTGCCGCCCAGAAGGCCGTGAATGAGGGAGCGGCATTGGCCCGGTTGAGGATCCTCCACGGGAACTGCGGAGAATAGGTCTTCGGGGTCTGTGAAGTTGTCCCAGTCCAGAGGAGAGGCGGGGAAAAGGAGTCCACCTGTGGGGCGAAAGGAATTGTGACTTACGAGATGAATTGGTTCTGTCACTTTTATTGTGTGGAAATGCTAAAAGGCGAGTTTAATTATTAATTCCACTTGTATAAAGCGCTTGTGCGCATATTTGTTTGTCCATGTGTGATGTCTTGTCAGTTTGCGCTAACGTGACATTTAGCCAAGTTGTCAGCTGCGTTATGATCGTCTCCCTTTGAAGTGCTTTGCCCGCCATCTTGTGGCATTTCCGTGTAATTACAAAATCCCTGTTGGCGGGGATGACCGTCATTTGCGGACTTTGACTATTTGTTTTCTTATAATTTCAAGCCTGAACTTAATGGACATCATCATTGGTTTCTTCTTCTCAGCACTCACGTTCTTAGCATTCATAAGTAGAAAAAAAAAAAGATTTCTCATTAGAGCTGCACAAAAAGACGTAATATGTGAATACAAAGCAACAGACTAACTGCGAAGTATCTACGTGAACTGACAGTGGATGGATGTCGTGAAATTTGCTGCCGCCATCTAGTGGCGGAGCGTGTGAAGCTCGAAATGGGCGAGAGGGCCAAAAAGAAGACGAGAGAATTGTTGTCAACTCACTGGAGTCATTAAGGCTTCTGTGGGACAGCGTCTCGGGTGGCTTTGTCTCTACGTCACTTTCATCCAGCCTTCCTCCCAGAGTTTGGTCAAAGGAGACCCTTTCCAGAGCTCTCCTGAGGCGATGCATCTCCAACTCACCCTGCGGCGAGGAGAAGCTTCTTGCTGCCATGGTCGAACGGGCCAGCGATTTTTGTCTCCAATGTGATTCGTCACCACAACCCAAGTGTGCATTCTGGTCAAAAGAAGGGAAATTCATGTGTTTTAAAAAAAAAAAGCAGAAGTATGGATGTCCTAAACCAGGGGCAACTTTGATGATATCAAATGTTTTATACAAGATACATTCATGTACTTCTACTTTTATGGTCTCTCTCTCTCTCTGCTTTTAAAAATATATTCAAGATGAGACTAATAATTTGGGGCAGGGTGTGGGGGATCTGACGGTGGCCAACATGTGCCAAAACATATTTGCCGACCAATTTCGCCCTCAGAGAATCCCTGATGGCCGCCACGGTCTTATCAGCAGAGCTCAGAATCTGTCAAATCAAATCCACCAGAATCGCGTTCGCCACCTGCGCCGCAACTTAGACAAGCTTTTATCTGATCTTAGGTGCGCTTTAATTTCTGTCACCAAATTGTCAGGCGCGCGGTCTGACAAATTCCCAAACTCGCTAAACTAGACTCGCCCCGGCACAACAAATGTGCAAGTTTTTACGCTGAGCGCACACGCTTCCGTCTAAGAAAATAGAACCCCGTGTGTCACGTCACATCCCATTTATAAGTGTGAAAATATTCACCTTTTTCCTGCCGCTTTCATCAGTGTCGGCTGAAAGGTTCCGCTGCCATGCCGAGTCGGCCCATCGGGACAAAGACGGCCGCTGTTCTGGGCCAGGTATCTTCTCAAGGCCTTGAGGTAAAGATCCTGTGTCCAGGAGGGGAGCGGCGGCCACGGGGTCGGGCAGACGCGCCCGGCTGGCGGCGTCGGAACTTGACGAGGCTTGTACGCGCGAGGGGAGACTCTGCTCGCTACTGAGGGAGCAGCGGGTGAGGACGTACTGCTCCCGGATGTAGGAGCTCTCCTGGATCCTCGTCCTCACGTCGCTTGACCAGTCCAGCTCCCCACCTAAGGAGCGCATACAAGGCGAGTGTTAACACGCGATGAGGGTTGTATAATTCAATGGAAACTTTCCATCGGAATTGTATGGGAGGAAATTTAACAAATTGAAGGGTAACTTCTAAGCGGGAACTTAAATGTTAAATAAGCAGCCAGATTTCATGCTAAAAAAGTGCTACCCTGACGCACGTATTATAAAAATGATTCTTAAATGATGGTTTCTCTTTTGCACGGACGACTGCTTATGTCCAAATATGTTCAGTCTTTTCCTTTAAACCCCGTCAATTGCGAGTCATTTCCATAACTGCCGTGGAAATTTGGAAATATTTCCCAAATTCCAAATCTCCTCCTAGAAATGAACCATAAAATGTCCAGCGCTTCGGAAGACTAGAAGCAAAGCAGCGCTATTTATTTATCATGGCGGACCTGCGCAGGGGTCAGGGTCCACGTCTTTGGCACAGGAGAACTCCGAGGAGATTTCTCTGGAAATTTCCCTGAGTGCCTCCTCCAGGTCGTGACCTTCCGGACAAATCACCGCAGGCATGAGCTCGGAGGCAGCAGGCGAGATGTCGTCATTTGACGGGCAAAAAACAGAAGCCATGGAGGTGTTGCGTAAACCTTTGTAGCCACACTGAAAGATAGATGGAAGCATTTTAGAAAGGCGCCAGAAATAAACATTAAAAAAAATTGAGCCCCGTGTGTCACGTCACATTTATAACTGAAAACATTCAGAGGTTCAAAGGTTAATAGTTCAAACCGCCACCAATTATGATCCAAAAACACTTGTATATAATTTCAAACTCATTTTACAACATCGCCTCAAACAGGAATTATTATATAGACCATTAAAAAAAAGTGAGAATAGGTGAGTTTTTCCTTTTTTGTAGCTAAATTCACCTATTCGCTGTTTCAGGCGGCCATCTTATGACATATAAAGAACTATGTTGAAGTGGGTTGCAGAGCTTCATTTACATAAAAGTCACGGATGCTTTCCAGCCATGGTTTGGCTCCTTGGTGCCAAGGAACGATGATGAAATGAGTTGAGGAGCTTCATTTAGACAAAAGTACTGCCTTGCTGCCATCTTGTCTCAAAGAACTACGTTGAAGTGAGTTGCGTGTTATTTAAGCAAAAGTAGTGCTTTGCAGCCATCTTGGTGCCAAGGAACTACTGTTATGTTAAGGTGAGTTGTGGAGCTTTTTTTTTTTAGACAAAATAGGTCATTTGTGGCAATACTTATAACATCTTGGCACCAAGGAGCCATGTTGAAGTCAATTGAGGGGCTTTCTGTATCCTGTGACATAGGCCAAGGAATTACGTTGCAGAGTTTCACTTTAGCCTCAGCTTTCACACGGTCGTAGCCAAGACAAAGCGTTTAGGACTTGAGCTTACCTCTGTCTTTTTGGCTTTAAAAGTTGTCATGTCATAGAGCGTGCAATATCCAATCAGGCGATTGCCTGGGTAGAGCGCAGGGATTTCATTGGGTGAAAGGAGGGCCTCCATGTTTTCAGGCAGGTACCAGTCGATCCGCACATCGGTCAGCACAGGCTCCAGGGCTTTCTTCACACACTTGATGAGCTAATGAAGGGTTGATGTTTTCAAATACCACAAGTCATCGTTGCTAGTCCAAAGAAATGCAGCGTGTCCGATAAAAAATACAAATAAAAACAATTAACACATTTGGCCACCAGGTGGCAGTGGCGCAGACCTTGGGCTGCAGCCTTTCGTCATCTTGCAGAAAGTCTGTCGTTCCTCCCGTCAGTTTGGCGACGCCCTGCAGGAGTCGCTTGCATGCCCGGGAGCCGAGGCCCAAGCCAAAGCATCTGCAGGGATGGGGCGCAAAATGCTTGGCAATATTTCATGGACACTTCATCTGCTTTGTGTACACGGTATGAAAAAGCACAGTTTTGAATGGCACAGCCAGCGAGGAACTGTTTGAACATTTTCTTCCTAATTTGGGTTTGCAGCTTGCAAAGGTGGATGCATTTAGATGTTCAGATGTGGGGACAAAATCGTGAAAACGTTTCGCTTGTTCCTGCTGCACCCGAACAACCCGTTCTTCCGATTCATACGTGAGACCAACATTCTGTGTTTGTCTCACAGTAATGAACTGCACGAATTGAAAATCAAAGATATGATGTCATGTATATCCATTTCAAAGAGGCTATACCTACAGATTCTGCGAGGGTAGTCGGTATAAGCGCAGAATACTAATGAGGGTTAAATGTTATTGTACATCGCTGAGGGAGATGGGGGGGGGGTGGGTTGACTTTTATTGCATAGCACTTAACGGGATTAATGGGCGGGGCTGAAACCGACTCCTGCCTTTGCCTTTCCTCCCCTTCGTGGCGTATTCGTCTCATCCGGCACACATTTTGCGCTGCGTTTCCATGGATTCCATGATTGCTTTTCGTTACTTGTTGTGAGAAGCACTTTGCGCTCAGTATGAAAGGTGCGACAGTATGTGCAAACAGGATTGATTGAAGCGCATGTCAGCAATGCAGCCGGGTCAGCATTGCAAATGACAATCTAATCAATCAACACCCATTCATAGTCATATTCACAGGCTAGTCATGTATTAGTCCTTGTAGTCCTTTCATAGTTTTTTTGTTCAGTCATTTTGTTGTCTTCCAAAGGCTTATTGTATTATTTTTAGCCTTTCGTAGGCTTTGGAGTCTTGTTGTAGTCTTTTAGTCTTTTTATAGTCTTGTATTGGCATTTTTTCTTTAAATAATCTTGTAGTACTTTTTTTGTCTTTTCTAATCTTGTTTTTGTAGTCTTTTTAATCTTTTGTAGTCTTCTGTCATATTTTTTATTGTAGTCTTTTTTAGCCTTTTTTGTTGTCTTGTTTGTGACGTCTTCCCTCTGCACGAGCCATGCTAACTTAGCACTTAGCAAGGAAGTTAGCTCAAGTGCTAACCTGGCGGTGGTAATATGATGTGCTCGTATAAAAAACCCGACTGTCGTTTAATTTGTCTTCTGACAAATTATTATTATTATTATTTTTGGAATATGAGAATACTCTGAGATAACCCCGATTCCACCGCGTTGTATTAGGTTTTCTGTTACTAGCAATCGTAACGAATACCTGCCAGCGCATGTGTTCCTGCGGACCAGCTCCAAAACTTTGCCCACGTTGTTTTTGGAGCCGTCGGTGATGATGAAGATCTGGCGAGGGAAGGTGCGCTGCATTGGCTGCTGGTACACCCAAGACAGCGCCCCCAGTAGGTTGATGCCTCGCATGTTTGCTCTCATCCTCTGCACGTACTCTTGGGCCTGCATCAGGGTCACCTGGAGCACACGTGCTATATAAGCAAGCGAAAGCAAGGCAAACATCATCTCCGAGATGAACTGACTATGTTTGATATCAGATGTCCCCAATTACACAGCGAGGCTCAAAAAGTAATTGAATCCGACTTTGTGTAATCAAGTGAAAGCAAAGGCGCACACGGTGGCGGCAGCAGCCTTAAAATGGGGACAAACAGGCTTGATGAGAGCTTTTGAAAGGACACCTTTAGTGCCAAGCCGAAAATGCATGAAAGGTCACCATATGCTCCGGTGACTGTGAAAAAGCTGTTTGTGCTCTTCTCCACTGAACATGATCCGCTGCTGCTGAGGCAACCCAAAGAATTGACCTATTGCCTGACAAAGCGGGGCCTCCTGCACGGCTGGAAAACATCTGCCTTAAGGAAACTCGATACCAATTCAATTGCCTTCTTTTTCAATAATTCAAACTAACGTCGGTGCAGAGTTTGCTGGCTGTGAACAGAGGTTTCAGGGGGCCGCTGAAGCCGACAACGTTGAGCAGGGTGCCCGAAGGGAGACTCTTCAATGCCACCACCAAAGCTTCCTGTGTGATTGACCGCATCATGAGTAAATCAAGCAATAAAGCAAGAATATGATCAGAATGACCATACTATTAATAATACATAAATTATATATATATATATATATATATATATGTATTAGTGCTGTCAAGCGATTACATGAAAATTGAAAATTAAACATTTTCCATAATTGACTGCATTTTTCAACTACAATTTTCCCTCAAGCTTGAAACAGATATTTGAGTCAAATCTTGTAGTTCAAAAAAATGAAAGTGTTTCGATTCAAACACCGTTCCAATAGCTTCCTCTGATCCTTCAATGCGATTCTTTCCGCGTAAAATACCACTGTTGAAAGGCGTACGGCAAATATGCTAATTGAATTTGGCTTTGCTACGTGCACAAATTATTCTGGGTTTTTCCAATGAGCTGTCGAGCAATTTTTTCAAATAAAACGACAGAAAAGTCCGTCTCTGTCTGTCTTGGCGCCAGTGACTCGCCTCGAAGTTTGGCTGCAAAATGAGCAGCTGCCCCAGGAAGGAAATAAAACAAAATCTTTTTTAACGCTTTATAAAATGTGAATTAATCCCCAAAGTTAACACTTGAACTTTGACAGCCCTAATATATATAGACTCTAAAAACAGTTGGGTTTAAAAATAACACAATTTTGGGTCAAAAATGGACCGATCTACTAATTGGGTCAATTTGACCCACCTTCTTGTATTGTTTTGTACAAAACAGCCCATTTTTTTTGTGGTTGTTTTGTACAAAAGTAGCCATTTTTGGGGTTGTTTTTGCAGAAGACAACCCAGACAATTGGGTCAATTCGACCCACTGGATCGGTCCATTTTTGACCCAAAATTGTGTCATTTTCAACCCAACAATTTTTAGAGTGACACCGACTGGTTTGACTAACTGGCCAGAGCTCACTTTGACACGACGGACGTCGGTCCCACTCATGCCGCCACTCCAGTCAACGAGGAACACTATTTCTCTGGTGGCTTTGTTCAGCTCCAGAGGTTCCCCCAAGAAGTCGGGACAGAAATTGAGCATCAACACCGGGTTGCTTAGGATGTCCTTGTGGTAGCGCTTCCGCACAAACTCCACCTGCGCGTGGGTTCATTCAAAAGCGGGTCGCGCGACGGAAATGGAGAAAACGTCACGCGGGAGTCTGCTAACCTTCCTCTCAGGTTCAGGATCTTGGCGGGCGCAGCGGATGAAGTCGCGTCGAGAGAGGATGTGCTGTTCGTACTGACTGAAGGAGAGCCTTCCTTGCTCTATTATAACCAGCGGGCTGTGGGGCTCTGTCACAGATTCATCTTCGGCGTTGGCAAAAGACGGCGACTGGGCGGGTGGATGAATGAAGCGTCGACATACTCACCGCTGAGGTGCAGGATGATTTCTATGTGTCTGTCGTAAGGATGCTCCTGGGCTAGGGTGATGTAGGTGGCGGAGGCACTTTGGGCGCTGGGGTCGGCATCGGCTCTCAGGGCATGAGTGGGGCTCTCCAGTCCTGAGGTAAGTTTAGGAGTGAAAAACAAAAAACAGTTGCTGAAAAAAACACCCCGGGGGAAAACGTAATGACGAATACATTACAGCGGTGACTTGAGATAAAAGTTTCAGTTCCGTGGTCATGCTTGTAAGTCAAATCGCTTCTCAGATCATCTTTTCATATTTATATATAAATATATATGTGTGTATATATTCTTTATCCTCTGCGTAGACTATATATTTAGCCTACGCGGAGGATAAAGAATACACGACTGAAAGTTTGTTCACTTTGTCGCTTAAAAGGTCAAAGCACCGCAACATAGATGTTAATTAGCATCGAGCCAGTGGACTGAAAGCCTAAAAATGTAGGTTTTCTAAACACGCAAGGTGTAATTCACTTGTTTTTTTGTTTTGTTTGACAGTAAACATGACCTGGACGTGGCAACAAACAGCTTGCCGCCTTCCTAGGTTTTTTTTGGGAACTGTTCATTTGCCAACCTGATGCTAATCGTAAAGCTTGTTGAGGTGAGTGGACTAACAAAATACTGCGCCAGTATCTCAAGTCTGCGCTCTGAAGTCACCGCAAAAGAATCGGTCGGGCGATGACTCGTATATGACAAAAAACCTCAAATGTCGAGTCCCTCGTGTCTCAAAGTACATCATTTGAGCAAAATATGGGAACACACCGGCGAGCAGACAAGCCCCGCGAACCAGCAGTTGGAAGTTGAGTTCATAAGGGGCCAAACTGGCAGCTGGACTGTTGAAGATGGCGTGCGCACAGTGCTGCTGCTCAGAATCAAGAACCCGCTCTTGTTTTCCTGAGGTGGCACTAAAGCAGCTGGTTGGTCTGAAGAGGGAGATTGGACGATTTGAGAAAACAAATAAACACTCATCAGACACTTCATGCTAGCTCCACTTGCACAATTTAATGTGAGATCCAATTTGGCAGAGCCGGCTGGCTCTTCAAATAATATCGGCGAACGCGAAGGGCGCCGTGGCCTCCAGGGGGAGCAACAACATCGGGAATTTTTTTTTTTTTTTTTTTTTAACCTTCAATTCAATTATATGAAATAAATGACTAAATCTAAAGCTAAAATTGATTCACATGGAAAGCAATGCATATTTAATATTACTACAAATGTTAAAGTCAGAGCCCCGCCCGCGCCCCTCCCCCCCTTCCAATAAATGCAATTTTGGGTTACCCGGTCTCTTCTGATTTGCCTCCGTTTTCACTCTTGCTTGCAATCATGTGCGTGACGATGGGTGTCAGTAATGTCGGGTAGACGATGTGGATGGCTCCATTTTCGAGTGTCGGCAGTTCCAATGAAGTTTTCATAATAATGGACACGATATCCATGGGTCCTATGACCCCCGTGGCTACGATGAAGGTGTTTCTTTCCAGGTCTTCATCCAGTATGAGATGCCCTGGCAAAGAAAAATAGGAATTCACAACTTAACAGAACAAAAGCCATTCCACTATTCAATTTGGCATGCTGCAATCGAAAAATAACGGCACACACTTCTGGTCAGCAGCCACAATTTTTGGAAACTAGTTTGTATTCAATTAAGAGCAGAATATTACAACATTAGTCACCTCTGTGGCTCAGTTTTTATGATGACAAAAATTGCTGGGTCGTTTTCTTAACCCATTTGCTGGGTAGCTGTGGACTTGAGCAAAATGGGTTACTTTTACCCAAGGTTGTGTTCATTATATTGATCCAGGGGATTGACGGGGATAAGTTGCTTCTTCTTCTTAAAAAAAAGTTCTTGGTACTACTAACATTAGTGTTATTTTCAAGCAGAGCTATCCTGGTTGTTTACTGTTTGCTGGGTGAAATCCTCAACCCAATACGGTCTGTATAAATTACCCAGTACTGGCTCAATCAAAAATTAAGTTTAAATAAAAGACATTCAAAATACTTTTTTTATTAATTTTTTAATTTACAAAAAAAATCGTAATCGTAAAATCGGGTTTGAGAGAAGATAATCGGGATTTTCTTGTTAGGCAAAATCGAACAGCCCTAGGGTGAACTTTTGACCCAGCAGTTTCAAGCGTATGACACCTCACCACATTGTTTCCTGATAAGGACACGGTCGCAGTTTTTCTGTCGCAACGAGGTGAATATGTGTGTGAGGGTCAATCGCCGAGTGTGCAGCGGAAACTCTTTTTTTTTTTTTGCTCGGTGCGCCTTAGCCGCCGCGCGCTCACCGTTGGCGCATTGCATGTCCAAGCTGGAGCTCCCGCAGCAGTTCCATTCCCGGCCTTCAGCGGCGGCGCCAGGGCAGCAGTCCATGCAGCAGCCCTTCAGCTTGCCTCGGTTCTGGATCTGGACTCCCATCAGACGGCCCGCGATGGCCGCCTCAAAGCCAACCACAACCTCCTTTTCGCCGAGAGGGTACACAAACACACCTGCGTAAGGATACAAGACATCGGTCAAGTCAAGTTCGCTTTCTTTATCTGGACACAGCAGCAGGACAGATGGCGGTAGTTTGAGCGAGAGACAACCGGATAGCGGGGTTGAGCAACCAGTGAACAACGGGCACAACAACAGCTGTATTAACAACAGTCATCGTCCAATGATAACAGTAACGTCGATCGCTACCGGGCGCCGCCGCCGATAAGCAGCAGATAAATGTTCGGTTTTAGTGGTTCGATTCTCAATTTGCATCTTAACTGGCTTTCTTAAGCATTTTAGATTATATATTGTTGTCCTGATGAATGAAGCGGCACATTTTTTTTTTTTTTCGTTATGGTTCTGCTAACCAGAATCATCACTGCTACCCTTCTAGTCTTTATAGATAATGACTTGTAACTGCAAGCACTTCGAATCTTAAATCATCTTTCCCCATGAATGAAATAAATTGAAATGCTGGTAATTTGTTCCAGACCCCCCCAAAAACACAACAACAAAAAATTGAGTAATGTGGTAAGAAAAGTAGCACTGTATGATATTGTACTTCATAAAAACATATTGTAACAATAGAATTGAATAGAAGGTAAAAAAAAAAATGAAACAGTTGCATCATGAGGAGTCCATTGCAGCTCCTCCTGATGTGTGTAAATTGGCCACCAGGGGCAGTATAAGACAGTCATGCAGAGACAAACGAAGAAGAGCTTCACCACTACTGTAAGTTGCAGCAAAATTCGTTTTTTTTCGCAGACGGGAAATCAACCCAAACATATTTTTTTCCAGAATATGTTCTAGGCGGGCCCACTAGTTGAAACAAGATATTCTGATTCATATTGTGTTTGTGGAATAAGCCACTCACCTTCAACGGGCTCTTTGTCGGCATTGGCATAGGTGAGGTGTGCGGTGATGCCCAAGGAGCAGCCGATGGCACAGGATTTGATGCAAGACGACTTGAGCAGCAGAGGGTCCCACGTGGAACGCTTCCTCAGTCCCACCATCTTCTCGGCTCAGGGGAACCAACGACGACTCTGAAAAGCACACACGGGCGTGTGAGCTCACCTCAAGTGGCTCTTTTTCCATTCAGCGGGTTACAATGTGAGTGAAGCACACTTAAAGCGGAAGTCAACCCAAACATATTCTTTTTAAGAATATGTTCAATGCAGGCCCACTAGTTGAAACACGGCATTCTGATTAATATTGCATTTGTGGACAGTTAATCCACCCCTTTTTAGCTCTCCCGGTTGGGGCGGCCATTTTGTCACTTCTGTCGACTGAAAATGACATCACAAATGCTCAGGGCTCGGGTAACCAATCACAGCTCACCTGTTTTCTGAAGCTGAGCCGTGATTGGTCGTTATCACAGCCCCTGAGCATTTGTGATGTCATTTTCAGTCGACAGAAGTGACAAAATGGCCGCCCCCGCAGATGGCTCAAAACGGGTGGATTTCTCATACTCCACAAACGTAATATTAGTCTGCATAGAACAAAAGAAAAAAGAAGAAAAATATGTTTGGGTTGACTTTTACTTTAAGAGAAAATAGAGCCAACATTGGATTTTTTTTTTTGCCGCAATGCCTTTGACATTGAATGCCAAAATGCATCTTAAATACGTCTTTATGTGTCCATAGCAGCTCTTGGGACGTGCAACTCCTTTTCCTCAGGCGCTTAGCAACCAGTGGTTCTGTGTGAGAGGCTCTGTCAATCATTAACACCGCAGGTCAACACTAACTAACGCTAATCTACGCATCCATGCATCTCGCGTGTAACTAAGCCGCGTGCACATGCGCAGCCGCCGACGCACTCATCCCGCACGTCTGGATGACGACAGAAGCATGTCGACATACGACCTGAAAGTGCTTGCAATCATTTCCGACCGACTTTTAGCACAGTACATCGGGTATAGCGGGTGTTCCGACGACACAATTTCAGGCGAATGCGTGTGTGGGTGTGTGCACATTAGGGTGCGAGTGTGTGTTTGCTGTGGTCCAAGTAATGGCCTTTTCACATGTAGCTTTCAAACAAGATCAACAGCCTCCATCTGGCTACTGTTCTCTCACCTCATAACAAGCAAATAAATGCCCGCTTTGCTAAAGTGAGGCCAACTGACGCGCACGCACGCGCGTCAAATCACTTTCTGCGATCCGCTAACGTGTTGACTTCTTGTGTCTTGCTAAAGGTTTTTTTTTTTCCTTTTCATTTGCAGAAAATGACCATTTTTCTTCACTTCAAACAGATATTGCAATTCTTTTTTTGTTTTCACCAAATGGCTTCTTGACAAAAAAAACAAGAACAATACAGTGGTGCCTTGAAATACAAGTTTCATTCACTGTGCAACTCAAAACAGACATTTAAAATCATCATCCCCCTATCGAAATGAACGGGAATGCCATTCATCTGTTCCAGCCTGCCCCAAAAAAACATTTTTGCATGTGTTTTTTTTAGTAAGAAATGAATCTGAATCCGTCTATTTCATAAGAAAAATACAAAGTGGAAATCTTAAGTATGTTACTGTATAAAAACATTGACTAATAATAGCATAACACTGGTCAACAAAGTTTGAGCTAAATTCATTTTATGTTCTGTAATCAATAATACTATTAAACTTCTCTATCTGATTTATGTTGCACTGATTCCGAATCTGCCCTGTTTTTTCGATAATAATAATCATAATAATATTTAGCGATGTTTACAAATGAAGTGTTAGGTTCAGCACCAGGTTTTATAGGTCAAACTTAAAAACAAATCAAAATGTCCAAAAGCTGATGTGGTAGAAAAATAAGGTAGGACATTTTTTTTTTTTTAATCAGCATCAAAAATGCGTCTAGGGACACATAAGTGAGAAATTTGCTGTTGACCAGTGTAATTAAATGGAATGTAAAGAATTAAACAATCTGCGCGTCATGAGTCATTTATTTAATCTCCTTGTGGTTCGTGCAATTTGGCCACCAGGTATTATGCAGTCATAGAGACAAACATGAAAGTTTTGTGCAGTTTCACTCAAGTACTGTTAGTGATTCAGTAATCTGCTAGAATATTAGTCATTGTTTGCAGAGGATAAAGAATATGTGCATTTGAGTATTGTTATAATGTCTGTCCACGTGTTGATGCACGTTGTGTTATAATATGGGTCACAATAAAGTTAGGCACATTTACATATTTTTCATAGTTGTAAAGGCTGTTGGCAATTAAAAAAAAAAAAAAACACATTCAATGATGACACCTGACCCCACTCCTACTGCTCCCTGGAAAAAAAAAGTAACACAAACAGTAACACAAACAACTACAAACAGGAGGGAAAGTTGAAACACGTTTCAATGCTACAATAAATTCAACAAATAAAGTATGTAAGTCAAATAAATAATCCAGAGATACTCACTGTGCTGTTCAATGTTGACTATGACAATATGCTAGCGTGTCCAGCCACTGTTCATCCTGACATTCATCTGCTTACAGCTTTCTCATAGAAGCAAGCGTATGCAACTTGACAAAAACAGTATAAAATAGATACTTTTTTTTTTTTTTTTAATAAACACACTGACATGCATGCAGCACATGAAACTTTGAGACATGTGAGCAAAATGTCACGACAACTGAGCAGCCCACAGCATGACATTTCCTTCCGCTTACCTGCCGCGATCAACACTGGAGAGATGATCAGCGGCTGCACTTGGCCAGAGGCGAACGCGCGACAACGCGAAGTGAGGCGCAGCCTGCTTCTCATCCAGGCAATTGGCTGTGATGGTAGCAGCAGCATCATTCACAGCTAATGGCCTGGCCTGGACAGAGAGAGAGAGAGAGCGAGCGAGAGAGACAGAGAGAGAGAGAGAGAGAGAGAGAGAGAGAGAGAGAGAGAGAGAGAGAGAGAGAGAGAGAGAGAGCTGGAGAACGACTCAGGCAGAAAGACGCCGCAGGCGACTGCAGGTGAGCAAAGAGGCTGCGTAACAAACAGTCAAGTAAGACACTACTGGCTTGAACTGTATTCCCGTCTCTCGGCAAGTTGAGAAAACGTCAAATGTCAACTTGTCGCCGTGGTAGAATTTTAGAGGGACATTTGAAGGGAAAATAGTTCTTGCCTCTATTTTTGTGAGGTTACCTGTTGGGGTACAGCTCAGCTCAAGTTGAGCTTGATGTCAAGAGCACTTTAAAAACGACCCCAGCGGCATACAAAGTGCTGTATATAAAGTGAACATTAGACATGTAAAAAAAAAAAAAAAAAAAAGACAGTTGCAACAATAAATTCATAACGTAAAAACAAAGACAAAATGGTAACATCGCCACGTATAGTATACGTGCGATGCAGCTGGATCTCATATGACTGTGCAGGTGTATCTACTTTGTATATGTGTCTCAAACACATATATTTAAATAATATATATATATATAGGTGTAAATATTTATTTTGACCAGAAATGGAGTCATTTTGCGTTGATCAGCTAGCTCCAAAGTCATGTCATGTAAAGCCAGAGCACACTTCCTGTTAGTTTCCTGAATAGCTTCATTGTTTAGAAGAGAGCCTGCAGGTGTGGGAGTATAGGTGAGAGTGAATCAAAAGCAAGCTGTGACCCCAGCTTGGTAGGATAGACACATCTAAAATATTATTATATAAAAGTATTAAAAAAACAAAGACAGGAAATTCCTTCTATATGCTCACGATAGCATTGCCAAGACGCATTCCAATATTGTGCCACTAGATGTCAGCCTTCTCTTATCAGCTGCACCACTGGCAGAACTGCAGTCTTCTTTTTTTTTTTCTCTCACTTTGAGGCTTGTGGGGTACAAAATATGCACCATTGTGACGCCAATTCAGTTAATGCAAATAAAACATGCAATTATTAAACAATCACAAAGGAGCAGGAGAGCCAGATTAGACTGCAAGAAAAATCAGGAATCTTTTTTTTTTTCCCCTTTTTTTTTGTCAGGTAAAACTGAGGAAAAAAGCTAAAGCTAAACCCACAAGCTAATAAAGCTAACACGCCTAATCATGAAAAATCTAACACATGAATCTTGACATACATTATTATTCTTGCTAATCAAGCAAAGTATACCACATCACGTGACATTGCATATTTGGCTGCTAATGGAATCGCATTATTGTCAGGTGAGCAGTCAGCCTAATCCTACAAAACTAAGACACGCGTCTGATAGGATAGGAAAACATTTCTTGGTTATATGATCAAAGAACGTTGTAAACATCCGTCCATCCATTTATCATGATTCGGTTTTGGTAGCATAAGCATTTCACCATTAACCGGCGATTATTAGTGCAGACTTTTAAGACAGCCGATGTCAAATTTGAGGTCAGCATCGATCCGATGAACAACACGGCTAACAATGAGCCAACGGAGGCCTGTGCAGACGAGCTGCTTGACTATTGTCGGGCGCTTCAAGTGTGGCTTAATTCTGTCTGCGCTCACATGATGTCGCCAACCACGTCTTCTCCCTTGCCTAGCCCACTGACCTACATTTCAATTGTTTTCCGTCTCAGACAATGGCAGGAAATGGTTTCATAAGCAAAGACAATATCGGGGTGTTATTCAACACGATTGTTGTCCGGGTCCTCAGTGTGCCGCATTGTGTTGTTTCTTCTCTCTTTGTGGCAAAAACAGTCCTCGGCCGGCGAGCCAGTGGTGGATCTGAGCAAGCCGCGCTGCTGCAGACTGCCGAACGTTCGATTGCACCGACAAGCACGTCTTTATTAGTCAGGATGCGTTGTGCTGAGAGCGCTTTGGAATGTTTGTCAAAATAAAAATAAAAAAAGATGAGAAATTATTTGTGCCAATGTTTTAAATTGAGAGCTCAAGACAAAGATTTTGCATGTTAAACTGTACAAGAATAGTGTTGGGAACATCCCCTTTCCCACTTTTGGTACATTTCTCTCTTTTAGGATATGGAGAAATATCCAAAATAGAGACAAAAAAAAATCAAGTTTTTGATGCTTAAAGAGTTCGACCCACGACACCAATGCTATTTGTTAGCATATCTATGGCATTTTGCATTCTGTGGACTTTTCCAAGGCAAATGTACATGCTGCTTTTAAGCGCTCAACGTGTAATTCATTTTGTTTGATGTTTAGTTTGAGAGTACACATCAAAAAAGCACAAACAGCTTGAAGTGTCTTTAGTGAAGAGTCGTTGACTATCTGCCAAACTGCTGCTTATTATAAAGTGAGTTGACTTGCGTTCACTGCAACCATCTATAGCGCTTGTATTTCGAACTTTTACTTTTACTAGTCTAGGCAAGAAAACAAACAAACAAAAAATCGGAGTGGCCGCGCGCCCGTCTGTTGAAAAACTGGCGAAACAAGTCGAGGCGCCGCTGCAGCTCCCAAAATGTGCCGTTGGTTGCATGCGACGGGAGCAAACGGGAAACGAACGCCTCCGACTTGGTGTTCTTGAGCACTCGCGTCGTGTATCTTTACGTAACAAAAGCAGAGTTCAGCAGAGAAAGACAAAAGTGATGTGAACTGACAATATTTTAATGGGCGGGATAAAAGAGTGTAAGTGATCAATGGAGGCGGCGGCCAAGTGACGCCTTTGATGCGGGCGTCCTCAGAGGGACGCCGGGGTACAATGCCCTCTTTGAGAGGCACGGAGAATGGCAGACACTTCCCTCTCTGGCTGTCTCACCGCCCGGCCTCCCCCCCCCCCCCCTCCGCCCGCCCCCGCACCCTCTCTCCCTCCCTCCCTTCCGATAGCCGAGCTCACGCCGCGTCCCGTCACTTTGTGCTCCCTTCCTCCCCTCCATTTTCACATCAGCCCATATCCTTATCGCTCTAACTTTCTCCCTCTTCCTCTCCCATTAATTCATTCAAACAACACCCCCCTCGCCTGCCGCCCGGCCGGTGGGCCCGCCTTAATTTGGCCAAGCCCTTCCCTCCCCGTGCGTCTCCTTTCACAGAACCAAACCTCTTTTGTGATGCCCGGCCTTGGCAAGTTGCGCCCGATTTGCTGTCAGAGTCTTAATGAATTCGTCTGTTTGTGTATTGGCCCTACATGGGAGCATCTCTCCCTCCCCTGCCCTCCCTTGCCCCTGTCCTCGCCTCCCCCATTCTGGTGTTCCCCGGGAGACGCTATATATACCCGTGGAGCAATCAGGAGGCACTTATTATTCCCGCACCCAAATTTACAGACAGATGCCCTGCGTCACAGACCATCAGGAGGAGGGAGAAAGCCTTTTGCAGAGACACCAACCTGGACACGGTCAGGCCACGGCAGGCCAGCATCATCTTGTGGCGTGGCGCCGCAATCTCGGCATTCCCTGCGGTATCGCCAAGTGTCGCCCGGCCGCCGTCGCCGGACGCCTGATGTTCTGACACCATGCGCGTACTCGTATCGCTGCTGTTCACAGGCTTGGGCTGCTTACTGGCAGCCCCGGCAGGCAGAGAAGTCTACAGGATGCCCCAAAGTGCACTCAAAGGTAAACACTCAGCCCTGAGCACTGCAAACACAAACGAGCACAGAGCAGCGCTATCAAACACTGATGATATTGTTCGTGTCGACGTGTGTGATGCAAAGTATAGAAAGACTTTCTGGATCGGGGTGAGGGAAATGTTACATTTTTACCCAAAAGTTTGCATGTTTCACAATAGGGAATGTAAGAAGAACTGAAATAATGACGATCTCGTCTCAATGTACTCACAAATAGGCAGTGTGAAATCTGCGCCTGTTTAGTTGAACAAAAAAGCTATTGCTCTGTTGTATGAATGGCAACAGGTGGATACACAGGTTAATTGTACATTCTGCCATCTAGCGGTAGAACATTTCATTGTTCTGCCTGTCACTATACATCGCTGGCATACAAAGATTCATTATTTGAACTCAAGTCTGACCAATTAAGTGAAAGTGATTTGCAACATTTGCAGCAAAATACAAGCAGCACTTCGCCCTCGCGCTCTGGTCAAAGCGATGAGCAAAATCTTTGAAGTTTCAAACTAAAACCGCGAGCGAGGTCCGAGCCTCCCTGCGGCCGCCTGTCCGCGCCCCCCCTGGGTCCGTCCATCCATGGCTGCCAGCCTCTGCCCGCTCAGCGCCGGCCCTCTAATTAAGTACTTCAATCAACATGTCTGTTGTTAGTGTCCTTCCTGTGATGTTGTCGGCTGCAGAGGGGAGGGGGAGCAGCAGGGTCGGCGGCCCGATTGAAGTGTGTCTGTAGAAAGCGAGCGCGGCGCACTGAGCGTGAGCGAGCCTCCCCGACACGCTGCCAACCAGCTCAAAGAGCAGCATGAGAAAGGAAAAAAAAAAAAGGGGGCTAGCTAGCACACTCACAACTCTGCTTTAGTTTAGACTCAAGCTTGTCAGAGGCTGGTAAGATTTCAGCAGACAAAAGTCGACACAAACATTTTGTTCTATGCAGTTTAAACACTAGTTTAAACACGGCAATCTGACTGATATTGTACAAGGTAGTAAAATTCACCCGTTTTTAGCCATCTCAGGGGGCGGCCATTTTGTCAGTTGATGACGATTGAAAATGACATCACAGTTGCTCAGAGCTCACCTGTTTTCTGAAGCTGAGCCGTGATTGGTCGTTACCTGAGCAACCGTGACGTCATTTTCAGTCGGCTAAAAACGGATGGATTTTACTACCTAACTCATATTCCACAAATGTAAATTCATGTTTAGACTAGTGGATGCGCATTATTGCAAAGGACATTTCCGGATTGACTTCCCCTTGAAAATGTGCACTAACAAACATCAAAACTTGAGGGTGAGCTAACATTATGATGATTAAATATATATATATATATATATATATATATATATATATATATATATGTATGTGTATATGACAAAAGAGTGAATTCATTATTCTCTTCAGAAAATCTCAAACAAGAAACAGACAAACATTTTCTGTCGAGAATTACCTTTCCTAAGGTTTTGCATGACAAAGATAAATATTGCTGAGTTGGGGAAAAAAAAATGAGGCAACAAAATTTGATCGACAAATTCTACTTTAAGAATGCAGTGAAGTCATGAAGACTTTCTGTCTCTCTCTCTCTCTCTCTGTCTGCAGAATTGGTCTTCCTAATGTTCCGTTTTGGTCTTTATGTCCACCGCAGCCCTGTCCGATCGCGGCACGGTGGTTCTGGAGGCGGCCCTGACCAGCGCCCTGTCCGCTGTGGACCGAGCATCATCCGAGAGGAGCCGGGCGGAGGCGGGCTGCGGCGGCTGTGCTCCCTGCCTGTTTCAGGACTGCGGGCAGCCCTCTGGATCCTGCTGTAAGCTCCGCCTTCATCCCGCCTGCGGCCACGCGTTTCACGCTGACGCCCCGATCTCCGCCCAAACAGCTTCACCCGCCGACGCCTTGGCGCAACCCAGCTGCGACGTCATCAGCAAGGCCCAGAAGCTTCCGGACGAAGGCGAGCGGAGTTGGGCCCTGAGCCAGGCCTGCGCTTTCTACCAACACCGCTGTCAGGCGGGCAACTTGGACAAAGAGAGTTGCGTCAGAATCATGGGCGAGAGCTGCAGCGCCCGAGTCCTCCAGTGCAGCTTGCTTCACACAATGCAGAACCTGGAACCCGCCACTCAGACGCACGTGCAGGGTGAGCGAACACACCTCCGAGTTAATTCAAACAAATCTCGTTTTTGCTCAACGACGACGGCACGTTTGAATTCGCCGCTCTTGACGATTATCGTCTGCGTCTACGCGCGCAGCCGTGTGCGGTCAGAGGTCATCCCGGGCGCACAACGTAACCCAGCCTCGCTCCAGGATCGTGGGCGGGTCCCCGGCGCCGCCCGGCAGCTGGCCCTGGTTAGTCAATCTGCAGCTGGATGGTGGCCTGATGTGCGGAGGAGTCCTGGTGGACAGCTCCTGGGTGGTCACTGCAGCACACTGTTTTGCTGGGTAAGCCAACGTGGGACTCAAAACGTACAAAACATTCACCTGACGCTCCTAGCGTTAGCATGAATGCATCATTTCATGAGGTGTTTCCCAACCTTTACTGACCCAACTCACAGCTGTTACTTCAGTATACTAATACGGCGTGGCACAATTGTTGCAATCACTGATCTCATGGAATAATCGTTCATAATGATAGATGCACTTTTTGCATTAGATGTCATCGGCGTGTGCGGCGGGTCAGAATCGAGCGCCATGAGAAATAACGGCCACGATTCTTTGTGCAAACAGGAGCCGCAGTGAAAGCTACTGGACAGCCGTGGTGGGCGAGTTTGACATCACCAAGACTGACCCCGATGAGCAGGTCCTCAAAGTCAACCGCATCATCCCTCATCCTAAGGTAGCCTTGCATACATAGGGCCATATATTGCCAAAAGTATTCGCTCACTTGCCGTGACTCAAGTACAGTATGAACTTAAAGGGGGAAGTCAACCCAAACATATTTTTTTCAAGAATATGCTCTATGCAGGCCCACTATATGAGGAATATGAAATATGAGTTAAGCAGCGAAATGCACTCGTTTTTCACCATCTCGGGGGGGGGGGGGGGGGGGTGGGGGGGGCGGCCATTTTGTCACTTCTGTCGGCTGACAATGACATCGCACACCCTCGGGGCTCGACCGATCACGGCTCACCTGTTTCCTGAAGCTGAGCTACGATTGGTCGTTATCAGAGCTCTGAGCAACTCCGATGTCATTTTCAGCGGACGGAAATGACAAAATGGCCGTCCCCAAAGATGGCTTAAAAACCGGTGGATTTTGTCTCATATTCCACAAATGCAATATTAATCAGAATGCTGTGTTTCAACTAGTGGGCCTGCATAGAATATATTCTTTAAAAAAAAAAAAAAAAACGTTTGGGTTGACTTTAAGTGACAACCCATTCCCGATCCATTAGCTAACCAAGCCTTCTTGCGTGATCTGACGAAGCCAACTCAGATCCGAGGCGAAGCATCTTCCAAGCCAAGCCGAAGAGTCCAATTGCGATTGTTCAGTGCCTCGAGAGCGAGATGAGCTGGATGAATGAGAATATCCACAAGCATCCCTCGGTCAACGCTAAAATGTCTTTACAGTTCAACCCAAAGACGTTTAACAACGACATAGCCCTGGTGGAGTTGACATCTCCAGTGGTTCTGTCCGACCGCGTGGCCCCTGTGTGTCTGCCCTCCGGGATGGAGCCCCTTACCGGCAGCCCTTGTCTGGTGGCAGGCTGGGGTTCCCTCTATGAAGGCGAGTACGGGCGGAAGATTGCATTTATGCTCAGGTCATGACTTCCGCGCGTCGTCCAGAGAGCAATCATGCGTGTCATGTGTGCAGACGGCCCATCGGCTGACGTTGTGATGGAGGCCAAAGTGCCCCTACTGCCTCAGAACACGTGTAAGAACGCACTGGGCAAAGAGCTGGTCACCAACACCATGCTGTGTGCCGGCTACCTCTCAGGAGGGGTCGACTCCTGTCAGGTGGGTACCGCAACCGGGACAAAAACTCATTTGAATTGAGTGAATTCACCTTAGCACTTGAGTATCTGTGCTCTCTTAAGCTAGCTAGCTAGCAAATGTTTCCGTTTCTCATTCGTTGCAATTCTGTCGTCGCGACTGCTGCGTAGGGTGACTCCGGAGGCCCGCTGATCTACCAGGACAGAATTTCCGGTCGCTTCCAGCTCCATGGGATTACATCCTGGGGAGACGGATGCGGGGAGAAGGGCAAGCCTGGAGTTTATACCCGCGTGTCTGCTTTTTCTGACTGGATCCAGGTCGAAATACAGAGTAAGTTTTGGGCAACAATCAAACAACAACAAAAAGGTCATACTTGCAAACTGACACTGACTTATAATTAAGAAACACTGTCTTGGCAAAATGTGCACAATCGTTAAAAAATGTCTGTTTGCGACTACTTCTCAGAGTCATTTGGAAGCAGGGAACCGACATGTCTGGAGCTTCTAAAAACGACAGAAATGACAGAGGAGGAGCAAAGGTCAGAGTTCAGCACCCTGTGTCGCTTCTACACCCTCACCTGCCCCCCGGGCCAGTCGAGCGGCGCTTGCGGCCGAACGGCCGAGGACAAATGCCTCACCCGATTCAAGAAATGTCGTACGTAGCATTCTTCAATAAAAGAGCTAACGCTGCATCGCCTTTGATGATGCAAAAGTTTGTAGTTCATTTGCGATGTTTCTTCCCTCGTTACTTTTGCATGCAGAGCTGCGTTCCTTCCTGCAGACTCTGCTGGACCTGCTCCAGAGCGCTGAAGACTACATCAGGGACAAAGTGGACTTGACCTTCTTCACTCAGACGCTCCCTCAACTGGTGGAGCACATCTACAACACTGCTTTCCTTCACAGCAGAGACAAGAGGGACGTGGGTGGGAATCGCGGTCTTGCGCAGATTAAAGGTACACCCAGTCCAAGCGCCTCGGAAAGTGCTTCCGTTGCTCCCAAAAACGCGCAGCCATTGTTTCCACGTGTAACAGTCGCTACAAAAATAGAATGGCTGCTGTTGCAACAGGTGTGTTATTCATCGCAGAGCAGCGAGGCGGCGCTGTGACACCGACGGAGCAAGGTTCCTCTTCCGTTCCTCCGGCTTTGTTCCAGGAGTTGGGCCCCACGGTAGAAGACTGGGAAAAGTACCTGGTCACCATCGCTGAGGACATGCGGACGCAGCCCGACGACACGTCCACGGATAACTCCTTTGGATCGTCCAGGCGGGAAGAAAAACTTTTCTTACAGGTACCAACAATCCTTTAATACCGTGTGTTCGGCCTTCATTAAAAAGTCACGATATTAACCATTGGAGAGCAATGATGAAGGATCAAATTTAAAAAATGATGATGGGATCCTTCACTTTATTTTTTTTCTTCCAAAATATAACGTTAAATGTTGATACTGAATACCAGACTTCAGAAGAGCGACATGAAAGGAACATCGAGTATAAGCATCCATTTTCGTTCCTTGACAAAGATATACGGAGAACCATGATTCTGGCACACATTCACATCACATCACATCACAGTTGTGTTTCCTTGCCAGAACACTTTAAAAACATTGGACATCTTATATGAAGTAAAAATGTGTCCCTTATCAGCCGCGGTTGTTCTGCGGTACTCCTTAAACGAGGCAAGATGTGCAAAGGGAAGCAGAAAATGCTTACAAGTGATGATTTGTGGTTTTCAAATTCTGATGCAGGCACTCGGGCACATTTTGCTAGCTTTGCCGGCACTTAATTGCTGAGCGTTTTTGTCGTCTGTTGTGGCAAATACGTGTCCAAAATGAACAATAAACAATATAAGTCAACCCGTAGGGTGATCCTGTAAAAATGACGCGCGATCACTGTCGAGCATTCATGTGGAGCTCACCTTGCATGTAATCCATATTCATACTTGCCGCTTCCAGGCAGGGGACGACTCGGTTCTCCAGCTCGAGAAGGAATACCGAAATATCATCTCAGCGTTACGCTCCAAACTTGGCTCCAAAGCTGCTCCGCCCACCCTCCACTTGGATCCATCCTATCTCCAGGAAGGCTCTTCCACGCGTCCTCTTCCAGCAACATCTTCCACAGGGCTGCAAATCGACAGCGGTCCTTCCTCTTCCCCAAAGTCCCAGAAGCCTTGGTCACTTCTCACTGCCCTAATGACCGAAATTGACAAATTGAGGACACCAAGTGAAACGCTGACCAGTGATGAGGCACAAAGTGAAGCTTTTGTCCCGACACTTGATGGCACGTGGGACAAAGTGGTTGATCTTGGAGAATTACCAGCTTCGGTATCAACGACAGTTCCCCCGGTAGATAAGGGAGACGTCGCAAAGACGACATCGCGGCCGAACGATCTGCGCGCTAGCAATCCTTCAAGTCTCCGCAGGAGACAAAGAAGCCTTCTTCAAAAGAGGCAGACGCCTGGGCCCGGTGGGAAAGGTAAGCCTGCTCCGGAGAGCTCGTCGTCTTATGGTGGCAGTCGACCCTCTAAAATGTTCGGCTTGTCCTCGTAGTTTGTCCTGGCGTTCGAGAGACTTCACAGCAAGTTAGTCAAGTGAGAGACTCTTACCACTGGGTGCTAGGTATCCCGAACAAGAATCTCCGTATGAGCTTCCAAGAGGTATTTCCTTCCTGACAATGATAAGGTTGAGAGGCGTTGAAGTAGTGGCGCTTCTCGATGGATGATTATCTCCTTGTTTTGTTGCGCTTCTCTCTTGTTTCAGGTCTTAGTTGATCTGAGCTCCAAGAACGATCGAGGGCTTTATCAAGCAAGGGTCAGAGCTGTGGTAGGAGGACGGCCTCTGACTTTCTACAGTCTTGTAGGCCTGGAAAATGACTCGTTCTACCGCAGCGTGCCAAGGGTCATCTCCTTGGCGCTGGAGGCCCTGAAGACTTAACGTCAACGGAGCCGCAAGAAGAAATATCGAAAGACTGAAGCGCCAGAGGACCTTGGGTGCCTCGTCGTGGGACTCAAACGCAAACTGCCGTTTTCCTACCGCAGAGAGTAACCTCCAGTAGGATTCAGTCAGCGTTTTGAGAGCCGGGTTTGCGGCTCTACCGAAAAACTATGAATGTATCCATCCAGCTATCAACCAGCCTTCACGACAACCTTATCTAACTTATGAATCTGTACAAACAATAAGTTATTCTATTCTTCTTATTGGCACAAAGTCTTTTGCAAAGGTTGAACCTCTTGTGAAGGACACAGACTGTCTATAATGTCCAAATCGTATTTATTTTTATAGAGAAAATCATTTGTATTTTTGTAAAAGCAAAACATATACGAATGACGTGTGTATAAAACTTTGATTAACATCATGGCGCTCAGAGCTTTTCCTCCCAGAGCAAATGTTTGACGGGAGATGTTCAAATGAGTTGCCAGGGCTGCTTCTTCCCTCCTTCTTCCAGCGTGAGGAATCGGACAAAGATGCCAACTCATTGTCGCTCATGAGCTGGCAAATTCTAAAACCGCGATTTCAAAGGATCCTTGTTGCTACTTGACGAATCGACCGAAGCAATATGTGGCCAAGAGGGCTTCCCGCTCATCAAACTGACCCAGCTCAAGATCTCGAAAAAGGTTATGTCGAGGTTGTACGACAGCTGCGTAAACACACGCAACACTGCCAACACCCACCAAAACGTTCCCGCCTCCGGTTTGGAGATGTCCGGGAAGTGTGCCAAGCAAATATGTTTGTTGCGCACAATAACCCAATCTCCACAGAGCCAGGTCAGCCTTCTTTGACAGTGCCTGCAAATGAGCCAGACTTATCACCTTATCAGTCAACTGGAGCGTTTTGTTCTTTGCTTTTACGGTTGCTATCGTTCTTCTGCCGCTCGTTTCTTTTTCTTTTTTTATTGGTCACTAAAGGCTCTGCGGTGGCTTTCTGTGCTAATTTTGTCCGTTACCTATTTTATTCGCTTAAGACAGATGCCTGACTGGCAATGTCTGTCTGTGTGTGTGTGTGCGCACGTTTGTGTGTGTTTAGCGTGTGTACTGCTGTGACAGCTGAGAACGCAGCGCTGGAATCACAGTTGAACTTGTGCCGGGAATCACACACAGACACGCATAAACACAAAGGCAGAATGCCAGCAGGTCCATTAGGTCGCGTGCATGTGATGATATAGTTTCGTCAAACGGAGCAGCACACACACACACACACACACACGCTGATGGATTTTCTTCTCTCCGCGTCATTCCTCTTGAAGATATTTATGATTTCTGCCTCAGGTAAGAGCAGGTTTGTTTGGTTTCTTTCCAACGCAGAGGCCGTTGTGGCGCGACATTCAAAGAGATCAATTGTGGGAAAGAATGAACAATAGCAATTGACCCATAACGTGTCGGGGATTTTCCTTTCTGTAAAGATACTGTTTTCTCACTTTTTATTGATTTATTTTTTATTCATAACTGAACATGGGTCTTTCTGGGATAACAACGCCTAGTAAGTCAACTGGTCCTCATAAGACACATTTTGGTGAATTGCATATTTTTGTTTTTCAAAAATCTATACTATTGGTCGGTCCCCACGCACGGGTGCTACTTTTCCACATGATTGAAGAGCGTAAAGTGTTGAAAATGTCTTGATTTTTTGGGGTCTCCTTAAAAGTTACCGTTTGGGAGGGACAAGGCTTTGTCCGGACGCCAGCAAAGTATGGGTTCAACACTTGAGTGTGGGCGTCGTCTTTGAAATATGGACATTATCAATGATTCTACAATTCCTTTTATTATATATTGTTGTCCCCCAATTTATTAGGCAGTCTCCAAGAAGGAAAACAAAAAAAAAAAAATCAGACTTTTACAAATGAAATCCAAACTTATTTTTATCAAAGGCCTTGTCCAGCTTTGGAACAAAAACTAGTCCTGCTTTAATCCCCACGCTCAAATTTTCAATGATTTCTAGCAACTGTGCATATTTCGACCATGCAAGAAATCTGATTGGTTTTGGCGAATGAGGTTTACCAGAATAGATTTAAACACTTTGCTTGTATTTTTGCATTGTAGCACACAAGTCTTACTGGACTACATATATTTTCAAAAGATCTTCAAACCGTCCACTGTCTTCCCCGTTTTAATCTCAATGAAATAATTCCCCGTTTCTGATCATCAAATAAATGCCCCACTCCATAGGCG
Organism: Filicampus tigris; assembly: GCF_054856515.1. NCBI lineage: Eukaryota > Metazoa > Chordata > Actinopteri > Syngnathiformes > Syngnathidae > Filicampus > Filicampus tigris. Next base: position 19,498,025 of record NC_141226.1, on the reverse strand, counting down.
TATAGTGGTGCCTTGAGATACACGTTTAATTCGTTCCATGACCACGCTCAGATCTCAAATCACAGTTTCTTATCAAATTGCATCTCAAATGATCTCATAAAGTGCTTGTCCTGTCTCTTGTCCACTGAAGGGTTCACATTTTTCCATTGAGACTTACAAACACTTTTTTGCTTATTTACCATGAAGTACAAACCACAATCCTTGAGAGCAACCGAAATAAAAGTACTTTTAAGGTACTGTCAAATCAATGGCACTATTAAAATGTACTTTGATTTACACTTACTGTACATTCGGGCGAGGATGGCGCGTGACACAATCTCCGGAAGGCTTTGGAGCACCCCTAACTCCTCCGTCATCCTGCCAAAGACATCACGTGTCAGCTTCACGTCTCGTGTTTTCTCGGTCCGTGCTGTGTGTGTGCGTGCGCGTTTGTGTGCAGCATGCGCCCTCAATCTCGAAGGGGAACTTTTCAAGGACTTGATGAAAGGCTACAACAAGAAGGTGCGGCCCGTGGAGAACAGCGGGGATGTCACCCGGGTGACACTCAAGATGACCCTGACCAACCTCATCTCGCTGGTGAGAAAGCTTTTCAACAACAATCTTGGTGGGGCACACTTACACGTGACCCGGGAATCATGAGGAACTTCTCTTCGCAGAGTGAAAAGGAGGAGGCCCTGATGACTAGTGTTTGGATCGAAATGGTAATCTACGGACACGTTGATGGCTTCTAAAACTGTACACTGGGTGCCTTGAGATACGACTTGCGAGTTTTTTTTTTTTTCAAACTCATCGTATCAGTAATCCCGGTGTTGCCAAGCGACGGATATTTGAGCATAAACAGACAATATGACAATACTCACAGGCATATATTATTTATCCTCCGCGAGAAACGACAAATATAACATCAGCTTAGTAAGTCACAGCGCAATAGCTGGGAAAACTACTCTTCGTTCGTATCTGCATGTACTATACTGACCCCCGGTGGCCGAGGCGGGCGCACCAGAAGGAGCAGCACGGCGAATTGAACTGCAGCACTATCTCAAGGCACCGTGGTATCGCTACGAAACTCCCGCTGTTTGCGCTCGTAGCAATGGTGCGACTACAGGCTGAGATGGGACCAACCACCTCGCTCCACCGCGTACAAGAACATCACCTCAAAGCTACGCGTGCCCTCCCAAAAAATCTGGCTGCCCGACGTCATCCTGGAGAACAAGTCTGAGTCATTCCAGCAAATGATGCAAATCAAGCACGTTTGGTGTCCATGCTAAAATTGTTCCTGACGTGCGTGCAGTGTGGACGGCCAGTTTGAAGTGGCGCTGTACTGCAACGCGCTGGTGTCTCCTGACGGCTGCGTGTACTGGTTGCCTCCTGCCATCTACCGCAGCGCCTGCGCCGTCACTGTCAACTATTTCCCCTTCGACTGGCAGAACTGCACCATGGTGTTCCGGTGAGTGGACATCTGAATGACGTTTGATTACTGGCATTGATTTTGGGTTCCTCTCTCAAACGGAGGTGTACAGTTTAGAGGCGAAATTCATGGCGGGAAAAGTTTTTGAAGTGGTGCCAGGATATTTTGCCGACCATAATGGTAACTCAAATTGATCTACGGGAAGGAATGTACACATCGTCGCTGTCCTGTGAAAAACATGTACGTCCAATATTGTAATTTTTTGTCATTTTCACATTAATGCGACGTCTGTAACGTAGAATCGAAAATGTGATGTAAAAATAAGAAAAAGGGGGAAAAAACTGACTTAAAGTCAACCCAAACATTTTATTTTCCAAGAATATATTCTATGCAGGCCCGCTAGTTGAAACAAAGCATTCGGATAAATATTGCGTTTGTGGAATAAGAGTTAATCCACCTGTTTTTAGCCCTCTCAGGGGGCGGCCATTTTGTCACTTCTGTCAACTGAAAATGACATCACAGTTGCTCAGGTAACGACCAATCATGGCTCACCTGTTTTCTGAAACTGAGCTATGATTGGTCGCTATCTGAGCCCTGAGGGTGTTTCATTCACACCTATGAACAATTTGGTGTTTTCAGTCAACCTAACTTGATGTTATTGGAGTGCGGGATGAAGCACCAGTCACGATAAATACGCACATTTTCCATTTTGAACACTTACAAGGCATTTCGTTGACATTTTTGTCTGCTTCTGAGAAAGAAACCAAGCACAAAGAAGGACCTTTGTGGAGGTTAGTCAAATATAAAAGTGTTAGGTTCCTCCTGAAAAAAAAAAAAAAAAACCTCTTCGAGACTTATGACCCCAGTCTTTCTAGAATGCTGGCTCCAGGCTGCATGTTCCCACGTCAGCTTGTCTTTGTGCTGAAAAAAGACCTTGCCGTGTCCAAAGCAGAGACAAAAGTACCATTCAAGGTCGCTTTTCACGTTGCTGTCTTGTGAAAGGAAATAAATGTTTGTTTTTCATTGTGCTGGCAGACCATCTCTCTTGTCTTTGTGTGCAGCTCCCAGACCTACAGTGCCAATGAGATTGAACTTGTGCTGAAAAAGGAGGACAACCAAACTCTGGAGTGGGTTGATATTGACCCCGAGGCTTTCACAGGTACAACGCACGGCTGTGTGCGAGCCACACTTGCGCATTTTTCGTTTTTGCTTATTTTCAAGTTTTCATTCCACATTTAGTTGTCATTGCCATGGCAACGCAGCCAGCAAAGCACATCTTGGTGGGTGCTCAGTGTTACTTTCAATGAATGGTAATCAACCAATCTGTAAAGACGAAAAAAAAAAAAAAAGATAAAAGATATATTTCAAATCTGGGATCCTCCGCAGCTCTGCGTCGCGGCCGTCTTGATGTCATCCACGTCTTCAATTTGAGCTTGAGAAAGACGGGGGATTTTTTTTTTTTTTTTTTTAAATCACGCACTGCCTGTTGATCGTCCGGAAAAGTTGTCGTTTGTAGTTTGGCTTTTGAAATAGTTCTTTTTGTGACGCCATTGGCGGAACTTTTCTGACACACCTCATTGTTGTTCTAATTCCAAAGCAACATTTTCTATAGGAAGTCATATAAAGCGAATTAATTCAGTCCTGGTCAAGTGTCGTTAAAAGTGGCAACATATACAGTCAGTGTTTAAAGCAACATGTTCGCATTGCTAACTGCTACAGAAGATGAAAGTATTCAGTGTAGAATCACTTAAAAAATAGAATAAAATCTTAAAATACAGCAAAAAAAGACTCAACTTTTGAGGACGCTTGACACACTCAAAGGAAGGTGAAAGGGAAAATGTTTACAAAGCAATACTGTTGCCTAGAGTGATTTCGATGGAATCAATCAAATCTTTTGATATTGAATTACTGCACTTAGCCAAGAAAAAGCAACACATCTGTGGCGTTAATTATAACATTTTTTTTTTTAAAGTTACCCTCCAAATCATATTTGGGCCATTTCATTTCAACCATTGCGCTGTTCTATTTTTTATTTATTTTTTGCCTTGACTAGAAAATGGAGAATGGGCCATCAAACACAGGCCAGCGAAGAAGGTGATCAACAGCCAGTTTACCAAAGATGACCTGGAATACCAGGAGATGGTCTTTTTCCTCATCATCCAGAGAAAGCCCCTCTTTTACATCATCAATATCATCGCTCCCTGCGTGCTCTTTTCCACTCTCTGCCTGCTTGTTTACTACCTGCCCGCCAAAGGTCTTTCGTTGTCTCCTCATTTCAAAACGAGAATGTGCAGGAAGTTTGTTGAAACACAAAGTATAAAATGGAGATTCTATTCAGATCATCGTGCAGTTGACACACACACACACACAAGTTTGGGATTGTGTCTTTTGCAGCTGGTGGTCAGAAGTGCACCATGTCCATTGCCACTCTTCTGGGCCAGACAGTGTTCCTCTTCCTCATTGCCAGAAAGGTTCCGGAAACGTCCAAGGCGGTTCCTCTCATTGGAAAGTAAGTTTGAACACAATTCGGTTGAGAGATTTTCCGTCTGCTTCATGATGACGTTCATCTTCCGCTGCAGGTATCTGATGTTTGTGATGTCCGTGACCACCATTGTAGTGATGAACTGCGTGATCGTTCTCAACGTTTCGCTGAGAACACCAAGCACTCACGTCATGTCAGACCAAGTCAGAAAGGTGGGGCAGTGCGTCACTGGGTTCAGATTTCACCACAGGATTTTTTTTGGGGGGTAAAAAATAAATAAATAAAATGCTTAACTGATTTCTAACGGGGCTGTAGCCCCCTTTAGCCCCATCCCTGCCCTTGGAGATGAAATCAACTCAAACATCTTTTTTTTCAAGAATATGTTACCAGCAGGCCCATTAGTTGAAACACGGCATTCTGTTTAATTTTGCGTTTGTGGAATATAAGTTAAGCAGCAAAATCCACCCGTTTTTAGCCATCTCAGGGGGCGGCCATTTTGTCTTCTGTCAACTGAAAATGACATCACAACTAGCCAGGGCTCAGGTAACGACCAATCGGGGCTGGCGTGTTTTCTAACGTTGAGCCACGATTGGTCGTTATCTGAGCCCTGACGGTGTGCGTGATGTCATTTTCAGTCGACAGAAGTGACAAAATGGCCGCCACTATAGGACGATCAGAATTTCATAGGCACGGGACAATTCACAGGAAGAAATTTGCTCAACTGCATAATCAATCTAGCGATGAAAGCTTCGTTCAAACAGGCCTATTTAACGCAAATGCTATTGATTGCATCCGTCTGCCCCATGCACTCGACCCACAAGGCCACACGCCCCTGAATGCACTGTGCGTTGAATCACATTTCAGATCATTTCCAAAATCCTCCCAAAATATAAATAGTTAACATTCCCCATCCAGCTGTTCAGTTTATGTGTGGTCTTGGCGCTTCGGCCTCCTAGCTGCTCCGTCAACACAACAATATTACCGTACATACTGTATGTCAACATGATTAGTAAGTAGAGTATCAGTAGGGTAGTGGGCTCAGCCATTTTGATAGCCACTTCATTCACCTTTGCCCTGTGCCCAAGGTCGGCGAAGGCAGACTCTAGCCCAGTCCTCTGTCCCTGAGCAGGCAAATGGACGCCTTGAAGTAAGTCACGAATAAAGGATGGAGTCATTCACGGATGTATGTCCGTCCCCTTCAGATCTTTCTGAACGTTCTGCCCCGGCTGTTGAGGATGCAAATGCAACCCTGGACACCCGCTCGTGACGCCTGGGCTGAACCCGATGAAGGTGACGCCGGTGTGGACGACGGGAACCGAATACATCTGGTCCCGTGTCGGCGCCGCAGCTCGATGACGCTAATCAACAAGGCGGAGGAATATGTACTGAAAACGGCTCAGACTGAACTCATGTTTGCCCGACTCAAAGACAGAAATGGACTGATGAAGTCTGTGTTTGAGACATTGAGTAAGTATGTTGAGGAGTTGGTTCCTGCTTACATCGGCGGATAAACAAGTAGCCGTTGATTTCAGGTTTGCTTTGCACCTAGACAAAGGCCTGGAAGAAGGAGGAACAGCCGAGCGACTTAGTCTAAGTTTGGCGAAAGCTGCCCCGGAACTCAAGCAATGCGTCGCTTCGTGTAAACACATCGCCGCGACGAAAAGGCAGCAGAATAACTATCAAAAAGTAAGTCGTCTTTTCACCCAGTTTGTCCCATGCAAGCGTGCCTTTGTATTTCTTGCCTTGTGCACCGGGGACAGAAAGTTGGAAGCAGAGCATTGACTCCTACCAGTGTGACGAGTTCAAGAGCCAACGTGCCGTTTGGCATTTGTGGGAAAGAGGCAAGTGATAATGTCGTTGTTCCACTCAGGAGAATGAAGAGTGGATCCGGGTCGCCCGGGTCATCGACCGGGTTTGCTTCATTGTCATGGCTCTGATCTTTTTCGTCGGCACCGTCGCCATCTTCCTGTTGGGCCACTTCAACCAGCCGCCCTCTTCTCCCTTCCTGGGGGATCCCAAGAAGTACCTCCCCGTGATGGAAAATCTCACGGAGCTACCCGGGACCAGGCTCGGAGAAGACCTTCTGGGTTGAAGCGGATCACTTCACGTCCATTCTTTCAAGGTGGAAAGCCATGCAGCAGATTTGGTTGACAAAAAAACAAAGATGACTGACACGTCACTGGCTGCAAATAAATAATAAGTTAGCTAATATGATAAAATGTTCCTTTGCCTGGACAGTTTTAATAAATGATTTACGTTTGTGACAATTTGGAGTTTGGAACCAACTGTCTTCGCTTTGTTGCTGTTGTTTGAAGAATAATCATTTGTCATGCTAGCATACGCTTGCTAGCCTGATCTGCGGCGCGCTCAAGGGGACCTCAGTGGCGCAAACAGACGGCAACTTCATTCTTGGTCTTCAAGCTGCCACCTTGGCAGCCCAAGTCAGGTTCTAGCAACTAGTGAGGCACTGCCCCAACGGTCAACAAACACAGACTTAGTGCCCCCAACCTCGGAAAGCAGGAATTCAATTACACGGCCGAGTGGTGCCTTTTGGGCCCGACAAAAGGCAGATCCGGCTGGTTGGGATGGCAACAGAGGCGAGAGAGGAGATCTCGAGACACGCAGTCACTAAGCCAAACATTACTATGCGAATAGTCACACACAGAGGGACAAGGAGGTTGGTGTTGAACAAACCCAAGCTGCTCTTGACATTATGGCCACACGCAGTTAGTTTGGTTCAGCTCGCGCTTACATTCAATGTCTGGACAAGGATGGGGGCTGACCGTTGAAGGTAAGTAAGGAACTTCGAAAAACTCTTTTCTCTTTTTACTACATCACTTCAGTTTTAATGATCATGTAGAGGCTCAATGTCTGGATCTAGAATTTACAATGCCATAAACATTATTAACGAGTGTTGTAATGTCAACAAACTGATCTAGGGCCTTAGCAAAACAATGACGGGAGATTAGCTTGATGGGTTTTTGTGATTCTTTCGACTCAAGGATGTCGGTCAGCACTTACAAGCAAATTCGGCCACAGACAGCAAGGAAATGATTTGAAATGATTTGAAATGAAAGATCGGAACATTTCTTGGAAATCATAAATAAATATGCACATTTCCAAGAAATTATCTTTGATTTGTGGACAAATGTGTCACGTTATTGAAAAATACAAAAAAAACATGACAAAGTTATGACGATAAAGATGTAATGTCGCGAGTCATTATACAAGAAAACTGTCAAGTAATAAAAACGTGTCATACTACGATGATGAAGATGTCATTTTATGAGAAAATTTCATATTACCAGTAAAAAGTAGTAGCATTTTTTTTAATTGATGAATAAATTAACAATACAAGCAACATTTTACCTCGGGTCAACGGTGAGATTATTTTTCTTCTACAGCATGTCTTCAGTCACTCATTGTGATTCAACCTGACTTTCTGATCCTAGAAGTGCTATTAGTTGGTGGTGAAATGTACAAAAAATATTAGAAAATCAGAAAGTTATGAAAAAATGTAGTTTATGGGAACAAATGCTATAGTGCTTTATATACATTTCATGCAAAATGATGACTTTATGTTTGATTTTTTTTTTTTGTCTTATTACATCTTATAATAATAATAATAATAATAATAATAACAATATGATCTCAACAATTTGACAAAGTGGCCATGCATTGCTCACAAATAATTTTCTTGTGTTGAAATTCTACAATTCCAATTATTCTTATTCAGTGATTTCCAACTATTGTGCCGCTGGACATCCTGTTTCACTCAATTGATACTAAACGTTTTTTTTTTTTTACTACGAATAATATACATTTGCTCATCTATCTACGCCAGCAATTAATTGTGACAGGCAGCGCGATTAAATGCTTTTAACCTAGATCCAGGTACAATTCACCTGTTGACATTCATACAGACTTAGAGGCTTTGTGTAATATAAGACCCATATTTGACTAATATTAATTCAGTAGGCGATGTAAAGCTATGTTCTAATGCGTGTAGGTATCGCCACCATGTCCGCCGTGACCAATCAACCTCTCCCCTACGGCCGACTGGAGCGAGAGAATCACATTCGCATGATATTCCGAGCCTTCCAGAACAAATGCAGTCCTGCGTGTGAGTGCCACCCTCACCCACCCGGATGCAAATCCCTCCAAACGTCCGGCAAGCCCGTCCCGGGTCTGCTGGGATGTGAAGACGATGCGGCGGGCTCGTCCAACTCTTTGAGTGTGCTGGATGAAGTCAGTCAGTTTCATATCACTGCAAGACCACAACTTCAGGGTGAGTGGCGTCTCTGTTGTGCAGGCGTATATTTGCAAATGAGGTTTCAAGTGAAGGCCTTCTGATTGTAGGTCCACAATGCGTTCCCCAGAGGATCTACAGCGTTGCCACAGGCGCCAGCAGGTCGCAATTGTTTGTGGCGGTGGAAGGTACCATCACGCATCTGAAGTACACTATCGTGTAAAAGTTTGGGGTCACTTATTAATGTCCTTGCGTATAGATATTAGGGCAAAACGATTATGGAAAATAATCTAAATGCGATTTTTTTTTTCCAAATAATTGCGATTGCGATATGAGGTGCAATTTTTTTTTTTTTCAAGGTACTTTCTAATGTATTTTTCAACAATTACTCTTTATTACAACAAACAATATCAGATCTGTTCTGCATTATAGAATAATAATAAGGGAAAGGCAGATGAAGCATTAATTAATATGAAAGACAGTTTATCTACTACAATTAGAGTCATATAGTTCCTAAATATTTTGATGTGCCGTTTGGTAAGCGTTCACCATGACAACATAAGTCTGCCACACAGGTGTGGTGTAAACATAAGCACACCTGTTTTCTGAAGCTGAGCCATGATTGGTCGTTATCTGAGCCTTGAGCAACTTGGATGTCATCTTCAGTCGACAGAAGTGACAAAATGGCCGCCACCTGAGTTAGCTAAAAACGAGTGGATTTCTTATATGCCTATCCCATAAACACAATATTAATCAGAATGCCTTGTTTCAACTAGTGAGCCTGCATAGAAGATATTCTTGGAAAAAAAAAAAATGTTTGGGTTGACTTCTCTCATTCAACCACCAAGAATCAAATAGCACTAACTCTATGCATCTATCATAAAGTCAAATAAGTAGTAGTTAAATTACTCGATACAAACAAACCACCTTCACATGAGGCGCATCAGTAGCATTAGCTAGCAGACTAGCCTAAACACTGTGACATGCGAGCACAAACTGATGTGACGTCACCCATGAGCAAACAAATAGGCGCAGCGTCACTTTACACAAACGGTATTCAACTCACCTTGTAATTGTCCAAACTTTTCATGGCTGTGTGTCCAAGTGCTTTTCAGCTAAGCGCATCCCTTTCCCCTTTCCCTCTTTGCTGTCAGAGAGTTCCTGCGTGTGCCTTCAGTGTTGTGGTCCAGCGCGGTCTTGCTCCTTGCAGGGCTTCGACCAACAAGGCCGCCAAGTTTTCTACTTCGACAGACCTCTTAGGACGGACGCCTGCTGCCTCGGCTGCTGCCTCATGGAAATGAGCGCCTACACGGGCCAGAAGCAGCTCATCGGCACCGTTTACCAAAGGTAGGCCACAACGGTATTGCCTTGATTAATTAGTTACGAAAAACACTTGTATCTCAAATCATCTTTCGCAATATTGAATTGAATGGCGATGCAATTAATATTCCTGCCCTCCAAAAAAAAAAAAAAAAAAAAAAAAAACCACTACAACTTAAAAAGTACTCTAAAATTTAAGTATTTTAATAAAAACAAACAGCACTAGTAACGTGATTAAATAGAATTACCAGAATACTTAAACAATTATTCTATCAATAAATAATTAGGTTTTGCGTCATGATTTCATGCTTCAGTGCCCATTGACATTGAGCTGGTCTGTGCGTGTGTGTGCGTAGTGGCCACCAGTGGGCAGTATAAATAATACTTACATAATGCATGAAGAAGATGGTCTCCTCTAAACTCAATAAACTGTAGTGATAGTATTGATTTGTGGCAGAGGATGAAGAATATATATGCCTGTAAGAATTGATATTGCTATTATTTCTTGTTTAACTAAATTCTGCAATTGTTGTTAGCTGCGCCGCAAACCTTTCTCATAATATGTAGCCTTCCCAAAGATAAAGGTCTGAGAAAGCAGAGAGCGTCGGAAACATTGGTCACAGGGAAAGGCTGCACTGTTGGTCCATCTCCAGTGATTTCCACTATTTATACATTTAGTAAAATTGATATAAATAACAAAATATATAAACGATCCATGCCCTTTATTCAGAAAACCCATGTGTTACACCTACATTTTAGGACCTGGCCATTACAGACACATATTAAATATTCCATATTAATATTTGAATCATCACAGTCAACAGTGTTACATCCGTTGTTAGCTGTAAACACTTGAGAAATCACATTTTAGTGCTACTTTTCTTTACTAAAAAGATGCAACAACAAAAAAACGGTGGTGTTTTGGGGGGATGGAACAGATTCATAGCGCGTCTGTTCATTGCAATGGGTGTTGAGTAAATTCACTTACCGCATATGTTTAATTAAGAACAGCTACTGTAATTGGATTTTTGTCACGCCGACACCTGTGGTCTTACTCTTTCATGATGTCGTTTATCATATGCATGAAGATTTTGAGCCTTTTATGCTAATTCTGAGACACTTATCTCAACTTGCCCAGACTGCACGTGTCATGTGAGCCTTTTTCCGTGTCACTCCCAGAGCAGGAAATAGCACCGAGAGCCGCACAGCTCCGCAGAGGTCTAAACAAGCACTAAGCAGCTGTTTGCTTGAAGTCACAATTGACAACACTGAACCATCATGAGGGGGAAGGAATGTGGTGTCCTTCTAATGGGAAGGTTCACGAATGGGAAGATGGCAACACCAAAATAATTCATCGAGCCTAAATCAGACTTGTGTTCCGGGCCTCCATGAGGCCCGAAGGAAATTGTGACTTGGGGGCCCTCTATTTTAGACCTATCATATTTCATTTTGTCCACTGATCCGTGTAAATAAATGTTTAAAAAGAAACGATTATTAAAGATTAAAAGCAAATCAAAGACGTTGGTTGCAATCCCTGGATCTCCTGGATTTTTTTTTTATTTTTAGAATGATTAAACATTGTTTCATTAAACAGAGCATTCATGGCTGAGCTTCAGAAAACAGGTGAGCCGTGATTGGTCGTTACCTGAGCCCTGAGCAACCCTTATGTAAATTGAAGTGCCAAAATGGCCGCCCCCTCAGATGGCTAAAAACGGGTGGATTTTTAGCCTCAATATTAATCAGAATGCCATGTTTAGATTGAAGGCACATATAACATTATTGCAAATAATTTTATTTTGGTTGCTTTTTAAATAAATTAACCAATAAAACTGCAATACAATACAATACAATTAGCGCATTTTTTCACAACAGCTACAGCTAGGACGTAATAAGGATGTAAATAAGTAGGGGAACCGGAAACAAGGTGACAACAATGGCTGGAAAACAAGTACAAAAATTGAACAATGTTAAAATGTGCAAAAGCTTTAACCAAAAAAAAAAAAAAAAACCCACAAAAAAGTACACTATTCCCAACATTTGTTTTTACTCTGTTCTTACTCAATACTCCAGTCTCTGTTGAGTGTCAATTGCTCTTGGGAGCCCCCTACTGGTCACGGAGCCCTAAGCAGGTGCTTAGTTGGCGCATGATATTGGCTAGCTCTGGGCCGCTCAGCCTTTGGATGTCAGTTTTAGAGTTTTCCAGAAGCAACGCCGGATGTCTAATTAAGCTGGCGGAGGTTTGGATGATCTACTTGGTATAAATATTCCCTCCGTTGTGCCACAATAAAGCCTGTCCCAGTTTGAACTGAGCAAACGCTTTTGGTGCTGCGGAATCATGACAGCTGAAAATGGGAGCAACCAAGCATCAAGGCTGGCTCCGCGGTTGCCAGGTTGCTCACTGCAGGAGATGGTCTATGTTCCAGTGGTGAGAGGTCAGGGCCAGAAAGGCCTCCTCAGCTGGCCTAACACTATCAGAAGCGCCGACCTACATTTACAACCGAAAATTCTAAAATCTCTTTCATGATAATGTATTCATTTACTCTCCGTTTTATAGCATTTCTCTTGGCTGCTCTGCTTCCAGTTTCCATGGATGTTTGTTTTTTGTCCAATCAGATTTGATTGTCCGTGTGTGTGTGTGTGTGCATTTGTGTTGCCAGGTGGAGCATGTTCACGCCTCTCTTTGATGTCAAAAACTCCCAGGGAACATCTGCAGTCCAAATTCAGGGCCCATGCTGCCCATTTCGCTGCTTGTCAAATCAGCAATTCCAGGTATCACTCACGTATTGCAAATTTATGCAGAAGAGACACAATTTTTGTCCTTGTTTTTTTTTTTTTTTTTAATAGATTGTCTCCAACATTGGTGAGAACACGGGTACCATATGGAAGAAATGGCCTGGGTTTCACCAAGACCATAACATGGACCATGAATATTTTGGGATGGAAGGTGAGTTTCTAGATAACTCATTCGGAAACCAGATATTTTCAGACACTCTTTTACCCAAATTTTTGAAAAAAAAATAAAAATCCTGGGATTGAATGGCAGGACTGTGAAAAGACATAAATATGCCTTTGCATCTCTTGAAATGTTTCAGTGCCACTCGACATGGATTCACAAACCAAACTGTTGCTACTCGCAGCCACATTCTTACTGGTAAGGATGCTTTCCGAGTTAAAAAAAAAAAAAAAAGTGAAATGTCGAAGACAAACATTTGGCTCAATTTGATTTTTATAACCATTCCTAGTTTTACAAGAAAAGACTACTAGCTAAAATGCTATCCAAGTCTCACACTGGATGACTGACACTCCCGTTATCTTTCCCTTTTTGCAGAATTACATGTTCTTCGAGATGAGCTGAAGGATGACAATTTATGGGTAAAATGTCAAAATTCGCAACAATTCCGTTTTTTGTGATTAGGTTAGCGCGCGCCTGGCCATATACATTTATTCATAACGACAAAAAAAAAAATATGTACTAGCACACACTTTCATTTTCACTTTACAGGGACTTTAAAAAGGCTACTCAGCCCCAACCCAGCATTTCATTATTAAAGACAGACACTTCCTAGCAGCAGCTGCATATTTTTCATTTATTGCTTTTTTTTTTTTTTTTTTATCCGTCAAGCATACATCCGACCTCACCTTCCCCAAACGTTACACAACCGCGCCCGTCACCGCACCACCAAGCAAAGGTGGCGGTACACTTTTCCAATGGAGGAATTAAAAAAAAAAAAAAAAAAAAAACTTTCAGTGGACTTCCACTCTCAGCTTCATTTCATGGATTACAAAACGGTAAAAGCAGAGAAGGTCCATTTTGCAAATCGTTGACGACATAAAAGCACAGCCCATTCCTTGGACAGCGTAGCAGTCCATTCGTAAGATGCCGAGTGAGTGTGAATCTGCCCCGGGCGGGCAGATCCACCCCCTCCTTCCCCTTTGGGATTCCACTTCCAGGTTAGAGAAGGAGAATTGTGGCTGATTTCATCTTAAATGATCTCTGTCTTTACAGCTATACAGTAACAGTAGAAAGTCGAGGTGGAAACGAACAGAGGAACTGTCGTTAAAATACAGCACAGTATTAAAATCGCTTCTACCGCAAACCCCGTTTGAGTCCCGAGAGCAGGCGAGCGAGTCATGTGACGTGAACGCGCACTGAAATTGGAAAAAGGGTTGACCAATTTAGTCAAGAAGACATTTTGTCAACAGCTTTTGCTGACCAAATAGCTGAACACCAGTCCGCTTGAGTTCAATCGCGTGACTTGCTACAAAAGTAAGAATAAAAAATAAAAAAAAATAAGAGACTTCCATCCTCTGTGGTTGGCTAAAAATAATGCGAATTTCTCTCTTCTGCTCAAAGGGCTTTCCGGTCGCTCCCAAGCGGACCCAAAGAAGGAATGCTCTTTTCCCGTCTCCTGTTTCCGGCCTTCGCTCGGTCAATCCACGCAGCGGGTATCCTCCTCCCCACCCGGACACGTTATAGGCCCGCTCCATCCGCCACAGCAACGTCATATAAAAACACACCTGCAAACAAGGAGGCCACAAGCGTGCGTACAATGCTGGATTAAAAAAAAAAAAAAAACGCATGAGCGGGTGAGAGCAGAGCGGGGTGGGGGGAAAAAAACAAAACACTTTCTAACCTTGCAGAGGTCTGTGGCGGCAGAAGGGCTAACGTCCGCCGCTAGCATTCACCAGACCATGGAAGTCTTCCCAGGCTCTGCAAACCAGCAACAGATCATTCCAGATTCCCGACCTCAACACAAACAGACGCCCGCGGACTACAAATGCACTGACAGCTTTCTTCAAACCAGTGTGTCAATTGGGAAATTAAGTCAGAGAAATTCTTCAAAATTTGAACGTGAAAATTCTGTGGTACCTTGACTTGAGAGCTACAGCTATCCAATATTTTTAGAATCAATTATTCTACTGGTTATCCAATCAAATTATCAAGTGAGAACAATTGATTTTGCATGATCAAACAGGCTCTCCTTGCCCACATGCCCGGGCATTACAGTAGCATAATTGGGGCATTTTTTTATTTTTTTTTTAATTTTAAATCCTAGTTCACTTAAGTGGCGGCATATCTGAAACTAGCTTGCAACTGAAATTTAGGCTTGCAACACAAAGGCTGGAAGAAAAGAAGGAGGAGGGAAAAAAAAAAAAATCACAGGATGGGGCACTCGCAAGTCAAGGTACTACTATATCATTTTTAGCATTTTTGTTTGGTGGTCTGACACTTTTTTTAATGTAAAATATGTGCCGTTCCCTACGGTTGGGAAACCCTGATATACGCAACACACAACTATCTACATGCTACAAAACATGACTGGGAAAATATATAAATACAATAAGAGCAAAAAAAACAAAAAAAATCCAAGAAATTGTGAATGAATAACATGGAAATTTTAATTAATTTTGTAGTAGGGATAAACATAATTTTTTTCTTGTTTCCCAAGGATTATCAGTCAAGATTCATTTCTAATATGTATAAGTCACATTTTAGATTTTAAGTTGAATAAACGTTAAGTCAAAATAGTCATCAGTCATCAATTTTAGCAACAAACAAATCATTAGCAATAAACAGCAACCTCTCACATTCCCCCAAGAGATCAGTTCCCCTTCTTTAATGTTTTATTTACCGGTAAATGTTGTGGGGGGGGATCGCATGGCAATGTGATCTTTTGAATTGTTTGTGTACAAATGTTTGTGCGTCTGGAGTGCCTGCACACCCCTCAAGGGTGAAATTAAACAACCAAGTTGAATCTTTTGTTATTTTTTAATTTCTGAAAATGTACCTGCAAGTGAGCTGTTCTGACTTTTGACGTTAACAGTCAAAAGGGGGTTCAATTAAATTATCCTGTAACTTGGAAAGTGTAAAGTCGTGGGGGAGAACAGTATACATGCATGTCTCCTATAAGACTGAACTTTGATGTTGTTGACAATATTGGTGGGCTGTTTGATAAATGACGTTTACATGGACACATTTATTTGGATTAAAAGCCTGATCGGAATAAAAAAAAAAAAAGCTTCACGTACACACCACATTCAGAATATTCTGACCCGATCAAGATTTTATTCCGAACGAGAGGGTTGGTTTATGTCGAATTGATCCGATCGGTGCGCATGAAAACACTTAATCTGAAATTTCGAAACAATTCGCTGCGGCTTCTTCTTCTACTACTACTATTCCCGGTATATTTACGTTATGTCAAAATAATTTGTTTCCGATTCCAAAGTGTGATGCATGAACATGCAAGTTTAAATCGGATCAATATTTTGAGTGTCCATCGCAACAACGCATCCGATCAGAATTTCAATCCAAACACTGATCGGATTAAAGACATTTCATCGACGTAGCCAGTGACTAAAAATGTAATATTCCTGCTGCAGTAAAAGTTCAACCATGTGCACATGCAAGCGTACGTGTGATAGAGGTAATAAAAAAATGAAGGGAGACATACATACTTAATGCTGTCTGTGTGCGTCTTGTACTCCATGATGGTGTTGGGGGGCAGGTTGAGGACTCGACGGAGTGTATCTCTGATGCGGGCCGTGGTGGCTTGGTCGCTGGCTGTTTTGTTCCAGATGGAGATGATGTCCTCCTGGATGGCGATAAGACCAAACAAGGCATCCGGCTCAAAAATGTTTTTGTTTTTTTTAACCCGTATCATTTTATGGTGTGCTTAAACTACATGAAGTCTAAGTGATCAGGGAGTAACGGTACATTTCCAAACTCCTTCAGCCATGTACGTGTTTGAACGTGCGAATACCTGAAAGCGGACCGACACGACGGCGCCGCAGATCTCCTCGCCGACCATGAACTGCTCGCCCAGCATGGCCAGGATCAGGTTCTCCCAGCAGCGGGACGCCAGGCCTTTCCGCAAACGGATGATCCACTTGCCGCCCATCTTGTTGGCATCGTCCTTCCCCGCACACAAGCGGAGCGATTCGATTGGTTCCAAGTCCGGCCGCGCGTTTAAACGCCAAAGACGCTCTCACCTCCCACATGGGTTTGATGCCTTCCTTGAAGAGATGGAAGTCGCTGTGGCCCGTTAGGTCGCCCGGTCGAATCATGTGACTGTAGAAACGCCAGAACTGCTCCACCTTGGGCAAAATCAGGACACGGGCAGACAATGGAAATAAAGGGTGGACAATGGGCAGAAAAGTCAAAGCCGTTTTTACATCATCCAAAATTATCCGTCCAATTTCAGTGTTTAATAAAAAGTTTACACAGCCATGTTCGAATGCCACTTTTCTGTTATATTAAAGTGAGACTAATTGAAATCATTTCAAAACTTTTTTCCCACCATTATTGTGACTATAAATTGTACAAAACATTTGAAAAAAAAATGTTTTGTTTTTCCTCGAAAAGGTCAAGTCAAAATAAACCAGCGAGATGAAGTGGTTGCCCAAGTGTGCGCGCTCTCATAATAGGGGGTGTGGCTGTGTTCAGAAGTAACCAATCACATTCAAACTCATATTTAATGGCATCGAGCACACAACTGCCACCATTGTAAATGGCTCTGATTAAAACCAGGTTATGTTCAAATCTCCTACAAGGCTTTTCCTAATATTTTTTTGATTTCTAGTAGAGGTGTTCCGATCAGGATTTTATGCTGCCGATTCTGATGAAAAGAGTGGCATCGGCCTATATTTATTCTGATAACAATGATTACCTGCACATTTCAATTTACAGCTGCTCACTAAGGATTATTTGAAGAATTTGTCAATTATTTTTTTCGATTAATTGATGAATCTGATTTTTAAAAAATGTTTTTTTAAAACCATCCTATAGAAGTTTCCTGTGTAATGTTAAAGCGGAAGTCAACCCAAACATATTTTTTTCAAGAATATATTCCCAGCAGGCCCACTAGCTGAAACACGGCATTCTGATACATTTTGCATTTGTGGAATATAAATTAAGCAGCAAAATACACTCGTTTTCGGCCATTTTGTCTTCTGTCGACTCAAAATGACATCACAACTGCTCACAACGACCAATCGCGGCTGACCCGTTTTCTGAATCTGAGCCGTGATTGGTCGTTGTTAGCAGTTGTGATGTCATTTTCAGTCGACAGAAGACAAAATGGCTGCCCCCAGAAATGGCTAAAACCGAGCGGATTAACACTTATTCCACAAACGCAATATTAATCACAATGCCTTCTTTCAACTAGTGGGCTTGCATAGAACATAATCTTGAAAAAAAATTGTTTGCTTTTGACTTCCGTTTTAAGGAAAGGCATCTATTTGGGGAAAGTCCATTTTGAATATGCTCCGTACACATGAAGCATCAGACAGAGGAAGTGACGTACCGAAGCGAAGCTGCCGATCTGTTTGATGTTCTGCTCGTAGCTCTGAGTGCTGGCCGGCCTCCCTGGGTTCCTTCTGGAGTACCAAAACGTGTAGTTGTACTGAAGAGGGTGCTCACCCGCCCCTGGAATCACCATCTATAAAAAAAAAAAGAAAAGAGGAGGAGTATTCTTATGTTACTCGAGCACCAAAGGGAATTCCGTAGTTCAATTTTAACGGCTGATAATCAGTTCCCGTGCCCTGTTGTGCTGAACGTATTTCATACATCACACCAGATGCTAGCGCTGACATTATCACACATTTAATGATCTGGCTGCAGGATGCTGAGTCGCTTTGTGAAAGTGCTTAGCGTCGTGACAATAGCTGGGTAAGATCTCATAAATCCTCTGTTAGTGCTCCAATGCAGCATTTTTTTTTTTTTATTTTCAGATGAGAGGCAACAGTCTGACACGGCAAGGTTACCTTTTTCCTTGTAGCGTTCTGCTCCTTGTCATCATCTTCAATTTTTTCCTTCTCACCGTCTTTCGGTGAGCCTTGGTCCTGGTCGTGGTCGCCGCTGTCGTCATCTTTCAGACTGGAGTTGAAGGAAACGCACATTTGACTTGTTTCATTTGTAGGTTGATGTCACTTTATCTTGCTTAACGAATTCAAGGTCTACATGCCAAACTTGACACAGTGAAGTCTACCTTCTTGCATGCAGGTGGCAGTTGAACGCAGCTCACATTAAGCACACTCAAATATTTGTACCCACCAGACAGTGCTGTGTAAAGATCCTAAAGTCAGACCTCTTTAAGAAGTCTTCTCACTGGTTCTACAGGCCCGAATTTGTATAGTCAGCTCGAAGGTGTATTTAAATGACTGATTTTGCATAGGAGGAAGCAGTCATCATTTTACATGATCAAGCTGAGAGCAGTACGGTAAACCAGTGGTTCTTAAACCACCTAATATCACCTAAAACCTCCTTAGCAGTCCAAGTATTACCACCATGACCAGCATCAACACAATCAAATAATTTTCTGTCAAAATACTCAACAGATGTTTACTACATCCCAATTGCAAGTCATATGAACAGCAAACATTGTTAATACTTTACCGTTGTTAGATCACATTTATGAACTCATGTGCTATTCCTTTTTTTAATAATAAAGAAAAAGAAAATCCCATAACAGTGTTTTATCACAATGACGAGAAGGTTTCTGATATGCCTTGGGTCATTTAAAAAAAAAAAAAAACCAAAGGAACACCATAGAAGGGTTCAAAATAGATGGGGGAAGAAATTAGGTATATAAGTATTCAATTAAAATGCATTGAATAAAAAATGTATTAAAAGAAAGCACCTAAATAAAAGTTTAAAAAAAGAATTTGTTGTTAAAGCTAAATGCAAATGTAAAGGCCTTAAAAAAGTTAAATACAACTAAACTGAACTTTTGTTGTAATTCGTTCACATACCACATGTTTAGAATGACTGTGGTAAATGTTCCCCCCCCCAACTTAAAAAGGTCTAAGATAGTAAATAATGGCTTTCATTGGAAGATTAAAATGCATCTTCCCACTTCTGCATTTGTAGAATGAATGAAAAAAATAATACCCCCTCCCATCTCTTCAACTACATGACACAAAACAGTAGTTTTTATGCAGTAAATGACTACGACTATGGGTGCATAAGGGAAAATATCATATGTGCAGCCGCCCATTTGGCACACGTCATTTTGCAAACGTTCCGATCGTTGTTTCAGGCCGCAGTGGGCGTCAGATGAAACCGAGCCTCCGCGCGCTTTCCTCGGCCATTCAACAACTACCACGCCGTGGATTTGCGGCCTACGGCTTCCTCCTGGGCTAAGCGAAAGCTAACAACATATAAAGTGCGCCGGGATCATATGACATATACTTGCATTCGGTGTCCCGATATTCTTCCGAACCGTAGTGTGAAACTATACCTCGCACTCGCGTGGTTTTATTGGTTACCAATGCACGCAAAAGCATGCTTTTCCGACAGACACGCCTCTCATTTTAACACGCAACACTATCAAAGTTACTTCCTACCCCCGAGTGGGAACCTCCACGGCCGCAGACGATACACTGAAATGTTCATGTACTCACGCATCAAATTTGTTGTTCATTATTTTCCTAGTGGGAGTTTCTCGTTGGTCGACCTCAGCCTCCTGTAGTGAATTCCGCAGGAAGGGTGGCGCGCACGGCGCGTGGACGTGGACACGCACGGCGTGTGGTCGCCGGCTTTGCCGGTTGTGATGGAGCAATGTTGGATTTAAATGCCATATAAATTGAATATTTACCATTTTAGACTACTGCATTGTTACAGTGTTTTGAAGTACGTCATTTTCGGTCCCAGTTTAATTTCTTCCGTGGACCGTGAAATGAAATGTCCTGTTGAAGTGGATTCACCCCCACCACCACCACCAAAACAGCCATATTTTTTTCGTTTTTGATCAGGTAAAATAGCATTAAAAACAGAATGTAAATACATGTACTATCAATACTATATACTTATAAAGTGTAATTACTCGACATACTGTAGTATTCATGTATTGGATGTGTGCCTTTAAGGGGCGTGGCGAGTGACTGGAAGAGCAAGTCTGAGTCGCTACTTGAGTGTTCTCATTTTGTGTCCAGTAAATGGCTTATAATGCATCAGCAACTGTTGCTCTCCTCCTCGCCCAAATGCGAAGGCGTAATGGTTCCTTAATGCTGCATCGCCAGTGACTTTTAACCTTGCAGTTTTAACAGTGCTGTCACTCATATACTGTATACTTTTGTGTCCTTGTAATTCTTTATACTGCCACACAACTTTCAATTTTTTCTCTGACAATTAAGCAGAATTCAAATCAAATTCTGTCCGCATGAGGTAGGTGTGCAGTCAACACCAGAATCACACACAACTTCTCATAAACTTTTTATTTTTCATGTGGCTCTCAAACATAAATAAAAAAAACAGCACAACACAACTCTTCTTTTATCCTTTAGCTTGGCACTGTCTCCCAGTGAGTCAATCATCAGAAGGCCTTTCACTGACAGATATGGTGGATGAGCAGGAGGCAAAGCGGCTGCCAAACGCGCACAGCCTCAACACAAAACCAATTGGCGCCCTCTTCACATGGGCCGACCTCCTCTGATGTGCCGCATCCCTTGTTTCATCCCTCGCATCCTGCTGCTCGTCATCTGCTCTCGTCGCCACTTCGGAGGCTCTGTTTGGGTCAGAGCGGTGGTCCGAGGGGGGACTGAAAAGGGAGCTGGAGGCCGTGGATGGCTTCGGTAATCGTATAAAAACATCTTTAAGGGAAGTCGACCCCACAAACATTCTTTGCAATGCTATTGTGATGAATAAAGTTAAACTGAAAAAATCCACCGGTGTTCAGCCACCTCGTTGGGCGGCCATTTTGTCACTTCTGTCGACTGAAAAACGACATCGCAGTTGCTCAGGTGACGACCTTGGCTTCGAAATCATCAAAGCTATTAGCATCAAAGGTCACCGCTCTCTTGAAGTGTTTCTTTTTCGCAAAATGCTCGTTTTCTCCACCTTTTGGTCAGAAAACGGTGTTTTTGGTGAAACCCAACCTTGTTCCAAGCTGATCGATAAATAATGGAAAAAGTAGAAACATACTTTCTTTTCTGGTGAAAGAAAGAGTCTACTCTTTCTCCTGGTTGACTATCTACACGAATCACACTTTCCCTGGTGGACAAGGCTCAAAGACGAGAATGAGCAAGACAATGCCGACTGAAATATCACGACTCATAAACTGTTTAACATTCTATTAAATGATTGCCGCGCGTTTTCATAAAACCAAACCTATAAAGTTCACTCGTCATCCACATGATAAGACACGCCAATGACGCACAGTGAATTACGTCATCGTGCGGCACATCATGACATCGTAGTGGATCAACGTCAGCCGGGGTTCAAATACCGAACAAACAAAATAAATCCAAACTAAACTGAGTGTGATTTGCAACATGAATACAAACAAAGCAGTTTACGTCCATCCAAGTCATGAGGTGTTGCTTTTTTTTTGTATCGGCGCAATGCATCATGGGATACATTGCTTTTCATGTGACGGGACACATCAAGGGCACAATTTAGGCGATAACCCGTAGCTCACAACACATTCCGACAGCACGACAAAGTCACGGTTTGGCGGCGCGGGAGTGATTTGTGAGCACGGCCGCACACGTACACACAGTGGACGCTGAATTTGGAGTGTGTGCGGCAACCGGGGATTGGTAGTCAACCGCGGCTCGGCGTGGCACGGTTGTGTGGCGCTGCAGTTCGGTTGGCTCAGCGCTCGCAGACCAAGCCCTCACCCCTTGCCCGCAGCGCTTCTGTGAGGACCTTCATGAGAGGAGCCTTTGTTCCGGTCCGGCGGCCGCATCAGTGACTGAATGAGCAACAGCGGTGGCGGCTTTCTTCAATGGCGGCTGTTTGTTTACACCGGCCAGTCCCGTCATAGTTCATTAGCAGCCCAGCCCACCGACAACCTCTGATGTCCTAATGGCCAATGAGTGCCTTGCTGCCCATCGCCCAGCATTTGGGAATGGAGGGGTGCTCTCCCCCCTCGGCTCACGCGTTCCCACTAAGGCACAGTGCACATTGCGTAGCCGTCCATGTGCGCACACACACACACACACACACACAAGCGGTGGGTGGGGAGGCTTGGAGGCGGAGTCCTTTCATCATATGGACCACGTCCGCGAAGCGGCAAAGACGGCTAGCTTTGCATCACAGAGATGTGAGACACCTGCCGCCCACACACGCACACCGAGGACAACAACGAGGACACGTGCGTTACTCACTGCTGCCATCTGCTGACCATGTGGATAAAAGTATTTTTTCTAGAAACTTTTTTCAAAACGTAACTTTCATTTAGTCTCACTTTCATCAAGAAGTACTATTAAATTATTGCTTGAAAAAAAAACAAAAAACATTTATATCCCTGTCCTGGCTTGTGATTGTCATAGGAGATGACATTATGTGTGTGGTGTGCTGTGTTGGTCATCTTGAGTACAGCACGCACTATATGAGTAGTGAGCTTCACATTGTGATTTTTTTTCCTCAAGGTTTCTCAGATTTGACAAATCTTAAAATGGAAGTCAACCCCCAAATTTTTGTTACAATAATGTTTTATGCTCCTCCACTCGTCTAAACACGGCATTCTGATTAATAATGTGTTTGTGGAATATGAGTGAAGGAGTAAAATCCACCCGTTTTTGTCTATTTTATGGCCATTTTCTCACTTGCTGGCAACTGTAAAATGACATCACAGTTGCTCGGGGTTCAGGAGACGACCAATCACGGCTCACCTGTTTTCTGAAGCTGAGCCATGATTGGTTGTTATCTGAGCGACAGCATGTGACAAAATGGCCATAAAATAGACAAAAACGGGTGGATTTTACTCCTTCACTCATATTCCAGAAAGACATTATTAATCAGAATGCCGTGTTTCAACTGGTGGGCCTGCATAGAACATATTCTTGTCAAGAAAATTTTGGGGTTGACTTCGTATTTAAGTAAAAAATTGGTAAGCATATACCCTGCTTTGCCTTTCAAAGATGTTCTCATTTACTAACCTCCTGAATGGCTCTTCCCAGCTTCTCTTGGCTTTTCACAACTCTCCTGAAGGAGACGCACACACAGGTTCATTCTTATTAATACAGGGATGCCTTGACTTGTGAGTTTAATTTAGTCCATGACCACGCTCCGAACTCAAAACACATTTCTCAAATCACCTTTCAATATTGAAAAGAATGAAACAGCCAGAATGCCCTGTGATGTCATTTTCAGTCGACAGCAAGTGACAAAATGGCCGCCCCTTGAGATGGCTAAAAGAGGGTGCATTTTGCTATTTAATTTATATTCCACAAGCTCAATATTAATCAAAATGCCGTATTCCAACTAGCGGGCCTGCGTAGAACATATTCTGGAAAAAAAAACACATTTCGGTCGACTGTCGTGCGCATCTGTTGCTATCGATTCTGACCAAAATATCATCCATATCGTGAAAGACTCGTACAGCGGGTCACTCAGGATCACAAACGCCAAATACGGTTTCAAAGCTAACCTGTGTATTCTCCGAGCGAGGCTGACGGTGAAGTCCGCGGCGCAGTTCGGCTGGTATGTGGACGGTACGACGAGGTACGCTCCGAGCGGAAGAGTGCAGGACAAGCTGACATCCTGAGTGAAGCAGTGGGGAACGCAACTGGCGACGGGGTCCTCACTGGGGACGGAATGACTTTGCTCCACGGCTGCTATCTGCATAAAGCAGGGGAGTCATCCACGTCAGACTGAAATGTCAGTGTGAGACGAGCGAACGGGTGTTCAGTCACCTTATAAATATGGAAGCCGATGGGGAGCAGATCAGCGTCGGCACGATCCTGGCGCAGGTTCACCTTGACGTTGAGGCCCGGCAAAATTGGCTCGTCACAAACCGTAAATGGGAAGCAAGGGTTCTGCACGTGGGATGAGAAGTTCCTGCTTCCTCCGGCAGATTTTCCTACCACCCACGAGCCCCGGAAGTGATTGCTCTCCCACTCTCCGTGTGTAGTTAACGGCAGCAGAGGTGCTGGGCTCTTCAGGGCACTAAGGAGGGCAGGTTTCATGACCATAAACAAATTCCTATTAGTACAATACAATCTCTCATTTTCACCATAATGAGGCCACCTACTAACTCGAGATATTGTTAAAAGGAAGTCAACCCAAAAATATTCTTTACAAGAATACATGTTCTATGCAGGCCCACTAGTCAAACCCTGGCATTCTGATTAATATTGCATTTGTGGAATATGAATTAAGATGCAAAATCCACCCGCTTTTAGCCATCTCAGGGGCGGCCATTTTGTCACCTGCTCTCGACTGAACGTGAAATCACAGGTGCTCAGGGCTCAGGTAACAACTAATCGTGGCTAAGCTTCAGAAAACAGGTGAGCCGCGATTGGTCGTTACCTTAGCCCCGAGCAGTTGTGATGTCATGATCAGTCGACAGAAGTGGCAAAATGGCCGCCCCCTGAGATGGCTGAAAACAGCTGGATTTTGCTGCTTAACTCATATTCCTCAAACGCAACAGTCATCAAAATGCCATGTTTAGACTAGTGAAGGCGCATAGAACATATCATTACAAATATTTTTGGGGGGTTGCCCCCTCTTTAATGAGGTAACCCCCCCAAAAAGTGCTTTTCTGGAAAAAATCAAAAGGACATTGAAAAGTAGACCTCAAACTTATGAACGGCAGCGCATGTATCTTGGCATCACCTGACGGATGAGGTAGAGGAAGAGAAGACCCTGATGAGGAAGCGGGCCTCTGCTCCTGGCTGGTAGGTGCTGGGGATCACAAGGTAGTGTCCGGGCTCCAGTAGCCCGTGGAGCACCACCTCCCTCTGGTGTGCGTGGCAGTGACTAGAAGCACATGGCGGTTGGTCCAAAGTACGGCTCAGATTAAAACGTTTCTTCTCCACCTGGCGGGAGAACAAAACGTTGACGCCAAGCCACACACGCGCGACTTTCAAACATGTGATGGCACAAACCTTCCACATGTGTAAGGCGATGGCCTGGTAGCGCTGGCGCCTCGCGTCATCCTCGAGGGCAGTGTCTGCAAATTGTCTTGGCTTCCTGTGCTGCAGCAGACACACGAGAACCTCGCCGTTGGCGCACATCTGGAGCCAGAACTTTGGGTTAGTGCCGTAGCTGCTGCTGTTTCGACTTCCGCCGGAGGAGAGGCCCTTTCGCCAGCGGCCGGGCAGGTGATGGCGGTGAGGCAGCGGGTTTCCTGTTTGAGAAATGATTGGGAAGGTCAAGTGAAATATTGTGGTACCTTGATTTATTTCTTGAATTATGTTGCGTGACCAAGTTCTTTACTCAATTTACTATAGAAATTATAATAGCAAATACATTTTCCACATTGAAAGGATTATAAACGCCCACCCAAAAAAGTTTTTTTTATAAAGCAAAACAGCATTGTATTGCAAAAAAAACCCCAGAAAATAATGAGTAACATCTGTGTAATTATAGTAGATGCTGTACTAGCTGTTTGTTGGATGTGTGCCTTTAAGGGGTGTGGCCAAGTGAGCTTCCAATAATATGTTCTATGCGGCCCCACAAGTCTAAACACGGCATTCTGATTAATATTGCGTTTCACCCATTTGTATCCATCTCAGGGGGCGGCCATTTTGTCACTTGCTGTCGACCGAAAATGACATCACATTGGCTCAGGGGTCAACTTGCAAACGTCACATGACCAAGCCCAAAAAAAAACAGGTGAGCCTCGATGGTCGTTACAGTATGTTGACTGCGCAATTGTTTGTCACTTCACTCAAACAGCGATGTACCTGAGCTGAAGCTTGCTCGTACCTCAAATGTTTGCTTGCGACATAAAAACCCCCCCCCAAAAACAACAAAAAAAAAAAACAAGCAGCAGCTTATAACTCTATAAACTCAGGAACTTATACGTCAATGTATCACTGTAAAGTACAAATAGGGACCATTGTAGTGAACAAGAGAATTACCAGTGTAGATACTTTGCAGATGTCCCTCCTCACTGATGGGATAGCCTACTGTGACATCATCAAACTGGGACAGGAATTCTGTCTCATCCAACCAGAAGTCCCCCTGGGCCGCCCTGGCTTGAATGTCCAAAGCATCGACTGAATCCAGCGAACGCCATCCCGCACCACTACATAGAAAGAGGAAGACTGAGCAAATGAGCTGACCTAAAACAAACCATGTATAAAACCGTTGAACATATCGGATTGTCGGACACAAACATTAACTGATAATCTTTCGTGTGCTCACTGCATCATCTAATGAGAGCCAATACAAGTGCTGCATATATTTAACAAACAGATTATGCAAGGGTGAGGGCGGGCTGATTCATTGGCAATTCCAAATTCTGTTGAGAGTCTTGAGGCAATTGAGGTCAAATAGAGAGCACAACTCTTTTTTTTTTTTCACCTTAAATAATTCAAATGATCATTTAGCCCTGTTGCTGTACCGGTGGTGTTTGTGCCAAAATAAAAAGGCTCACCCCTCTGTCCAGGCACCACCCCAGCAGCACCTCCCCCAGGGGTTTCTGATCCTGAACAGTCGCACTGGGCTTCCTGCCGCCGTCTTCACATCCAGCCACTCCATCACGGCCATGGCATGGTGCTGGCCCAGCTCGCTGTCTCCTAACAGCGGGTTACGCGGCCGATTAAGATGGTGCCATGAACATGTGTTCAAGGTGCAGAAAACAACACACACCTCCTGGGATGCTTTGAGTGGAGCAACTGAGCGCACAACTGGCTCTCACTGGATATATGACGTCCAGTTTCAGCCTTTTCCGCGTGGCCCGATTGCAGTTCTCCTCTTGTGTGTGCTCCGCCTCCTCTGAACCAAAGTGAGACAAGCTCCAGCTCTCTGCAAGACCCCCGGTCAGGTCCACTAAGGCCTCAGACACCTGGCCGGCCCACAGCTGCTCATAGGAGCCGTGGTGTCTGAAAAGCAAAGAGTAGAAATGGGCTAGCTGTACAATTTGATGTCGTAGCCATTTGTTGCCAGGGATGAGCAAGCGAATGATGGAATCAATGGCACCATTTTGTGCACTCCATTTTGCCTCAAACACATCCTGATGCAATTACCGGTAATCAACACTCAATTCCACACAATCAACCGACTTCGTGCATCAATTTACTAAATACAGTAAAGCTATTACGACCAACCTTAATCAAGACATACTGTACACAGCTATTTGTAAGAACTTGGGATGTAAAGGTTCATTGAAAATTGATTTAAAATAGATTTGAACTGCTTAATATATGCATCGATGTAAAAAAAAAAATTAAGAATCGATTTGCAACATCTGGTTTGTACTAACATAAATGCAGATGTCCAAAGTCAAATTTTTGATCACAAAAGGATTTGTAATGATAACAGTCAAATCTGTTGTACATTTATTTATTTTCATGTTTAGTTCCGGCGCTAACAAAACACGGATAAGACAAAAATGTAGTTAATGAAAAGTATTCATTTTCAAGGTTTTTTTGCAAAGTTGAAATTTGAGCAAAACATGGGCTTATACAAATATTTGAGACCAAAAAAAACATTGCTCTGACTGATCAATCCAGGATGGGCTGCTTTGTAATAAAAAGAACTGACCATATTTGGCCAAACCATTTCTGGACATGCTTTTTTTTTTTAATAATGCCATTATCTGGCTACTTACTTGGCATACGCCTTCTCCAGCAGAGCCACCCAGAAGGCAGAGGCGGCGTGGCAGTGTGAGAAGCAGGGAACTGAATCAACACAAGGCAGGCGGTCATCGATGGTCACGTTTGTCCAGTGTCCCTTCTCCCAAAAGTGAAAGTGAAAAGATCCTCTGTACTTGCTGTCACTCCACAAGGGCTGGTGAGGAGGAAAGACCTACAAAAAAAAAGTCGCAGTAAGACATTTAAATAAGAATCTAACACAGAAAGGCTTATTGTTCTCACAATTGTAGATTGTTTCCTGTACCTTGTCCAGAAGATGTTTGTTCTTGAGCAGCACAGAGCATGCGCACAGAAACCAACAGTCTCCCAGCAAGCCTTGCTTGGCATGGCTCAGGTGGATGTTGTCAGGGAAGACAACTGGTGACCGGCAGATCTCCTGAGAAGAGGTAAAGGAAAAATAATAATAATAACTGCAATGATAATGCGGTGATTCTCAAAATGTGGTACTGTACCACTACCAGTACGAGGGTTCTTTCTCATTGTAAAACCTTTGTACAATATTCTAATTCATCAAGATGTACCAGCACATGCAACAGTATAATTTGAAAAATGTCACCAACACCGACAATGAGGGGAAAATCCCAGTCGCGTTGCACCCCTGGACTGGGTCTGACCTGTGGACGCAGCCAAGTGATGTTGCCCTGCAGTCTGGAGATGGGCGTGGAGCTGTCACAAAACAGGGACGAGTCATCAGAGGGGAAGTCCACGTCCTCGAAGAGACCACCGCTATCACCACACACTGTCCTTTTGCCTGCCTTCATGGCTCCAACCTGCTGTATGGCGAGTCCTCTCAACCATCACCTCCTTCAAGACCATTCCACTTGCAAAATTGAACAAATAAACAACAAATTACAATTCGTGCCTTTCAAATATAGTCATTACAACGTGTCTATGTTCTCTCCAATTGCAGCTTCTAAAAGTCACCATTTGCTTGTATTATTTCCAAACATTTATTATTGTGTGTAAATGCCAAATTATGCGTTGAATGACTTACCATTTGTGTAAAGCGATAACACGCACACTATGAGTGATGTCACGTCAGTTTGTACTGGTATGTTATTCAGGCTGGTGTGCACACTAGCTTGCGACTCGTGAAACATATTTGCCCCAAGAAGCGCGAAAACCGTGGCGTTTTCACTCTCACCTGCTTCGAGCATCTTCTCCCTCGTCGCCATATCATCATAGCGGCTAACTTGCGTTAGCGTGTACGCTCGAGATGATACACCATGTCCGCACAAAATCATCTTGTTAGGATTTAGGAGTTGTTGTCATTCACGGAATTTGTACACTGTAGTGTGAATGTGTCTCAAAGAGTACAGTGTGACATCGCTAAGTGTGAACAAAATACATGAACATAAAATCACTTCCGGTCGGACAGTTCATTCAAAAGGTGCATCCTTCCTGTGCTGTTCAACACTGCTGCCACTTACTGTTGGTGTGGTGTATGACATGTACATTTCCCCCAAAAGGCATCGAAAGGAAAGGGACGTTTTACGTTTTAAGTCTAGTTGAAGTAAAAGTAAAGTCCTTTACAATTCCTATTGAGTATCCAGTATATATACTTGATTTTTTTAAAAGCAAAAACTTTTCATTATTTTCTTTATTGTGAAATTATGCAATACTCGTTTTGAATAAAGAAAAACAACTTCTCTGCATACAAAAAAAAATACAATAAAAAAATATGTTAGTATTTAATAAAAATAATTTCCGTCATTCCTTACTACATATTTCTCGCGGGAAGACAAATAATGCGGAAATCGATGATGATTGAAAAAAAATACACCTTACACCTTTTTTTCCGAAGCCGGTGGTTTTTAGGCTGGCACAGGGCACAACATATTCATCACTACATAATACTTGCAGCCGACTCCTTATTAAGGACATGCATGGGAAATATCTTGCTTCTTCACGTCTGTTACGTTCTTTCATATTAAACAACTCGAGGGTGAACAGTGTTATGAATGGGCTTCTGTGTGGTTGACATCATATAATAATAATACTGTATACTGTAATTCTCCCCAAAAAATTAAACATTATATGGCATTCTACTATGATACATGCATGCATGTTTGGCAGTAGTTTGTGTAAATGGAAATGTCAGCACTGAATTTGATTTTCTACCTGTAGCCTCCATCTGTCGAGGCCAGTGACATTTCATGACAAGCAGAACAATTAAATGCTCTTCCACTAGATGGCAGAAAGTACAATCAACCTGTTTTGCCATTCATACAGCACAGTCGTAGCACTGAGTTCAACTAAACAGACCCAGCTTTGACACAAAGTAAATTGAGACGAGATTATAATTACTTCAGTGTATATACTGCTCATGACATTTATGTTCGGTGATGTGCTGCGAGATTTTTCCAGCATAAAATCTGTGTACTGACTCAATAAAAGATGGGAGACAGTACCATGACAAATCTGAATTTGACCCGACCTCATGATTGTCCTTGCACTCGAGAAAGAAAGTGAACACTAGGTGGCGGTGGAGACACACAAGAGACATCTTTCTACTGGCATTTGTGAAAACGTGCGTGTGAATTCTTTTTTGTATGACTTGGCTGCATTTTCCTTTCACGATCCACGAACAGGTGTGAGAACCTGGAAATGTTTAATGATGTTTTGAATGTGATGTTATAAATATGTCAAATCCTCCCCATACTTCCATACTTTGCTGCTGGCACCGCCATCAAAACTGAACAAACGTTTTTTCGCCTGTCGCATGAACCCATCCCCAAATGACAGCCAGGACTCAGGAGGCACGCTCATAGCCACGGTTACATCACCTCCATTCTTCTGCACCAGCGCGCAGAGTGCTTTTTGATGAATAATACAGAGCGACTGCATGGCGAGAGAGGACGGTGGACGTTATGGCTTGGCTCGCTTGATGACAGCGGGATGAGGGCACGTACCATTAGAGAAGTCATGTACAAATACAAATACTCACAACGGAGTGTTGGAGGTGTGACTTTATTTCAAAACAGGGACACGACATAAAATAACTTGTTTAAATGAAGACGGGGGAGGAGGGTTTCTCAAACTTTGTATAAAGGCCCTTTGCAATATATAAATATTATTCAGTAGTGCTTTTCTTTCAAAATTAAGGAGACCCCCCCCCAAAAAAAACCTTTGAACAATAGTGAATACATAACAATAATAATAATAGGTTTGTTTTGATGGAAAATATGCATTTTTATGATTGACCACCAACATTTCAATAGTAGTGTATTGTATGCCATGTCATACCATAACACTAACATATATTGTGCGCCACATAAACTAATGGTAAGGATGTATCATGTTAAGAGAATGAGCTGAACAAGTTTGAGAAACCCTAGTTTACGCGCGCACACACACAGGAAACCATGTCACGGAAGTCAAGCACACACAATGGGACGTCCTCAATCGCGAAGTCCAAAATGACCCTGTTAAAAGCTACACCGGAAAGCCTATGTTACAAACCCGACTAATTCTAGCGTTTAATTTGTTCCTCTGGTCCATTACTGCCAACGTAAGACAGGCTGTTAGCATGGAGTTGAGCGAGCGCACTGTGTAATTAGCACACAAAAAAAGAGAGGGATGCAACATCTGAAGGAGAAGAGGCTCCAAATGATTACACATTCACTCTGCTTCCTTCCCCCTTGCTGCACACACAACCGCCAATTAGACGAGAGGTGGATGAGGAGCAGCCAGAAGTCTATTTGTGTCGCTATCTCTCCTGCTCCCCGAGACTCCCGGTCGAAGAACATAGAAGTGAAAAACAAGAAGGAAATAAAGGAAGAAATCACAGCCTTTTACATCCGGTTGGACGGATCTGGGCCACAGTTGCACTCATTGTTCAGTGAGCTTTTCTACACAGTCCAACCCAGCGACAGCAATGAATGTTGATTGTGACCTTTTGGGTCGGAACCACAGTGTGACTCTTGTGTGTGCGTGTGTGTGTTGCAGGGGGTGGGGGGGGGGGGGGTGCGTGCCATCAGGATTTGCATGCGCCCACTCGCCCGCCCGTCATGGCCGCGGGGCATTCTTGGCTCTTTGCTGACGTTGTCGGGGCAAACCTCGGGGCACAGTCAACGGTCGATGGTTTCTATGCGATCCATACCAAACTCACCGACAGCGTTGAATGTTCTCCGAGGCAAGCGGGACGGCGGCGCTGAACAGGATGTGGCTCAAACCACAGAGGAGGAGCGGGTTATGACTCATGCGCGCTTAAACAGGAATACAAACTAAGACACTTTATTGCATTACAGTGCTCCCCTGCTATATTGAAGATTTTTAACCAGTCGTTTTTGGCGGGGGTTTACAATATACTGTACAGTGGAATTTTGTGAGATGAAATGATAGGGTTTGGTTGAACATTTTGGTGTTTAAATATTAAATGTTTAATCCGCTTTTGTATTATGTGTCAGTTTGAGAATAAATTTCAACTGCAAGTTATAAACCGCTTGAAGCAAGCACGCTTGGCACCTTATTTGGAGAACCGAGTGAGCGGGAGAGTGAGAATGTGCTTTAAAAAAAGGTCTACTTTAAAAAGTGTGTTTTAGTAAGTTGAAATGTGTTGAACGCATGCGGAAGGGATCCATCGAAAACAATTCTGGGGTCTCGCGGATTTTTCACCAAATTTCGGGTGGGTATGGAACGCATCCCTCGTGATAAACGGGGCTTCACTGTATTGCATTACCACCACGTTACCGCCAGGATCAGAGATCTGTGAAGTCTTCAATTTCATCTTCGGAGCAAAACCGGTCGACATCTGAAAAACACACAACAAAGAAGATTGTTTTCACCATGAATTGTTACAGCAATTGTTAAATTGAGAGCATAAACTACAACCCCTAAACAGGTGAACATCATTTCAAAGCAATTTTAAAGCACCGCCTATCAAAATAAAATGCTTACAGATCATTTGATGATGAAACTGATGTACTCCAACTTTGACTCGCTGGTAATGTTGAATAACTGAAATATTTGTGGTACTTTATGGTAATTAGCTAAGGAAAAGAGTGAATGAGCTACTGTGAACTACCTCATAGATTACCAATGTATCGGTTTTTTTTGCCATTTTAATATTCATGAATTAATTATCCCTTGTAAGTGTAAAAGTTTTAATGCTGCAATGCTGTTATTGCTTCACACTTGGGATTGGCATAGCAATCGATGAATTGCTGTATAAGAATTTGTATTTTGTGATTAATAACGTCTTGAAGCAAAACCGTCTTGGGAAGTGAGTCAACATCCATGAGAGGCTACGGAACAACATTCCGACCAGAACGTTCAGAGAGAAAGTAAGAAATTCTCACATTCTATTGACAACGTTAAAACTCCATACCGACTTTTGGCAAAGTAATAATAATACAGTATGACCAATTGAAACTAGTCAATGTTTGTTGTGTGACTGGAGACGGGAAATGATCAAAATCAACATAAATGTCCTTTTCACTGGAGAGTCTTCGGAAATCTCCGCCCAATACATGTTCTGTCCTAATAAACACCATCAGGCGCGACGTCGGTCAGAATCATATTTAGAGAGCGTCATGGTTCTTATGGACGGATGAAGCCAGGAACAATGCTGCCATGTCCTGCCGCGCAGCCTGGCCTTTTCATCCGGTGAGAGCTCCTATTGTCACAAGCGGGCTTTCGCTCCGAGGGGAACAACAACTATCAGCAGTGTCACCCACCCCGCCCCGCTGACGTCAGGGTGCATGCAACGCGCGTCTCTGAGCATTTGTTACCCCTCTTTTTATCGGCTTCGGTGGCTGATGCCAATGGGAGAGGGGGGAGGGGGGCGGGGGTGAATCCATTACTCTGCTGGGGCGGGAGGCAAATGTCAACCCACAGCGCCAACATGCTCTCCGCCCCACGGATGAGAAATGCATCGCGTTATTGCTGCCATAATTCAGAAAGCCATAAAGGAGAGACAATTGGCTCTTTGAGTTACTGCTTGGGCGCACACTCTCCCTCTGTTAATACGACAGAGAAGTACATTAGCCTATAGGAAGCTGCATTTATGGTAAATAAAATATTAGTGTAAAACACTAACTGCCTGCCGGATGAAAGAAGGTTTTCATTACCTCCGCCGAGCACGGAGGCAGAAAGGAGAGTGGCATTGTTTTCCATCGTTAGTTAATTGCTGCAAAAAATTAGCAGTGTCGTGTCAAAACTTGACTGCAATTTTTCCATTCCAATGTTGAGAGGTGGCAGAGCAATTTTTGCGTCCCAGTCCAGCATAGAGTAAATGAACAATCACGCCTTCGCCTTACTTTGTTGAAAGTCGCTGTTGCGGCTTCATCTGCGGTACCTTAGCTTTTATAAACGTATGTATGAATGTATGTACGGACAGCGGTTACAGTGTTTCGAGGGCGGGGATCATAGCTAGCCCAGCATAAATGGGGGAGGCCAAACTGTGGGGCTGCAGCCTTACAATCCAGAGCTCGTATCGCACACTCACACAGACCGCACATGTACACACACACACACACACTTAAATGCTATATTGATGGAGGGAGATAATCTTTTGAAATAGCAGATAATTGCACCATATGGCGAGCAGGCGGGCCACTCCTGCCACAGCCCATCACTGACAAACCACCATGCAGCTTGCCGGTGCTATACTCGTCTATCAAGTGCGGCACCAGCAAACTTTTCTCTCTTCCCCGGGCAAGCCACTCCAGGCGAGCGACAAAAGCGGTTTGGGAAGAAGTGGGCGGGAAGAGGCGTCAGCTGCTAGACAAAATAAAAAAGGTTCTTTTTGTTCCCAACAATAAGCGATCTTTGGAGCGCTTCCGCAGCTGCAGCCAGATAGGCTTTCATTCGCAACTACTCCTTTCCTCAACCGGGAGGAGATTTAATGTGGATGATAACATTCAGGGGGATTAGAATCATCTTCCAGCGAGAAACGGGGACACAAGTGGGAATTAGCAAAAAAGAAACCGTTTGTAGCACTGTGGGAGTGGAATGAGACCGTGTGCAAGTAGGCAAATCCTTCT
Source organism: Filicampus tigris (assembly GCF_054856515.1). NCBI lineage: Eukaryota > Metazoa > Chordata > Actinopteri > Syngnathiformes > Syngnathidae > Filicampus > Filicampus tigris. Next base: position 19,463,031 of record NC_141226.1, on the reverse strand, counting down.
TCATAGAGTGGAAAACAATCTGTACCGCGGCACTGCTTTACTTCCAATTTGTCCTAATTTCCTATTTATTTTAGTTTCAGGTAACTGTAAGTAGTAATCCTGAAGTCTCTTAAAACTCTGATGACCAATGTTCCAAGTTTTTGTTCGACTTTTCCCCCGGATCATTTTGCTTGAGCTCGTTGTCCCACTTTGGTGCATTTGACTTCAGAGGTTCCACCGCATTACTTAAATGAATGATTTTCATTTCAAGCAATGTCAAGGTGATAAATATCTGGAGTGACTTTCGGAAATCCAAAAATGTACTTCCTCAAAGGGTGCGGCCATGGCCAAGGGGGTGGGAAGGACCGGGGTGCGCGTTGTTTGTCTCTGGGGTGGTCTGATGCAGAAGAGGGCGAGGTTTTCAATGTAGCGCCATGTCCAGTATATACTGTACATTTGCACTTAATGACTACCAGACCTGCAGATTGCCTCAGGGGGCCTCATACGGCCCCCTCACCCTCCCTCACAAAATGCCTACACAAGCATATGCTTCATTTTAAAGGCGGGACGTTGTCTAAATGCGCCTGAGCTGCTGCTCCCAGTGAAAATAGAACATAAGCCACAGTTTTCATAAAAGACGACCTAAATATTCTAAGTATGTGAAGTAATTACAGTCTGCGGTTCCTTTCATCCATATGTAGCTCTGGCTGCACACCCTAAGGCAAAACTGCACAAAGACTTAGCCTAGCCTGACCCATAGTACAAAAACGACCAGGAAAAAAAGGAACATCAGTCAAATTGTAAAATGATAAAAGTACAAAAACACAAAGCCTAAATGCTGAAGTGGGGTACGAACATACCAATAATCAGACCCGGTTTCGTCACTTTCTTTTCTTCTCTTCGGATCAGTTAGAAAAGGTCAGATTGTCGGATGTCTCTAAAACAGTGGTACTTTTTACACCAAGTGCCACCTAAAAAAAGATTTAAGTACAATTTACCATTAAAAAAACAAGAGGCAAAAGGCAGAGGTTATGTTTGTAAAATTTACAATATCAATATTTGATATTGTTAACCACTGTAACATTATGAACAGTATGAATTACCAGACAAGCTAACAGTTAGCCTAGCTTCTTCTATTTCTTCTTTTTGCTGTCCCTCACAGGCCAGTCTTGGGACAAGAAAGCTCAAAGAAAAGTTTTGCCTACACAGTTGTTAGGCTACTTTAGATAAGATAGCGGTTAGCTTAAATCCTTCCATTTCTTCTACTACTTGTATTACTCTTTTCACGAATCACCACGCTGCCTCTCAAAGGGCAGTCTTGGTACTACGATTGACATTGTATGCAGTGTTGGTTATCTCAAGTGCAGCGCAAACTATAAGAGCAGCAAGTACACACTTATCTATTTTTCTCATCCTGTGTGAAGTTTCTCACTATATAAAAAAAAAAATCTGTCACAGTGTTAAAAATATTTATCCCGCTAAAGGGGACAAATGAACGTTGCGAGACACATTGTAACACAAGGTGCGGAGTGTGCTCAACAAGTGCGACGACAAAGGCTGGTGCCTTGGGACTGATTGGCAGGGTGGGGTCACCGGGTGACCCCCGACCTTTTTAACCCGTGAGGAATGCTGTCGTGCTGGTGCGCGTATTGTTCCTGCCTCCCCGAGGAGACTCGGCCATGCATCAGATGGATGTGAACATAGACCGTTCCTGAGAGCTTCTTCGTCTTCTTCTTCTTGAACGCCCCATAAAAAAAGCATCTCTTTCTTTTGCCGTAATCCTTCCTTTTCTGCTCTTCACCCCCAGATTTGCACTAACAAAAGTTATCAACAAGTCTGAGAGTGGGCTGTTGTTGTGCGTTTCGTGTGCACATGCATGCAGAAAGGTCACTGACCTTTTTTTTTTTTTTTTTTTTTTTCTTTTTAAAGGGAACCCAGAATGCAGATGAAAGTGCTGAGAAACCTTCAGGCGCCGTGATGTGTTGCCAGAGGAAGTCAGTGGTGCGAGAGAGGAGGCTGACAGACGACAGAGGCAGACAGACAATTACCGACCAGGTATGTCTACCCATCTAGGGCTGGTCAGAGGAAATGGAAGAATTTATGATGTCATAAAAAAGTGGCAGTAGAGAGGTGCCGGAGAACAGGTTGTCTCTGGAGCTGGAGCCATAAAAAGACTCCTGCGGTTTCCGCTCCCCCCCCCCGATGACCACATGAGATGATAACAGTCCGCCGGAGCGCCAGTAGCTCAGTGCAGAGTGCATAATTCAACAGGGAGCATGTGATAATGTAGGGCAAGGATTGATAGGGATTCTTAACACTCAAATCTTCTATCATCTATCACAGAATAAACTACAGTTACAGTCTGTAGTGCAATCCTTCGCCTTCGCTTTCATAGATGCCCACACCTGATTCCTGTAATTAAGTTTTAGGCTTTATCCAATGAGACACAAAAAGCAAAACCTTCAAAGCACACAAATCTGGGATCTGCGCCCGTATTCAGATCCAAACCGAACGTGCTCCAAATTTCCCACAATTTTCTTGCCAAATTCAGTTGACTGCGTCGTTGCATCGTGCAGGTGAAAACGTAAGCTTTCATCTTTTAAACATATTTTTTTACATCCCATTTACTAGCATTACTATTCAAAACATACGACGGAATACAGCATATTTTCTGAAATTCTCAGATTTTAATGGCCAATTTCACACGTAATCAATATTAACATACTTGCATGAAAGGACCATTTTATTAAATCATCCTTATACGGGCGCCATTTTTAACTTAACTTACCGTCACAATATCAGTAAAAAAACAAAAAACAAAACAAAAAAAAAAACAATGTCCTTGCTAAATATTGTGTTTTTTTCCTGTCTGTGTAGATTCTCAGTCATCTGCGTCATGGAAATCGGCAAACTTTGAACTGAGGCTTCGGACTCTTCTTGTTATGTTTTTCTTTTTTTCCCCAAAAGTTCAAAAATGACATGGGCAATTTTGCTATTAGGCTAACAAGATGTACCTCCTGTATTTTATATTGAAACACATCTGTCAATAAAAAATAAGTGCAAAGTGACTTGTCGAAGACCCTGTGTTAAATTACTTTAAAAAGAAACAATTACTATCAACAATTACCGCTTGTATTCATTTGCTTTTGTCTCATTAAGATAGCAACAACTCAATCTTGCTCCAGGTTTAAGGAAAAAGGCTATATGAAAATGCTCTGTAAGTGATGTCAATTACCCCACTGCGAGGACACACTAACTCATATACACACCGGCGCGCTTTCTACTCAGAGAAGTTTCTAAAAAAAAAAAAAAAAAAAAAAAAGAGAGAGAGAAAAAAGAGAAAGGTGGTTATTTGCTCTCCAGCCTCGCTAAGGAGGGCTCCCATTGTAAAAAGGAGTGGCTGCACACCCCCTTTTCCTTTCATCCCTCTGCTGGAGGCACGCTGCCTTTGTCTCCCGGAGGACTGAACAAGCCAGCTCTCCGTTATGCCACACTGGTCAAATACCTGGGAACTACCATCGGCCCAGTGGGGAAAAAAGGACAAGTAGGAGGAGGAGGAAGCGGGACCGTAAGAGACGTGGAAGGGGGTGGGGTGTAAGGTGCGAGTTTGTGCGAGACTGGACGGCGAAAAGGGATACAAGCTGTTATTACATCTCCAATAGGAAGGAGGAACGAAGAGCACCTGCAACCAAACAACTATTACAACCAACATGTTTAGATTTTGCCCCCCCCCAAAAAAATATATCACCACCAACATCTGCTTTTTTTTTTAAAGTTTTGTCTGTTATTTGAGAAAAGTAGAAACCGTGCGGGTAATTAGGATCCTGCATCCCCCCCCCTTCCCCAACCCGCCACACACTCTCATGCCAACTCAGCAGTACAGCGCCACTTCCTGTACATGAGGGACCGTACAGGGGTGAAGTGAGTTGAAGTCCTCCCCAAAGCGACCGCAGCGAGCCCCGATGTAAAGCTTAACGTTTCCAGTCTGCACAGGCAGTGTGGGCAGACAGACCTCTCTGTCACACCTCATAAAGCAGAGCTCAAGCAGCAGGCTTGTTTGAACCCGGGGGGCAGAGGGGGGGCGGGCGTGAGTTTGGCCGAGGGGCTGTTGGTGCAGGGGGCAGATAAGGCAAAAAAAAAAAAAAATGGACAAAAAAGGAAGAAAATAACAAGATGTTCAAGCTTCCACGTTGCACACAGAAAGATGAAAAAATTCCTGCGTTAAGGCTTTAATTGTATCCTCATTTCAAGTCTGTGTCTAATTGTCAAGAGGAGAACGAGGAGCCATCCGTTTATTTTCAAACAGTCCACAAAGAATGCCTGTCATTTCCTGGCGTTCCCCACTTCCATATGAAAGCCCCCCTTTCCTTGAGGAACAATGTGAAAGATTCCCAAATTTCCACGGGGAGTTTCTTGCGTGACCGCATAATAGCGAGCGTGTTGCGACAGGGCCCGAGAGCGCCCGCCTGCGCGCGGACAGAGCTACGCCGCGCCGTGATTAAAGCTGCCGCGGCGTCTCGTAACAACCTGAGAATGTCGGGCGACTTTTATTGGGCACGGACGCGGACCGAAAACCGAGAGCAGATGTTCCAAGTTTAACGGCTTTCGCTCACCTCCCGACCGACGGGCCCCTGAGTCGCGGGGAAATCACACAACCCACGGCGTAAGAGTTTCTTAATTAAGCTAAAGGAGCGCCGGTTCAAATGTCAAACTCTGTTAGGCCCTTGAAAGCCACCTGGCTTGACCCTGGCAGACTTGAGCCTGTGGCTAGACATAAGGTCGGAGGTCAGCCACTCATCTACATGGGCAGTATGCCACGACGCCTAAGGCGGGGCACGCGGGGGAGGGGGGAGGTCTCCATTACCTAACTTTTCCATTTACACAGGGAAGCACTAAACACACATATGGACACGGATTCCTGTGAACTCGTTGACCGTCTGACATAATTTACCTGTGAGGGCCCTCGCGCCATCCAAGTGGTCTTTGTTAGTGGCCGCCCCACGCATGCCTGCCTTTTGGGGTCCCTGGATGAAGTCTGGCATGGGAAAAATAGAAAAAGAAAAACTCAAGTTTGAGGTCTATTTCCCCTTTTGGTTCATGCATCCCACCGGGCGTCTTTGCTTTGCAGTGTTCTGTTGCTATATTGCGGGTCATCGCTTGCGTGCCTTCGATATCATTTCTGCGCTTTTACAGGATGCTTACTTACTGTAATGTCCTCACATGTAGGAAAGGAGAGCCATAGACGTCTGTGCTTTTGTCAGCCATTTATTGAACGTCATGAGAACACAAACACACTCACGCGGGAGCTGCTGTCGATCTCAGCTCACACCCCGACACTCGCGCGCGGATGTCACATGCTACTGCACCATGCCGCACCTCTTAAAGGCACATAATACACTGATACTATGTATAAAAGTGCAAACAATAAATCAAATATCTTCAGGGCAGATCATTTTTTTAGAGCCCCCAACTGGAACAGTCCCTTTCGTTTTACTTTAGACCAGTTCTTCTCAATTATTTTCTGTTACCTATAGATAGTATGATTTGCCTTTGAAATTGTTAAAAGTACGCCTCTGCATTACATTGACTGTACCCTTATTGAGATTAAAGAAAAGAAAAAAGAAAGAAATATATCCATCCACTATCAAAACCGGGATCAACTTAAAACAAATAATAACTGTACTAACATTGTTTTGTAGTCTCTCTCTGCCTTTCCTTTCATCCCTGTTTAATATTATCCATGGTGTCGCTTAAGGGTGTGTTGGCTGCGCTTCATAGCGCCTGCTCTGTGCTAATGTACACATGGTCGGTGCCAGAAAACCCGACACCTTAGAGTTAATACTCCCTTGTGCACACTCTGACAATGAGACCGCCACCTACTGGAGTGGGTGTGTAATTACACGTTATTCTAGTACGGCAAAAAACCAAAAAAAAGTGTCTCTGGGGCCACACATGCCCTCCCTGGCATGGGACTGTTCCTCACCATTTTCACTTTAGACAATAGATGACATTTTACGTTAAACGTAAGCTCTGTACTTTTGATCGACCTCCCTCACACTGTGTTTGTTTCTCGCGCTGGTTGCACTCTGGATTGTAGCGTGAAATAACGGCATTTGCGCCGCCGCTGGGCGTATTGAATGGCATTACATAGCATTATCGCACAATATTTGGTGGAAATGCTGGAGGCACTACTAGGGGTACAAATGGCTGAGACCAAAACATAACAGAGTATATCTGACTGACACGATTGCCTCGCGCATTTCTTGCTAGTACGTTTTTATCAACAACCGCAAAAAAGAATTTTAACTTGCATTTGACGGGAGTTAAAGTGCCTTGTCTTGCTTGTCTTGTTTTTGTTATCACCGTGGATCGGTTGAGCCGGCTCCACACGCATCTCGAAAGTCTAAAGTGGAAGTCAACCCAATCATTTGTTTTCAAGAATATGTCCTATGCAGGCCAACTAGTTGAAACAAGGCATTCTGATTAATATTGCGTTTGTGGAAAAGGAGTTAAGCAGCAAAAGCCATCCGTTTTTTGCCATCTCAGGGGCCGGCCATTTTGTCACTTCTGTCGACTGAAAATGACATCACAGTTGCTTGGTCCTTAGCTGAGCCCTGAGCAACTGTGATGTCATTTTCAGTCGACAGAATTGACAAAATAACTGCATAGAACATATTCTTGAAAAAAAAAAAGGTTGGGTTGACTTCCACTTTAAGAACCTTTAGTATTGTATTTTCTATCATTTTCTTGGGCTTGCAATTTCGTGCTCACATACCGTATGTTTACAGTCTGTTCAAATTTTCAAAGGGTAAAACTAAAAAGAAAAAAATGCCCTCTTTATTGCAGGTTTTCACCTATTGTAGGTGGGGCTAGAACATATCCCCCGCAATAAAGGCGGTTTCACAGTACACCTCGTCCAGTTGACTCTGAAATAATTCATTTAAGCTTTAGTGCCTGAAAAGTCTGAGGGAAGGGGCTGGGGAAACGATGTTTTTCTTCCTTCTCATGCATGTGTTCAATAGTTGATTGCAGCAGGAAGTGGATCTGCTGGGACTCATGCGATGAGACTCCCTGATGCAAACAACATTAGATTTTCACGAGCCGGAGCGGCAGGAAGGTTTGCGGAAACAACTGCGGCGGCCTGCGCTTCAGAGCCTCTCAGCTGGATGAAACTCCTCGCACGTGATAATGGGCTACATTGGAGTTAGCATCATTGCTGCAGCGGGTGGGGACAGGATACGCCAGCATCCACCCGTGACCCCAAACTGTATTAAAACAGATGTGCGCTAGAACATCCGCTGTGCTCCAGCAGGGGTCTTTGCCATGTCTATCTACAGCGGAACCTCCAACATTGAACGCCAAGAAATTGTTCATCCAAATTTTCCTAACGTTCAAACCATGATCATGCTCGGTGGGCATCTCAAGAAGTGTTTCCCTACCTTTGTTGAGGCAAGGCACATGGTTTATTTTACATTAGGATCAGCACATGACTAAAATGCCACTAATTATATACAGTACAACTGTATATGATTAAATCATGATATATGTACATACAAGTTCATTGTATGCCATCTAGTGGAAGAACATTTTATTGTTCGGCCTGTCACTATACGTTGCTGGCATAGATAGATAAACAAATATGAATTATTTGTAGTAAATAGCTAATAATTTTTCGGACCAATTAAATGAAATTGGATGATTGGAACGAGTGTAGCAATAATGTCCAGAGGAGGAAAAGTGCGATGACAACCATCAAATCGGAAATTTAACTTCAACATAGATCTAGCTTCTCCATACAAGAGCAATGTAATTCATATAAACTACATAGTAAAACATAAAATTAATTTTACCAAGTAATTGCTACTGTAAATGTACTTTTATATTACCCTTATCAATTCTGCAGTACCTACAAAACGCCACTAGGTGATAAAATCAGAAAATTCCTCTTTCCATTATGCGTCTTCAACTGGGTGAGTCGTTGTACTTTACTTCAGTTGTATTACACAGTTGGTAACTTCTCTTTTGGCTGAGTTATGACAGTTAGGAGTCAATACAAGTTTATGAGGACAGAATATAATAATTCACTTTACATTATTTCCTATGTGAACAAAAATGTTGAGAACAACATGGAAGTCAACCAGCGCATTGGACTTTCCACTGCAATTAACCCAGTTGTGTTTTTTTTTCCTTGTGCCGTTCGGCACGCTAACTTAAAAGGAAGGGTTTTATTCTCACTCAACGCCAACATAGTGTCGTTTCATTAAATCACGCTGTGTTCAATGCACTGTCTAATGCAATGCCGCACTAAGTGTCTAGACCTACTATATTCCAGATGGCAGAAGAATTTATGGACACTGCCTCATTAACTGTAAGGCATATTAGTGCTGAGAGACAAGGCCATTTAAAAAAAAAGGAAGCTGTGTTGCTGATGATTGCAAAGTGGACGCCCTGTTAAAAAAAAATGGCAGTCGAGCCTTTTCAGTGTTTTCGGATGCGCAAAGACACTTTGTTCAGCTCCATTTTTGTCCTCAGACGTTGCTGCATTATTGCAGGATACAATTCATTCCGTGGTTAATATTTGAGAACATTTAACACAGCAGTAGTATTCTTGCACGGTTATAGCGAGACACACCATGCGTCATGGCGTGGTCATAGACGGGTGGTGGCTCTCAGTGATCGCTGTCTGCTGTTCAGGTGTGTGTGTGTGTGTGTGTGTGTGCGTCTCTCTCCCTCTCTCTCTCTACGTGTGTGTGTTTGTGTGTGTGTGTGTGTGTGTGTGAGAGAGAGAGAGCAAGAGAGAAAAAGAGAGAACGAGAGAGAGACAGAGAAAGAGAGAGAGAGATTTTCCCCCTCTTAGCAGAGTGGGGTGCTGCTATAATGTCGATACAATGACAGATGGTCCGCACAAAGCCGGCGCGCATTGTTCAAGATGAAAAATAATAGCCTCCATTTATCAGCCGTTCGCGCACTTGGACACTCGAAGGGAAGCACGGGAGTGAAAATTAATCAAAGTTAACACTCTTCGGAAAAACTTTACACGCATGCATCTCTTCTTCAACATGCACCACGCGTGGACGCTTCTCCGGAAGCATCGGAGAAGTTGCAGCGTGGCTTATTAAATGTCTGATATTTTCCACACAGTCGCGCGTTCGCGCTTATTAAACGATATAGATTTAGATATTTTTTTTCTGCTGTTTTTTCTAAAGTAATAATAATAATATTTTTTTAAAAATCCCACACTTATGCGCCACATTCCACAACAATTTGACCACAACCTAATTTTCCATATCCCACTAGAGTCATGTGCACATACTCACGCCGATCGTCCAAACGAGCACAATGTCCTCCACGTTCCACGAGTGACGATTCTCAGCCTTCTCCGTCCGGGAGCAACTCCACACCGAATGAGCGCTGGTGCCCGAAATCCACGCATGACGTCTACTTCGGTGGCTCAAGAAAAAGGGGAGGGCATCCGGTTCGCACGGATCACCAGGAGCAACGCGATAGGCTGGCGGGGACATAGCTTGACAAGACGCGCGATTCCCATTGGATGTCCGGGCGCAAGGGGGGCGGGGTCAACTCCTGTATTATTCAGGGGAAAAGCGGGTGGGGAGAGAAGGAGGACACTCGGTTAGCGTGCCCATGTATGTCTGCAGACAATAGCCTGCCTCATACACATTTACACAAATAGAAGCATCACACACACAGCATGTGTATAGTTGTTATTTAATGTGTAAATCCAATATTCAGTTTTTCTTTCTGCAAATATAAGACATAAAAACTACAAAAACAAAAGGACATTTTCAAATCAAAATGCCCTTTAAAAATGTGGTGGACTAACCCCTTTCCACATGTCTATAAATAAATCAAATAGCCGCATTAAAAGCATTCAAACATAAAGTGTGTGTGGCTGTTATGACGCTTGAAGTGCAGAATTGTCCGCACAGGAGTAAGGGAGGAAATGGTGCATGGATAATTCTCTCTTCAGATCCTCTAGTGAGAGAAAAGCTCTGAGCTTTTTTTTTTTTCTCCTTTTTTTCATGTTCCTCTTCGCACATCGGTGCTGAAGCTGTATGTGTGGATGCAGTCCCAGGCCAGCCCATTTAAGGAATTTTTCCCCCATTTGCAATGCCGTGAATTAAAAGCTCAATCTACCCACTGTTGAGGGGTGATTACAGTTCTGTCACCTTTAACCTTCAGGCCTCATGAAGCAGCACAAAGCGGGTAAGTGTGAGGAGACGTCCCATCTTTTCTGACGCGTATCCATGGTGATGGAACCCATCTATCCAAACATCACCTGTGGGGCAAGGAAGCACGTGGAAGCTGACCCCAAGGACTGCAATGAGGCCTTTTTGGGGGGAGGAGATGCTAAAAAGGTTGCTAAAGTGTCTCAACAAAAAAGGGCGCATCATTTGAGGATTGTGTGAGTTTGACAGAAAATTTGCATAACGGGTGGGAATGATGCGCTCAGATCTACAGCAACTAGATTTTTTTTCCCACAGCAGTCTATTTTCAAACATCCAAAAGAGAGGAAAAGCCTTTCAAGATCCTTTTCTCTCGCTCTTCTTAATTTAGACACAGTCTCAAAAAAAAAAAAAAAAAAATCACATTGTGTACAAATTCCACATTTGGTCACGTTCGTGTTGTCCTTCAATTTACAGGTTGCATCCTGTCACAATGTGTGACGTCGGCACACTGATTTCAAACAATATCAAAGGACTAACTCCGCATGTATGTTTCATTTTTTGTCCTCGTCCTTTTGTGACACTTCTGCTAAAATACAGGAGTCAAACTCCGGTCCTCGAGGGCCGGTATCGTGCGAGTTTTATATGGTTCGCTCCTCCAACACACCTAATTCAAATAATCAGCTCATCAGCAAGCTCTGCAGGAGCCTGGTAACGATCCTGCCCTCGAGGACGAGAGTTTGTCACCTGTGTGCTAAAAGAACTGCAAGATAAAGAAGGTAAGAAGAGAAGAAGAAGAAACACTCAAAGTACGCCGATGGTGTGGGAATGGCTTCGAGCACATCTAACCATAGAGTTGGAGGAACAGCCAGCCGCAGCCTACATGTCATCAAAGAGTCATCCGTCCTCCCTGCTTTTCCAGCTGCTCAAGAACAACCGGAGCAATGCTTGGCGCTAAGCTAATTTGCTCCGCAGCAGCTATGAGCTGCATCTGGCTAGCTAGCGTGGCTAAACCAGGGCCCGACAAATCCTCTAAGTCACTAATCCTCGACCTTTGTGATGGCAAATAAGCGACACTTCTGGCAAGTATCGTTATCACTCAAGGAGAACGAAGAGTAGCTAATCATACGACACACAACAACAAAGGAAGACAGAGAATCCATTTTTTTTACAAACCCCCCAAATTCTTGAGAAAATTCGGGTAGACATTCATTATACAGAATGTTCTCTATGGAGAATGCGGGGGGGGGGGTCCAATCATATTTCAGGGAGGCCTGTATTCTACCATTATCATTTTTACACTTTTAGTGTGTATAGCTTATATTGTGATATATACCTTTAATGTGAATCTATCCAATTTATACCCTGATATGACTTTCAGGCCACATCGTCAAGCCCTACTCGAAGTTGCAGTGAAGAAGCAATCTCATTGAAAGGCGTACTACTACTTTTAGCACTGTGTGTGCTACTTCTTGCTTTGCTCTTTCCTTGATAGGACTCTCACACGACAGTAAAAGGACTTTTGATTGGGATGTGCTTTGACTGGTGCTTTAAAGGGTAAGTCAACGCAAACATTTTTTTTTCAAGAATATGTACCATGCAAGCCCACTAATTGTAACAGGGGATTCTGATAAATATTGCGTTTGTGGAATAAGTGTTAATCCACTCGTTTTTATCCATCTCTGGGGGCGCCCATTTTGTCTTCTGTCGACTGAAAATGACATCACAACTGCTCACAATGACCAATCACGACTCAGATTCAGAAAACAGGTCAGCCGCGATTGGGAGCAGTTGTGATATCATTTTCAGTCGACAGAAGACAAAATGGCTGACCCCAGAGATGGCTAAAAACGAGTGCATTTTGCTGCTTAATTTATATTCCACAAACGCAAAATTAACCAGAATGCAGTGTTTCAACTAGCGGGCCTGCTGGGAACATATTCTTGAAAAAAATATGTTTGTGTTGACTTTCGCTTTAAGAGTTTGAGTCCATCTGTTGTGCTATGTTTGACAAGGAGCATCGTGTGAAGCCCAAGGCTGCTACATTAGCTTGTTGTGCTAGCCACGACCACTTCGCCATCGGCTGGCCATATGCTTGTCACATGTCATCAAACAGTGTTATATGTGTATATGTTAACATTATACATCACATCGATGGTTGGTTTCATTTTACCTCCACACACAAGACACATTTTGTGTTTCCAGTGCACCTTTGTAGTTGCACGAATGCAGCATGTCTAATTCACAGGTAACATGACCTCTTTAGTTTAAGTGAGGCACACATATCAATTTTTAACATCTCAACGTTCCCCCCTCCCCCCAAATGTGAGCGACCACACACAAGACGAGGGGGAAAAAAAACCCAAATGTGTGCTTACTGTTCTTATAGTGTGTGGTGTACTCAGCATGACAACAAAGTACACCACACACACATCAAGACACATGCGCCAACCACACACTGAGCAACGCAGCCCAAAAGGACTGAGGTGGACCACAGTGAAAAAAAATTCCAGTTGACGACTCTTCGCCTCACACGGAGCGACTGAGTACCGATCATCGACCAAACTGCCGTCCTGTATCGGGTTTTGAGGCTCACCATAAAATATACCGTACTGTTATTTTTTATTGAACCACAAAAACATGGCACTATTGTAAAGAAAGAAGTCAATACCCACAACAAAAAAGGAGAGTGCGTGGATATTTTGAGAGGCTGTTGGCAATCGGCAATCGCCCCATTTGCACCTGTGCGTTTTGGCGTCAGACTCTCCTCGCTTTCCTGCCCAGCCACGACCAAATACATATGAAATTATACATGTTGTTAAATATAATTGTAAAACGTAATTTATATCCTGTATTGGTCCAGCTTGGCGACGCTGTGGCAGCCACCGTCCAGCTGGGTCTCGCTTATGCTAACCCAGGAACACTTTATTTTTGGTTTGCCAGAGCTCATGTGTAATCTTGATTGGCTGTTACATATGCGACGTTGCGACACCCTTCAGTGGTGCTGCAAATATTGAATCGCAGCAAAACCAGTTGTCGACATTGAGCTATGATGAAAATGAGTTGCCGAACTATGCTTGGTGGGCAGCGGACCGTGAGACATCGGAAAACAGCGAAGACTTTGATCGGAAGTGGGCAAAATGTTCATTTTCGTCCTGATAATCGGTATGTGTGCACCTCGCTTCAATTGAGTCGTGTTTCTACAAATACTCGCCTTCTAATCTAGCAAGACTTCCCACAATATGAAAGTCACAACATGCCGCTAATGCAGCTCCCTCACTAAAAGACGTCAGATTTTTCTTGCTTATTTTTCTCCATTCTTTGCCCACTCAATCGGGGCACCAGTGGCCGGGGAGAAGAGGAAAATTGTAAGTGCCATCATTGCGTAATCACTACTTACCTCCCAAAGGCTCATTATAATGTGATCAAGGTTTCGTCAAAATAACACGTGGACCCGCAATACCGTGGGTCCACCGGTTTGTGAGTGAATTATATTTTGGACAAAAGGCCAAATGTTTGCATGTTTGACACTGGGCTGAGTAATATTGAGTGTATCTATTCTCATGAGCAATTACGTGTCTAAGCCAACACCAACGGAAATGTCCGACACGCCACTTCCTGACCAACTTATTAAGTGTTGGTTTAAACGCGCTGTGCCTTAGAAGAGTGACATCTCCAGCTGCGCCAGTAATGAGCTGTCAGACATGTTGTCATCTGCGATGGAAAGCGCAAGCAGCTACTCAAAATTTATGCAAATTATGCGTGAGGAAAAAAAAACGGTTTAAAGAAATAGCTCCATGTATATTTGGGGAAATCCTCTCAAGAGTTTTAATGCAGAAATTTTTGAGTTGTTGATGAATACCACTTGACCACTGACAGAAAGGCGAGGACGATTCCGTTCCTAGAGGTATTATGGTATCGCAGCCAATACTTTTATTACTGACTCCAAGATAAAGGCTTGTACTTTTTGCAACAATATGTGGGGAATGGTAAAAAGTAAAAAACATCAGTAAGTAATTTGAAGCGTTAATATTCAATATACGTACAATAAAAGACTCCCGCGCACAGTCACTCTGTAATGTTCCTGACCGAATTTTAAAAATAGGGGAAATTACTGTATTTTCTGGACTAGAAGGCGCACCTTTATATAAGCCGCACCCACTCTATTAAAAATATAATAATAATAATGAAAAAACGATATATAAGCCGCACCTATCTATGTTGAAAAATGAGATATTTCCTGCATAAACTTTTACATTGATTTTTTTTCTTAGTTTTGATTTCTAATTCCGGTTAGAGCGCCCCTAGCGGTGGAAGAAAAATCCACGGAATAGCCTCACTTTTATATAAGCCGCATGGTTCAAAACCTAGGGAAAAAGTAGCGGCTCATAGTCCGGAAAATACGCTAACATAAATTGTTCAAGAAGTGAATTTCTACAAGTTGGCAACACTGGATCGGTGCCTTTGCCCCTCCACAGTACCTATACTCATCTGTACGCACTACTGACGCATTTTCGTAAATACATGCAGAATTGTTTCAAAATTTCTTGTGCTATATCATCCACTTCTCCAAGGACGCAAATAAACGTGGCCTCCATACAGTTTTATGTTTACTTGATGGTCCAGAAAACCATCATATTATTGTAACATGCGCTCGCTCCTTCAGCTAATTGCAAACCACAGCGTGAGCTCCTCGTGTCGCCTTATCGACAAGAGTGGAACCCCGCTCACCAACGCCACGTCAGCGCCAATCCTGCATCCAATTCTGCCACCTCGCCAACCTCCCGGTGGGTCTCATTCTCGTCGGTTGCCAGAAGCAAATGCTCCATCGCAATTAATCAGTGAAATTGTAATGGAACGCTTCCCTTCAGGATGAGGCCCATCGCGGAGGGGGCCGCAGTCAGCGCCGTCGGTGAAGCTGCTTTGATTACTTGAATACACTCTCAGCTTTGGAGTCACTGCAGATGTCTGCTAATTGTGATGATTATGGCGAACGGAGGGGGGTAGGAATATGCAATGAATTTCCCATTGCTGACATCCTTTGGTTAGAAGCATCTGCTGTACGAGCAGAGCATCCGCAGTGTTTGGAGATGGACAAAAGTGACAAAGGGATTCTGGAAGGGCGTCCATTGGAAATGCCAAATGCAGCCAGAGTGGGTGCATTTATTTTTGTAGAAACACTAAGTTCCTTTTGGACTCCTGATTTCCCTTGTGCCGAACTGGACGGACGTCTTAATAACCTTTATACCTTATTCATTCATTGGCCAGAATTTGGGTCTGAGGAATTTGCAAAATAATCAACAGCCGCCTCCATGTTTAGACCTTTGATTGAACTGTGGAAACATTTTCCTTATAAATAAAAAAAAAAAAACAGCCTTGGGATGCATGTCAGACGAATTTCTAATTTTTCACGATACGAGCCGTCGTTTGGCCGATTTTTTCTTTGACTTGCTCGCAATAATTTGAGATACAAGCGCTACATGTATAGTGGCAGTGAACTCAACTCAACTCATTTCACAACAAGCAGCAGATTGGCCAGGAGTGAATAATTCTTTGATTGCAACTCCCAGTTGAGGTATGCTGTCAAACTAAACACAAATGTAACATAATTACAATGTGTATTTAAAACAACCTGCTGTAGTTGGCTAACAAATATCATCAGTGTTGCGGTGTTATAAGCAACAGATATTTGAACACAAATGGGGGCGCAACACCTAGATAGATTTAAAAAAAAAAAATCCATACGTTTGCATCATACTCCCCCCATGAGGCCAAGGTGCGCACTACAGAAGGAGCAGCACAATGTTCATTGAATTGAAGCAAAAAAAAGTGGCAAATTTATGTTGCAGGGCTGCAGATAACGATTATTTTCAAAATCAATTAATCCATCATAATTTTGCCTGTTAATCAATTAAATCAGCAAAAACAAGTTTTAATTTCCATCCCTTTACTAAAAACAGGACATTATTTACAGCTGAAAAAATAGACAAACAGATGAATGATTATTCAGAGAGTTACAACTAGTTGTCAATTAATCGTTTCAGTTCTACTTATGCCATTATTGTGTGTCTTTAAAAAGTACAGTACAATGTTATAGAATGCTATTTTTCTTCAAAAAAAACCACAACAATTTTTTTCATAATTGGGGGCGAGGCTGTGAGGGATTAATGAAATTTCCATTCATTTCAATACAATTGAGATATGAGTGTCTTCAGTAACAAGCTTGGTCAACGAAGGAATTCAACTCATACCTCAAGGCGCCGCTCTACCTGTACTGTAATGTATCCAACGTAATAAAAACGAAGGCTGCTTGTGAACGATGCCATCGGCAAAACGCTGTTGAAAACCATCAGCCAATTAAAACGAGAGAATTTTACATGCAACTTTTTTTTCCACGCATGTTCATGGTTATCATGTCACCCTCGGACATGCCGAACCGGAACAAATCATACATCCAGTCATACGTTTAGCATATTAATTGAGTTATGTATCGGATAGTCTGTGTGCTCGGTTGCGAGCGCAACGCGGCTAATTTATGGTGGATGTGCTTTTTGCAAGGCAAGACTTGGCTAATTCCTCTGGGGCGAGTGCTCTTCCTGTCAGCCTGATCAAAGCCCGTCTCTTGATAAGTGCATAAACTGCTCCGTGCCCCATCACCGTCAATGTCTGTGCATGCGTGCGAGTTTGTGTGTGTGTGTGTGTGTGTGTGTGTATCCATCCCCCATCACCAGCGGCTGTATTATGCATTGTTGTTGGCGTGCCCTACATGCTCACCCAAGCATAGTCCAGTGTGGTACAGTACACACGTCTTCCCATCGCCGGCGCACTCCCATGTCGTGTCCGCGGGCCCGCTTCATTTACCTTTGCTCCTGAATTAATGCTAGTTAACTGTCACATTAGCTCAGATCTGCCGGCCCTCGTTGTCAACAACATAAACTAACCTCGGTTGTGTTTGCTTTGATTCGCAGCACACGCATGAATTGACTTGGACTGCATGCACGGAGGCATCCTAAAGTTGCATTCACCCATACATAACCTTTATCTGAGCAAGACGCAGTGTTGCGTAAAAATGTTAAGCTATTCACAGCGTTGTGTTTTCTCAACTAAACGGCGAAAAAAAAAAAAAAAAAAGTTAAATGTTAAAGGATTTTGGAGAAACTTTTTTTTTTTTTTTTTTCCAAGAGCAAGGGCGCATTGTGGCAGTTGAAGGGCAGGTGTTTTTGTCGGTCTTTCAATAGAGGCCTAGCTGAATGAGTGCATGTGTTTGCATGTGCTCACATGTACATGCGTATAGAGCATATTTATTTGCCTGCTGGAAGCGGGTGTGTTAAATTCTCTTAGCATGTGTGACGAATGCGGCGGCTGGGAAAAGAGCAGCGCGTTTCATGGCCTCTTATGGCCTCTCACAAAGTGAATTCTAAAGGGGCGATCGATCCGTTTCGACATGGATTCATCTCGAGCTCGGCAAACACTCCAATTATAATATCTATTTGACCTTACACCAACGCCAACCCTTTTTGGATCATCTTTTCAAATTCTCATTGTGAATGGTTATGATGCTGAAATAGAGGAGAAAGATATAGCAAGTGCATGAGCAAGATAAAAAAAAAAAAAAAAAAAAGGGAGAGTATCCCCCACTCGTGTGTCTTTCATCCTAATCCATGGTCTGTGGTCCAAGAAAGGGCCTCCTTTTCACTTGTCTGCCCCAAAGCCTCTTATACGTGACCCCCTCTGTCTCTCCCCCCTCAAGGCTTTCTCTCACGGCCAGCAACCGTGCACACAAACAACACATCTGTGCGTTTTATGTTGTAACAGGAGCATATTTGACACCCATAAAAAGTGATGGTAATAATCATCATGGATTCTATTTTTTTTTATTTTTTTTTAACTCATTCAGTGCCAGACATTTTCAGACCCTCTTTTACCCTTGTGTATGAAAATATTTGAAAAAAGATATAAATAAATTCCTGGGATTGAATGTCTGGACTGTGAAAAGACATTAATATGTCTTTGGCAGTGAATTAATAATGATGCACTCTTAATTGGACCATAGCATTGTTTTCATTTTACATGTTGTTTTTTTTTTCAAGAATATGTTCTATGTAGGCCTACAAGTTGAAACAAAGCATTCTGATTAATATTTGTGGAATATGGGTTTAGCAGCAAAATGCACCCACATTTAGCCATCTCACAGGGCGGCCATTTTGTCACTTCTGTCGACTGAAGATGACACCGAAGTTGCTCAGGGCTCAGGTAACGACCAATCACAGCTCGCCTGTTTTCTGAAGCTGAGCCATGATTGGTCGTGATCTGAGGCCTGAGCTCTTCGATCTCATTTTCAGTCAACAGAAGTGACAAAATGGCCGCCCCTTGAGCTAGCTAAAAACGGGTGGATTTCTCATATTTCACAAACGCAATATTAATCAGGATGCCGTGTTTAGACTAGTGGGCATGGATAGAACACATTCTGGAAAAAAATATGTTTGAGTGGACGTTTGAGCTGACATCCAAAGTATGGATGTGGGTGTTCCTGTCAGAGAACACCAGGCCCGTATTCCACTCGACACGTCTATTTATTGTGGTCTGCAACAACACAGACAAAGAATAACCTAGCAACATCATCCAATGTGCATCCATTAGTTAACTATATGCCTAAACAGTACAATTCGCTGTATTAAGCAATTAAACAGCCAAACAATACATACAATACACATTCACACGTCGGGGTTCAATTTCATTTGGTTTTTAATGCAGCTAATCTGCAAGCTTTGATTTGTTTTTACGACTTGCATGATGCTCTCAGGTTGCCAAAACTAAATGGTCCATTGTAAAACATTGTAATGTTAACCGAAGTGACTTGTGGATTGGTTGACTCATTTTAGCATATTCCACAATAACGTTGATTTTGGAATTAGATTGCTTAACATTCAGATTGGCGGCTGAGCAGCCCCATATGAAGAAAGAGGTGCCTCTGTTGGGTAAATCATTGTACCACTTTCAAAATACATAAAAAAGAAAACAAGTGAAGGTCAGAATGTATTCCTCACCATCCTCCTATGAAAACTCCTCTGCTCAGTGTTATAGTTTGCAAAACTGACAAGAGGTTTTGCTTGGAGGTGAATCCGAATGTACTGCCAGGGTGACTAACGCAGCTGCCGGGGTGGAGAGCGAGTCTCTCGTTAAAAAAGACTGACCTCAATAAAGATGGACGTTTGGCCCGCTGTTATGTAACTAGTGAAGATGATCCAGAGTTTGCGCAAACGCTGTCAGCATGTGTGTGCATATCAAAGGGCATATACTAGGGATAGATTATTGGCTGGGACGATTATCTGCTCCGATATTCCGTATTTTGACGGGTATCGGCATCGGCCTTTTTAAAGGAATCTGACGGCCGATAATATTTCAGTTTAAAACTGTGTTAACTTCAAGGAACTATTTATTTAAATTTCCCACTTAACTTTATAAGTGATTACACTGACCCTGGGAACACTCTGCACTTTTTGTTTTTGTTTGAAATCAAAACAAAGATGAGTGAAATGTTTACATTTCTGTCATTTTGAAATTTTGGAGCACTTTATTGCCTGTAGAAAACATACGGAGCTATCGTTTAAGTTTTCATTTAACTTGTGAAGACACTCTGATGACCCCGGGAGCACCCTTTTTGTTAGCCTTTTACAACAAAGATGTACTGTAATAATAAGTGAAAACATTCTGAAAAAAATGTCAATAAACATATGCTTGAAGAGTGCGATTGGCTGGCAACCAATTCAGGGTGTCCCCCGCCTACTGCCCGAAGACAGCTGGGATAGGCTCCAGCACGCCCCGCGACCTTTGTGAGGATAAGCGGTATCGATGATGGATGGACGGATATGCTTGAAGACATTTCAACAAAGTTAAGAGTTTTACTTTTTTTTTTTCTTTCAGATTTTGACGCCAATATTTTCCTTTTGGCTGAAAATGAATATCGGCTCTAAATATCGGTTATCGGCCCCCTTGACGACTAATAATCGGTATCGGCCCTGAAAAAAAACGTATCGGTCTATCTCTAGCATACACTGTGCGGGTGGAACCAGGTCGAGTTGGTTGCTATCGTTCTGTAAAGGTGCGCTTCAGGAGGCATGCACTTTACAGCTCAACTGAATAGTGACACTGTATTCTAAGAACATATATAGCTACTCCACAATTGCTGTATTTATAGGAGCCCTGCAAACCGCTGCTCCTATAGAATTACTGTAAAGTCTCAGAAGTGGTCACACAGCAAACATATCAGACTGCAGCGAGAACACAGAGGCTCTCTGTCTGCGCCGTACTGAGGGAGACCTGATGTTGCTTTGCACTCCGCCCAGTGTGGCCCCACCCCTGGTAAATACAGGGTTGGAGGTTTCCTCCGTGGATAAAAATATACTGGCCCCGAGTGGGGAGGAGAGCCAGAATTCCTCGGCTGAGCCCATTGTGCGCAGAGGAGCACAAGACAGCCATGTTTGCAAAGCCTTAAGTGAAGAAAGGACATGTTAAGAAAGGCCTAGTGAGCAGGCAAAGGCAGCAGACTACTTCCTGTTTTTGTCTTTTGTCCATCGCGGGCTGCCATTCCTCGTCATCCATGACACCGTATGACAGGCTAGCACACGACATAGTTTCCACCAGTGCGGCTAAACGTACAGCTTAGCAATCAAACTCCCACTTGATGCAGAGATTTCCTCCAACGGGTTGAGGACCGACAAGAATCGACAAGTTATACGGTGCAGAAAAGGGAGGGTGTCTTAACTGAGCCAAGTCAGGGAAATCTGGGGGACTTCCTGATTTGAGCTGGAGACACAGGCTAAAGTCCATATCATTGCTACAAGAACTCCATGTCGGTGGGTATCTACCAACGGGCAGTTGTTTGTCTTATGGCTTGAAACGTGTTCAAAGCTAAATAGGACCTTGCTGTACGAATAGTTCCATCTTGTAAAGGTTTTTGCACTCTTTGCGGTAGGCCGTATGCGAGGCCATCCGAGCTCCATTTGTAATACTGGCGTCTATCTTCTTTTCGAAGGGACAAGCCTGATTTGCACCACACTCAAGGCCAAACACGGAAGCTTATCATGTGGGACAATTGCATATTCTTGTGCTGAATATTGAGAATAACGACGCAAAATGAGTCAAGAGGAGCAATGTGAAGGGACAGGCCTGAGGGATGTCTACCACATCCTGGCCAGTGTCCCGCCGGAGCAAGTCCTTAGCCTGACGTTCCAGCTAGGTGAGTCTCCTGAAGATAACATCATACACACCTTGTGTCTGATCATTCTCCATAAAGAGGAGAAAGCCATGGACAAACTCCACATGCTGGGGGACAGTGAACTTGCCAAGCTTCTGGCTGATATATGGAGTAAGAGTGGGTGTAAATTCGAACATTTTGCAGAGCACTGTGGTAAATCTCGGCATTTAACGGGAGAATCTTTGGCAGCGTTGGCTCGTATTTTCAAAATTCTGTCCGAGCACGGCATGTGCGATCAACTTTTAAGGAATCTGGCGTACAAGAGGGCCCTCTCCAGCAGCAGTCCGAAAACTGAAAATCACGAGGAATTCTTATATGATCAACTCAAGGAGGAAGCTAAAGACGTGTGCGGGCCTCAGCTAGCAGTGTGGCTGTCTTCCTCCAGGGATCTCAAATCGGGCTCTTACAACAGTACCCCGAACAGCCAGGTCGAGGGCGTGACAACAAAGCTTGGAAGTCTCCCCAGCACGCTCCAGTCAAGCTGCTCTGAGCTATCGTATCCCACACATCTGGAGATCAGCCTGCCTCCGACAATCCCATGCGAGGGGGATAACGTAAGCCCCGAAGCTTCGGGAAACCCTGAACAAAGCCCTCTCGACAGCCTAAATGACAGTAATTCTCCCGAGCAATCTCACCTTTCATCTGTGGAATCGCAACCAACATCCAGTGGAGCTCCTGGGCCGGAAGAGCCAAAGAGGGATGCGGCATCTGGAACGGAGCGCGGAAAGGGTCAGGACGGGGGCTTCAACAACATGAAACATGCTTGTAAGCAAAGCACCACACCAACCACAGGATCGAAACCTTCGCTGGCATTTTCGACAAACCGTGTTCTACCCAAAAGAACAGTCTCACTCGGGGCACATTTAAGTCAATGCGTTGAAGAAGAGGATGAGGCCATATTTTATTCGTTCGTCATCCTGCATGCTCCGGAAGATGGCGACGTAGCAGAGAGCATGAAGGAAAAACTGGAGAGCGTCATCGGAAGTGAGGGCGCAACTTTCTCGGGGGACTTTGCCGTACCCGGTAAGAGCACCCTAAGGTGCATCGAGGACGCCATCAACAACTCCGCTTTTACTGTTCTGCTGCTCACCCAGAACTTCAACACACGTATGTTGGAGGTGAAGACCAACTCGGCCCTGATCAACTCCATCAACAAGCAACACAAGCACAACACTGTCATACCTTTGCTGCCAAAAGAGAACCGCATGCCCAGACACCGCATGCCCATGGTGCTGCAGACCTTTGTTTCACTTGAGGAGAACAAAAGCTTTGAGACCAAAATAAAAAAGGCTTTATCGCCAGCAAAAATTAATCAGCAGAGAAGCATTTGGTCGGAAGAGCAGAGAACACATCAAAGGCAGCTGCCCCGAGGGTGTGAAGCAGCACATATGATGGAAAATCGCAACTTCCTGGGCTCGGTGGACTCTTCCAGCGCGCCATCGGTTTTGCAGCAGCATCCAAACATTCATATTGAAAACGCCAGCTATGTGATGATCGGAAATGACTCTCAAATGACCGTGGATTACTGTGGCGGGACAGAGAGAGATCCAATTGTCAGAGAAGACAGGAAATAAATGGGAGATGGCACAATCTGGGATTAGAAATTAGAAGACCTGTAACGAGATTACTTGTTGTTTTTTTTTTAACACTACAAAGTTTTAAAAGTTCCTGTCTATGATTACCATTCTGTGAATGATTGTGTTTCTAGCGGTTTATATATTTAAACAACAACAAAAATCAATAAAGCTGTCTAGGAAATGGAGTCAAATAAATTGTCACTACGTACAGGGGGCTGGATGGATGAAGAGTGCCACCTACTGGCAAAAGTGTGATTCACAATGCTGTCCTTTCTTACTCTCGGTTAGCATGTCTGCGTCACTGTTCTCGGGTTAGAGGTTCAAATCTCAGCTCCAGCCTTTCTGTGTGCAGTTTGCATGTCCTTCCTGTGCGTGAATTGGGTTTTCCCCTGCTACTCTGCCTTCCTTTCACATTCCAAAAGCATTCATCTTAAATTAATTGAAGACTTTGCCTTACATAAGTGTGCATGTGAGTGTGAATGGTTCTTTTTTGTGTTGGTCTTTTTATTTTATAATCTCAAAATTCCCTTGTGTCCCATTCCACGGGAGTAAGCGTTTGTGAGCTCTGAGAGTACTCACAAAAAGTTAGGAATATTTGGCAATCGGGTGAAATTTCAGGGTGAACATAAAATGAACTATGATCTTTATGAATTTAATTTGACCTTGTCTAGACTTTAGAATGCACAAACGTTCAATGCTTCAGTGCTTTATACGCACCTTGTTGTTCCCTAACAAGGAGCTGAATGGCAAAACATTTGGTGTGGGTGTGGGGCCTGCAAGGGAACCGGTTATTGTCGGCGTCAGTATCGTACACACATGCCGATTTTTTTCCTCGTTATGTGTGGGGTCTCTCACATTTTCAAAATGAGTTAAGATGTTAACAGTTGGTATGTGTCTCTGTACACTGCTTAAGTTGCTGTCTGGTGTGAGGTTTGTATTATTTTCACACTTGTGTCACTGGAAAATAACTCGCCTGCTCCACCCTGTGAATCTTATTGCCGCCTGGATTGGTACAGAGTAGGCAATTTTCTTTTCCTTTTTGGTTTTGAGGGTTTAGGGGTCGGATTTTTTACCCAACAATCAATTGCTGACAGTGTGCAGGGGACACAAACATATATAATTAGGAATAATTATCACATTTTTAGCTATTACACCCTTTTCATAACTGCCCTATAAATATACATAGAGATACAGTGCATTCATCAAGATAAGTTAGTAGAAGGGTTTGGTTACCTAAGTAGCTTCAACTTAGAGACATTAGCAGCAAGGTCTTACCGCACCACAATTAATGCTTTAAGTGTAGTAATACTGTATATAAAATTCAATTACCTCTCATTACTATACACTGGGACTACACGGCAAAGTTAATTTCCGGTTCGCTTCGTTTGTACCTAGCAAGCACATGCTGATGCTTTGAATCTTACAGAGACCCAGAGGTTATTTGGTAATTTTACGCCTTATTTCTGAAGATTTACATGAAGAATTAAGAAGTCATAAATTCAAAACGACAAACTTAGAGTAGCTACTGAGTAGCGTCTCTTTGGAGGGTTGTTAACTTCCGCTTTTTTCTTATTCGGCGGCGTTTTGCGGCTCTCTGCTGCCATCTTTTGGAATTATCTGGCTCCTGCATCCAGCGACGCACTTCAAATTAAGAGGGATTTTATTACCACAGCGCGTGTCAATAGACGATTAAAGATACTAAAATTTTAATTCCAGATTTTAAGTTTTACATCACTAACCATGACACAGACGATGTGTTTTTAAAACCACGAGCGAACGTTCCAATGGGGGCGACAGAGAGCTTAAAAATATAGCCAGCCCAGTTGATTTTTTTTCTATTCTTAATAAATTCCTTTAATAGCCTGCAATGACAAGATATACATTGTTTTCTGTGCTGCATAGAAATATCACATTGTTTTTTTTTTTATTTAAAATGTATTTGTAGTTTCATTTATATGGACAGTATGAAAATAAATACAGGATGATACTGAAAGCAAATATGATTAAAGGTCAAAGGCCGAAAGGTTTAACAAATACGAATATGAATAAACAAACATCATTAACAATAGTAAAGTGTTAGGATGCAGTGCAATACATGAACATGATGGAATGAATATTATGTGACTTTTTAGATGTATGGGTGGGTGGATCGAGCATGCGCAGTTCACTCACTGCTCGGCTCGGTTCGGTCAGAAAAACGCAGAGACGGCTTGCCGAGGAAAGAGGGCAGGACGCAAGACAAGAAAAGGGAAAAAATTAGCAACATGGACACGAGCGTCCTTTGGGTGTGGAAGTTTCTCTCGTAAGCTCCGTTATTTCCATGGATGTCGTTGTGCTGGGGAATGGGGAAAAATCCACTAAACTACAGCACAAGGAAGGACGTTGACAGTGATGTGAGTTTGGAATCGTGATCCTCCAACCATCTGAAAGCTATTTTTTCGCCAAGCTGCGTTTGAGTTGCAACGGACGCGATGTCACCCGTTGGGAGGAATTCCTGCGCTTGACTCGCTTCGGTTCCTCCTCGATCCTGCCGCAGTAGAGAAGAGACGATGGGAGATGCGGCGCACGACGGCGGCGGCGTTAGGCGGACCTTCATCGTCCCTGCCATAAGGAGCTTTGAGCACTATGACTTCACCAGGGCGAAGATCTCCTCCAGCCTGACGTGGTTGGTGGCCAAGGCGTTTGGCTCGGGTAGGTGGCGCCCCCATCATCTTTTCCCATCCGCCGAATACTGTAAACTCTTTAACCCTTACATTCTGTTCTGGTCGAATTTGACCTGTTTTGACATTTGACAGTCATGGAAATGAACCAAAGTCATTCTGCCACACCTAGATGTTTTGAATGAATTTAAATTTAAAAAGTGTTACAACGGTTTAACACTGAGCAGTGGCGTCTCTAGTGCGAGGCCACATTTCCCCCTATCACCACATAGCATAAAACAACAATATACTTTAGTTATGAACCTGCATCTTTTGCTCTCTTGTGCACCATTTCCTCTCTATGTTTCTGATAAGTGTAACTTATATTTGCAGTCATTCCCTAACATCTGCACCCTCACCCTGCGTCTCCTCTACAGAGGCCCACTTCACAAGGGGACACGAATTCTCCATAAAAACACAGATGATTGACATGTCACACCATTGCACAATTAAAAACAACAACAACAACAACAACAACAACAACAAAAATCAGGCACATTGCTACTTCCCCGACAATGCTACCCTGTCAGGCCCCACATCATGCATAAACTTTCACTGACACTGAATTTGTTTGTGGTCAAATTTGACTGGTGTCTGCTAAAATGAATTTTAGATTTACCAGTCTGTTAAATAAAGGAAATGCTCGGCATGATCGAAATATAGACACAGTGGAACTGTACACGCCATAAATGTGTGTATTTCTATGGGACAGTGGTAACAGTGTTCAAGAGGTAGGGGATTGTGCGAAACATGACGTTCATGGAGGAATCCCGAAACAGTCAAAGACAGCATAATTCATGCAAACCATAAGGAACAGAAGTGATAAAAGGGGTGAGTGGTTGCCTTGACATCTGCACCTGAAAAAAAACAAGTACCTGCCAAAATGCACTTTCTCTTTTTCTCTGAAACGTTGATTTGAGGATCATCCATTTTTTAATGCCAGACAATCTATGAATACATACGATCCCTCCAGTGTCCCGCTGTGTGAAAAGACACAATTGTTCATAATTTTTCACCTAATGACACATCATTTACCTATTTTTGGCTATATGGTCATGGGTCAAACCCACTATGACTTGTCTATTGCCAAATATGATTCCCCAATGGACAAAAAAACGTAACTGTCATTGATACTGTGTGTGATACGCACAATCATTTTCATCATTCATCATTTTATCGATGATTGGTTACATCAGTGTTTGGATTGTTATAGAGCCCAAGCTGATATTTTACGTTAGGAAAATCCCACGACACACCACCAGACAAATAGTTACGCCAATATAATGATGCTTACTCAGTGTCAAATCTGGACCTGTTTAGTCAAACCAAGCTAGTATGGCATAGAGAGATGACCAAAGCTTCATTACATAGAGTGTAAAAGTAGTGCTTAAGTCACAGACATTATGTACGTTGTGTTGGACACACTAATTCCAAGAATAAAAAGTTATTTATTATTATTTTTAAAATCTTTTCAATTTAGAGAGTCCATAACCAAGGAAGTATTTAGAATTTTTATCCAACAGTCTAAATAGTCGGCAGTCAACTTTAATTGCAACCGTCAACTGCAGGAGTCACAGCCTTTAGCTTTTCTTCTTACTCGTAATGAAGTCACTGGACTTCATACTTAATGTGGATTTGTGCTTTCTTTTATCCTCACGCATGTAAACGCTCATCGGCTGAGGAAGCGCTTGTGGAAGCTTTAAACAGCCGTGTGCCCACTTAAACTGTTCAAGTCTGTTTTCAGACACTGTGTGTTAAACGAAGGCACACGTGATTACCTTTTAACGACCAGAGACCATGAACTGATGGCGAGATGCACAAGCTAGACAGGGAAGGCAACTTATGAGAACACTATGCTGTTGCTCTTCGAAACCCTCCTTTTGCCTCGTTCTTTTTTCCCCCTGGTCCCTCTGGTGACATACTTTCCGCTCCAAGCTTTGCCAAGAACTGTGGCCCAATTCATAGCCATAACCGAGAGGCTGTGGGGCCTAGATTGGAATAAGTGATGTTTGTGGAGAGTAGACTGCTTTCAAACATAAAAATGCAAGTACAGAAAAATATCAACTACCAGTACTAGCAATAATAATAGTAATTTGTCAATAGAGCCAACTTCATGAATATGGCCAAGCGCATCTCCTGTAAGTACAGTGATGACAAAGTGGTTCATTTTTCCCTAATAGACTGTTACTATGTTGAGTAGGCAGAAGGCAAACTACCTGTTTGCAAGCTTACCTGCTAATAAAAGGGAAAACGTGAACAAAATGTCACTTTAGACCCCTCTACGTCACGAAAATACTTCTAGGAGCCCTATCGGGTCCTTTGAATCGCAATCGCTTTTGCCCGCTTCATGCGGTGTTCCTGGTTGCAGTTGTTTATCTTCCACTCCAGTCCAATAGGTGGCAGTGATGCACATTACAAAGTGGTTGGCAATTGTGCAAAAAAGAAATAGCCATATTCTGCAGTGTTTGCAGTTTTCTCGGTAATAAATCCCAAATCCTGGATCTTGACCAAAAAAAATTTCTATTTTGGATCATACCATATCCTTCTAATTTAACAGAAATTATTCAAGTAGTTTTCGGATTCTGATGGTTACGCTTGGTGCTTTGGGGGAAATGATCAAATGCAACACTTTTAAAGTCAGACAGAACCGTGACAATCACGTGTCATTGTGCTCTTGTCAAGCAGTAATAGCGGACCCCGCAATGACCCGGACTGGCTGTGATGTAACCACCATTGCCGATGCTCACTTTCCAGATGCCCTTAGATGGCTGTGATGCTATTCTCTTTTATCATCAAAGCACAGAAAAGGGACAGCGGGTACAAGAGTGCCACAGTAAATTCGGATTACCATATAACCTTTACAGGGTGTCCTAAATGGCTTGTGTAAAACGATGCATTGCAATAAGGGCTTGGAGCTAAAAACACATGGCTTCTATAAAGTTAACTTAGAACACGGTAAAGTATTTATTCAATATAGTTAACTACAGCACTGCAGCATATTTTTGAAAGGTGCGCTTTATCACTTTATTTTCCCACCAAATATAGCTGCACTGTTAGCAGATCAACATTGCTGAGCTGTGTCCTGGGGGTATCCCAGGCAGCAGCCATCTACGTTCCTGGACTTCCTGTTGCAGTTACTTCCTGTCTTTTTCCTCTTTGATGACCAACACAAAAGATATTCCCCCCCCCCTAGCCCAGGCAGATTTTCTTCTGCTTTCTTTGATATCAACAAAAATGTTTTCAAATCTGTTTTGTAGAGCGCAGGCCACCCAGTTGCACACAAAAGAATATTGTGAAGTAAGCTTATTTCAAACATTTTGCCTTCATAAACGCTGACTCCTTCGTCGAGAACTCCAACCAAATTGGTTAATTATCTAACTTGTTGAATAGCTGTGGCTAGCTGCCACGGGATTTCTTATAAAGTACTAGATAAAGCGCCGGTTTAAATGTTGTCACTCAGCTGAAAGGCTTGGAGGCGCTGCATTAACCACAACCACTGGAAAACGTTAGCGGTTCCATCACAAGTTGTGTTTCTTTTTTAGAACTGAACTTCTTTGCTGTTGTTTATTGGTCGGATTAAAGAAGGGAAACTAGATTCCTTCAGTGTCCTTTGTTCAAGCAGAGAGGAAATTCCCGCCTGGAATACACACTACTACACACTCAGACTGTGTCACATACTGTACATGTACACACGCAGTCATGCGTGACTAATATGATACACACAAAGTGGAGGAGAGCTGCAGTGTGTAAGACACTGACGACCATATGACTTAAAAAAAAACGGATGACAGCTAGGCCTGTGTGTCTCTTGTACACTTGTGTCGGTGTGGATTGAGTATGCTGCGCTGCGCGAAGACAACTCTAATCCTGTTACCTCATCACGTAAATCAGATTGGAAAAAAGATAGCAGGCTGTCCTATTTGGAAGCACAAACGGACATGTCATTTGCAGCTATAGTCATGCATTCCGCAGCAGTGGAGAGTTCATCTGGCGACTTGTAAGTGTTTGATGAACTCTAAAAAAGAGTATGGAAGCAGAAACAAAACATGCTATGCTTGCATATATATATACATGGCACTGCTATTTTTGTTGTGCTGTAGACCGTTTCCCACAGCAGTAATTTGGATGTAAACAAAAGTTAACTGACATATACGGTGAGCTATATTCAGCTTTTGGAGGGAATCTGGAAAATAGTCAGCATGCAGGTTTTTTTTTTTCACTGTTTAGTCACTATGGCGACAATGAAAACATCCACCCTCCACAATCCTAAAGGTACAGCCCGTCAATAAACGATTGGTCGACTTCAAGCTTTAAACGTTGGTGTGGAGTAAGTGGTAAAGGCGATTAGTTGACTGAACGGTTCAACTCTTCTTGTAAGTAGTCGGGATCGTATGTCTAGTTTTAATCAGATTTCCATGATGGACTGTAGGGGGGGAAAATGTATGTATCAAATTCACATTGTGAATTCATTTATTCTGATTTCTTTTTAGTGCTGTACTGAGCACATCATTGCTGCCAAGAGGAGTTTTGTTTCAATGTAGCTCAAGCTAGCGGAGCTCACGTCATATGCTGCTTCTTTAGACAGCAAACTCGTTACGACTGATTCGTAATTGATATGATTTGACTGAAATCATTTCTTCCACAGCGTTCTTCCCATCTCTAGCTAGTAGCGATGAGATCAGGAATGCATCCACACTTGAAAAGTGTGCACGGTAGTTGAATCAGTCTCTCGCTCTCTCTCGCGCCATACAGATGAAGTGCCGGATGAGCTGGTGGAGCCTTTCTACAGGGACCAGTACAACCAGGAGCACCTGAAGCCACCGGTGGCCAGCCTCCTCCAGTCGGCAGAGCTCTACTGCCGAGCGGGAAGCCTGATTCTTCGAAGCGATGCCGTCAAACCTTTACTGGGTCACAACGCCGTCATCCAGGCTCTGGCCCAGAAAGGTTTATATGTCACCGATCAGGACAGACTCGTCACGGAGAGAGATCTGACCAGCACGCCCATACTCATGGTGAGTGATCATGTTTTGCTATATTCAAGAGGGTTCTACTATTAGACTGCCCTTAAGTTGTGCGATGCTCAAAGCAAAATAGCCACGAATGACGGGTTTCCTATTGCAATTTATTACTTACTGTCCACTCTCTGTGTCATCGGACTGCGCTGGACAAACATGCGTCACCTAACTTGAGGCCGAGATACAAAAAAAAAAAAGCCTGTGTAAGATTTTCGTAATGTGATTACTGTGAATGCTGAGAGAGTTTCTGCAACACTGAGAGTCAAACATTGTTGATGTTACTATAAAATGCTCATTGTTTTAATGGTGGATTCTGGCGCGGGCTTCTCTCACAAGCTATTATTACATCATTCAAAACTGGGTAGGGGCACAACAATCAATTCAAGCCAACTCAAGTGTATTATACAGCCCTCAATCCCAAAAGAATCTCAAAGGGCTTCACTTGCCCACAGTTCACAAAAATCAAAAACATTGCCTGGTGTAAATCTCCCATCAAAATAAGAGAAAATTCAAAGGGAGAACCTATTT
Source organism: Filicampus tigris (assembly GCF_054856515.1). Lineage (NCBI taxonomy): Eukaryota > Metazoa > Chordata > Actinopteri > Syngnathiformes > Syngnathidae > Filicampus > Filicampus tigris. The sequence continues at coordinate 19,431,792 of NC_141226.1, read as the reverse complement.
GGTTGGTAAAAACAGGAAGAAATCTTGAGAAGGCATCCAGGATGGCAAGCGGTCAACAGTGAAATCAAATGATATGATGCTGTACTCTGTTATCTCAAATAGCATGACACCTCTGGAGAAGTGTTTTTCCAGAACCTTTCCCAGATGGCCAAAGTTGAATCCTCCACAGCTACAGCATCACTTCCCTCATTCATTTATGGAATATGAGCTATGCAGCAAAATCCACCCATTTTTTAGCCATCTCAGGGAGCGGCCATTTTGTCATTTCTGTTGACTGTTCTGTTGAAAATTACATAATAACTACTCAGGGCTAGGGTATCGACCAATCACGGCTGACCTGTTTTTTTTAAGCTGAGCCGTGATTGGTCGTTACCTTAGCCCTGAGTAGTTGTGATATCATTTTCAGTCGATAGAAGTGAAAAAATGGCCTCCCCCAGAGGTGGCTAAAAACCAGTAGATTAATAATTATTCCACAAACGCAACATTTATCAGAATGCCTTGTTTCAACTAGTGGGCTTGCATAGAACATATTCTTGAAAAAAATATGTTTGGGTTGACTTTCCTTTAAGTCAAGATTTATAGCCTGCTGAAATCTTTTTACTAGCTCTCAGAGTCACGAAAGACCAGCATGTTATTCTGTCATTGATCATTAAGAATTCTGCCAATTGTGTGGAATTGATTTTTGGTTCATTGTGTGATAACGCAGGTGAGGTTAAATTACTGTCAATAGCACTACTTGTAGTTGTAAAGCGCAGAGGCACCGTCGATCCTGTGCCAACTATCTGTAGTTTGTGGTCTGGAAAAGAAACAACATGCAATAGACTAAATAATTTGTTCTCTAAAATGTCTTTTTAGTTGTAAACAAAGCACTTTACATAACAGTGAAAACTGTAAATCTTAACACAAATGAATGATAGTAAAACATACAGAAGACACCAGAAAACAACAGAACAGTGTCAGTCTCATTTCGGCTCAAAATAGTATCTGAGCATTGATCTCTTCTTCATTGTGACAATTGTGTTTATTCTCTGTTAGTGAGCAATTAATCTGACGTGGTTCTAAGCGTGACAGTATGTGTACTTTGTTTGTCATGACCGCAAAGGGAAACCACACGTGGCAGAAACGTCTCATGGTTGGCGACCATCACTTCAAAAGGTGTCTGCATTGCAGTGTGCCCTCCCCTCCCGGACTCCTCCCTCTGCCATCTTTCTCACGCTTTCATTTCTTCTCGCTCTCCCTTTGTCACCTGCCTCCACATGTCCTCTGCTTTCCAGCCTTTCCCTCTGGAAGTCTAGCTCATCACAAACCGGAAGTGACAGCTGAATTGGAATTAGTCTTGCCACTACTGACTGTAGTTTTGCTTAACACGTGTTTTCAAGCTTCAAGGACGTTTCTATGGGTCCAGTGTAGGCACGATGATGCAAGCATGTCGTGGGGGATGGAGATCTGGTGCAGTAGTAAATCAGACCATTTTATTTCATTAATGCGAAAGTCAGAGACAAGCAGTCAGTTCGACTAACTGACTCGGGCGTAGGGTTGGGCAAAATGATAGATTGCGATGGATTCTGTCGGTTGTGTGGAATTGATTGTGATTAATTATGTGTTGAATCAATAGAGGCAAAAATAAGTGGACTACTACTTTGATAACTGCAGCATCAACATGTCGCCATGCTATTTGTTACATAGTATTACATGTTTTATTGTTAAAGCAGTTGACTTTTGCTTGTGTTTTTTATATAAAACAGGGAGTTCCAAAGCATTTGGCATTTTAAATATGAATATTTGAGTAGCTACATGTCCTACGCAAACAAAATTAAGTAATTAAGTATTTCTTGACATGATGTTAGCACACACAAACAGTAGATTCTTTCTTGTTGCGGCTTCTTTGCTTTCGTAACCATTTCTTTTGTCAGTTCCATTTACTTCACTCTGAAGTTAGTTTCAGATATTTGAAGGCTCACAAGGCCCTCTTTCCTTTATCTTTTTAATATTGAATTTCTATCCAATATTGTAGTGACGTCCACTTAGTCAAGCCAGTGTCTATTTTCAATGGTGGATAGAGTTAGAATTCGTCACTGTAGGGTGACCCGGGCTCAAAACACTCTTCTTTACAGTAGCTCATTGAGTTGTTAAGTGTACAGTATCTGAAGATTTCAAATCCATCTGTTTTTGTTTTTTGGGGGCAAAAACGCTTGCCCTTTCATTTTGATTTGTAGGCAGCGAAACTGATGACCTCATGGTTTTCCAAAGACTGTATAACTCATGTCGAGGAAGAAGAGGGGTGAGAGTGTGGCAGTAAGTCAGTCAGTCAGTCAGAGGACAAATGGATGCAGAAAAAAGGGGGATGGGAGTCCTGGTTTGCTGACGAGTAGAAACCGTTAATAAAAGAGCGAGATGAGGAGTCAAGGAAAAGCGTGGAAACGCACGACGGACGGAGCAAAGGAGGAGGACTTGATGTGCAGTACTGCAGCAAAGTGGAGGGTGGAGTCTCACAGTGAGTCAACGTGTGTCTGCTGCTCGTATGAGTGCCATCCCTCCCTTTCCATTAAACACGCACACACTGCAAAGTCTGTCAGACCTTCACGAATGTGAGTGTGACCCCCCCCCTTTAATTATCTGCTGAGCATTAAAACACTGATATGAAAAAGAGTTAGAGACCAGAAGGGTGGAATAGTAATTGAATGTATCTGCAGAAAGGCACGTAGCTCTCATAAAAACACTCTGTTTGCCACGAGGCATGTCAATTTTTGTTTTTATGTTATTTGTAACTGAGCCGAGCAAAGTAGGTGCAAAATCCTGCCCTAACAACCCTTCTTTTGCTCCCAACGTTGTGATTGTGTACCTGTGTGAAGCACACTTTGTTTTTTTGCGGGGCAGGGACAAAGAGGCTACTTATGTGTTTGCTCAGCTGCATTGACCTTTAAAAATGCCTTTGAGCGAGGTCACACAAACACAACACATACAGTCTTGCAAAAAAGAGTAAGGATGAATACTGATGGTCCTTCAAGTGTGGCTGCTCTGCCATTTTCACACCCTTAAAAGGTGGTGTCTGCCACCAAGAATGGGGGTTTCCTTCTGGCATCTACATATGCACGCGCACATGACACACACAAGATACAAGACACAACGCATGGCTTTTAAGTGCATACTATACAGTTTGTAGGTGGCTGTCGACTTGACTGTCAGTCTAAATACATGTCATACAAGCAGTGCTAAACAGGTATATTACACTAGCAGTCGGCAACTATTTTTGGAATTGAAGATGGAGCTAGTGTGAATCTTTAAAGACAAGGGCCAAGCAGAATAGCCAAAGCTAGCTAGGCTAACCGCTATTCTCATGCACCAGCAGCTAATTTTTGTACACTTTGACCAGTTCTATCAAGACTGTGGTGTCTTGTTGGCTGGGCACTTGCTAGCTAGCTAGCTTATAGGCTTACTTTTTTGAGACCGTTCCATGAAACCTAACATGCTTGGAGATGCTTTGACCTATTTACAGAGGCACAGCCATGATGCACCTGTTTGTCAAAATAGCTTTTTTTTTTGTTTGTTCCGTCTCTCTGTGAGTCCTGGTACCAAATGCTGCGAGGAGACCTTCCAGCATCATGAAGTGCTTTATGAACACTTTCAATTTTAGTAGGCTACCGGTAAATTTGTCACTGTCAAAACAAGCGATGTTCTTTGTACACTATATTAAATGCTTTGGACCTCTCTGCCTGGAACTCCCACACATACTTTGAGATAAGCTTCTTGCCCTCATTAATGATTAAGGAGTTTTATGCAAAATTAAGCTCAGAGAAGCTTCAATCACCCCCAGAAAGTGGAGTGGGTTTTGATGGAAATCTTTGCTGGAGCAAAGCTAGCCGCTCTGCACAAAGCACAGTCAGTCAGTCGTGCTGCATTAACTCTGCATGCGGTGTCAAGTATTGGGCAATGTTTGTATAGTGCTGGAATTCTGAAACATATTTGACATAATTACAAAAAGTGGCAGCTCACAGGAATTTAGGCTTTGTATAGTATGTTCAAATGACATACCTCTGAATGAACTTCTTTAATCAACTAATTTAATTCAGTGCATATAAAAGGTTTACACATCCCCGTTCAAATTCCAGGTTATTGTGCCATAAAAACCTAGACCAGGATAACTCATTTAAATATTTTAACCACATAATACTGTGAGTGACTCTGAAGACTAACTCTAACCTACAATTCAATTGAGAAAAAAAAAAGTGAAATTTTGCACAATTATGCATAACCTATTATAACTGATTTGGCCGTGGTCTGCATCTTATAAATGGCATCCCCATAAGAGGGTGTGTACACTAGTGCAATTACATTATCTCACTTGTTTGTTTGTACTACCCGTCTCTCAAAGTTATACAGGTAATATTGATGGTGGGAAAGGTTTTGAATTGGGGAAGGCCTTTTTTTGTTTTAGGTGCTCGAAGCAAGGTCTGTTAAGGTATTTATGAGTTTGATCGGGAAGAACTTGACTCATCTCTGATCTAAACCCAATTAAACACCTCTTCGATAAAGTAGAACAGGTCCCTCTCTTACAATAACAGCGACCGCTAACCTCACGTTATTTTGGATGAATGGACAAAATTACAGATTTTTTTCTTTCTAGAAGAGGGGAAGCTGTTGTACTGTAGTTGAAAAGAGTGTGTGTCCCAATAACTTAGTTCAGCTTGTATACAGCTAGCTTATAATTTATAGGTTTTTTTTAAACAGAAACCATGTCATATTTATTGTTGTCTGTCATCGAATGTTTTGTTCTTGAAAGTTTGAGTGTCTTGAGTTGAAAAAAGATTTCTGTATCAGATGACTTTTTCCAAATGAGAAAAATGAGCCTCACTATTTTCCTCTCAGATCAAATGTGTTTGATTTTCTTGTGATTAAATTAAAAAAAAAAAAAAGAAGTGCTGCTGACATTAGGCCCTTTTCAGTCAGGTTTTGGTGTCATGTATCATACTTATTATTCTTCTTGAGTAGTTTTCTTCCAATGGGCATATTTCTTTTCGAGCACACTGTCTGTTTAGATTGGCAGGATGAGCACGTGGAGAAGACGTCAAGCACTAGCCCAGAGTCATTGGCTTTTTTTCTTTTTCTTTTTCTTTTAGGGAAACACACTGTGCTAGCCAACAGAACCGTCGCTGGCGGGATGAGGTCTTGTAGGTTACGGAGCAGCTGACTTGAGATGTTTGTTCAGTCAGGATGGATGCTTTGTTAAGCTACAATATTTTTAAGTTGACCCACAGTGTGACAGGAAAGGGAAGTGGAGGTCAAATAGCCCGCCCGACCTGGCCTGGTCTGGCCTAGCCTGGCGTAGCCCAGAGTTAGATTAGAAAGGCCAGCAGAATGTCAGGCTTTGTGTACACCAGTGACCCTATTTTCATGCCCAGTGCAAGTCTAGCGCAAAAGTGCAGTCTAATGCAGTCTAGTCTAGTGCACATGGGTGGAGTTTTCTTTCTTTTGGTATTTTCATCAAGGGCATAGTTTGAAATGGGCGTTTGCACTGTTGTAGAAGTGAACACACCGACTTTTATTCCCAGCCAATCGAAGTGGCTCCCTCATTCCCTTTAAATACAGTACAGGCGAGGCATGCGGTCTACATGGTCGTAGCATAACAGACTCGCTGGAGTCCGTGCAGGAGATCAGAGTGTGCAAAGTAGGTTTTATAAGGAACCGCAAGAAGATCTCCACTTGCGGCTGATGCAGGAATATTATGTATTAAAGATGAACATGATAATCAGTATTCAATTTTTTGGGGGTGAACTGATAAAAAATGTATTGCACTACTTGGCTGCAACCAGCAGAGGCACTGTTGATTTAGTCTTAACTATTTAATGGTCTGAAGAAGAAGGGATTCCTATGGAATTTCTTACTTTTCATTTCATGCCTAATCCAGTATATGTACAACCAACCTCCGCATTCGGCAAAACAGGTAAATGGCGGAACCCTAAAGCACTATATTGGGACAAAACACGCACAGGAACGTTAACGGTCTAATGTCTTTTGTTTTGTTTTGATTATTTCCGAGAAAAAAAATATATGCAATGGAAGATGAGTTATCCAGTCATTATGTGCAATTGTGCAATATTAATAAGACATTGAGGTAAATTGATCTCTATTGGGTCTTATTTGCAAATGAGCATGATTAAATTTGTGATACATGTCTCTCCAGACATCCCACTTGGCGCTGATAGACACACTGATGATGGCGTACACGGTGGAGATGATGAGTGTGGAGCGGGTGATGTCCTGCATCAACAGACATTGCTCCGCAGGGCCCTCGCACATCGACACGCACGTCCACGAGCAGCCTTATGACACCGAGGATGCCATCACCACGTGGCTCAACAAGGTAAGAAGTGCAGTCTATATGCGCATCCTTAACAAGCGCGCAGCTTTTATTAGAGTAAATAAGTTAGCAGTCAAGTCCTTAGACCTTGTTTCAATTCTCATGTTCGCATGAGAGTAATTAAGGAAGCAGATAGGATCACATTGAATTATGTCTTGGATCTTATATAGCTCTAAATGACATCAGCCTCACATTTAAAGTTCCTGTAAAGGGATTGGTGAACAGAAAGTTGTAATACATGAGACATTGTTTGAAGATAACTGCTGTAAACTTGCAAAGACTGAGAACTGTGAAATACTCAATAGTGGCAATATAGCTTCAAGCTGTTTTCACAATTTCAGTTTCATTGATTTATTTATTTTTTGACAGTGGCTAAAATTGCGCCGCGTGACGAACTTTGGAGTTTGGCATTAGTCGCTCCTCCCACTATATAAGAATCGGAGCTTCTTCGCTTGCATCAGCAGTTCTCCAGCGCAATTGCGACATGCTGTTAGCTGGCTAGCTAGCTATGCCTACACCCCGAAAAAGCATCTTCCCCTCGGACAGTCTGCTGAGGTGGCCGCTTTAGAGCGCCTCATTGTGACCCAGGAGTGCACATACATCTTGGAGATAAGAGTGAGGTGAAAAAGATCAAGTCTGACTAGACAGCCAGCGTGCAGACTGTGGGTTCGGACTGGTGTGGCCGCTTTAGAGCGGCTCGTTGTCGGCCGTGAGTGAGCACACGTCATGCAGAGAAAGACTGAAGTGCAAGGTCTGACTTCAGTTCTCGTTTCTCTGAGTGCACCCTCACACTTATGCTTAGCCGTTTTCACCTGTTGTAACACAGAAAACTTTATTGGAAATGCAGCACAGCACTGAATGCTTTGAGATTGTTCAAGAAATGCAATATAAATTCTGCAGTTCTCATGATCACTCTCATTCAAGTTTTCTAGCCAAAGGCAAAGACAAAGGGATTTATTTGCAGGCATTAAAGCATGGTGGATCGTTTCCGTTTTTTAAAACTTGCACTGCACGCTTTGCATTGGCTGATTCATGCCTGCATCCCCAGGCCAAGATGTTGCATCACACTTTCTACGGAACCTTTTCAGACAGTAATTAAAGGTGGTGCTGAAAGCAAAGTTTTGTTTTATTTATGAAGGCTTTTGTCTCTTCTTTCAGTTTTCCCACCTCATGCAACACAAACTCCGTTCAGCCCATTACCGGTCGATGCTTGTGTGAAATGTGACCTCTGTTATGCTATCGCTGTCACTCCGCAGGTGAATGAACACCTGAGGGACATTCTTGTTGAAGAGCAGAAGCTGAAAGAAGTTTCCTACCAAGAAGCAAACTTGACGCCCAAGGTAAAAACGCCAAATCTTCCCACAAGCACAATCTCCCAAGACTTTCTTTACCATGGGTTTTCACACTTTTTCAGCCCGTGTTTAACAATCTTGGTCCTAATAAACTATATTTTACATTGCCAACATTGACATGCGCAGAGGATATAAAAAGTACATACCCCTGATCAAATGCCAGGTTTTTGTTATATAAATAATTAGACCAAGATAAATCATTACAATTCTTTGTCCACCACCAATGTGGTCCATTACCGCTACAAATCCCCATATAAACTTCATATGTACTTTTTTCTTGTCACTTTTCTGCTATCTAGCAGAAGCCCAAAAGGTTGTTTTTTTTGCTAATAATGACTGCTCATAATTCCTCTCCCCTTGTCTAAGGCTCCCAGGGCCAGTGGGGAAAAACAGCCCTAAAGCATGATCCTGCTACCAGCATGCCTGAACAGGCTTCTATCAGGAAGCAAGAAATGTCAGGAAAATCCTACTGGAACATCTGAGATTGATTTGAGGGTAGTCAGAGAGAGACAATTTAAACGGTGGCTGGTGTTTGTTTATTCTCATTTATCATGAGTTCCAAAATGGTTAATTCTGAACTGTGCGGCCACATTATTTCCCTTGTTTGATTTTACATCCCTCTCAAAAATATATAAAAAAATTCAATTGAGTTGTCCACCTTATAGGCCAAATTAATGATAGTAAAAGTTTGATTTATGATTTATCTTGGTCTAATTTTTTTTTTTTTTATATATATCAAAAAAACGTTGCATTTGAACAGGGATGTGCACTTTTTTATCCAGTGTACATATACAGTACCAGTAATCTTTATACAAAAATAACCCATAAAGAATACAGCAAACATAAATTAAAGGAATCAAACACAGTTAACAGCCCATTGCTAGAAGTTGTTTTTGTGCTTAATGATTCATAAGCTTGCTTATAGCGTTTCATTCATTACATTTATTGACAATTGACGATCCAATAAAAAAGTCCAATTTTTCAACCTCAATTAAATAGGCTTAGCATTTGGATGAACAAAACTTCATGTAAAATCAGGTCGATATTTTTGTGATTTTAGTTTATTAATACTGTACCGGCACAAAATTTCACATTTGTCTGTATGGTGGGTCAAGCTAACTATTTTCTCTACCGTCAGACTTTACGCTAATCTAGGTGCTATTGTGACTCACCACGCACTTCATTAGCTACACCTGCACCTCAATGTTGTTTTCTTTTAAATTTCTAATGCAGCTGTAGCATACGACCTCATTGAATTTCCGAAAAAGTCCAGGGTTTTACTTTATTATTTTTTCTCCTCGCTGAATCCCAGCCATAATATTTACAGCGTCAGTGGCATGTTTGCATCCACACAAGAAACCCAACAGTGCTGTAGCTCACACAGATCTGTCTACTAAATCGCATGGACAAATGAAGTGCTCAGTCATGCACCGGCTGCAAGGAAATGTTGGCACGAGCTGCGGCATCGCTGTCGGAGTGGACAAAGATGGGAGAGGAAGACGGAGAGGGGGGGAAAGTGAGGATGGGCAGTCAGAGTGAGGGAGAAAAATGTGGGGGACGGGGATAGGGATGCTCAGTCAGCTGGGGCAGAAAGAAGACTGGATGTTATATAAGGACCGTATGACACAACGAGCACGTGGAGAGTCAGATGCACGTTTCACAGTCAAGTGTCCTGCTATATCACTGTGCCTAATTAGGTCAACTAATCCATGTTTCTAAGTAAGTGAAAAAAATCGGGTCTGCTCACCATTGACTCAGCGGCACAGCAGTGTTTTAGGCGGAAATGAGTCTGCGTCCAAACGTACCTTCGTGGTTGGACAGTTCCTTCTGTACGGAAGTATTACAGCGATCCGTGTTTGACAAAACAGCCTAACTGCTTTCACTTATTGTTTAAAAAAACAAAACATTCAGACAAACATATTTTTTCCCCAAAAAAATCCCAGAGGAAGAGGCGCAGTTTTATGACAACAAATGTACAATCTGAAGCTGTTTTCAAGACTTCTCATCGGTTATTAATGCATAAAAGTGACGGACAAAGTGGGGACAGACCAATAGTATCAATTTGTGGGAAAAATGAACATACGAGGTTTCTACCCAACAGTGATGATATTTACTTCATTGATCTCACTGTAGTTTAGATGTACAGCGAGTGGTATTTTTTTTTGTTTCTTTGTGTTATTTGGACAAACGAATAAGTCACCAATCGGTGTAATTTGATGACGTCAAGCTTGCATTGGTGTCCACCCAGTCTGTTCAGTGATGCGACACTCACGTTGGCACATATCAGTTTTTCATCCACATATGGAAGAAGTCTGATTCTGCTCTGAAGCTATCCGATTATATGTGCTTTTTTGTCTCTACGCGCTGCCATGACACAAATTCAGATTGTGCCACTTGAGGACAAAAAAATTAACAAAACAGTGTCACTTAACGCATGCAGTGTAAATGCAGCCTCAGTATGTGACAGTTTATACAAAGAACACAATATAACAAAAATAGTACAATGCACCGATGACCATTCTCCAAAAGATATTAGCCCAAAACTCATCAGTTAATGCAGACGTGGCATTTAGTATAATGCACAGTTGCTGAGTCATATGGTGAGATTGTCCCTCTTACAGAACAAAGTTACTTAAAAAAAAAAAAAAGCCTGCAGCATTAGGCGAGTTACTAAATGTACTTAGTAAAGCGCTTTTCATCTGATGTGGGACTTCCCCTGAAGCAGTTCTCCTGTGTCATTTTACACCAAACCAACTTGCGTATTTTGACACCTTCCGAAAATTCTCAAATTCTTCCACAACAAACTCATCCAAGCGCGTCTTTATGTGCCATGATTTACCACGCGTTGTTTGTGTCGTAATTTGCATGTCACAACAATGAGTGAGGGCGAGGTCTTTTAAAGTGTGCTCACTCGCTCTCTACCGCCGGAGCTCGAACAGACATCTATTCATTGAGCTGGATACACTCGGAGGAGCCAATTTCACGCACACACACAAACTCATGCAGGAGCACAAGACACTTTTTCTATTCTGGGATGGTGTGAATAATCATTAACGGAGGTCTTATGACTAATTGCAAAAGCACATTTGTGGGTGGAGCCTGTGAGAATGTTTGTGCCAAATGTGCCGATGTCACATTTGCTCACATAGTTTAGTTAAAATGTCATTGTTGACATTGTGATGGCTGGGTGAATTTTGACATGTTCGTGAATATTAGTCTTAATGTCTGCATTTGTGTGCAGTTGCTCAGGGCTCAGGGAACGACCAATCACGGCTCAGCTTCAGAAAAACAGGTGAGCCATGATTGGTCGTTACCTGGGCCCTGAGCAACTGTGATGTCATTTTCAGTCGACAGCAAGTGACAAAATGGCCGTCCCCTGAGATGGCTAAAACGGGTGGATTTTGCTCGTTAATTCATATCCCACAAATGCAATATTAATCCGAATGCCGTGTTTGAACATGATGGTAAAGAAAATTTGGGGGTTGACTTGTCCTTTATACTGGTGCTGAACTGCAGCTTACAACAACTGCAAAGCTTGAGCTGTCAAATACTCATGGCCTCACGTCTGTCCGAATGAGACCTGCAACAAAATGGAAAAATTGAACTTTTAGCACCCCCAGTATTAGCCATTGTTCTTTCTTAATGAAACGTGTCATTTAAACTGTGCTTTTTTTTTAATTTGGGGAGCTTTTGTCCCTTCACTGTATACAGCAACAGAATTTGCTTGTTACTGAGCGTTAATACCACTCTCTCCTGTTGTTGTCCAATCATCCTTCACCATCAAGTCTTCCAACAAATGGTACTGGAGACTTGTACCTGTAAGTCCATTCAGTCCTAAAACACACCCCTCCCAAAACCTTGTATCTCACCAGAACCTGTCACCCCCCCTGCCACCCCACCTCCACCTCCATTCCTATTTGCATGTAGCCTCAAACCTTATCCCCATATTGAAGTATAATTGATCTAGAGTTGATCAATGAGACAGAGAATGTGACTAAAGCTGTGTGGTCTTGAACTATGCAAGCCTGACTCTGCTCCTGTGTGTTTATTGCTAAACTGGGAGTTTGAGACAAATGTAGTGATTTTGTCTTTGTGGCTTGAAATGGCCCACAGCCAGGGAGACTCAAGAGAATATCTGCAGTTAGGAAGCAGCTCTAACTCTTATGTGTTGTCTACCACAGCAGTGTTTCCCAACTTTTATTGAGCCACAGAGTAAATTTGACGATTTTAGAAAAATCTCAAGGCACGCACTAATCTCCCCCCCCCCCCAACAAAAATAAAAAGTCACAAAAATATACTTATGCAGCATTGTGATATTGGGTTCTGTCTATTTGAACACAAAGCTATTATTGTTTTGTTTGAGTGGCAACAGGTGGATACGCAGGTGAATTGGACCTTCTGCCATCTAGTGGCAAAGTATCGTTATGCCTGTCGTGATACATTGCTGGCATAGATAGATACATTACATTTGGTGTAAATAAATAAGATTTTTGGGCCCAATTAAGTAAAATTGTATAATTTCTGGCTTGTGCTGTAGATACAAAACGCTGCATTGGGTACAAGTAATTTAAAACCAATTACAAGTGAAAGATTTTGACGGCTTTGTTATAATTAATACTGCTGCTTGCATCTGATTATTTGCATGTTTAATTGGTTGGTCTTGCCACCTCGCGCTTCCCTCCCCAGTTTGTGTGCATGAAAAAAAAGCTGTCTATAACCAGCCCGATGACACATGCAGTACTGTATCATATTTGTGACGATGTCGTTGTGTCATTGGTTGTCATGGTTTCAGGCTCGCTACAGGAGGGCGCATGTCCAGCAGAACAGCGCACCCTTGCTCCCCCTGGTGGACAACCTGCTAAAGGACAACACAGATGGCTGCGCCCTGGCGGCTCTGCTGCATTTCTACTGCCCACAGGCTGTTCGATTAGAAGGTGGGGGCCCACATGTTGTCTGCACATGTTTCTTTGTTGTTGTTTTTTTGGCACTCGAAAATGAACAAATCCACCAAATTGATGAGACAGCTACACACAAGATATCAAAGCCAAAGCAGCCCGTTTGAACTTTAGTGTATTTGTTCACCAAAAGCAGTGTCGTCGATGATGACCTTAGAAAGACCGCAAGGCAGGAAGGAAGGAGGAGAAACAAAGACCATTTTTCTCTGCGCTTACTTTGCGCTCTCTACAAATGCTTTGTGTTGGGCTGTGATTGGTCACAAGGTCTGTGTGACGTTGGAGTTCTAGGAGGCTGCCGGCTGCGCTTTCAAAGATAAACAGCTCAAGCGTCTGTGCTCTGAATGTTCACACACACACACACACACGCACACACACACACACACACACAAATGCGCCAGATGTGAGAGTTGGCTAAATTTCGCATCAATTTCAAAATGTCATGAATGTGTTTGATGACAGTTTGGTACAGTAAAAGAGAAACCGAGATTCTGATAGGTGTCCTGTAGCAAACCAAACATATCTTGATGATTCATCCAGTTTCAAATTTGTTACAGATTCTTTCAAGAGTATAAGAGGGGCAGTTTGGGCAATTAATTGCTTATATTTAAGATTACATATTTTAAGTCAAAGCAAATTATGCCTGTTCTTTGTCTGCCAGAGTATATTTTCATTTCAGGCAGTTTTTGTGTTAGGCATTTTTTCCCCCCAAAAAAAAAAATCTTAAAATATTATTACGGTATTATTAGATATTATTGAGATTTTATTACTTGAGAAATATGATGGGCATAAGTAGAAAATAACAGTAGACTAGTTTACTATGTCATTTTTTAAAAGTAATTAGTAGTAGTAATTAAGTAATATATTTGGCATTTCATTTTTAAGCCCAGTTTTGGCAGTATAGGAAATATTTTCTGTCAAGTGTAAACATAGCCTTATCTTCCCCTCGTCTTCCTGTCACCCCTCCCATGCGTGCACGCTTAACCCCGCCCCCGGCCGAGCAGATATCTGCCTGAAGGAGATCATGTCGCTGGCTGACAGTCTGTACAACCTCCAGCTGGTGCAGGACTTCTGCAGGACGAACCTGAACCGCTGCTGTCACTTCAGCCTGGAGGACATGCTCTACGCGCATGCATCCATTAAGGTAGGTATCCAGATGAAACCGGTCTGCACAAATTCCGTTCGCATTGGAAACAACTGACAGACATGCGTTCTAAAATTGTAGGGGGGAAAAATGTTTGACAGACATTTACAAAAAAATACTTAATACAAAATCAACAGACAGGGTCGTAGGAGAAAAAAAAATGGAATTGGTGCCAAGGCAGGTAACAAGGCAGCAATAGTGGTTCATGTCTGCCTCACAGTTTTGGGTTCTGTGTCTGTTCTTCTCCTTAAAAAGAAATGAAAACAGTGGTACCTTGAGATCTGAGTCACTTGACATATGTGTCTTACCAGATGGGATTTTTTTGCTTTGAATCGCGAGCAAAAATTGGCGAGCACTGTATAGTGGCAAAGAGCACTCTAAAAACATTTAGGTTAAAAATAACACCATTTTGGGTAAAAAATGGACCGATCCAGTAATTGGGTCAATTTGACCCACTTTCTTGCATTGTTTTGTACAAAACAGCCCAATTTTTTAGCTTGTTTTGTGCAAAACTACCAATTTCTGGGGTTGTTTTATGCGAAAACAACCCAGAAACTTGGTTTAGGGTTAGGCTCTATTGACCCAGCTAGTGGATTGGTCCATTTTTGACCCAGAATTGGGTTATTTTTAACCCAAGTGTTTTTAGCATAAACTCAACTCAAGTCACTTAACAAACAACAGTTTGCCAGGTAGTGAACAATTCTTCAAAAAAGAGGCATCATGCTGTTTTTTACCCACTCCCAGTTTCATTTCAAACTAAACATAAAACAAAATGAGTCATAGGGGCCGTTTTCGGACAGTATGCTACTATGCAGTTGTGCAACATTTACGAGTGGTACCTTGAGGTACAACTGACCTGGCTAGAGATACAAGCGGAAGATTTTTTGCTTTGACTTGCGAGTGCAGCAGTTTGACGGATTGTGTACAATTAAAAGAAGAGACTTCAAGACCTAGTTGAAGTTTACTGTCAAAGAAATATAAAACAAAGACAATTACAATGACAATTTCTGTGTTTAGAACAACCACTTAGCTTTGCCTTAAGGAAGTTCGCCTAGCTTAATGCTAACAAACAATGCCAAATGCCGTTGTCGTGCTAGCAGTTAGGATCGAAAGTTAGTTTTAGAAGCAACGAATAGTTGAACACCAAACGTGAAGCAGTGTTTAATTCATTACATTCTGTTAAATGATCTTATTATTACTTTTCTTTTTCTTTTAATAAAGTACATTATGATAGAGTGCCCTTTTTCTTATCAAAAACACACATGCACAATGTTAGTTTTTCATGTCTCAAGGCACCACTATAATACATTTATAATTATAAACGTGCTGTTGAATTAATAGCCATTTGACAGCATTTCAAATTGAGCATTATTGTCTTTGAGTAGGCGCTCATTAGATTGTGTGGATGCGCCTGATACTGTGGTCTGCCAATGTGTAAAAACGGAATTTACAGTTAATCAAGTGAGTAATCTTATTTGTAATAAATCAGGAAAGATAATGAATGGAAAGATGCAGAAATGGATGGTTTTTGAATGTGGATTCATCTGAAAGGCATTCAAAAAAAGTTGCTTTGGAGAATGAGGAGAGAGACGGCGGGATATTACCAAAAGGGGAGAATGAGTCATGCAAGGAAAAACTGTCATGCCTTGGTGTGTGTGGCAGGCCTGACTCTTACTGGAGTTGTTATTGTGTGACTTTTTTTTTTGTTGCTCGAGCGAGTCTTGTCGCGCCGCCAGGCGAAATGAATGTGACAGTCTGTGTGTGACCTCGAGCATCAGTAGAACAGAGGACAAGACCAGTCCTGGCCTGTCTCTGCCTGCTTCTCTTGTTCCTTCTCCTCGTCACCCCTGCTGTTTTTTTTTTGTACAACAACAAAAACATGGGAACGTTACAGAAAATACAGCCGCCAATTGTGGCTCAGGCCAATTTGCTGTGTAATAGGAGCTCTGTTAGCATCGAAACTGGCCCAAGCCACACAGTCTTTAACGGTTCAACAGTGTGTAGAGAGCGTAGGCGGAAACATTCCGATTGCAGGCACAGCTGACTTCCGGGCTAGAAAACGTCACTATTGTGTTTTTGCCAAAGCATGTTTGTTTGTTGGTTGATCTGCAACATGTACTTTTCACTCTCACGTGAACAACAAAGCTCTTGTTGATGTTCAACACAGAGCTTTTTTTTTAGAGACATCCAATGATCCGTTTTCTGTAGCTTTTGTCCTCATCAGGGTCACGGGTGAGTCGGAGGTTATCCCGGCTAACTTTTGGCAGGAGATAGGGCACACCCTAGACTGGTCGTCAGCCAAATGCAGGGGCGCATTTCAACAAACAAACATTCACACTCACATGCACACGTATCAGCAAAAGTCTTCAATGAACCTAACTTACATGTTTTCCGATGGGTATCCACAGAAAAGCCATGCAAGTCAAAAACAAAAACCAAAGAATGACATGACTTCGATGTGATCCTCTCTAAACGTAGGCCCTTTTCACACTGCACTTGGTTTCTCATGGAGTTGACCGCAGGGTAGGCGCAGGACGGCACGAGGACAACAGTGCAAGCGTAGCCAGGTGCCTTTTCCCGCTGGTTTGGACTAGAAGTTCAACAATTCATCGATTAATCGACAACTAATTGATTTTATGAAAATAACCGAAAACTATTTTGATAGTCCATTTATCATTTAGTGACCCTGTTAAAAAAAAGTCTTAATGCAGACTTGATATATCAAGTGACATGATGACATTTTTCATGACTGTTTCTCTGGTTTTTGATAAACATCTAATGACCAGCTTGTGTTTAATTTATTAACCAAAGATGATTTTTTTTTTTTTTAAATACCTTTAAAGGATGACTGTTCGGTGTGTTCTGCCATGTACATAAATCATCGGTATAGGCCTCTACATCTACAGTGCGAATGGATTTGTCGTTAACATGCATAAACTGATTTCCAGATGGAGTTTTGACTGCTTTCAGGAGGCTTGTCATTAAACACCCCAGACAGTAAAACATGTACAGATTTCCCAGTACATGTGCTGTCACTCCTTATCCAGTTACCTAGCAACACAGGCCTTGACCTAATAGATCACTCAAATGGCTTGGAGAACACTGCGATCATCTAGCATCCTTAAACAAGCATGTCGCAAAAAATGGTGCAGTGCAAATAGAAACCTATTGAACATATTGCATTAACGTCCGTACACGCTCTTGACTGACATGTTAATGAAGTGTTAGTTTTTAGTTTATTATCGTGGTTAGGTTACCAGCACGCTTGTGAGGATAAGCCGTTTGGATAATGGATGGATGGATGGTTGACAAAATATCTAAAATATGTGGTCCATGTCATTGTGTCTGCTGACATACAGTACATACAGTAACGGTTTGATGACGTGTGTGCCTGCGCGTTCTTGCAGAGTAACTACCTGGTGTTTCTGGCCGAGCTTTTCTGGTGGTTCGAAGTGGTCAAACCCTCGTTCGTACGGCCCCGAGTCTTTGACCCGAACGGTAAAGTTTGCACCTTAACGATCAGCAACAATAGCAGCACGCCATTTGATGAATGAAATTGTGTCAAGTAATTGTGAGCTCTCTAATTCCGCAGGCGGCGTCCCCGTAACATCCCGAAGAAATATGCCTCCTGTGTCCAAGCAGAACAACGTTGACAGGCCTGATAGCCCAGAGGACATCTCTGATGAAGGTAGCGTCACTTCTTTTGTGCTGTACCCTGGCTGATAAAAGTAGTAATATATAAAGTAGTGCTTCGGCACCATCTTGTGGCATCTTGGTTCCAAGAAACTATGTTGATGTTAGTGGGGGACCTTTTTTTTTTTTTTTTTTTAGACAGGCCCAGGTGCTGTCTCGTAGAAAAATGGTGCTTTGCCGCCATATTTTTGCATCTGTAGGCAGGCCTGGACTGACTAATCTGGAAAGCCTTGCGGAATTCCTGGTGGGCTGGTCTGCTATATATGTCGCTGGGAACGTGTCATCTGATTACGTTTGCTGTGTTATATACGCGAGCCCGCACATTAGTTTTTGAAATCATTATATATCAAATATAGTGCATCCAGGATGCTTACTGGTTGGTATCGATTCCTTGTTGTGTTTTTGCACCTTTTAACTCGTTATGTTCTCATAGCTTTTCATATAAACACTGATCGTGATCTTGTAAGCACATTCAATTGTTTTGATTTTTGATCAAATACAATATGGTTTTCATTGGAGGGAATGGTAAGCTATTTTACATATGATAAACTCGATTACTTGCCGATTTTGCCTACAGTGGGGGAATACCGGACCCTACGGTATGACTGAAACTTTTCTTTCTCTCTGAATTAGGTGAAATGAAAAGATCTACCTCTATGTCCTTTGTGGATGGTTGTGTTGGGACTTGGCCACAGGAGAGACGGTTTGTACCTAAATTCCACACCTTTCGTGCTAAAACGCATATTTCAACAAATCATTATTTCAAAACAAATCTTCCTCCCTCAGCATTTCCGCACGTGGAATCTCCTTTGAGATTCCTCTGGATGGAGATGCCACGGTGCCGCCCTGCGAAGCGCCCTCCCTCCGCGGTATGACGCGCTCTGCCAGCAGCGATGGCCTCGGGTCCAAAGTTCACTATGCACCTCGAGGTGGCATCAAGCGCCACGTGTCTCTCACGCCTGTCAACGTGAACGGACAAAGTAGGCACATCGCAGAAGATGAGGAAGACTTCACCCCCCGCAAACCACTGGGCAGGAACAACACCTTCTCGATCAAGAACCAAAGCAGGTGCTTCAAAATATGAACCAAAACAATGTCAGACATTATTGCCAATCTTGAGAGACTTTTTTTTATTAGAGACTATTTTTTAGTCAGAGCCCTTCTTTTTTCTCTAGGACATCAGATTTTTAATTCATTATAATATCATAACAAAATAATATACCGGTAGTTGTATGTAATATAGTAACATATTTGTAATATTTATGAATGAATTAAGGGTTAGGTTCAGCAACAGGTGGATTTTTTTTCCGAAACATCATAGCTATAAATTACAATGCATAGTCAAATCTGTATTGTGCAAGCTTTTATAGGTCAAACTTAAAGAGGAAGTCAAACCCCAAAAATATTTGCAATATTATGGTCTGTGAACCTTAAGTAGTCTAAACATAGCATTCTGATGAATATTACGTTTGTGGAATATGAGTGGCCTGCATAGAACATATTCTTGTATGGAAAATTTGGGATTGATGTCCCCGCAAAAACAAAAAATGAAAATATATCAAAAACCCGATGTGCTTGAAAAAAAGTAAAGACATTTTTTAAATCAGGGTCAAAAATATGCTGACGGGGCACATAAAGCCATCTCTGATTAAAATTTGCTGTTGACAGTGTTATTATAATGATAACACAATTCAATGTGATTTTCAGATTTTTTTTTTTTTTTTGATTCAGGAGTACTCATAGCCTTTGTTATTAATCAGTACCCAAGAGGTAGCGTTCAATTTCAAAAAGATTGTTGACCCCTGATTAAGATTCTGCAATGCACCTAAGATGTTTTTGGAATATCTCAAATTGTGCTGCCATTTAGTAATATTTGAAAATCCTCATTAATTAATATCTGGATCATTCATTTTCATTTAAAGTCTCCAAAGCTTTAATGAGCCATCTGCCCTGACCCTAGGCATCCCAATGGAGTCCTCCCCGACACCAATCACCATGGTAACCACGGCGGCCACATCGGTCCCTCGACGCCTCCTAGCATCGAGGAGGCACTAAAGATTATTCATGACACAGAAAGGCCCCACGCCAGCCTGGGCATGGGAGACAGAGAGAATGGCTTCTTTCTCCATGATGCTCCACCTTCAGGACCTCCAGGGGTGGCGGGTCAAGGAGACCACCCGGGTGCAGCTAAGGCCCGCCTCAATGACCATGAGCCTAATTCGCTCTCAACCGACGACACCGGCATCCATGTGCGGACAGAGGAAATCCAAAGCTTGGATGAGGACTCATCTCTGAGAGACTATTCAGATATAGACCCAGACTGCGAGACCACGACGCGCTCGTGCCCCCTTCCTGAGAGCAACTGGGAAGGCCGGCGTAAAGGGGTTGGTGAGTCGAACCCTGGATCTAGCTGCGGCAGAGGGGATGGCGAAGACAGGAGTTCAGCTCCCACGCTGCCCAGATCTCACACAGTAAGCCCCGCCTCATCCTGCGGTGGCTCTGCAGGCGGCATGGTGCGCATGACAAGCTTTGCCGAGCAGAAGTTCCGCAAGTTGGAGGGAAGGAGCAGTGGAGGAACCACACCAGAGAGTTCAGATGTCAACACGCCATACAAACCCCCAGCAAGGAACACTTACTCACAGGTTAGTGTTGCGCAATCTTCTGAACAACCACGATAGTAAACCTTCATTCATTGTTCGTCTAATGTTGTTAGCATGTGTAAGCTCTGAGGCGTACGGCGTCTAAAGTCACTCTTGTCACACAAAAACACAAAACTAAATATTGCGTTTGTGGAATAAGTGTTATCCCTCGTTTTTAGCCATCTCTGAGGGCGGCCATTTTGTCTTTTGTCGACTGAAAATGACATCACAACTTCTCACAACGACCAATCACGGCTCAGATTCAGAAAACAGGTCAGCCGTGGTTGGTCGTTGTGAGCAGTTGTGATGTCATTTTCAGTTGACAGAAGACAAAATGGCCGCCCCCAGAGATGGCTAAAAACGAGTGCATTTTGCTGCTTAATTTATATTCCACAAACGCAAATTTAATCAGAATGCCGTGTTTCAACACGTAATGGGCCTGCTGGGAACATATTCTTGAAAAAAATATGTTTGGGATGACTCCCGCTTTAAATGAATTCAGGTCACATGTGACGAGCGTAGTATGACAAGTCTCTTCCTCGACATACAATCCCTGCTTTCCGTATTTCAGGTATGACCAATCAACCCACGCTTAATCCGAATGTTACATTCGTACAGTCGCACCATCTCATGGTGTTTGTGGCATTTCCATAGCAGCAGATGGGCTAGTTTTTTAGTAAATAACACAGGATAGGTTAAAAATAAAACAAAGAGGCCGGGGGACACTACAGCATTTCACTTTAGTGCAACCCATATAGCGACAATTTGAAGCAGGCACTTTGCGTAAACAGTAGGTCTTGAACAACGCTCCTCAAACAATATTTCATTAAAAGTAAAATACTGAAATATGCAGAACTGAAACGATGATAATCTCAAATTACTGCCAAAAGTTTGCTCGTCGTGTGCAATGTGGGCCTGGTCAGTTGAGCACAAAGTCTGTGGTACCGATGGCAGGTGTACATGAGTTAAACGTACCTTCCGTCATGCCTTGTTCTGCCTGTCACGATACGTTACCGCCATGGATAGATGAACAAAGATACGTTATTTGGCGTCATTTTTGAAAAAAATTGTTAGTGAGAAAAGTGACACACCTTAGGAATTGCTGGCTTGAATTCATGTAGTCGCTGACTGCCTTTTGTTTAGATCGGTACCCCACCTTTGCCAATCACGTCACCCTCTCCAGTCCCACCTTCTCCCCGAGACCCCTCCCACCTGATAGCCTCGGAGATGATCCAGCTGAGGATGAAGTTGGAGGAGAAGCGCAGAGCCATTGAAGCCCAGAAGAAGAAAGTAAGAAAAGGGAAAGAGTTTTTCAAATTGGCGTAGACCTTGCTGGTAGTAGTCATACGGTCGTCTTCGCAGGTGGAGGAAGCGTTCACGCGGCATCGTCAGAAGATGGGCAGAACAGCCTTTCTGAATGTGGTGCGAAGGAAAGGACTCACTAGCCCGCTCAGTCCCAATCCGAGCGGAGCCCAAACGCCTTCGGCAAAGACGCTAAGCGGCCACGGCAGCATGGAGAGGGCGGAGAGATGCAAGCCTGATGGTGCGGCTCCCAAATCTCCCTGTGAAGATGGAGGTGGGAGGCACCCAAGCATTAGCGCTAGCTCGATCACTTTGGAATACATTTTGGGGTACATCTAAAGCAAAGGGTCTAGTTTTTTTCTCCCTAAAAATCTTGCAAATTGAGCCACTGAGAACAGAGTGAGCTAACTCCATTGTTGTCGTAGTTAAGTGCAGAAGTGAATAGAGAAAAGACATCTTTTTCTGATGAATACTGGTCTAAATCAAGTTTGAGTTCCAATTTTGAACATCTGGGAGCGGGCCATGATCACTCCTAGCACTTTTTTAGCTTGACTACCAGTGCGTCTACATGTGAGCGTTATTGATCATCGTTCGTAAAAATATTGATATATTTGACAGGTGTTTAGAATTAGACCACAATTGCACGAACCTTTTAGTGGCAGTCTTTTGGTGGGAGCCATTAAGCTTTAAATAAAAAGAGAACAGTGGAATTCGTCCACTCAGGTCATTAGTCTTCAATTTTAATGATGCTGAGATATTGCAAGTGAACCCCTTTTTAATTGAACAATAGTTGAACAAACTATTTTCCTGACTTCTGGTTTCAAGTGTAGTTATCAATAATTTTTGTAATCTATTTTTGTAATACAGTGGACACCCGCATATTTCGGCACTCAAGGTTTCACCTATTCGCCATTGTTTTTTTAAAAATATTTTTTATTTTTATTTTTTTTTGGGAACCAACCCCCTTTTTTCTTGGGAAACACTTATTGGCAGTTTATCAGCCTTTTTTTTTTTTTTTTAAAGAATTATATATATTTTTTCCAATACATTTATAACAATCATAACGTCAGACATAACATAACAGGAAAAAAAACAAACATAACTACAATGTGGCCCGCAACACACATGAGCTAGACACCCCTGTTTTATGTCACAAATGCCCCACAATAAATTTTATTAATTGATAAATGTTATGAATTTATTTTTAATCGTATTTTCTTTGCCGATTAGCAGAAATCACATTCTGCCTTTAATGAGGTGTGTGGCGACCATTTTAGCTACCAGATGGGTAATCCTGTTAACTGACATGAGATGAAAACATAACATCCTTGGTAATCATGACAATCAATCACACAAATATCCAGTGGGATTTAAAAAAAGCAGATTTGATTTTTTTCATCACGATCTCAGTGAACTCTATTTCCATATTTCCCCTCAGAATCTCTTATATGAATCGCCGTGATCCAAGCAACGTCTTATTCTGTATGTGATGCAGGTTTCAACCCGGGGGAGTCGGACCTTGCAGAGTACACTCGCTCAATTGAGCGGCTGAACACGTCACTGGGCTTCCTGCAGACGGAGATGCAACGACTGGCTCAGCAGCAGGAGAGGATCATGTCCATGAAAGAACAACAGCAAAAAGCCTGGGTCATTCCTCCGCCTGCGCCATCACCACACAGGTAGCCCAAACGCCAGTAAAACGGTGCTCAGAGCTATTATTGAGGTGTTTTATTGAGTTATAATACTGATTTAGAAGGCGTGAAATGGTAATCTTGTCATAAGTCATCAAACATAACAGTTTTTTGTTTTTTTTTTTCCCCCCAGGCAGCTCCGTGAGCTGCGCAGCAGCAGTGTCACGGGCCGAGCATCAGCCAGAGGATCGGTGGGTTCCTTGTCCCCCGTTTTGTCCTCGTCAGGTTCCGCCAATCCTGTCAGTCGTCCCTCTGCCGGCCTCAAGCGACGGCCCGCCTCCTTCCACGCCAGGACGCCTCGGACACCGCGGCCGAATGAGCTGAAGATCACGCCCATCAACCGAATGCTCAACACCCCCACCTCGGTGGACAGCTTACCGAGACTGAGGCGCTTCGCGTCCAGCCAAACGCACACCAGCCCCTTTGCGTACCTGGGTCCCGACGAGGAGTCCGGGAAGCGCAAGAGCACGGAAACCAAGGAGAGCAAAGAAGACGGCAAAGTCCAAGAACAGGCGGTGGAGAAGAATCGTGCCGGCACTCCTCAGCATCCCGCAGCCAAAGAGAAAGAAGAAGGATCAGCGGATCCAGAGGAAAGTCGACGGACGAATGAAAAGTCAAGGACTTCAGAGGTCTTGTGTCAGCCCGTTTCTGAGATCCAAGGCAACAAACACCCTCAGGAAAAGAGAGAACTTGTGGAGGTGGCACTCTCTGGACTGTGTCCTCCTGAGAGCCAAGTTCAGGAGCCGACTGCAGAAACTGGAGAGGACCAGAAGATGTGCTGTGGGTTCTTCTTCAAGGTCAGTTGTGACCACAGTAGATGCAATAGAAATCATTTTTGTACGGCTGAGCTGTTTTCTGAAGCTGAGCCGTGATTGGTCGTTACCTGAGCCCTGAGCAGTTGTGATGTCATCTTCAGTCGACAGAAGTGACAACATGGCTGCCCCCCGAGAAGGCTAAAAACGAGTGGATTAACTTTTATTACACAAATGCAATATTCATCAGAATGCCTTGTTTCAACTAGTGGGCCTGCTGGGAACATATTCTTGAAAAAAAAAATGTGTTTGGCTTGATTTCCACTTTAACGTCCCTGAAATGTGGTTAAATGCCTACCTTTGAAGCATTTTCTTTGACGATGCTGATGACGGTTTTCCCCATGCATTCAACTCCAGGATGATGCAAAAGGTGAAGAGGACATGGCGGCAAAGAAAGCAGCTTTGCTGGAGAAGAGGCTGAGGAGGGAAAAGGAGGCACAGGAGAAGAAGCAACAGCAGGAGCTGGACCAGGAGCAGAAGAAGGAAGCTGCTCGGTCCGTCTCTTTCACTTTGTCTTAATTCATTCCAAATCGCTTACAACCACAGTTTCCCAAGCTTTATTGAGCCAAGGCACATGTTTTACATTAGGAAAATCTTGTGGAAAAGCATTTCATTGTTCTGCTTTTTACCATATGTCACTGGCATTGATGAACAAAGATACAAAAACTTGTTATGAATCCATCATCATTTTTGAACCAGTCAAATGATATTTGGATCATTTCCGGCACCACACAGTGTTTATAATTACTGGGACAAATGATGTGTTATTTTGTCAGTTTCATTTAAATGAACATTCCTGTCCAATAGGTTGAAAGCAGAGGAGGAGCAACAGAAGAGGGACGATGAGAAGGAGAGGCGAGAATATATTAAGAATGAGTATATGCGGAGAAAGCAGCTCAAGTTGATGGAGGACATGGATCAGGTGGTCAAGCCCCGATGCGGAAGTCTCAAGAAGAAGCCCCGCCCCAAGTCCATCCACAGGGATGTCATGGAGTCCTGCACGACCCCTGTGAGAGCAGCAGGTGAGTGACGTGCAGATCCCCCGCACCCCCAAAGAAAAAAAAAATCTCTAATAATGTAAACTCATGCCTTACCCTGTGTGGTGTTGTGGTGAAGGGGTGCGTCCTCGGGGCTACTCGGTGTCTAGCGTTTCTTTGGCCTCTCTGAATCTGACTGATAATGAGAGCAACCATCAAGATAACAAGAAGTACTACAGGTAATGCACTTTCTCATTTTTTCCTCTGCGAATACTATTGTGGTTTTGTATTTTACCCACTTTAGTTCTTAACCAGTCCGATTTGCTTTTTGCTCAAAACGATCCCACTATTTATTCACTCGCCACATCACTAACTAGACCTGGGAATATCGATTCATCACTATTTGTGCAATGTCTTTCATGAGTTGGGAGCAGACCTGTCCCCAGACCTCAGACTTAAGGGGGGTTTGGGGGGGGGTCGCAGTTTACTGCCAGTAATTACTTTGCTCCATATATTTGATGCTACCTCACCCTATTTGTGTAGCAAACCGCTCAGCAAAAAAAGCAGGCAAGTGTTACAATATTTACAGCACATACGCAGAGACGCCATCTTGAGGACGTCGACCCCCCCAGCCGTATTGGAAGTGGCAAAATGAGGCGATTTGTGGCGATGCCCGGTTCACTTGCTCCTCATCAAGACAGCAGTCATTGGATTAAGACTGAATCGTTGTATTATATCATTCTAACTCAATTTTTGCAAATATTGTTTGACGATATTATGGCTAATACGATGGCCACATCCAATATGGTGGATGCGCTGACATATCGCTTCAAACAATATAAATCTGATTTATCATTATGATTGTTATTATTAATATTATTATTATTATTATTAAATAAAAAGAAAAAAAAGTCAAGGAAAATCAATCTTCATTTTAGATGTCCAAACGGTTTGTGGTTTCTTTTCTGAAGATCAGCTCTTCTCGTAATATCAGGCCTTTTATGTTTTATATTATTTGTTCTCAATGATGTACTAATGACTTGATGGATTGTCTGTTATATGTTTGACACACTCTTGTCGTGTGCTTGTCTCTTTTCCCTCTATTGCATGCTTCCCTCAGAGGCAATAAAGTAGCTCCTTCTCACGTTCCGTTCTTTCTAAACTCCCCTAAAGAAAGAAAGGGCAGGTCAGTAGTCATGCCAACGAGTCAACACGAGCTGTGGTTTTGGTGCAGGTAGCCGTTGTCTCGTGTCGATTCAGCTTTTTTTTCTTTCCATTCTTTCTTCTCCGCTATTTTTCTTTCTTCCTCTGGATACCGGCCGCATTTCCAACTGTTGCTTCAAGCCACTCGAACAGAAGCCGCGATGACGGTGCTGAGATTGGCTTTGCTTGGCTGAACATGGCTTCCGCTCCCTCACTGCACAGCTTTGTCGGACTGCGCGATGCAAGCGCGCGGGCCGATTGCCATCCCATCCTCCTCGTCTGCGCAATGCGTCTGGACGTACCTCGCGCACGGTGTCTCCCACTCATTGCCTTGTTTGTTGCCATCCACAGGCCAGACTCTTCTGAGGGTTTCTCCTCGTGCCCCTCTGCTGGTAGTCGCAACGGAGAGAAGGATTGGGAAAATGATTCAACCACTTCCTCCACTCCGTCCAACACTGAGTACACCGGTATGGGACAACGTGTCCGCTCGCTTTATGCGACTCATATTCAGCTTCTTTGACACTCTTTTGTTACACCGCAGGGCCCAAACTATACAAGGAGCCCAGTGCTAAGTCCAACAAACACATCATCCAGAATGCCCTGGCCCACTGCTGCCTGGCTGGGAAGGTCAACGAAGGGCAGAAAAACAAGATCATTGATGTATGTTTTTACGTCTTGTTGTTTGAATGCTGAAGAGCACGCGGTCTTACTTTGCACACAAAAACGTTATTGTTGGGTTTTTTTCTCGGTTCTACTTCCACCTTTTGATGCTCGAATGGTTCACAAATTTCAGGACATGTAAGAAACTGTTTTCCACATTATAAAAATGACCATGTTACTCAGAAATTTTTCCATTCGATTTCAAACTGCTCAGCTCAATCTGAACAACTTGGGAACTAGTTTGCATATTCTCCAAATTGCACACTTTTTGAAATCAAATTCCCAAATTTAAAAGCCCTTGTACATTACATTAAACTCGCCCTTCCACATTTCTTGACCGATTGCAACCATTCCGACTTAAACATATTCATATCATTCAATCTTGGGAACTATTCCTATTCCCTATATTGAAGTTTGCAATCTAACTAAACATAAAACAAAATGGATTGCACATAGTGTACTTAAAGCAACCACTCAGTATTGGTTTAGTAAAATCTGCTTAGCTTAATGCCCAAAAACAATGCAAATCGCTACAGCTGGGTTAACGATTAGCATTGTGTTCTAACGTTTGAAACTGTAGATAATTGTACGCAAATGTTGCATCAAAACATTTCAACAAACAATATAACAATACGAGACATATTTTCTTTATCCTCGAGAGAGAGAGCCACTTGCAGTAGTTGTAAAACTCTTCTTTGTTTGAATGACTATTATTATGCCCCCCGATGGCCAAGTCATGCAATGAATTAATGATGCCCAAACTATTTCATTCTTTACAATCTATTTAATTGTCTTGTTACTGCATGTACTGTTTTTAGAAAGCACAATATTACAGTATGCAATTTTCCTTATTAAAAAATACCAGATTTTTTTTTCTTTTGTTCATGGAGAAAGATTAATTGAGAAATCAGTGTTTTGAGTTGCAATCATGGTCACAGAACAACTTCAACTATGTATTTCCCTTCTCACTGTTGAATTCCTCAATTAAGAGATAGTTTACACATTTCCCTCTTCTACCACATTTCTTGACGAATTCAAACCATTCCGATTTCTTCCGTCTTCATTTCAACAATTCCATTCCGGCATTTCAGTTCAGCGTCAGCTCTTCAAAATTCACATGCAATTCCTACAAAACGGCATCCTCTAGTCTTAAGATAACAACTCACAGTGCTATTTTTGCCATACTTCCTCTGCAGGAAATTGAGAAATCCGAAGCCAATAACTTTCTGGTGTTGTTCCGTGACACCGGCTGCCAGTTCCGCTCGGTGTACGCCTACTGCCCCGAGACGGAGGAGATCATGCGGCTGGCCGGCATCGGGCCGAAGATCATCACCGCCAAGATGATCGAGCGCCTTTATAAGTACAACTCGGACAGGAAGCAGTTCAGCCAGATCCCGGCCAAAACCATGTCAGCCAGCGTGGACGCCATCACCATTGCAGCTCATCTGTGGCATAAGAAGCAGAGCACGCCCAAAAAAATGCACTTGAAGTAGCACCGGAGTGCAACGTTCTCTGGAAGATGGACAGCCGTGGCAGCATTTATTCCCTGCCCTTTAGTATCCAGAGTTGGGTCCATGCACTAGTACGCACTTTGTCCTCACTAGTAAGACAATTCAGCGCACCGATAGAGGAACCGTGTTACAACTAACATTATTTTCCCCTGCAATAAATTAGTCTTTATGCAGATCTTTGGGGTAAACGCATTCACTCTTTTTGTCCTCAGACCCAAAAAAGTGAAAAAGTATTGCTTTGACGCAATCTGATGCCATGTTGGGGCCAAGGAACTCTATGCTGTCGGTGAGGGGAGGAGCTTCATTTAGTCAGACCGTAGCCTTGTCTAGTCGTCAGAAGTGCTTTTCTACCCACTTGTGGGTATATGCAATTACAAACCTTTTTGGATGGGTGTCAGCTACTCGCGGATACTGCCTTCCAATATTGTATAACATCTTTGCACACCAGTAGCACAATATTGGCATGCTACTAGTACAACTGCATGTTACCAGTGAGGCAGAATTGTGCACAAGTTGACATCTGTGTTCTACTAGTACTGATGGTGAAGCTCTCGATATTAACTAGGCGAATTTTATTATGTCGCTAGTAGTTCTGGTAGTACACATTTTTCAGCTCGTGCAAAAGCCTCTCTTGTTAAGTAGTTTCTCTACTAGTTTACCAAAGTTGTCCTACTAGTGAGGAGAAAGCGCATACTAGTCGGCTACATGGACCTTATGCTGGAAATAGCATTTATTTGATGTTCTTGCTATCCAGTTTATGGTCCAAGTACTAGAACGCGATTTGTGCTCACTAGTAGGACAATTCAATGCACTAGTAGAGGAACTGTTTACAAGTAACATTTTTTCCCACTGCGGTGAATTTGTCTATTCGCATATTTTCGGGGGGAAGACTCATTCACTGTTTTTGTGCTCAGAACAAAGCCAAGGCCAAAAGTGGCACTAGTAGTGCAAAACATTTCACATGTAAGACACGGTTGTTCTAAAATTGTCTTTATTAGTTTGGACAAAGTGTACTCGTACATGGACCTTAAGCTGGACATCAAAGATATGAATTAAACGCTCAAACCGCTTTCCACACTGGAAACACTTTGAATTTTAAGATCACAACTGGAATGTGGAAGACAAATGAGTTTCCCAGGTGTCATGCAGGGCTAAAAACGTCCAGCATGTTTCCTCATGTGCCAAAACAAGATGAAAATGGGCAATTGATGCCTTGATGAAACTCCAAAGTGAATGTCCCGCCTCTCAAAGAGGCAGCCTGTTTTCGACGAGTTGATCATGTGCGGCCTTATGCTTGTTTTGTGTCGCCGGGATGTGTTGTGATCAGTGGTGTCGTTTTTGTCAGCGCCTGTTTGAGTTTGCTTTGGAAGCGGGCCATGCAAAGGCCTGCCTGTCTGATCAGGGATCAGATATAGACAGAGTACGACTGTCGCTCTACAGGCATGGTTTTGTGTGTATTCCAAGTGCCAAGAAGAGTGTTTGCCATTCCCAGCGATCATGTTGAGTATCAACAACCCTTCGTGGAATGCACCAGTAAAAGACTCTTTTATTTATTTTAGTTGTTATAACGCGTCCAACATATTTTCAAGACAGTTTTATCCAGAGCAACGTAATATAGTAAATGTCTTGGATTTATTTGTATATAATCGCAAGTGAACTTCGAGCAGCCTTTGAGTAGCGTTTTATTAATTTAATATCCTTCATTCCTTAATTGTTCAATCGGGGCCTTCTACTATGTCACGATTTTTTTCATCATTATTATTATTATTATTTCTTTTATTGTAAAATCCACAAAAGTGTGATCCAGCATCAATATCACTGACTGACAAAAATTCCTCATTGTGCAATGAAAACATACGATCACAGTGTTGTCTTGACTTCCATCCTGACTGTCCACAATTGT
The DNA here is from genome assembly GCF_054856515.1 of Filicampus tigris. NCBI lineage: Eukaryota > Metazoa > Chordata > Actinopteri > Syngnathiformes > Syngnathidae > Filicampus > Filicampus tigris. The sequence goes on along the minus strand of NC_141226.1, from coordinate 19,401,595 downwards.
AAATATTTTTTAATGGGTTTCACGCCATACAGTAGTCCCCTATTTGTTCATTTACTTTTAACCTGTTCTTTATCTTCAAGTATGCATCAGCACTGTAAAGATGTATTTTGGCGTACAGTAAAGTATTTTTTGTAACAAAATTTAACAGTTGGAGTTCTAGACGGATGAAACGGTGTGTTGAAGGTTGAGCGGATGTGTTGTAAAATGAAATGCGAGGACGCAATGTATGAAGATTTTACAGGGACTGAAATAATGATGACATATCATCAATCCTATTTTTTCCAACAAGTAATTTCCATTTTACTTAATATGCTCAACAGACCTTGTACATTTGTTGTGTTTTCCCCTAGTCTTTTGAGCTATATTAAAATGCAGCAACTTTCAAGATTCATGGTGCGTCATTTGCTCATTTAATTTCCTGTCTATTTGAATGATATTGTGTATTCATACTCCTACTTAAGCCACCTATTATCTTTGGGGCCGATTGGACCCCATTCAATATTTAATGTCACTAAAAAGTGATTACCTTTAGTTTTTTTTTTGTTTTTTTTTACTGTTTCATATGTGACATACATTTTAATTAAGCTTTATTTAAATACAGTTTTCCCCTATAGGCTATTTCACTCATATTCAAAATATAATGTTACAGCAGCTTGCAATTGTAATTCTAGTAAATAAATGCATTTAGGAATCAAAGTTCCTGCTAATTTTTGAGAACACTTAGGGCTACCAGTCAATGGGACTTAATGAGTACATTATGGTGGTCTCTGGAGAACTACGACTTTTTTCATGGTGTTAAAACGTTTAGAGAACGGCTGCCTCGGAGACCACTGTTTGGTGTTTAATTGTCACCATGGCAACACAAATAGATTTTTTTTTTTTTAATGTTGTGTTATTATCGCATTTTATTATTATATTGTTATCTCTGTACATTGTTTCCTTCGGGTGCAAGCTTTTGTGGTGTTGAAGCAGTGACCATGAAGGCAGCGCCAGGCTGGGCTGGGCCGGGCCACACATGCACCAAGCCGGGAGGAGGGGGGTCACAGTCGGCTTGAGGAGGACGGACGTGACAGTAGGCAGGCAGGACGCCTCCAGTCAAACGACAACGAGCGCTACCCATATTGGAACCGACGTGACAGCGTGTGTTGACGTCAAGGAGCCACGGCGGCTGTGTGTTTTCACCCCATGTTTTTCTCCTAAGCGGTGAGTAATTCTCACGGTTGCCCCTAAACTACTGACGTCGCTTGTCGCCGGGGAACACAGCACCCCACCCGGCTAACAAGCCGATGATGATGCCGCGCCTTCCTCCTCCTGCCATCGTTCTGGCGAAAGCTAGTCAAATCTCTCCCTTAAGTGCCGCCTGGTAAATTAGCCGGCTTGGTATGAGCTCCTGATGGTAACTATTTGCTGCTTTTGTCGTAATCCGACAGCTCCACTTGGCATGTAATGCTAACAAGTAGCCTAATCTTCTTATGGGTTTTTTGCTAACCGCTGCTTTCTAACGCATGCTAACATAGCATCGTCTTTCTTTCATATTGTAACTTGTTACCTTCGTTTTTTGTCACATATTCAAAGACACTCTTAAATGTTTTGTTCTTATAATCATAAGTGTTGTGAACGTGGTCTTCATTCACCTGACTTCTACTGACGGTTGATCGTTCGTAGTAGTACAAGGGCAGTTAAATGATGGTCTGTTTAATCTTATTTATACAGGTGTACCGAATTGGTGAGATTATCTTTGTGGTAAAACCAATGCAATTTAATGCCAAATAATTTGCAAGAAATCACTGTATTGTATATTTTAAAAAGTGCACACAATGGGACTAATAACTAAGTGCCACAACATGCAGTTAGTAGTCATCACTTGGTCAATTATATGCTTCAGCTAAAATTTGAGTTACAGGTCTATCAATGCTATCATGTCATTGTCAGGTCATGCCGAATCTGGGAGGAATGGTCAATTCAACAAATCAATAATTTTGGAAATCAGATGATAGGTTCCGCATTTTTGTTTTGCAACAAAATTGCCTTTTTGGTAAAGCATTTGGGTAATATCCCCTTTTGAAAATCCGTTGGAAAGAAAAAAAAAAAAACACCCTCAAAATAGAGCATTCGCAAGGAGCAGCAGTAAACCACAACTCACGCCGGATGCTATTTTTCTTGGTTGGTCCTTGGAAAGAAAATTCCTGAAAGGTTTGATAAGGGCTGTGTTATATGAAGCTTGTTTGTGCCGAAGCGTATCTTTTATTTTAAAACATGCGACAGTTTTTTTCATGATCAGTTGTCAATTTTCAGTCAGTGATTTGTTCCAGTGGTTATTCTGTGCATTTACTGTTTATATTTCTTTTTACAGCCCGTCGCCACCATGACAGAGGAAGAAACCATAAATGTGAAGGAGGTGGAGATCATCAAGGTGATCTTGGACTTCCTCCACTCCAGGAAGTTGCACATCAGCATGCTGGCTCTGGAAAAGGAGAGCGGCGTCATCAACGGCCTCTACTCAGACGACATGCTCTTCCTCAGGTAGCCTCGAGCACGGCTGATTTTTCTCCTGTCATACTTTATGAGATCTTGAAAGTTGTGGACGTCAACTAATGGGATTGTTCTAGGCAACTGGTGCTGGATGGCCAATGGGATGAGGTCCTGCAGTTTATTCAGCCATTGGAGTGTATGGAGAAATTTGACAAAAAGAGGTATGCTACAACTGCACATTTTTTTTGTTATCAGTCAGTGTTGGCACAAAATGAAAATACGCTGTAAATAGCATCAAAACGTCACGGTGACTAATTCTGCGTCTCAGGTTCCGTTACATCGTCCTAAAGCAGAAGTTTCTTGAAGCTCTGTGTGTGAATAACGCCATGTCTGCTGAGGATGAGCCACAACACGTAAGTAAAAGCAATAGCGCATGACTGGCACTCTTGCAATTGACATTTCATTTCTGAACTCTGCCACACTATTCAGAAATGTCCAATTCCTTTTTGTAAAATATGGCAATTAGGCTACAAGCTGCAGCCCATCACTGACCGCTGTGCAAACATTTTTTTCAAACGTTAGGGTGAAAGAGGGTCTGAAAATGTCCGGCAGTGAATGAGTTAACTAAATCCAATTGGCTAGTTTCCCACAGCACAATAATGTTTTGGACTCACCTCAACTTAGCCCAAGTGAGGTACTGAGTGCCGACCATCGTCAATTAGTGTTCTTTTCCTCACATGTATTTTTTAGTTGGAGTTCACCATGCAGGAGGCGGTCAAGTGTCTGCACACCCTGGAGGAGTTTTGCCCCTCAAAAGACGACTACAGCAAATTGTGTCTGCTGCTCACCTTGCCTCGCCTCACAAACCACGCCGAATTCAAGGCAAGATTTTTTTTTTTTTTACTTGCGCTGTTGCCGCTGTGGCCTCTGTGGTTGAGTTGCTCGTGACTTTACCGCTGCTCACTTGTCAGGACTGGAACCCGAGCACGGCCCGGGTCCAGTGTTTCGAGGAGGCTTGCACCATGGTGGCCGAGTTCATCCCGGCGGATAGGAAGCTGAGTGAGGCTGGATTCAAAGCCAGCGGCGATCGCCTCTTCCAGCTACTCCTCAAAGGAGTCCTCTATGAGTGCTGTGTGGAGTTCTGCCAGGTCGGGACCGACACTAATGCATGTCCCGCTATTTGCCCGCGTGTGTGTGTGTGTGTTTTGACACCGCCCTAATCTTTTCATAATTTCCTATATTAATCATTTAAACCGGAAGTATACCACAAAGTATGATCCCAAACCACTTTCATATCATTTCAAACTCATCTTTCAACATTTCTCGGACAATGTAAATGCCTTACAGATGTTTGGATTCTACCAAAAAATGGAAAAGCATCTGTCCATAGCACACATATGGCAAAGACTGGCTGTAAGTTCCACTAACGACTTGGGCTAAACCAATGACTGTAATGCAGTGGTACTTCGGCTTAGGAGTGCCAAACAGTGGCGTAGTACATTTTTATTTTTTTGCTTGTACTGTAAGCCAAAATTTGAGTCGCAAGCAAGCTTCAGATTCGCTGCCACTTGAGCGAAATGAAAAGAAAAGGACAATGAGTCAGAACACTCCATACAAAACGGTCAGCAGTAGGGAAGACGGTTGTCTCAGTTGTGGGATGCGTTTTTGTCCAGAGCAAGGCAACGGGTGAAGAGATCACGGAGAGCGAGGTCCTGCTGGGCGTGGACATGCTGTGCGGCAACGGCTGCGACGACGTGGATTTGTCCCTGCTGTCCTGGATGCAGAACCTGGCCCACAGCGTCTTCTCCTGCGCCTTTGAACAGAAGCAGCTCAACATCCACGTGGACCGCCTGGTCAAACCGGCCAAGACCGGCTACGCCGACCTGCTCACTCCGCTCATCAGCAAACTGTCGCCTTATCCGTCCTCGCCGCTGCGTCGGCCTCAGTCCGCCGACACCTACATGTCGCGCTCTTTGAATCCGGCTCTGGATGGCTTGTCCTACGGGCTGTCCGGCCAGGATAAGCGAGCGAGCGGCGGCGAGGTCGCACCGGGTAAAGGTGTCTCCCCCATGTCTCACTCGTTTGCCAACTTCCACTACCCTGGAGCGAGCGGGCAGAACCTCAGCCGGAGCCTCATGATGGAGAGCTCCGACTGCCACAGCATTTTTGAGGAATCGCCAGAAACGCAAGTTAAACCTTTTACTACTAGGATGCAAATCTGCACTATAGTGAGACTATTTATTTATTTATGCAACACAAATGTACACAAATACACTTTTAAAGTATTCCGTAGTGCCTGTTTTTGTGCCCTTGCTCGCATATTTCTCCAAATAGGAAGACAAGCATGCTGGCCTCAAAGTCTTTTTTTATATCAATCCCAGGTGACGTTTACTGTCAAGAGTGACGGGTAAAAAACAAAAGAGAATTGTATTGAATATTTAAACACCAAAATGTTAGTCAGCCAAACATTTTACAAACAAAACGGAATTCACTAGCTTAATGCTAACATATGATATGAAACCTCACAGATGGGCTAACGCATATTAGCAAAAATGCTTCAGCCACTATAAACCTTCAAATAATGTCAGCTTGAACACACATGGAGCAGCAACACATACAAACAGAGCATTCAACAATACTCACCGCCATATCCTCTGTCTACACTGTGAGATGTCTTTTTTTTGGACATTAGTTGGGGACCTTCTCTTCCTCTTCCTTTTTCTATTAATAGCGCTGCAGGCTATTAAACCAAAGGCACAAATCCAAACTTGGCCATTCCTGCAGTGTGTATTTTATATATATATTTTATATATATATATATATATATATATATATATATATATATATATATCTTTATAATCGTATATGTCGTTCATAGCTGGCTTGTGTGATCTCGTGTGTGTGTGCGTGTATAGGTCGAGGACCGACACGCCTGTGGACAAAATGATGGGTTCAAGTGCAGCTCAGAACTCGCGTCCCACCTCAGCTCCTGGAGAGGATGCGCCACCGGCTGGCTCTGCTGAAAAGAATGAGGTCAATCCCAAACTTATTTCTGATACGCTAATACTATGCTATTGCTATTCGCGGGGGACGGGGACTGAGCCCTGGCGGGAATAACGGAAAAACTGCAAGGTTGACACGCCGCCCCAAAAACGATTACAATTGCCCATGTTTACCAATTAAATCAATGTCTGAAACGCCTATTAGAACAGCTGAAATATATTTCGGGTTAATGAGAGGAACTTTAAATGGTGACAGGTGTGTTCTGACTCCCATTTAACGCGAGCGTTTAATGTGGTTGGTTAACTCATTCCGCACCAGACTTTTTCAGCCCCGCTATGAAATGACATAAATAAGTCCTTGGGATAGAATGTCAATTGTGAACATAGCCACTCCCCAGTTACACGAGGCCGTGCACACTTTTACAGCCAGTCAGTGTGCATGATACGACAATACGTTGTCACTAGCGAATGAAAGTGTCTACCGCCAATGCAGTCCCCATAGGAGAGAAGAATGTGGGTGGAGCTTGACTTACACCCACACAATGTCACCTTTGAGGCATGTCTGACAGTTAATAGCCGTGACCCACCTCTTCCATTATGTGACCCAAGAGCTCGCACCGACCTGTTTTTATAGTTTTGCGTCAAATCCCTCGACCGATCCTTTGTGCGTAGTACATAATGCATGGCCGTTCCGCTTCAACCCGCAGCTCTGGGAGTCCACAGAGAAGTACGAGGAGTATTACCGTCAGCGCCTGCGTGTGCAACAGCACCTGGAGCAGAAGCAGCAGCAGAGGCAGATGTACAAGCAGATGTTGTTGGAAGGCGGCGTGCAGCAGGAGCCTCCACCCAGCGACTTGCAGCACAGCCTCACAGAAAAGTTCCTCAACAGGTACGAGGTTCCACAGAGGTTCCAGCTTGTCGGCGGTGAGTGTCTGTCGGACGAGAGCGAGGGGGCACGCTTTTAGCGATCGATCCCGTTCGGCTTCCCCACATCGCGCATCGTCACATCACACATAGTCATTATTACGCGAAGGCCTTTTGATGGCATTTCCCCTGAAAATGACCGAACTTATTGTATGTTTGCCACTTCATATGGGGAAGCCTCAAGGACACACCATGTTTACAGTTGAATAAGCGCACAAGAAAAAATGTGTCTGTTCACAGGAATTATTTCAAATTTACGGTACTACAAAATGTAAATAGATGCTTCCACTCTTTTGGGTCCCGGGACCCCTAACAGGGGATTAATTGTTCCAATGTATATATTTTTTAAGTTAGATTTTTTTGGGGGGGTTACATATTAGAATTAAAGACAGTCAATCAATTATGTTTTCATAACCTGAATGCAGATTAAACACAACTACCATATTTATCCTTAAATGCAGTAGGAATGAAAGATATTTAGATTTTGGGGGGGTGAGAGAAACAAACTGTCGTGTTACGGTAACAAATGTAATATTATTTCGGGGAAAAAAAGATGTATTGTTATGGGAATCATGATGGGCTTTTTTCAAGAAAAAAAGACGGGTAGTACGGGTGTTTTTTTTTTGGGCTTCAATTCAATAGACATTGTGCTTCTCCTTCTGCTGTGTGTGCCTTGGCCACCTGGGGGCAGTCTAATACAGACATTCCTATATACTGTATGTGAAGACGGTCACATCTCCTTACTAAGATGCAATAGTATTAATTAGCAGAGACTGACTGCGGACTGACTGACTTAAACTGCCAAACGGACGGACGACTACAATTCGGTTCATCACTAAAAATGACAGACCAGCAACATTTTGTAAAACGCCCACCTCCGTGAACTAATACATATTTGATGGAGTATGAAACCGACAATGCACTGATGTAGAGCCTGATGTGTGTCATCAGGTCCATCCAGAAGCTGGAGGAGCTCAACGTGGGGATGGAGAGTTTAGGAGAGGAGGTGAAGTCTTTGGCCCAGCAGTGTAATGGCAACGCACCCACCCCGGAATGCAACAACAACCCCCCGTCCGCCAGCCCCGAGCGCAACCGAAGCCGTGGGGGCGGGACGCTCAGCAGCACACCGCAGCTCGTTGCGGAAGGCCGTCCCGTTTCTCCCCCAAATGAATCGCCCATCGTCCAACAGAGGTGGCTGCAACGTCGCAAGGCTCACGGTCACACAAACAGACGGACGGGTCGTTTGAAAGGCTTTTGTCTCTTTGTTGACAGCGGGCAGAATCACAAAGCGGGTCCGCACGGTGACTCACCAGGCTCGTTATCCCGCAGTAAAGAGGTGTGTTCATTAACGCAGTTTGCACTCATTTGCGCCTAGTATAGTACAGTTTGCTTCCCTTTGATACAGTACTACTGCTACATTGTTGATGGTTTTTATTTTTGTATGTGGAAAATATCTACCTGCCCAAAGCAGAAAACTGCGTTTTGGGAACAGGAGAGCTGCAGTTGCAATGCACTTTTCAGACATTTATTCAACAGTTTAAATCAATTAAAAAAAAAAAAAAAAATTCTCTACATTTTATTAGGGCTGCAAGCTGTACTATGATATTCTACCAATTATCCCATCGCTTAATCCTATTACTTTCTTTATCCATTCTTAAACAACAAAATGTGAATGTGAAGTGCAGATACTGTAGTGCACTTTTGGTCAACTTCCTCACGTTCCAGACATAGCTGTGACTTTGGGTGTGTGTGGCTTTGAAAGGTCTGGTGAGTGACTTGTGCGTCAGTAAATGAGCTGCCGTGAGCTGAGGTTAGCGGCGGGCCGTAGCCGTTAGCCAGTCCAGGTGTTGTGTGAGTGCCTCGGCGTCAATTGAGGTCGTAGTAGCTCGTGTATACGTGGATGTATGTGCTCGTCACTTTTTTATTTTGTTAGCGTAAAATGGAGATATGATAACCTGTACTGGAGCTTAATATGTGCCACTTTTAGGAATATTACGAATGAACTTTTTAAACTAAGTAAATGACCATCTTGCCTACATACCGCAATGGAAGGCCGCATCCAGCTTTACTGTTCCAAAACTGTTCTGGTAGTGTACTGCTTGGAACAAATGAGGAAGCTAATACGGCTTAGCAGATTATTAGGTACGCATTGTAACTGTTACACGTGTGGCATCGGTGCCATGCTCCTTAGATATCGAGGTCATAGAGTTCATCTCAAAAGACACTTCTATGAAATGGATCTAATCTGACTTGTTTTTTTTTTTTATTCAACAGGGTGGCGACAAAGAAAAAAGACTGTTTGTGCCCGTGCACACTCTTGAGGACACTCAGGCTGTTCGTGCGGTTTCGTTTCACCCGTCTGGGGCCCTCTACGCCGTGGGCTCCAACTCCAAAACGCTCCGCGTCTGCGCTTATCCAGAAACACCTGACACCAGGTCACTGCGGCAGTGGGACAAATATGTCAAACCTGACCACACTATTATTATTCCTCCTTTTTTGTGCCTTTGCTCATTTGCTCATGTTTTTTTTTTCCGGGTTAGTGGGTCAAGTCCAGCAAAGCAGCCGGTGGTCCGCTTCAAGAGGAACAAACACCACAAAGGTTCGATCTACTGCGTGGCCTGGAGCCACTGCGGGCAGCTGCTGGCCACCGGCTCCAACGACAAATATGTCAAAGTTCTGCCGTTCAGCGCGGAGACCTGCAACGCCACAGGTAAGCGTGTGTCTGAATTACAAGTAAGTTAGTCAAAACAGTGAATAACGCACGGCTATAAATAGATAACTATTGATACTCTATTCATCGCGTGATGAAAATGATGATTAAAAATATTCACACACATGCACTTGTTTTGATAATATGGAAAGCAACCAAAAGGTGCAAACAAATCACAAGAGCAGCATCAAGGAGGGATTCAAAGGGAAAACGATGGTAGATTTAGATGGCATCCCTAATAAAGTCTACAGTCATATTTGTACAATTTCCGCAAAGTGGGAAGTACCAGTATATTATTGACAATAACGAAACAAAAAAAAAAACAAGCAACTTTTGTCATAAACTGTCTGAATGACCTGACAATAGAATATTATTAAAATGATCTTTTGAATAATCATCTTATGCTATGTTATGTTATATTGTCCATTATTGACTCCGGTTCGCGATTAAAGTTAAAAAGAGGGAATTCGAAACCCTCGAGACAAATTAAGGGTGAACTTATGTAACGGTGATGCGAACGAATGCTTCCCTGGGCCCGCAAAACCACCAGCAAAGTCTTTTTGTCACCTGATTATACTGCCTCCTGGTGGCCATGGCGGGCACACCAGAAGGAGCAGCACAATTAATTGAATTGCTGCATTAAATCATGAGGCACAAACGGTTGAATTCTTTGCATTCCATTCAATGATGTTGTTACTGTCTATAAAGTTACAGTATTAGCGAGTGCTATTCCCCCCCCCCCCCCCCCCCCCCGCCGCAGGTCCAGACTTGGAGTTCAGCATGCACGACGGCACCATCAGGGACTTGGCCTTCATGGAGGGCCCAGAAAGCGGAGGGGCCATCTTGATCAGCGCCGGAGCGGGCGACTGCAACATCTACACCACCGACTGCCAGCGAGGGCAAGGCCTGCACGCCCTCAGCGGACACACGGGTACACGCCGATGCCAGCACAAGCGGCCGGCGAGACGCTTGTGTCGGGTGTGCGCTCAAACGTGCGATTCGTTGGCAGGTCACATCCTGTCGCTTTACACGTGGGGCGGCTGGATGATCGCATCCGGCTCCCAAGACAAGACGGTGCGTTTCTGGGACCTCAGGGTGCCCACCTGCGTGCGAGTGGTGGGCACGGCCTTCCACGGCTCAGGTATTGGCAACGTTTGAAAACAATTTGGATGACTTTGGTGCACTGCACGTTGCTGAGCGATCCTAACATTTGCAACGTCTTTTTGTTTAGGATGAACAATTTTGACAAATAACCTGCCATAATTTCTCATCAATAATATATCCCCTTATATAAAAGGCACACTAACCTCCATTCAGGCTGTAAAAAGCCTTTTTTTTCTTCCCCTACTCTGTACTTGTGTATAATACGCCCCCGCGATTTTCTGGTATTCTTTATCGGAGTGAATAGTATGAATGAATGAAGATTCAAAACATACTATTCAAGTTGAATGCAAGAATTGTAAATAATACAAAATATTTTATTATTATAAAAAAAATAACTTTTTGCATTTTTGAAAACGCATGTCAACTTTTTAATGTTTTAATTTTTTTACTATACCCCATCCATGAATGACCATTAGAATTAAATGACTTACAAATATAAAAATTAAATGATTGAAAATGTATTAAGTAATTTTGCTTATTTTGCACCCATTTTTAGGGGATGGGGGGGGTTGGCGAGGAGTGAAAATCTGCGTATAAATCAGTAATGGATGGATAAAGTATTCCACATATTCTAATTACAACCTCATCTAGGAATGAGCAATATAGTTGATGATGATAAATATCCAAAACATATTTTTTTATATTTAAAATAAATTTCATGCTTGCTATAGGCGCTAAGTTTGACATCCGCGCATCTGCGTGTCCCCCTCAGGCAGCCCCGTGGCCTCGGTGGCGGTGGACCCGAGCGGCCGTCTCCTGGCGACGGGACAAGAGGACAGCGCTTGCATGCTGTACGACATCCGAGGCGGGCGCATCGTGCAGGTGTACCGCCCGCACGGCAGCGACGTGCGCTCGGTCCGCTTCTCTCCCGGCGCGCACTACCTGCTCACCGGCTCCTACGACGCCAAAGTCATGGTCACCAACCTCCAAGGTCAAGTAGTCTACTAGTCCATAGGCGCTAATATGAAATTCAGGAGAAGACGCTCATCAAAGAGCCCATGCTGTAAGGGACAGATTCTCCAAATGTGGTAGGCTGGCTCCCTCTAGTGGTATTCAAAAGAAACACTGAATGAAATCTGAGAACTACAAAATGTTACAGAGACTAACTTTTGTTAAATGGAATGCAATAAGTTTGTTAGTTCAGTTGTACATAACTATTAACGCACAATATTACATTTGTTCTCAAACATTTATTTTGGGAAATCTTATTCAGCTTTTATATCGAATATGTTTTTATTCAAGTCTGCTAATTATTTTCTTGTATTTAACTAGCAAGCACTAGCATATTAAATACACACTTTTTAAATGACAATTTTCACCACAGTATTAGTCTAGTAGTATGTGGGCTCCCTCTAGTGGTACACAAAAGAATCACTGCCTAAGCACAATACAGTTCATTTCACTTTGAAGTTCAATGCATTTGTTTCTTTTTGAACTTGTATTCGTTATTCTACTTTCCTGTGCAATACATTTTAATAGAATCATTATTCAAGCATATTTTTTTTCTTACATTTAAGTGCATCGTTAAGGTTCAAAGATACTGTTATAAATAATAGCTTACAGTAGCATTCGATATCTAACTATAAGAACTTCAACTTCAGCCCTAATGAGGACGAGCCGTATAGAAAATGGATGCATGTTCCTATTGGCTATATAAATGAAAGTACCTTTTTATTATTTTTTTTTATTGTTTTTTTTTTTTTTCTTCATCATTCAGGCGACCTGACTAAGCAGCTGCCTGTGACGGTGGTGGGCGAGCACGGCGACAAGGTGATCCAGTGTCGCTGGCACACCGAGGACCTCTCCTTCCTGTCGTCGTCCGCCGACCGCACCGTCACGCTGTGGACGCACAACCCGTGACGCGGTCGCGCACACGCCACCAAGTTGAAGACACACACACACACACACACACACAGTTGGCAGCGTAGGGAATCACGACGATCATAAACTAGCAACACAGCAAAAGCACACGCTACCAATACTCACACTATCGATTGAAATTCATTTGAGCATTTATTCAGTATCCTTGATAATTCATTTTAGGCTCCACGTACTAGTACGCGCTTTGTTCTTACTAGTAAGACAATCCAGCACGCTAGTCGAACGACTATCTTACTCGTACTGTGTTTCCACTTCCTGTGTCACTTTTGGCCTACTGGTGCGGAATTAAAACCGCATAGTTAGTAAACTAGTATCCTGCACTTGTAACACTACTTGGCTCAACTAGTAGCCATGCGTCTCACACACTAGTAGCCTCCTGGATCCTACTAGTAGTACCCACGTCACGTGCCTTCTGATAACTTGACGTGTAGTTGTCCCACTAGTATGCCAAAGTTGTTCTACTAGTAAGCACAAAGAGTGGCTTTCAAATATACTAGTATGTTGTTGTTTTTTTTTCCCACTACTGTAGGAAATTTTTGCACACTAGTAGAACGCCGTTGGAATACTATTAGCGCAACGACATGTTATCAGTGAGGCAAAACAACAAGTGGGCATTTTGGTGCTACTAGTTCGGTTCAGTAGGCTATTAATGCATGACACATGCCTACTAGTTAGGCCTGGTAGTGTTTCTAGTGCAGCATAGTAGTTTACTCGTGAGGTTTGGTTGTGTACTAGTTGGCCAAAAATGTCCCTTGTGGGAAACAAATGTTAATAGTAAGACCGTTGTGATGCTAGTGCGTTGAATTGTCGTAGTAGTGCTAAATGCTCCAACGGTTTTCCACAGATGTCAACTAGTGCACAGTTTTGCCTCACTAGTAGCGTAGTTCATCACTGCGGTGACACGCATTCGCACACACATCCACAGCAGGTTGCATGCGCTTTCACTGACAGGAACGAAGTCTCTTTTTCATGATGGTGCCTTTCTTGAGTTCTCAAGCGAACACAGCGGAGCAGATCCAATTTTGCGTTTTTGCCAAACCATTTCCTCCGGCTGCCGCTGTATTTTTCTTTCTTTCAATTTTTGTCGGGCAAAGTAGACGTTCTCACGTGAAACTGTGATTGTTTGGTGTGCCAAATAGCAAGCTTGTGGCAGCTTTGACAGTTTCTGCTGTTGCTTCCCGACATTCTGACGTTACTTCACTTTTACGCACCAGAGTACAACCCCAAATGTGTAAATCGTTGTTCTTCAGTAATCAGTATTTTTTTTTTTTTTTGCAGGAGCCGTTATAAACAATGAACGATTGTTATTAAGCCAGTTTCCAACGGGAATACAAGCCTCTATTTCTAGTTGAGCAGTTTTTTTTTTGTTCTTCTTTTCAAATGCTGCTGCACTGAGGTCACAACAATAGTCGATACTGTTACTAATTTTATGCACGGTGAATAGGTTAATATTTATTTGAAGCCAGTATTTGGGACATATGGATTGTGTTCAGTTCTTGAAATTTAATGCACTTTTTTGTCTAATGCAAATGTTTTATCCTTCAAACGCTTTTAATGCTCACGTCTTTTAACAAATAACACCAAACTAATACATACATGAATATTTATTTCAGTTGTGATTATGTACAGTTAATAGGATGTTTTGGAAATGCTAGTGGCTGATGTATTAAACCTGTCTTGTTTTTTAACAAAAAAAAAAAAAGAAAAAAAGATTTAATTTAATGCAAGCTAATAGATTTGATCTTACGTTACAATAAAGTCTCTTTTAATCAAGTGTAATTGTGTTTCATTGGAACGGGTCAATAAAACCAACCAAGTAGCCACGAGAGGGATTTTAATTGCTCCAACCTCACTCTAAACATGAAGTACAAAAGATAAAAGATTAGCACTGTACACAAGTTTACAAAATTTTTTAGACGGACATTACTGGAAAAAGCATTTGTAAAATTATTTTACCGATCTGCAAAAAAAAAAAAACAAGAATCCATGTAGAGACAGAAAAGAGAAGTTAACAGATGCACAACACTCATAAAAACACGTACAAATAGAAATGCACTTGTGTATTAAAAATAATACACAGGTTGAAATAATGACACTCGTAGTGAAAAACAAGGTTTAAAAACATTTTTGTCCCTGATACCGCTTGTGCAAGCTGAGTTGAGAGTTCTTCCACATGGTCCACTACATGCTGGCTAATGCTTGTGATGACGTGAAAGGCGTTGTCAACGCCACCTTTCAGGGGGGGCTTGGGGGTCTGTAAGTGCTCCGTTCAGTTGGAGTTAGTGTTGGCCTTTGCCGCGGGCAACGTGACGCGCTGCTCGTCCATTCGCTTGCCCTGCGAGCGCATGATGAGACTGAAGAAGTCCTCGTCCGGTACCGTGGGCCCGCGGGCCGGCGGAGCGGGAGGTGCGCAGCGCTGGTCGTCCAAACGGGACCCCTGGAGGCCACATAAGAGATCCACGTTGTAGAAAAAGAGCCAATTGTCAAAAAATGAAACCATACCCAGCACCTAGCGATGAATTAGTAGAGATAGGGCTGAACAATTTTGAAAAAATCGGGATTGCGCAATGAATTGATGTGTGTTTTATAGTAGGCGTGGTTGCGTTTTGCTTAATAAAGTTCTAAATAATGCGAATAAAATAATCAAAATAACCGTGTTACAACGTTGCATCAAGTGAAGTATCTATGATTAGTCTATTGCTTCTACTGATGTTTTAGACTTTTGACTTTCAGTATCGTTTCAGTATTGTGATTCTTAATGCAGACATAGGTAATGGCATTGAAGTTAAATTTGCTATGGTGACAACCCACCTGGCACTTGACCAGCATGTTGAAGAAGTCTTCGTCGGGCTCGGCGTTGGCCATCAGGTGGCTGAGCACGGCCTGGTTGCTGTTCTGGTTGAGTTTGAGGCCCGGCAGGCTCCCGCCCGCCGCCGAGGAGTCCTCAAGCCGCCGGCCTTGAGCGCCGGAAACGTTGGCGGACTCGGAAACGGCTGCCAGGGAGGAGAGGAGGAATTCATGAATGGATTTGGATTTTTCATGAATTGGCATCTCGAACTGAGTGAGGCAACATGGAGACACTTATTATTAATAGATAAAAAAAAAAAAACGATATTAATAGCTATAATCAGCTATTCACGTTTTTTTTGTGCGTTTTTCTATGATCGGGTGTAGATTTACAAATGCCGACTTTTTCTGATTTTTTTCTTTTTTTTACTTTTTTGGGACTCCAGACTCACATTTCCTGATGATCCTGGGCGGAGACTGGGGGCCGGCGTTTAGCGACAACCTGCTGCTGCCTTTCTCTCGGATGGAGTAGCGCTGATCGTCCATGCGGTTGCTCTGGAAGCGAGTGAGGAGGTCAAAGAAGCCCTCATCCCCGAGCATGTCAGGACCGGATCGCTAGTCAAAAACAAAGCGGGCGGGCGGTCAGACACGAGTGTCGAGGATGAGTGCACGAGTGTCGTCTGGCAAGTAGCTCCACCTTGTGTGAGGGGGCGTGGCCGCTGTCCAGAGTGTTACTGGTGTCCTGGAGGACCTTACTGGAACCCCCGCCGGCCTTGAACTTCTTCCCGCGCAGACGGCTGACAAAGAACAACTTGGAGGAGCTCTTGATGAGGCCGGGCTTGCTCTGTTTGCTCAGGATGTCGCTGCTCCACTTCTGACCCTTCACAACACAAACGCTCAATTGTCATTGGTAGGGATGACCATTCACCCAAGCCCCGATTCCATTCGATTTTTAAAAAAAATTGCTACCATGCTTGTCTGTGTGCACTAGTGTGGTTCTGCAGCCATCCACAAACGCAATACGCAAAGATGTTTGGCGCAAAAGCATAATTTTGATCTACACATTCAAAATGTGCTATACATCTGGAATGAAAAAAACGTTTCAAGACATCATCTTCTAGATGAATTTAAGCAACTCGATTTTCGATTAATCGAATCGATTAATCGGGACGACTCGATTTTAAATCGATTTTTCGATTACTCGTTACACCCCTGGTCATTGGTGCAAAGTAAAAAAGTGATTAGCAACCACTGTGTTGTGAAGTGTGTGTGAAGGGAAATGATGCCATTCCACTGAATTGGTAAAAAAAAATAATAATAAAGGTTGTGATTAAAGACATAAAAACAAAAGAAGGGCGAGGTGCGTACGTTGATCTTGTCAGGCGTGAGCTTCATTAGCTCAAGGTTCTCCATGCTGTGCCTCCGGCTCATCCTCGGCCTCGCCCCTGCAACGCAGACACACCTGCTGATGGCGGCTGCCGCGGGAAAACATCCCGAGCATCGAGCGCGCCAATAGCTCGCTCGCCTTGCAACTTGTAGTCGATGTTCTCGGACAGGGTGGAGTTGTTGGTGCTGTAGCTCAGCCCTAACACTGTCTGCAGATCTGTCACGTTCATACGCGCCGTCAGCTCGCCGCTCCTGTCGCCAGTCTGCCACACACCAAGGTTGTTCAAGTAAACGAAAATCTAGCGGAATCGCTAGCATGAAAATTGAAAAAAAAAAAACGTTGTTCCTGAAATCAAATAAAAACTAAAGTGCTTTTGAAAGGGAAACTGCTGTAGCTGAAATGACATCTAAAACTAACTATAGTGATAGTAAAAATGTCCTTCGTTTTGTTTTCGTCTCTTAATATCACAGCAAAGCGTGCAGTGTTCATTTTAAATCTATTATTTTTACTTTACTTAAAACATTTTTTAGTAACTTTTTTTTTTGTTTTATCTTGCACTCGACAAATACTCCATATCGTCGCTGTCCTGTGAAAAACACTTATCTCCAATTTTGGAAACTTTTAATTTTCACATTAATGCCATGAAACCATTCATGTAAAAATAAGAAAATTTTTTAAAATGGGTATAAGTGTTTTTCACGCAACAGCGACGATATATGAAAAAAAATTACAACTAATACTGAAACTAATAAAAACTGAAATGAAACATTTTTTAAAAAATACCACTAATAAAAATTAACAAACTTGCTCTAAAAACGAATTAAAACCAACTTCAAAAACCAAAAGTCAAAACGAAATAACTATGATGAAAAATATAAAACTAAATATAAAAATATAAAATATTTTTAAAAAATTCATCAGAGATGGCTTTGTGCGCCCCAAAACATGTTTTGACGCAGATTGAAATTTTTTTTACTTTTTTTTCCAGCACATCAGGTTTTTGAAATCTTCCCATTTTTTTGTTTTAAAATTTGACCTATAAAAGCTTGCGCAATACGGATTTGACCATGTGTTGTACAGAGCGAAGACGTTTCCGAAAAAAAAATCCCTCGCGAAGGCCCGCATGGGTTGGGAAGACAAACCTCTTTGCAGATCTCCAGGTGTTTCTCGGCAAAGTGCATGGCCTGGTCGTGGTTACCAAGTGCGGTGTGAGCGTTTCCGAGACTCCAGCACGCTCGACCTTCGCCAATCCTGCACGTACGCGGCGCCTTGGTCAAAGTGAGCGGCGAGCCCCGTGGCTCCGGCGTGCTTGCGTGAGCGCGCCTACCGGTCATTGAGGTCCTGGGCTATGATGAGGTGTTTGAGGTGGTAGTCGATGGCTCTCTCGTAGTCCTGCAGCAGAGTGTACGTGTTGCCCAGACTGTAGCACGCCTGAGCCTCCACCGCGCGATCCTTCAGCTGCCTGGCCAGCTGCAGCGTCCTCCTGAGCCACCACGGACAGACCACATTTAAAGTGCCGCCTTGAGATACGAGTGACCCGACTTGAGAGTTCTTGCAGATTTTTTTTTTTTTTTTTTTTTGCAAAAATTGGAGAAAACCATATGCTGGAAGTGAAGTCTACTCAACAACAAGCTTGCAGGTTGAAGAAGTATTGCGCAGTGTAAACATTCTCGTGAGTTGGATTACAAAGAAAAAGTCACTATATTAAAAAAAAGTCATTAAAGCAATGACATAGTTTTGCTTGACATCAATCCATTTTAGGGTCCCCCTCCTGCCCTTCAATATTGCGATTATTTTTTTCCAAGCTCTTCTTCCCGTGTATTTTTTTTAACAAACACAAGCAATCTCAAATTCATTTCGATTCACTGAATGATGAACGAATGATTTCAAATTCATCTGTATTACAATAAACAATATCAGATTTATCATTACCAAACACTTTGACTCGCTGCCTTTTAAGCGTTCACGACAACACAATTTTGTCAAACAAGTGCGGCGTTAACATAAATCAGGAAGTCATAAATCAGATGACGACAACTACGCAAACTAATCTGTGGCCGCAGTACTTCAACTTGTCACGAAACAACGATAAGCTTCAATCTGAAAAATAAATAAATAAAAATATGGAAACATGTGGACTGCACTTCCTAAATGGGAAATCAACCCAAGAATATGTTTCCAGCAGAATAGTTGAAACACGGCATTCTGATTAATTTTGTGTTTGTGGAATATGAGTTAAGCAGCAAAATCCACCCATTTTTAGCCATCTGACAGGGCGGCCATTTTGTCACTTCTGTCCACTGAAAATGACATCACAACTGCTCAGGGCTCAGGTAACGACCAATCACGGCCCAGCTTCAGACAACAGGCGAGCCGCGATTGGTCGTTACCTGAGCCCTGAGCAGTTGTGATGTCATTTTCAGTCGACATAAGTGACAAAATGGCCGCCCCCCTGAGCTGGCTGAAAACGGGTGGATTAACTCTTATTCCACAAAAACGCAATATTTATCAGAATGCCTTGTTTCAACTAGTGGGCTTGCATAGAACATATTGTTGAAAAAAAATATGTCTGGGTTGCCGATTTCAATTCGATTAATTGTTCATCCCCAATATCAAGCGCGCTGTACTTCTTTGTCAACACAAGCGCGTGAGTGAGCCAACGTACTTATAATGCTCGGCTGCCACTTCAAACTCTCCGAGGAAGATGTAAGCGTTGCCCAGGTTGCAGTAGGCGCGTCTTTCTGCGGAGCGGTCGCCAAATTCCTTGGCTATGAGCAGACGCTGACGACAGATTGAAAGATTTCATTTTTTTTTTTTTTTTTTTGAAGATAAGCAACTTATTTGGGTGGCGCCCTCCTCTTCCCTCACCTGCTCATGAGACGCCACAGCGTTGCGAAAGTTCCCCAGCAGGTAGTGGGTGTTACCCAGGTTGCCGAAGGTTCGACCCTGGGCGGCCCGGTCGCCCAGCTCCTGCGCCAGCCCCAAGTTGGCCCTGAGAGTGCGAGTGGAGACGACAGAAGTAGATGGAGGATGCGGGCGGGCGCTAGGAGCACACACACACACACACACACACACTCGGTACACCGTCGTGACATACTCGTAATATTCCGAGGCCTTCCTCAGGGCCGTCATGACGTCTTCCGGGAAGTCTCCGGGCTCGGCTCCGCCCCAGCAAATACTTTTTCCTTTTGCGTGATACACGTTCCCAAAGTTGTAGAGAGCTCGCGCCTGACCCACCTGAAAGCCACAAAGGAAAGGCATCATACCTCAGTTTGCCCGTCCGTCACTTTTTCAAGCCGAAGCTAATTGCCAGAAAAAAAAACATGTCAGCAAAGCAGGCCCGGTTAGTGGCGATTATTCCGACGGACGAAAATCCACTTTTGTCCGTCATTTTTCGTCAAAAGTGTCCCGTCACTAACTTCCGTTGACAAATCAGGTCAACTTTTAGCTCCTCCGTGGCCACCTTGAGCCATCTTTTTAGAAAGGGACCAAAAACCGTAGTAGAGTGAGTTCTTCAAGGGGAAATAAAAGATTTAGAATTGCTATGCCACAAGATGGCGCCAAAGCACTAGTTTTATATTCGACAGGGTTTTGCCTTTGCAAATGAAGCTCCTCCCTCCGTGGTCGCATGACTGACAAGTTGTTTTTTTTTGTGTGTTTGTTTGTTTTTGTTTTTTTTTTACTTTGACTTGCAAGCAAAAAATTTGAGATAAGAGCACTGTACGGTGCCAGTGAACTCAGCTCAGCTCCCTTCACAACAAGCAACAGTTTGGCAAAGTGGACAAATCCTCTAAAGAGATTTCGCTGCCACTTCCCGTTGAAGTTTACCCTCAAACTAAACGTAAAAAAGGGCATGACCAGCCGCGTATTTAAAACAGCCTCATAGCTTTGCCTTAGTAAACTCAGTTTATCTCACTGCTAACAACCCGCTAACAATTAGCCACAGATGGGCTAATGAAAAGCATTGGTGTCTTACAACCCTTTAAGTAACAGACATTGGAACAGAAACAGCGGATAAAACAATACTCACAGACATGTATTCTTTATCCTCTCTGAAGAACAACTAATACTGTATGACTGAGGAGTTGTGACAGTTGCCTGCGTCTCCATAATCAGGCCAAGGCGCATACACCAGAAGGCGCAGGATTTCATTATTTCATTCATGTCGGTCATTCACGTTTTTGTATAAGCGTAATAGTATCAAGTCCTATTTTCTTTTTTAACGAGGACATTTTTGCTGCGCTTTTTTTTTTTTTTTTTTTTTTTTTTTCGTGTTGCTACACTGCAAGTTTGGAGTTAAGGACATGAACTGCGCATGTCCACCTGTCCCAAGAACCGCCCGTGTCACTTTTGTTGTGGAGGGAGCTACACTTGTCACTTGAGCGCTTACCTTGTCGCCGATGTCCCTGGCTATATCCAAGTGCCTCTGACAGCACAGCGCGGCCTCGTCGAACCTCCCCAGCACCTTCAGCGTGTTGCCGAGATTCCCGCTGGCTTTGGCTTCCCCGAGCAGATCCCCCACGGTCCTGCAAGGCGTTTCAGAGTAAGACCCCGGCGTTGTGGACGCGGCGGCTCTGCGCGGCGGCGGCGGCGGCGGCGGCGCCGGGCGACCTGGTCAAGGTCAGGTCGTGCCGGTGGAACTCCAGCGCCTTGGCGTAGTCGTGCAGGTGGAAGTAGGCGTTGCCCAGCTGGCTGTAGATGGCGCTGAGCACCTGCAGGTCCTCGGTGCCCACCTGGATGGCGGCTTCGAAGAAGGACACGCCGGCTCTGTAGTCGCCCGCCTTGCAGAGGCGCTCGCCCTCCAGCGCCAGCTCGAGGCAGGACACCTCCATCCTACGCGGGGACAGAAAAGGGTCACTTTTGGGCGAGCTGGGGAAAAGTTTCTCAAGCGCTGCTCCGAGGGGCCGAAAAACGTCTCGCGCGGCGAAAGCCTTCGGTGGAGGATGTTGTTTCGCCGCTTCCTTCCGTTCACGCAGAACAATGGATGTGGACTGTGTGGCCGAATTGAGCGGAGTGTGCACGTACGCCCCTTATTTGTTATGGTGGATCACATCCGGTAGTAGAGTGGAATCTAGATGACAGACGAGAGCAAAACGACATCCAAAAAGCTTGCAGAATGGGTCGAAACCAAAAATGTAGAATGTTTGCTTTATTGGCCGAATATGTGGTTGGCATGCACTTTCGTCACCCTCAAGTTAACTGCTTGCGTTTTTTTGTGCCGTTATCACAGATGGAAAAAAAAAAAAAAGTTTGGCAAGTTAAAGTGGAAGTCAACGCAAACAATTTTTTTTATTTTCAAGAATATGTTCTATGCAAGCCCACTGGTTGAAACAGGGCATTCTGATAAATATTGCGTTTCCACAATAAGTGTTAATCCACTCGTTTTTAGCCATCTCTGGGGGCGGCCATTTTGTCTTCTGTCGACTGAAAATGACATCACAGCTGCTCACAACGACCAAACACGGTTCACATTCAGAAAACAGCTCAGCCACCATCATTTCAGCCTCCCTCTCCCCAAAAATGTTTGCTGTACTTCAATAAGAAATATAGCAATCTAAAGTATTGTATTTTACAATAACATGCGGTACGTAAAAGAATGTCGGCCAAACTCCAATATACTTTTTTTTTTTTTTAATTGCGCGTTGTTTTAAGTTGTTTTGTGTGTACTACATTGCCTTTCATTGTCATCTATTTTTTTTTTCTTTTAATATTTTTTCTTTCTAACCCTTCATACAATCAGTGGAGATTAGCAAAATAAAAATTTCATTGCGAAGTTTTACCATCGTGTTTCTACTGTGCCGAACCTTACGGCGCCTGTATCTCATTTTCTCGCTCAAAGCAAAAAAACAAAAACAAAAAAAAATCAACCGATGGCCAGCTCGTATCTTGGAAAAACTTGCGCGTCGGGTCGCTCGTATCTCTAAGGCGGTATCTCACTCACTGTAAAACAAAAACATCAGCTGGTGCTTGTCAATGAAATACGCAACCTGATTGTGCGTGGCGGCCTACCTGCAGCTTTTTTTTCTTGCCTTACAACAACAACAACAGCAGCAGCACATGCCGCATCTCCGAGGCATCTACTGAGCTTTCCACTGCACGAGAGTTGACCCCTCGAAAGAACAACTTTCTCTCTTTTGGTGCTCACCGAGAAAAAAAAACAAGAAAAAAAAAACATCCAGTGACATCAATGTGCCTGACGTCAGAGATATTACAGGCGAGAAGAACCCTGAAGGCGCGCGTCACCGTCAACCGCGTTAAGCCTAAATGCGAGCGCGCAAAATTCCGAGTCAGCGCTCTCTCGGCTCATCTTGATCGTCTTTCCTTCAAGCGCTCTCCTCTGACCTGGTCGCTTGAGATTACAGCGGCAGGAGCGCAACAGATTACGGGTCGGGCCAATGACAAAGTGGTTTTGAAATCGAGGCGTGCAAGACGCCGCCCGCGGAGTCGATGACTTGGGAAGGATCGTCCCGATATTGTTGCCGCGCACACAAAGCCAAGCGAGGGATGATGTCGGGATAAATATTTTAGGGCCTGTTAAATATTGACGCTAGCTTCAACAGAGGCTTCGGCGGTGCACGTTCGGCAGGTAATTGGAGAGGACTCCGGGATGTCTTGTGGCAATACGCGTCAAGCGCACTCACAGGAAATGAACGAGAAAGCGAAAATCTGCTTTGTAAAAAAATCAATCAAGACTGCAGTGGCTTCTGCAGTCTTGCGCGATGCTCAAAATTCAAGCCAATATTGCCCCGAAACATTCAAATATATTTCAATCCTGCCCTTGTTATTACATGCTAGAAAACAAACAACAGCGCGAATGTCATATTGATCATCTTTAAGACGGTAAAAACCAGTTGAGACTCTATCAAAAGTATTTTGCCTCAATTGCTCCTTTAAAGCAACGATTCTTATTGATTAAAATCTTAGCATCGACTAATAATACCCGTTGTAAAGTACGTCATTTGCACTTGTTATTTTGTGTCGTTACGTGTGTAAAACTTTGAATAGGAAATAAAGATATTGTTGAATGTAAGTGTGTCGTTATTCTGCTTAGTGAGAGAAGTGGATAGATTTGTTTGTTAGTTTTTAAACAACTACCGGTAAATGCCAAATGACAAAATTGAAGGAACCGGAGTCAACCGGTTCCACATCAAGATTGAACAGCAGTGTCATTTCATTTCTCATTTTTCTTTAGGTTGAATTGTAACTGACAAAAAATACAACTGTGGGGAATTGGTTGACTAATAATAATAATTATTAGGGACATTCAATAGCACCTTTTCTTTCAGACCAATACCAGTACGAGTACTCAACTTTTGAGAGGTCACTGATTCCGATACCAACTATCGATACTGTCAGGTTCCACAAGTACTTTAGACACATAAAATTAAGCCCCCCCCAAAAAAACAATGACAGATCATTTAAAAGAAAGTCAACTCTACCCCAATAACAATAAGGTATTGGCCACCGTTGCAAATACCGCTACCTTGAAATAAGGCCAAGTATCGGCCCGATACCTGGTATCGGTACTTGCCTATCCGCAATTAGTATGTAAGGCCTCTGTTTGTCGTTGTGCCATTTGTGTGTGTATTGGAGTAAATGTTACATTTTTCCAAAGACAGACGTTTGTCCCAAACAGCACAACCCACACAGGGGTGTTACAAGTCATTACAAATAAAGTCTTGGGTCTGATTCGTGAAGAGAGGCGCAAGACTACGAGCCTTTGAGCAAGGCGCTTAACCCTCAACTCGCCGCCTATCAAGAGCCCAGCATGACTTCACCTCCTTAACGCATGTGCATCCATCAATTTCCTGTTCGGGGAGCCAGCAAGTCTGTCGTAGCTGAAAGGCAGACAGCCGCTCACGCGCACGTTGTCAAGCATCTAGGGGATGCTATGACGCAACGCATGTCATCGTGGTAAACAATAACTTTGCTGAGCAAGTCTTGACTTGCAAGGCCTGCGGCTCCTACCTGTAGCGGACATTGAAGGACTGATCCTCTGTTCGCGTGCTAACCACGGAGCCGTCGGTATCCATCGCTGTGCATAATATGAGGGAAAACCCTAATTTCGTTCCCGACCAAATGGTTGCGTTGAAAAAGAAAGAAAGCGCAAAGAAGAAGCTCGAAATAGAATTGAAGGGGGGAAAAAATAAAAATAAAAAAATCATCAAAAAGTCCGCAGAAGTGCGAGTCCACTAGGCTGCGTTGCGGGTTGGGCGTCGCTGCCCTTCAGTCTCCGCCTCGGTGGCCCTGTGTGGAGAGAATACAAGATGCTGTGTGTCAAGCCGCGCTCTGACCGCGCGCCGCCATGGCAACGCCCACCAAATAAGCCAGCTGAGTGAGGCGGCGCGGGAGAGGGAGCGCAGGGCGGGAATGGAAAAGGATGGCGGCCGGCACGCGGCGAGCTGTCAATCAAAGGCGAGGAGATGAGCTCAGAGTTGCTGCAGAGCGATGACAACGGAAAGGCTTTGCCAGCTGGCGCCCAAAACGAGCTCGGAAACAGTCCAGAACGTCCCCCGAAAGGACAAGGGGGAAAGAGCATGCGTGAACTAGCTAAAGATAAGCAAGCGACCAGAGCCAACCGTTAGCTCACTTCTCCATGAGGTCACACAAGCCACAGTAGATAAGGTGCTCTCCCTTCATTTTCCACTTTAAACCAACACACGCCTCGGTTTCTTGCGTCAAACCCTGTCTAATAGGAAAGCGGTAATTGGTGTCAAAGAAGTATCGTTCAAGTGATCCGTCTCGCCTGAGAAACGCAGATCTTTGATTGTCGAGGGAGGAGCTAAGTTTTAAACCGCTGCTGCATTTAAATCGGATCGTTTGGAAGCTATTTATTTGGAATGAGTTTGAAATGATCATGAAGATGGAGTATACATGCAAAGATGGACGTCCCGCTGGAAATTCAAAAGCGTAGAGAAAGTAGAAATGTATGAAGTGTCAGTTGACTGTAAAGGAGTATTTCTGTAGACCAGGTCCTACTGGGCTAAAAAAGAAATCCTCATCCAAACAGTCTGAGGAGTGCCTGTGTGCCGCCATTGTCTGCCAAAAGGGTGTGCTTCGAACTGAATTGCTTTCAAAGCTCTTTGTTGGCATGATTAACTGTGCGTGTGTGTGGACAAGTGACGCACACTCACTAGACATAACATCAGGTACACCTGCATTGGTGCTGGACTGCACTTGGTTCTAACATCTCAATATCCCGATTGAGCTGCATTAGATGGACAAAAACTTCTTGGAATGATGATGCAGTGTAAAACTGACAGGAACGAAACAACGTTTCCAAGAATACATTTCTAACAGGAGCACATTTACGCCCACTTGTATTGGGAACGCGATAGTGCAGGTGTACCTAATGAAGTGTCTGTTGAACCTCGACTGATTGAGATTTGTGAAAGAAATGAATGCCCCAGACACCACAAAGCAAAAAAAAAAAAAAAAACCTGGAGCAGTACAGAAGGAAAAGGGAACATGGCATACTGACCGGTAGCTCCTTCTCACGGGGGCAGGAAATCTAGAAAACCTGCAGGGAATTTTATTCGAACCATTAATAATTGTTTTACATCTCGGTTTGTCATCACAACACTGTGCTTGGATTACATGAACCCTGTATTTGTTATTTAAGTTCAGTACTACAAAAAAGACTATTCAAGCAATTAATAATACAGTCCCGTCCACAATACTTCTAAAAAAAATCAAACAATTAAAAAGTCCGCATGTTTCTCAAAGGTCAACATTCTTGAGTATCTAATACAACAGTCAATTGGTTGTTAAGGGTAAATATCAGACATAACAATTACTGGCAGTTTTATCCAACAAATACTAAGAACTGTGAATTACTGTCTTGTTACAATGTCAATAGTTAGCCGCTTAGCGTATTAGCTGAAAACTTACGTGAGGCGATCCAGTTCGAACAGTTTCCCTGTTTCCCTTTGTTCCAATAATCAGCCCTACTCCCGTGCAAACAATAGACACATTGCGCATAGACGACACTATTTAATTGCCATAGTTTCATTAATTTTGTTAAACTTCGAAAAGTTGTTTTAAAGAAGGTTGGCTTTTCTTTTTTATCCCCCCCCCCACCTATCGTAGTGTTTTTTTTGTACAAGCAGCCAATCGGAGTTCGGTATTCAAAGAAAGCCACGCCCAAGACTCCAGTCATTGGTCCAATAAATTTGAATGGAACGATGGCATGACGTATTGTAACGCCACTGTCAGTGAGCCATGCAGAGCAGACCACAAAATATAATCGAGTCACGATGGAGTGATGAGAGATTTTATTCTATTTTAATTTAACCATTTGAAGCTTGGGAAGTGAATTGAACGACAATTTCTGCTGGTGGTAATAGAAGTCATTCTCGCTGGCTCAAAGAAACAAATACAAATAAGCACAGTAATGTGTGCATGTATGTGATATTCTTCACAATGCAGGTGTAGGTGGTATCAAGCTTGTGAATTTTTTTTCTTTAAAAAAATTAATAAATAGAAATAAATAAAGTAAGATTCAAGTGCTTTACACTGCCGTTACCAGGCAACCAGACGCCTGTACAGCTGACAGTGCAGGTCCAGATGGACACCACTAACATGTGCAATATTAATGACGGTGCAGAAACAAAACCTGTCCAAGAAAGCATATGTCAAGACAGGAAGTGGGAGAAGCTTCGGACTTATTTTCTTGCAGTAATACACTAAGAGGTGACGTCTTGTTTCAGACAGGATTTTTTTTATTTTTTTTATTTATGTATGTATTTATTAGAGGACCTGTCTAATACTTGAGTAAGTACCCACAACCCATCTTTTAAGCATTTGAGTGTAGATGAATAGTAGACAATTGTGACACTTACTTTATGCCACATGCATGTAGAGGACATACATTTGGGATATTATGCAAAAATGTATTTTTTTTGTTCTTTTAGTATTATTGTTGTTCCCCCCCCCCCTTCATTTTATACTGGTTATCTAGTGTTTATATGACTATTGATGGACTGAATTAAATTTTAATTTCACTTGAAAACGTCCAAGATTTTAGCATTGCTGTGGAGTTAAATGATGTAGATGACATTATACATTCGATTACTTTCTCCAATGTTTGCCTTTAACCAGCGAGAGTACGAGAGCATGCATTGCTACTTTGTAGAGATCCATCAGTCACTCCAAAAGGTTTGCGTAATGCAAAACTATGACAGTGTGTAAATGATTTTAAAAGATCACTGCCACGTGAATGACTAGAATGATAGAACTTAAATTGATTGGATTTATGAGCTTGCGCCATTGTCTTGACAAAAAAAGTCTCACTTACAAGGTCCGCTCGTGGGTCATGGAAGGGGAACAAGAAGATTCCGACGAGGATGTTCAGGAAGAACGCAAGTCAACTTTGTTATGGGAAAAGCGCATCCAGCAGAGAATTGTGCTGGACCTCGGTGAGGATGAGAGTGTCCACCTCAGTGATCTGCAGGCTTCTTCTTTGACTTTGCATCTCTCGCGGGCGGAGTCTGCCGTGTCTGAGGCCAGCGTTCATTTCAGTGGTGAGTCACATACTGGAGGCCACAAGGTTTGGCAACTGCAACACGGTTAAAGACACAAAGCGTGAAACATTAAAAATAAAATGCGGGCTACAATGTGTGTATTTTTTTTTTTTTTTTAATGGCAAAATGAGGACGCTTGGCCTTCAAAAGTAGCCGTTGCTCCATTTACATTAATAG
Organism: Filicampus tigris; assembly: GCF_054856515.1. Taxonomy (NCBI): domain Eukaryota; kingdom Metazoa; phylum Chordata; class Actinopteri; order Syngnathiformes; family Syngnathidae; genus Filicampus; species Filicampus tigris. The sequence goes on along the minus strand of NC_141226.1, from coordinate 19,373,569 downwards.
TTCCATCATTGGGAAAAAAAAAACTCTCGATGGACAAAAGTATTGGCCGATAAATATTCACGTATAATATCTTGAAACAAAATAATAATTGAGGAAAACACAGAGTTGGTCTTTTATCCCTCATTAATCCAGAAGAAGCTCAGATGATGAGAATGATCCTGGGCCTGAGAGAGAGCCCTGTGGCTCACAATCTTAAAGTTTTCTTGAATTTGAGGTCCGCTTTTTCATCTTCTTTCACACCAAACTCATCCAAACATTCCTTCATGAGGGTTCAGCGATGTAATAAGGAACAGTTTTGGAGTGGAATAATAAGGCCTTATATTTGGTGCATTTTACTGTAACCCAAAAAGTCAGCAAGTACAGGTTAAGTATATGTCAAAAGTCACTGTGCGCTTCATTTTTCTATTTGGCTTCAAGTATCGTTCTTGGAGATGTGAGGTCATCGTGATTGAACAGTTTGGGCTTAACATTTTTTGGAAACACATCATTCCGCTTGCCAAATGACACCGGAGCAGCGTTGCAAAATTGCCATCGGGCAAGAAGTTTTGCCAAAACTGCCAAATGCCATCTGTCCGAACGGTACCTGAAACCAAATAGAAAAAAAATTGCGACTTTTGCGACGACCTTTACATCAGATTTGTGTCCAACTAAACCAGATTTCACACTGACTAAGTCGTGCGGAAACTGATTATTTCAGTATACAAACATTTGTGACATATTTTTGTGTGGTTTGCTGTAAGATTTTTCTCATGTAAGTTATGTGCCTTGGCTCCAAAAAGGTCAAACCAGCAGCTTTGAGATCATCTTCATTTGTATCTTTCCAGATAACTCTGTTTCGGACTCCATTCTTGTCAGGAGTGACAAGGTGGACCCTGGTCAAAATACCAGCGATGAGGATCAGGAGGACCTCCCTTTTGATGGCAACCCGGGCAGTCCTTCCTTCAGTCGCAAGGATCGCTCTGATGGAAGGCAATTTGCGACCACGCACCTTGATTTGGTTTCTGTTGGACGTCACGCGGAGAAAGAAGCAGAGGATGTCAATGACGAAACGGACGTCGAGGCGGCCCCGCCACGCGCCCGACCTGTAGTTGACGTCGCCCGGCTGCTGCTGCGGCATTTCTCCCAGGAGGAGTTGCCGGGGACGGCGAGGCCGATTGAAGCCGAGACCCTCCCAGAGGTCTCGCTGCTGGAGAGCGTGGACGACCTCCTGGCTAGCATATCCACACACAACAACGCGGCGCTGATGAGTAGTGTTCCTGGGAAAGAGCCTTCTGTCGCAAGTTTTTACCGTGACGGCAACAGTGCATCAAAAACAGAATTTTTGGACGGGGAGGAGAGCACAGTATCCGCTCTCCATCAGAGCGTTGCAACCGCAGCAAAGTGCGAAGAGCGTGAAGTTCACCTCAGGAAAGTCCCACAATCGCGCAGCGGGTCCTTCGGCGAGCTCAAGTACGGCCAGGGTCAAGTCCATTACCCTCTCCCTGACTTCTCCAAGGTTGCCCCCAAGGTCAAAATTCCAAAAGGTCCCAGTGGTCCGGTCAGGCTTGTTTCTCACGTGCCCGGGCCCATGATCCGAGGCCAGTCCTCCCCGGGAATGTTAGAGGTGATCAGCAGGCTCCTGGAGGATTCAGACAAGCCTCAAGTTCTCAAAGACATACGTGAGCATAGCAGTCCTGTCCTGGTGCAACACTTACAGGTATTCACCTTCTTCTATTGCTTCATTTAGCAACATTTCATTTTGGGGCCCACTATTTCGGCCAGTAATATTGCTACAGTATGATCATTCATTGTTGATTTTTCCCCTTGAGGAATTATAATGAGTATTAAAAAAAAAAAATTAAAAAAAAACACGTACCAGAGCATTGACGAAATGGGATAATGAATATAATTTGGGTTGTTGGTCACCAACATGGTGCCAGCGAGATGCTGATGTTAACACTTGCAGAGATTTATAGAAATAAAGTGTTGCATTTTGATATTCATTTATGAAATAATTGTTGATACTTTTGGGAAATTATTTACAGGATCTGTGTCTTCACAGAGATGAACAGCATTACATGTTAACAGTAGCAGATAATTGCGTGTAATTGGAGCAAATGGGTTTTTCAGAGGAGTGTATCAAACTGGTTGGCCTTTGTAAATAATCAGTACTCAAGAAGTAGGTCTCAGTTGCAAAAAGGTTAGTGACCTCTGTTCTAGGAAACAATAATACAAATAAACTAGTTTGGAATATATTCACTGTAATAGTTAATTTTGGTTGCCAAAAAAAAAAAACTGCCAGAGCAAAAAATCATTAAAGTGCAACCTCAAATAAAGTCATTGAATTATCATATATAAAATCTGATTTATAGAAAAAATACTTCATATATTAAAAAGCAGAGTATGATATATATTAAAATAAACTTAGGCAAATACTTGAATAACGATGTAGTTGAACAGAGGTATGTGAAACAAGGTGACAATTGCTTTAAAAATAAAAAATATATATATACAGGTATGTTGAATAATTAGGTCTTTAAACTGTGAAAAAATGTGAAAAATTTTTAGTAATTAAAAAAAACAAAAAAAATCACCTACTTGCATTTTTTTGTAATTTTGTGGCATCATTCTGTCAAGAAAATATTTTGTAGTGAGTTCAGCAGCTTCATTTAGATAAAAGTAGTCCTTTGCCACCATCTTGTGGCACCTACAGGCAGACACAAATGATCACATTTTAGGTGGGGAGTCAATTACCTGAATTGATTTACTCCAAGTACCCCATTCTTCCTCAATACTAGGGGTTAGTTGACTTATTCCTTTTCAGTCTATTAATGTATTTATTTTTTATCTTCATCTCTTTAGGCTGAATACGATAAACCACTGGCCAAATACGTCAGGGCTGAGGATCTCATTTATAAAATGAGGTTAGGAACCAATGTAAGTAAATTTTAAATCTGATCCAATCATAACATTTAGGGGGGGGGGGAAAGTTTTTTTTTTCAAAACATCTCTTCTTCCAGCCTTCCTCAGACATTTGCATCGAGAATGAGCCAGGAGACTGCAGTGAGGGAAGCCATGTTGGACCTGCAGCTCCTCACATTCCAGCACCGGGTACGTTGCTGCATACGACATGCGAGATTATCACAGGACAGCGCTTTGCTTCACCGACTGCGAATAAGACAAAGGATATACCGCTTGTTTCCATGGAGACAAATGGGGTCAAGTGACACCATCCCGGTTACACAAACATCTTCTTCTCATTGGGCTGCTTAAGTTACACGAAAGTCACTGAGACTGGAAACACTTGTTTGACCCTCCATCAGTTCCTTTTTTCCCCTCATACTTTTAAGTCTACCTATGATCTTATGAAATCACTTTTCTCTAAAACGTTTCAGCCGACAAAGTAAAAGCAGCCCACCCGGATGAGACGAAGCTCAACGCACCTGATCAAGATGGCACCAGTGAGGCCGAGAAAATGACCACGGAGCTGAGGGCTGTCATTAGCCACTTCATGCAGACGGTTAGCTTCCAAAAAGTTTCATCCGTGTTTACTAAACTCTAGGGATGTCGTGATACGATGTCACGATATTTTGGAGAGGTTGCCGATATACAGTATAAAAAGCTCACGATACTGTTTAAAAGCTCACGATATTGTAAAAATAAAAAACGCATAAATTAAAAAAATAAAAATAAATCACAATATTCTGTTTTTGTACATAATAACAGCATTGACAAAAAAAAAATAAATAAATAAAAAAGGCTTGGCCATTCATGCGCTCCTATCATGGACTGTGTAGTTCACAATGCTGTGTTGGGCTGAAGCGGGCCGATGGAGACGCTGAAAAATATTTGCTGGTATGACTGATTTAAGGGACCTTGGATTGGCTAGAACATAGTTTTGTTCATGTGGGCAATAATCTGTTGAATTTCTGTTTTATTTGGTTGTGTGGGTTTGTGTACATGGTTTCTGTGGAACATCAAATACAAATACAATTAAAATAAACATGAGCAGTTGCATGTAAATGCCTCTACACAATGCTAATTATTAGCCTTGGTCCTAATTATACCTATAGTTCAAACAGTACATTAACCATACTTTATATATAAATGAAATACAATGAGCGAACACCAAATATTGAGGCACTTACTTGCAAATGCGCGCACACATTGTGAATCGGGTCGATTTGTGGAGGAACTCAAATGTGTTATGTTCCCCTTCATCTGGCGATTAGCGTCGGTTTTACACATCATATCAAATTAAACTGCTCTAATAAACTAACCACCAGAGGGTGCTGGAACTGCACATATGGAAAATAACTTGGGCTTTTGCTGCTATTAACACGACGACGACGATATCGTCGCCATTATTCCATCCCTACTAATTTCACGACACAAAAAACATTGACAAAGCATCTTCTGTGCAGGTGGATGAGTTCAAGCAGAGTGTAAACAACACATCGGTTAGCACCCAAGAGCAGCACATGGTGAGTGGCGATTAGAATATGAACGGCAATTGCTGTTCGTGACTGTAACTGGAATTCGCTTCTAGATGTTGAGGAGCTTAATGCAGGCACAGGACCAATTGGAAAGAAAATACATGAGCAACAAAGAAGAGCACAGAGCTCTGGAGATGCAGAATGATTTGGGCCTGTGCAGGAACATCGGAACGTTTGACCTCAACCGGTGCGCCCTCGACGTTTTGCGCTCCTTTTGCGCATGTAGCAGTCGTGTGATTGTCTGTTTACATGCCTGCAGGCAACTGGAAGGGGAAATATTTCGGCTGGGGATGCACCTGGAGGATATTAAGGAGATGATCGACAAAAAGACGGGCGAGCAGATCATGCCGCCTCTCTTGTCGTCAACGCCCACAACAGACAACCAATCAGAGAAGGACTCGCCTCCGCCTTCACCGCACGAGGTAACACACACACTCTTCCGAGTATGCCCCAATTAGTCGCTTGGTATTCTCTTCAGTTGAGTTACGCCTCCAAGCTACTATATGAAGAAAAACAATCGGGTCATACAATTACGAATGAGAGCATGATATAGTCAAAGTATTTCATCTTTCATGCAAAGGTCACGTTGAAGTAAGCGACTGTTGGTGTACGTATATGCAACACAGCTTATCCTTCATTTGGTGAACCGGGTTTAGGATATTTATAAGTTCTTTGAACTTCTACCTACTCCTTTTGAGTTTCAATTGTAATCTTATTTTGAAATGTGTCCATTTTGTTTTAAACATTATGCTCAAATAAAGGGAAACAAGTACAATATTCCAGTTTTGGAGTAAAATAAATATTTTTATTAGATTTACTACAGTTCGTTGTTCACCAGCCCAGCATACTTACAATTATTATTATTTTTTTAAATTTGATTTCAGGCAGCTGGTTTATTGCTGACAAGCAGTCAATTGCTTGTTGTGTCCTCATCGTGTGTCATTTGTATTGTAATACCCATTTGAGCGTGTAGGCTGTTGAGAAAGGCGTTGTAACTTTGTGACTGTGTCTCAGGGGTCAAGCGTAGGTTTGACCGCTGAATGTTTGAGAACGGAGACAAAGAGCGAGGCACAAAAGGAGGACGGGACTGCTCCAAATGACGGATTAGAGGAAGGGAGTGAGCTCAATGACTCAATGCAAGTCATCAACAGGTGCGGAGGTTTTGTTCTCTTATATATGATTGCCTGGCTCCCCAAAACCTCTTTTTGAATAATTATGATGACAAAAGATGAACAATATGCTAAAAGTCAGCCCTTTCTTTCTTTGGCTAAATGAATCCAAGAACTAAATTTTGCCTGAACCGCTTAAAGCAGAAGTCAACCCAAACATATTTTTTTCAAGAATATGTTCTATGTAAGCCCACTAGTTGAAACAAGGCAATATGATAAATATTGCGTTTGTGGAATAAGAGTTAAGCCACTCGTTTTTAGCCATCTCTGGGGGCGGCCATTTTGTCACTTCTGTCAACTGAAAAAGACATCAGAAGTACTAAGGGTTCAGGTAACGACCAATCACGCCTCAGCTTTAAAAAAACAGGCGAGCTGTGATTGGTCGTTACCTGATCCCTGGGTAGTTGTGATGTCATTTTCAGTTGACAGAAATGACAAAATGGCCGCCCTCTGAGATGGCTAAAAAGGGGTGGATTTTGCTGCTTAACTCATATTCCACAAACACAATATTAATCAGAACGCTGTTTCAACTAGTGGGCCTGCTGGGACCATATTCTTGAAAAAATATGTTTGAGTTGGTTTCCTCTTTTTGCAGCAAAATCCACCCGTTTTAGCCATCTCAGGGGGCGGCCATTTTGTCACTTTTGCCGACTGAAAATGACATCACAGTTGCTCTGGACTCACAACAACCAGTCACAGCTCACCTGTTTTCTGAAGCTGAGCCATGATTGGTCATTACCTGAGCCCTGCGCAACCGTGATGTCATTTTCAGTCGACAGGAGTGGCAAAATGGCCGCCCCCCCGACCCCACGCAATGGCTAAAAATTGGTGGATTAACTCTTGTTCCACAAACGCAATATTTTTCAGAATGCCTTTTTCAACTAATGGGCCTGCATAGAACATATTCTTGAAAAAAATAAGTTTGGGTTGACTTTAAATACACGATTAAACAATGATCGACTACACTCAATCATCAGAATTCCTACCGATCAGTTAAACAACCAAGTGATTATTATGCCCATCTCGAGGCAGAAAATACATCATGTGGGTCCCAGAACATAGTGTGCACCACAGTCGCTCTTCATTTTCTTCTTCCTGCAGGCAGATTGTGTTTCAGGTGTAGGTGTTCGGTTCCATTGCGGTCAGTTGAGGAGTGTTTGCGATTGCGTGCAGGTGTTCCGTTTGCCCGGAGGTCTCCGTGGAGCGACCTCTGGGTGCTGAGGATGAGGAGTTTGGTGACGAAGAGAGACGATCTGCCTTGTTGGAGGGAAGAGCTTGTAGCAGCGACACTTGGAGTCCCGGAATCAGTGGCGAACGCACATGGGGAAGGTGGGCGTCGCGCGTACGGTTGCCCGAAGTTCGTCTGCATCGTGAAAGCTGTCACTTTTTTTTTTATTTCTGCCGCAGCTCCGCGCAAGGTGGCGTTGTAAACATTGGCGAGGGCGTCAGTCTGGCGGCGGAGGTCTGCCCTTCCTCTGATGCGCGCTCATCGCGATCGCAGGTTAACTCTGCTGCATGTCCTCTGCTCGGGTTTTGAATGTTGAAGGTGACGCGTGTGCCTTCCCGCTTTTGTCCGCGGGTGCAGGCGCCTGGATGCGGGGAGACAGACAGCGGATTTGGGAGCTCCTACTTGAATCGGTCCGGTGGAATCTTGCAGCTTAATCCTTCCGCAGAAAGGTGCGAGACATCATCGCAAGCACCGACGTGCGTTTAACAACCGAAATGTGAACATTTGTCCTATGGAATTGTGTTCATGTCTTCCCGTTATGTTTTGGGTCCGCCCACAGTTCATGCTGCCACGTCAATCTAATCCGCATAGGGCCTTCAGAATCGGCTGTAGTAGCAAAGGGGACTGCTTCTTTAACCGATTATATTTCAAATTATTCGAGAGAGACGAAATGGGAAGCGTTCCATTGATCGTTATGGAACGTGAGGTCACTCGCCATCGGACGAGCTAGCGGCCGTTCAAAAACTGCAGTTCTGCCGTGGTTGTTTTTTGTTTTCCTTAAAGCGGAAGTCAACCTCAAGAAAATTCTTTGCGATAATATGTTGTACGCAGGCCTACCTGTCTAAACATGGCATTCGGATTAATATTGCGTTTGCGGAATAAGAGTTAAGCAGCAAAATCCACCCGTTTTTTTGCCATCTCAGAGGGCGGCCATTTTGTCACTTCTGTCGATTGAAAATGACATCACGGTTACTCAAATTCAAAATGGCCACCGCGAGATGGAAAAACAGGTAGATATTACGGTTATTCATATTAAGTGATTCTCAACCAGTGTGCTGTGAGAGAGCATCAGGTGTATCGCGGGAAATTATCCAACGTCTATTGTTTTGACAAGAAATATATATTTCGAAAAAAAATATATTTTTTTTAAATTTTTTTTTGCCAACCACGTATAGTAACGGGCAAAACAATCAAATGTTCTTCCACTAGATGGCAGAAGGTACATAATGACCCTGTATCGACGGTTTTTGTTTTGCCTAGTGGTGTCCTGTGAGATTTTTTTTCCCCGATGTGAAATATGTGCCTTGGCTCAATAAAGGTTGACAAAACACTGGACTTTACACTAGTGTGCCTGCATATGACATATTCTCGTAAAGATTTTCAAGAGTTTGACTTCCTCTTTAAATGCTTTATAAATTAAGTTTTGTTGAGTTGTTTCTACTTATGTGACAACACGAGAGAAATAGTGAGTCTAAACTACTCCAGATGATGTACGTGGCACAGTTGTTGCGTTGTTTTATGCTATCATATTGCTTCGGTTAAAGGTCCGGGTACACATGCGCGGCTTTGCTTTGATCACACATTCCAATGTGACTGATTTTAGTGCATAACATTTCCCCAGAGTGCCCAGTGATGCATTTAGCACGTCAGACAGTGAAGGCTCCGCCCTTAATCTGCCGGCAACCCTCCACCCAAAGGACGGAAGCGGCCGGCGGCAGAAGTCGCCCGCCCAAGCGCGGCCGGAAGGCTCAGCAGCCTCAGTAGAACGATGGCTCCCAAAAACCATTCAAAAGTTTCCTCTCAAGCTGGCGGGTGAGTTAACCCTTCGTGCTCATCGTTGCAGTGACCATTCAAGTCAATTTTTCTTCGCCCACGACGGGGAACGTGGTCCCGATGCGAACGTTGGCCGCGCCTCTCAACCTGCGATGGATGCAGAGCGCAGAGAACGCCACCCGCGCTCTTGTAATAGGTCAAAACCGAGCGATTCTTCCGTTTCTTCGTTGTCGTCATCGCATGACCTAGCCAACACGTGTGTGCGCTCGCGTTTGCGCGTGTCCAGGGAGGCTATCGTGGCCTTGCAGGCGGAGGTGTCCAGACTGAAGAAGGACCTAGAAGAAGGTCTGCTCCAGTTGCCTCACCTGGCAAGGGAGATGGAATCCCTGCAAGATCGTCAGGAGCGTCCGTCCAAGGCAGAAGGCAGGACCCAGCGCGAGACAGCCAGGTAGGAGGAAATGAGGCAGCGAAATGACGCTGAAGGAAACGCGGGGAAACTCATGTCATCATTTCCAACTGTAGCTCGTGGAAGTCAACCGGCAGCAGACAAAGGCTGAGCAATTTCAGCTGGAGTCAGTTAAGGCTGGACGACTGGATTTCAACGGATATGGACCCCGGCAAGAGCAAAGGTTCTAGACAACTTTGGTCTCTTAAAGTGGGAAGTCAACGCAAACATTTTTTTTTTTTCAAGAATATGTTCTATTGAAAGCCCACTTGGTGAAACGGGGCATTATGTATAAATATTGCGCTTGTGGCATAAGTGTTAATCCGCTCGTTTTTAGCCATCTCCGGGGGCGGCCATTTTGTCTTCTGTGGACTGAAAATGACATCACAACTGCTCACGACGACCAATCACGGCTCAGATTCAGAAAACAGGTCAGCCGCCATTGGTCGTTGTGAGCAGTTGTGATGTCATTTTCAGTCGATAGAAGACAAAATGGCCGCCCCGGGAGATGGCTAAAAACGAGTGCATTTTGCCGCTTGATTCATATTCCACAAACGCAAAATTTATCAGATTGCCGTGTTTCAGCTAGTGGGCTTGCATAGAACATATTCTTGAAAAAAAAATATTTGGGTTGACTTCGGTTTTAAAGCACCATTGCAGTCAAGTGATCCCGGAATGTTGACATACAGCATGTTTGTCATTTACATACGGTAAAAGAGGGTCATCTCTTCTGGGCCGGTCCGTCCCCTTCCGTCCTCGTCCCTCCGTCATTATTCATAAAAATTATCGTCCTCCGACCCCGGCCGTCCTCGTCCTTTTAAAGCGCTTCCGTCCTTACATTCCGTTGGGCCGGATGGGTTTATCGTGAGTGGATTGAAATGTTTACAACTTTTTAACTAAGGCAGCTAGCAACCACTGTCGGATGAGACAAAGGTTGAACTTAGTGTCATGTTTGGCGGAAACCAGGCAGCGTTCATCACCCGGCCAATGCTGTCCCTGCAGTGAAACTTGGTGGTGGCAGCAACATAAAGTGGAAATTCTTTTTCTGCGAAAACTATTCAGGATCGAGGCAAAATGAATCTTTCACAAGGAGCAGCTATTTAAAAAACAAAACAAATGACCTCATTCTTCAATCAGAGGCCATCATGGATAGCTTTCACTCCAAAGACAGATGGCGTCTTGTCGCACCGCGGCCCTCGCAAAGGCCACTGCTCCAGGTCAGCTATGGCTCCTCCTGCAGTCTACCTGCCAGGTAAAGGCACATACACAACAACATCCCCACGTCCCAAGCGGAGATGCCACACGAAACCTTCTTGTCATATTCAGCTACAAATTGAAGGAGCCGCCACCGCGCGTGAGCACTCACCGGAAGCGCTCCACCCAGTCCGACACCGCGCTTCTGCCCAGCGATGTCTACTTTCAGCCGGGCAGCAGGACAGGAAGCAAGGTGGTCTCGCCCCCCCCCCCCCCCCCCCCCCCAAAAAAAAAAAATGATGACCATATTCTTACATTACAAGCACCCGGATGTTGATTTCTCCCTTGTGTTTTGGAGGAGGAGGAGGAGATGAACAGGACTCTGGACCGAGCCATTGAGGCCGCTCGCAGCATGAAGAGGACAACGGACCGCATGGCCAAGAGACTGACGGCAGACCTGGCCAAAGCTCAACTCGTCCCGCGGGGGAATGCCCGGCATTCAGCTGCCAGGGCGCAACAATCAGTGCATGGCATCACACAAAACGAGCACAGGGTCACAAGAGAGACTTTGTTTACTTAGTACACCGTATGGACTAAAGTATTTGTCCTGAAGTCACGGGGACTACGGAAGGGACTTTTTTTTTTTTTTGTTTCAGCACGATCGAATGAGTTGGGTATTAAACACCTTTGGGATGAACTGGAACCGAGATTGAGAGGCGAGCCATATTACATCGGTGGATTTGCTATGGCCAGGTGTCCCAATATATTTGTATATTTTCTATACATCATCGATTGCACATGAACAATACAATTAATAATACAGTAGCTAAGGTAATCGTCAGTGATAATAATGCAACAATCTCTAGAGCAATATAAACAATGTTACTCATTACGTTACGTTGTTGTGCATTGTTGATAATTACACTCATCTAAAAGTGATTGCTTGACTATATCCGCTGTATTTACGATCGATAATACACCGAGAAGATGAAATATGATGCAGTTGTATATTTGATGTTTTTAGATGGAATCATTAGATTCATGAACCATATTTAAAAACAAAAGAAGTGTTTTAATCGGAATAACTTCTGATGCTGCGCTGAACTGTGAAAATGGAATAATTCACCTCTAATTCACCATCACCTGTCCTAGCTGTGTATAAATTACGGGTGGACCAGCCAGGGCCACGCTCATCTTGTGCTAGCACTAGCATAGATGCTAGTTATTGTTGTGTACAGTGCTCGACCAAAACACTGGTGCGCAAACAAGCAAAATTGTTGCTGACTGTTACTTTAAATAGCTCTGGAAGGTTACAATTTTATGCCGAGTCACTCATGAGATGTATATGTAGCTTGTGTGGCTTCGCAACGGTTCGTTATTTGATGCTCACAATCCGCCACAGGGCTAAAGCCATAAACGATGAATCAAATTAAAAAAATAGGTCAGAATAATATTACAGGAAAATCCCATCGTGTCAAATGAGTATCAACTTTAGTTCTCCTCGCTGAGCCGCCGCCCATTTATTAACACGTCCAACGGCCATGCCGCTGGCCTTTGAGCACCAAAAGTGTCCTCTTACTGGCTTTCTGTTTGGTTGTTTTGTGCCAACGCTTTTCACAGCCAACCTTGTTGGTGCTGGGATGTGCTCAATGTTGGTTGCGGGCTATCAAGTTCTACTGTTGTTGTCGGGGAAGGGGATGTATGCCAACAACATGCCTGAAAGGTTCCTGCTGATTGTTCGGGACAAGAGATGCCGTTTTTTTGTGTTCACTAACCTGAGGACACATCGGTGGGAGTGACTTTTCTAAAATGCCAACTCTAAAATACAAAAGCTGTATCAAATATTGTGACTGCATAAAGAAGTAATATCAGATTGGTATTCATTTAACAATAGGGATGTCACGATTTGTGGAATAAGAGTTAATCCACTCGTTTTTAGCCCTCTCAGGGGGTGGCCATTTTGTCTTCTATCGACTGAAAATGACATCACAACTGCTCACAACGACCAATCGCGGCTCAGATTCAGAAAACAGGTCAGCCGTGATTGGTCGTTGTGAGCAGTTGTGATGTCATTTTCAGTCGTCAGAAGACAAAATGGCCACCCCCTGAGAGGGCTAAAAACAAGTGCATTTTGCTGCTTTATTTATATTCCACAAACGCAAAATTTTATCAGATTGCCGTGTTTCAACTAGTGGGCTTGCATAGACCATATTCTTGAAAAAAAAATGCTTTCTTTAAGCAACTCGATTTTCGATTAATTGAATCGATTAAACGGACCAAATCGCTTTGACTTGTTTTCCGATTAATCGTTACATCCCTATTTCCCAATATGTTTATAATTATCTGAGTCAATCGAATATGACATTTTTTTCTTTTAAATACTGAATGCAGTTTATTCTATTATCTAATTAGATTGTGCAGGTGTACTGTATCTAATGAAAGGTACAGTAAGTGCTTACCATTCAGCAAAAAAAAAAAAAAAAAAAAGTGCCTTTACAATTTTAATTTCATCTGCTTGGACTAATCGTAGTCAGTACTAGTTTATAAGCACTTGGATTTGATTTATTACAATGTCTGCTTAGCCAACAGGACAATACGTGCAAAGGTAGATTCGACAGGCACCGGCCACGTTTTAAGGTTGCTGCATTCAGAGCGTTTATCAGGCCAGAAGGTGCGTAAATGACAGTCTCAAGTCGACGGGATAATCTGCAAAGCCAGAAAAGAACGCCGATGGACGCCTTTTGTCTCTTCAAGACACGAGAGAAGAAAGCCCTATATGAAGTTACACTTACACAAAGGAACCAAGTAGGTTTTCTGTACCTGGTTATATAAGCACAAACGACATCGGGAATGCCCAAGAGTGGTGAAAGAAGAAAAACTTCAACATTCCTGACTTAAAATCAACATCATAATAAGAGTGTTTCACATACTAAAATAAAATGAAATACAAATATTTCTGAAATCAGTAATGAAGAAAAAAACTGGCCAGTGGATGGTGATCACATCATTGTAGTACAGCAAATAACTTTTTTGCTCAGAATCAAGATGTATCTACGGCAAAAACATATTTTTTTTAAAAAACATCATAGTCGCCAGATATGTTAATTATTGTGTGCAGATGACTAGAAAAGCGTTTTGCTAGTCAAACTTGGCATGCTTTGACCAACCGATCAGAGAATGGAAAATAGCTGAGACCAATTTGAAATCTGGTCGGTTGAAGAAACAGTTCCGTTGCTAACTTGCTAATGTATCTTAAATTACGTCGGCCAGCACTACTGTTTCCGAAGATTAGAATGACAAGGCTGAAATCTGATTGGAGATCAAATCTAATCTAGAAAGGCTGTTGGGAATAAATTCCCTAATGAATGTGGGAGATTATGCAAACTCCACACAGCAAACCCAGAACCTCTCAACTGTGAAGCAGACATGCTAACCACCACATCACTGTGCTGTAATTTACTGTAACTGTAGTACTGTAATTAGATCTAACTGTATTTTTGAAAAATACATATATACTGTACATTCCAATCTACGAAAGACACTGACAGGCCACCCAAGCGTCCCCCTGAGGGGAGGAGTTTCACCCCCTGGGCTCGTTGGTATTTGCAGAAACAATATTGCACCTGTCGGCTCACCTGAGGGAGCAAAAGCGAGAGGGAAATGTAAGCTTCCCTCAAGTTCTTTAGAAGGGAAGAAAACAAAAACATTCATCTTGCCTCCAGGCCGTGAAGAAAGTGTGCAGCTATGGCAACAACATGGCTGATGATGCTGAAACTCTTGGTGACCGTCACGCAGGTAAGTCATGATTGCTTGCCACAGATCGACTCTCATTAACAGTGACGGGAAGTAACAAATTCAGGTCGCAGTGCTTCCCACTTGGGTTTTTATTTTTTTGTTGATTTTACTTCTACCTACATTTGAAAACATATCATTTCTACTTCTTTATCAAAACAGGGTGGATACTTTTTTTTCCACCCAATCTCCACGACATGACAAAAGCCAAAAACGGGGACAATTGAGATCATTAAAATGTATTTGCTGATGTTATCATTAGCTAATATAGCATTGTTTGTTACTTAGTTCACAAATTTAGCAAAGAGTCAAAAGGCATGGGAGCACTTTGAGAATAATAATAACAAAACACATTGTTGTTTTGATAGCATTAAAAGCCAATGCTAATGCTAGCTAGCTCTTAACATGTGCCATGATTTTTTTTTTCTTCTTCTCAGTAGGAGGACCACTAAAGTGAAAAGTGGGAAACTTTTAGTGTTCACGTGCATCGTGCCGTTTATAATTAACAGCAACAATTCATTTTTGTTTTTGTACCGAAGTGCATTTCATTCAGTCCTACTTTTAAGTACAGGCGTTGAATCGGTACAACTACTTTTAGCAGTCTTTTCGTACGTAAGCATCTATACAAGCGGAAGAGTACTTTTAACACATCTGCTTACAAACACAACCAACTTTGATACGGCAGGTCACCATTTTTTTGTGTTTTTTCCCGCATCCTTGCTATAATGCACATTTTATGCGCAGTTCAACAATATTACATTGCAGAGCGATGTGATTGTGAACACACAGGCTCTTTTGATGTTTACAGCTTTCATCAAGTGTGTGTGGCATGCACACCCGTCCCTCAAAGGACAAATTCATTCAGACCTGAAAGAAATACCTGCGCCGAAATCTGTGTTGAGTGAAAGCAATGTGCAGCAGGATACGATAGCCGTTGGTCCCCCGACCATGAAATGATGTCTTTGAAATGCAAAAAATGCTGCAGTTTATCAAGCCTCGCATTTATTGATTACATTGTTTTGTCACTTTTAGGTGCGCACAGCTGAAAATGGTAAATAAAAAAAAAATTACAAAACGATTTTTATTTTCTATATTCCATTTTTTTCACTAAATGAAAATACAGTGGTACCCTGACTTTCGAGTGTCCCAGTTTAAGAGATTTTTCGAGTTGCAAACTCCACTGCTCGGAAAAACAAAAAGGTAAAACATGAAGGTACTGCGATGCCCTCAGATTTTATCGGACGGTGAGCCGCTGTCGCTGACATGCTTTCAGCCGTTGACTGAACAGGACAAAGTCAAACTCACAAATAAAATGAGAACACTCGCAAGGGGCAGCCCTGACTACAGCTCCTGATGTCAGTCACTGAGGCACGGCCCTTAAAGGTGCAACACATGAATAGTACAGTATGTACAGTAATAACACTTTATAAAACCAGTGTTACTTTAAATTCTCTTTATTCATCACAAAAAATATAGCAAAAATATGGTGGTCGTTTTTTTAGGATCTGGAACAAATTCAAGTCAAGACACCACTGTATAATATTGGCCATTGGCTTTTTCCCCTTTATAAACGCACATCATTACCTCTGATCCCTCCAGACGTCACTTTCTCCGTCTTTACGGTCACATCCAAAAGTATGACCATGCAGTGGTCAGGATATTCCGGCGCCACCTCCTACAAGATCACGGTAACACCCAAAAACTCTCGAGAGCCTTCCTTTTTCGCTCAGTTCAGCGGTGACGCAACGATGGGATCAGTCAACTCCTTGTCGCCAAACACTGTGTACACCGTGCAACTAGAGGCCATGGATGACGCTTGCAATGTCCTGAGCAGTGCGGACACTGAGGAAACAACAGGTCAGTGAACGCAGCGTGGGATTTACAAGTGAAAGTTTTGCCCTTGACCACGAAGGTCATGCTTAGGGATGACTCGAGCTCATCTCATAGTTCGGCTGCCACAGTTCACCAAAGGCCAGCCAGACCCGACAAAACGCCTTTAATACTTCACAAGAGCAAACAATCGTGTTGGCATCATCTTGCCAAATTCTTTTTCAAAGGTCTTAGAGCCATGAGTGAATGAATAAATACAACAATAAACTGATAATGTACCGTATTTGTGTATACGTACATACATACAGTATGTATATATATATATAAAAAAAAAATATATATATATATACATACTGTATGTATGTACGTATACACACAAATAAAAATAACGCTGTCTTGACCTGACATTCTTTCCAACGACGTGAACGTCTTCACATCCCTCACTAGCCCCCGACGTGCCCAGCATTGTGCAGGCCTACTCCAAGCACAGCGACAGCATCACCGCGGAGTTCACAGAGGTTGCCGGGGCGACCGGCTACACCCTGAGGGCAGTGTTCCAAAGCGGTGATTTCTTCTCAGAAACCACGGTGAACAGCTCCCCAGCCACTGTGGTTGGGCTTCAGCCCTACACAATCTACAGGCTGAGCGTCATGTCAATCAACTCGGGAGGGCGGAGCCAACCTTCACACCCCATCAATGCCAGGACAGGTATAAGACATTGCTCGACGTGCAGATGGTTACCCTGAATGAGTCTCGAATCATGACTGATACGGTTATACGGATTGTCAAACTTTATACCAGCATAATAAAAGAACATTAAAATCACACAGTAGGCCTAATTGCTCATCAAAAGCGAGATCAAGATAAATATTTGTGTTGTACTTAAACTGAACGATACTTAAAATGTACTACATTTAAAAAGTAAACGTACTTTGCTGGACTTTAAAAAAAAATATTGCTTAAACAGGTGCATTGCTACAAGTTCTATACTACTATTTTTGATTGTAGTGTATGTTGATTTTCAGTGATCATATGTACTGTCCTTTCACTTGGCCAGACTTGCGCTTGCAAGATGCTAATGACTGACTGCCACAGTGTTGTTCCCAAACAACAATGACTTGTGTCTCACTCCGCTGGCCATAACAGATTGTCATTTCACTTCTCATTGTCGTCGTCACCGAGCTTTTCGGCCTATGCGCAATGCTGGAAACTGTATCCATCCAGGGCCATGTAGCCATGTAAAGAGAAACCATGAGAACAAGGCGCTGTCCACTCCCCGGGGAGAACGCGGCGAAATCTCATCGCGGGGACGCTCACTGTTTTACATCTCTTACAAAACAACGCACGGTTGTTACGTGTTGCAACGTGGTGCCTTTTGTCTTCAGTGGTGACGGCGCCTGAGTTGATCACCTCCTCGCCTGTTGATGACACCATCCTGGTCACGTGGTCCCCCGTTGAAGACGCCGCCGTCTACATGCTTTGCATCATCCGGCAGGGCTCCGGCACGCGCCTCAAGGTCACCACCACTGACCGCAACATGACCTTTGGTGGCCTTGAAGCCGGGACGACTTACTGCATCAAGGGCGAAGCGCGAGACTCTGAAGGTCGTGCCGGTGACGACGTCACTGTGTGCCAGATCACACGTGAGCAAGAGACATTTTTACTTTGATGTCCGTTCTACAGTTGATCCACCATGTGAATATAATGGGCTCGATTTTACAAGGCTTGGAGTAAAAACCTCTGCATCTTCATGGTCGTTGTATTTCATTCACGAGTAAGACAACAGCATGCATCGACCCTCCTGAATCATTGTAGAGATCAGTTCATTGCATGCCTTATTATTATTATTACCATCTTTAACACACGGTCGCATAATCGGTTGGAACCCCGTCTCCAGTGCCCTTCTTCCGGTGGCCAACTTTACATCATCCGCAAAGTGGAGATCTTGCGGTTCCTCATAAACATATTTTGTGCACGCCAATCTCCGGCATGGAATCTAGCTAGTACATGACGCTTCCACCGTGTAGCCCTGAGAGTCTTGACATGGGTGAAGCGGGCACTTGGAGGTCCAAAACGTTCAGCAAAATCACATTAGACCAGTGGTCTACCAAGTGATGGCACTTATGGTAGATATGGTCTGAACAGGATTACGTTTAGATCCACTTTCTGCGACCAAATGTTCACTCAAATTGGCATACGCGTGCAAGGAGTCTTTCACTGGCATGAAAATCAGGATTCGCCAGCGTTAGCGCCCTGCCGCAGATGCGCTGTTTACGGAAATAGAGCCCACAATAAAAAAAGTAAACCTATCTAGTGATGAGGGACTTAAGCCATAGAGACAAAGCACCACCAGTGTATATTAATCTTCCTCTGGATTTCCTTTCAAGGTCCGCCAAGCCCAGATTTGGTTGCCGTCCAGGTGACTCTGGCTGGGGCCCTCGGAATCACTGTGCACTGGATGTCAGTCAAAGGAGCTGAGGACTACCTGGCCTGGACCACTAATGGTCAAAACTGTACCAAGACAGCCAGTCACTACTGTTACATCGGTCCAGTGGGATGCGGCCAGAATCACTCGGTCTCTGTCACTGCTTTCAACTCAGCTGGGGCCAGTTTCCCCTCACCTCCAGCCCACTACATTACATGTGGGTCTAAGTTAGCCACGCATATATCAGACACAGTAGCCTGTTTTGCCCTGTTCCTACTTTTCAGTACCTCCAAAATTTTGACTAAAACCTGGCTTCCAAATGCCTTCCAGTCCTGATTCACATCCCTTCTTTGTGTTAGACCCATGCCCCCCAGACAACATCTGGGTGGAGGAAGCCCAAGCTAACAACTGCTCAGTTGTGTGGGATGAGGTACCGGTAGTGGAGTTCTACATGGCTTTCATAAAGAGGGACGACGGTACCGAGAAGTCGTGCAACACCACTGGAACCAGCTGCCACTTCCTGTGCATGTGTGGTTACACTTACCTCACCAGCATCTTCCCCTACAACCAGGCCGGCTCCAGTCCTTTTGCGCACATGCACAACTACACCACCAGTAGGAAGGACCACACAAGTTACCCCAAATACCAGTACCAGTGCAGAATCCAGTTTTAATCTCTTCATGATATCAGTTAGACGCAGGCTAACATGCTTTTATCTTGACCCATCCTGAAACATCTTTAAATATTTTTCTTCTCTCATCCCTCCCCTCCCGCCAGTTCCATGCTGCCCAGAAGGTGTTTCTTTAAAGTCTGATTCTACAGAGACCCTTGAGATCACGTGGTCACCGGTCAAAGGGTCAGAGCTTTACCAGACGACGGCAAAGCGGGTTGACGAGGTCATCCGCTGCAATGACACGGCGCCGGTGTGCGTGCTGTCAGATCTGAGGTGCAACGGAGTTTATTCCGTGGTGGTCACGCCGTGCAGCGAGCTACGAGGGTGCAACAGCACTTGCCCGCCACACACGCACCAGACAGGTAATAATGAGACCACTGATTCACTGATTGTCTTATTGCGCCAATGCTGAGAGACAAGCTCACAATAATAGAATACGGTACAGACCGGTGGTTCTCAAACTGGGTCTCGACACACTTAGTAAAGGAAGTTTTCGAGATAACATCTTTTTATTCTGCTGCACTCGCTCGCTCACTAATCTGTTTGGGACCTGGAAACCTTGTATGTGGGCAAGCACCATCACAAACTGAGGACGCCCTGTAATTCGACATCCACTTCTTTCATTTCATTGTGGAATAGAAATGTCTAGTTGTAAGTCACTTTCATTGAGAAACCCAACGTCCTGTCTGTCTGCAGCTCCGTGTTCGCCAGAGATTCTGAATATGACGCAGTTCAACCAGTCCTCATACCGAGTCCAATTCAGCAGGCCAAACGGCCAATATACAGATTACGCCATCACCGCCACCGGGCGCTACGATACACACACTTGTCATGGAAGAAACAGTTCCTGCGAGCTAACGCAGTTGGCCTGCGGTTCAACGTACGAGGTGACAGTCGTGGCCACCACAGCCGCAGGACCAAGTCTACCCGGATACAGTAACATTTTAGAAACAGGTACTGCGGGATGATTGGTCGCCCGAGACTAACACGATACCTTTGCCTGCTTTCATTTGAATCCCCACATTGCATCTCTTCAAGGTCCTTGCTGTCCCACATCTATGACTGTCACCCAGCTCACACAGGCCATGACCAACGTGACCTGGTCAGCTGGCCGTGGCGCTCGCTCCTACATTGCCACGCTGATGTCGTCACGCGGACACGCCAAGTGTCACACTACGGAGATCCATTGCTTGATGGGATGTATCAGCTGCGGTACCAACTACAGCGTCAACCTGGAAGCCATCAGCGGCACCGGACACACGTCCGAGTGCAAATATCACGGCTTTTCGTCAAGTGAGGGACACAGCGTAGCGAATAATCACTTCGACAAAGGGATTATTTACATCCTCATCAGCTGCATACTTGGGGCTCTAGTTTCATAGACCGTAGACTCTTTTCGTGCCAGTGCAAGCCTCATTGCAACTGTTTGCGAATTTCGGTCATCTCGCGGTGCCATGCTGGGCACTCCGGCGTACAGGGGGCGGGTCTACTGACATGCGCACATGCGTTTTGACACAGACTTGTGCGGTCTGTGTCAAAACTATTATTCCAGCCTCTCTCTGCTTTTCTCTCGAAAATCAAATCAGAGAATTGGTTAGCCGGTCCCTTCGCGCAAATAATCACATTTCCTCGATGAGAAGAGCCAGAAAAGGGCAACATGCTTCTCCAGACGTAACTCTCGTGGCTGGGTATGCCTTGGATTCCTAGAACAAGTGGACGGAAGTTAGTATGCCTGTCACACTTTCTGTCAAGGATTTAGAAGACAAACACATTACTGGAATTCTGATAACAGGTATCCTGCTAAGTCCTCGTTTTTTTGTTTGGAATCGGAATCGAGAATCGTTAGGAACCAGAATCGAAACAAATGACCGGAATCGCAATCGGAACCGTCCAAATTCAAATGATGCCCAACATGCTTATTAGAAAATCCTTCATGAAGTGGCTGTTGCGTGTTGATATCAAGATGATGGGTCATTTAAATTGGTGGCCACTCTTCACCGGCACAATGCTAATTTGAACTTTCTCCTAGGTGCCTGCTGTCCGACCAAAGTCAAACTGTATCGTTGGGCAAACAACTCCCTAAGGGTCTACTGGCAGTCGTCATGGACGCCTCAGATCCAGGGGCACACGGTGGAGCTATACGGGACAGCTGCCAACTACACGTGCCTCGCTTCTGCCAACAGCAAATTCTGCGACATCCAGGAGGAAAGCTGCGGGGACGTCTACACGGTGGTGGCGGCGCCAGTTGGACCCACTGGAGTCAAAGTTAACTTTTGTCAACCGAGAACATACTCAGGTCAGTTACATCAGTTGTGGGCAGCTCCAGTGCATAAAGAACAAGGAACTGCGGCTTTTTGCTCTTTTGAGATTAGTTAAACAGAAAACAAAAGTTCCAAAGCGCTTTTCCTCATGAGGGTGGCTGGTGCCTGTCCCAGCTGACTTTGGTACTGGTGGTCAACCAATCGCTGGGCACCTTTTTTTTTTTTTAACTCACATTCACACCAATGGACTTTATAGAATCTATAATAAAGCTAATACGGCACGTTTTTGGAATGTTGGGTGAAGCTGGAGCAAAGCCAGACAAGTAAACTCCACACAGGCTGAAATGGATTCTATAAAGTTTCTAGAGCATTTAAGTAATAAACTGGGGCTGCCATGGCAACGACAACAAAGCCAGCCACATTGCATGTCCTTTATAAATAAATTCATTTTATTTTTGTGTTATTCTTAGTTCCCTGCCCAGGGTTTAACGGCGGCATTGGTAAGCACCCCAACTTATTTCTATATTACTTTATGGGCTTTCGATTAACATACCGTCTCTCTTCAGTGATCTCTCGGGGAAGAAGAAGCCTTAAATAAATGTTGGTAAGTTCCATGTGAATCATCTTGGATGACTTATGTAAGCCTCAGACAACGCTGAGATTGTTGCACGCATGAAAGCAATTGATAAAAGCAGGACGAGGCCATTGTTTCGCTCGGCAACTCGACGCGGTATCTTGTAACTGCATCACTGGCTTCCATAAAACAAACAGACTGCGCCCATAGAAGTGTGGTAACAATGTAGGAGGGGAACAAAGCTGGAGAGGATAATAATATTTGCAACTTCTTCCTCCATTACCTGTGGGAGTCCAACAGAAACTTGGCAGAGCGAGAGGGTAAACGTGACTCAGGTAAAAAGAAGATGCAAAGGTGCTGAAGGAACGTGACATCATGTGTTTGGGCTGTAAGATGATAAGCTGCTTGATGTATACAGAGAGCCACATACGAAATGATGCTTGTTGAGCATTGACGAGCCGTGAGGAGACGTTAACAACTTTCATGTTTGCCACCCTCAGGGAGTCTCCTAACAACACCACAACATGGAGGAGGACTGTGTTTACAGCCAGTTTGCTCAGCCAATATACATGGATGAAATATTATACTCCTGTTTTGGAATGTTGTAGTCCATCACTGCTGTTTTCATAAAGATATGCATGTACTGAATATGTCTTTTGGTTGCAAAATGATTAAAAAAAAAAAAGAAAACAAATTTTAATCTTTTTTTTATTGATTATACTAGAATAGTTCAGTGCAGGTGGAACGGTCCTAATTTCCGCAAAATTATCCTCATTCATTAGCACACAGATTTCAGGTTTGCTGGCAAGATATGAATGTTGACTGACTTTATCAATCGATTGACAAAAAAAAAAAAAACAGCCAAAATAATTGAGATGCCAATGTTAAAATGTATATAGCCGCATCCCTTTCGCAGGTTTTGTGGCTTTGGCTTAAGTAAGCAAACCAGCAAATGCTGATGCGAACGTAACCTCAATGGTGGGAGTAACAGGCTACATGACACAAACTGCTGTGGAAATTGATGCAACCTCAGAATGGGAGTGGTACCACTGCTGAAATGGAAATGGAAACTACCCAGTAATGCCATCCATCCATTTTCAAAAGCACTTGTCCTCATTAGAGTCGCAGGTGAGCTGGCGTCAGCTGACTTTGGGCGAGCGGCAGAGGACACTCTGGACTAGTCATCAGCCACTTGCAGAGCACATTGGTGTGTATGAGGTGTCGTGATACCAACCTTATAAATTCTATACCTGACGCTACACTTGTACTGAACATGTTTGGGATGGGATCATTTTGTCCCCATTTTGATCCAGATACTGCGCTCTCATTGATTGAAATTAGAGAATAATACGTCACCTGGCACCAGCCATCCATATCACAGCCCAAAAAGCCTATCGTACCTCACAAAAGCAAATGACTGTGTTGCGTCATCTTCACATACTCTTTTTCAAAGGTCTTAGAGCCATGAGTTACCAAACGATGATCTTACTAACCCCGTATATGAGGCAGGCAATTTGCATGCAGATTTACCTTGAAAAGAACATCAAAAGTCATTCAAAACGCTGCAGCTCGGGTTCTGACCACAACGAAGAGATCAGAACATATTACTCCTGTCCTAAAGGCTTCAACACTGGCTCTCAATCAGCGGTCGAATAGATTTTGAAATTCAGTTACTGGTCTCGAAATCACGGAACTGTTTGGGTACTGAATACAGTGAAGCAATGCTGATTGAATATCAACCCAGTAGGACTCTGCGAACTAAAGACTTAGCTCAATTAGTGGAGCCTAGAGTTCAAATTAAACATGGTGAAGCTGCATTTGTTTGTACAACATGATGATGGCGCATTTCCAAGAAAAGTTATATCAATGCAGGAAGAATGTAGAAGGACACCGACCGAGCATGTTATACAAAAGAGATTGTATCACGTTACATGTGAAAATCTGAAATGTCTTCTAATAGAAATGTGCACATGAAGACAACATTTCATTCATATACCCTTACATGCGTCTTGTTTCTCAGAATAAGTGTTTCACACTTAAATTGGACTTGTTTTAGAGATACTGTGCAGCTTAAGTGAATGGAAGAGCTGTGAATGGAAGATTGGGTGGAGAAGTGAAAGTGTCCCCACCTAACCATCCCATTTGCTTCGTCTCATGATGACAGAGCACCCGCAGGCATACACCTGTCCTACTTTTGGGACACCCTGATTGGTTCCCACCAAGTTGATCTACGCTACTTGGTCCGTAAAGGTTTCAGATCATCGTTCAAGACAGCCGGATGAGGAAAGCGCAAATGGATATAACGTCTTAAAGGAATGACAATACGTTTGGATAAGATGTGGATGTTTTTTTCAGCCATTCTACTGTCTGCCGTACAGGTAATTGGACTTTATGATGTGCATTTATTGTTTTTCTTAAACTTTCATTAATTGTGGTTCCTCATTCGTTTATTTTTTTTTTAGATGCAACAAGTTTTGGCAACAGGTAAGTGCGTTCAAATTTATAAGCACTTTAAATAACTTTTTGTCTAGTGATAATTACGGACACACAAAATCTATATCGATTATTATTATTATTAAAGCAATAATTAAATACATCTAATTAAGAGATAAGAGAGTGTCAGACGGACAAATCCAGATCCCAAATCATTCCTTAAAATGTGGCAGTGTGCTGTCTAAAATCTGAAAAATTATACAAACTCATGTAAATCATAAAATGACTGAGTATACAATTGTAAAACAATATACACATGATGTCCTGGAAAAATGTTTTTCACAATTGTATTTAAAAAGAAAAACCACACGTCATTTCTCCTCTATGTCCGTTGTTGTACAGTGTTGAATAAAGGTTGCTTTTACCCAGCATTAAACTGTTTTTGCTCCCCTCAATTTCCTTGTTTTCCAGGATGTAGCATTGTGTCAGTGACATCTCCTTCGGCATCATCGCTGAATGTCAAATGGAGCGATGACATTGGAGCTTCAGTCTATTTACTGGACTTACGAGTGATCAACTCCACCAGTATTGCCCCTGTGGTGCTGATGCTATACCCACCCAGCACTCAGAGGCTGGTTCAGGGATTACGTCCGGGCCACACATACCTGGTCACGGTCAAGGTCTTTATGTCTTCCGTTGTTGCGTGCTCAGACACCTACGAAACCATGACAGGTAGATGTTGTTCAACCGGACAAGTGATATTTTCAAGGCAATTCGTAGATTAAACCTTTTCTTGCCTTCCCACAGTACCTGCGACATCTCAGATTACATATTCCAGAGCCATTTCAAGTACCTCCGTCATATTTGAGTGGTCAAGTGTGTTCGGGGCCGACAGCTACATCTTGTATGTGGAGGAGTTGTTCAGTATCCCCACAAACAAATACAACCAGACCTTCACCACTTTGAGCGGGGAAGTGGACGGCTTGATTCCATTCACTACGTACAACTGTTACGTTTATGCCACCAACACAGCGGGACGGGGCGCCAAGAGTAACATCAGGACGATCACCACCTGTAAGTCTACTCAGATTTCCGCTTTTAATGAAAAAAAAAAAAATAATTTAAAAAGGGATGTTGTGGTTTTATTAAGATGCACTCCAGTAGCACCTGTATTTTGTCTCCAAAGTGGTGCAACCGCCAACTGGCGTGACTCTCGTCCCAACTGGAAAGAACATGGCTCAAGTGACGTGGGACTCTGTGGATAAAGTTCTTCTTTATCAAGTGACCGTGAGCGACAATGACAATCCCAGCAACGCGCCTGTCATCATGAACACATCGTCCACAACCGCGGTGATCAGTAATCTAGAACCTTGCTCCACCTACACCGTGGGGGTATCATCGGTCAACGTGTTCTTAGTACCAGGGGAGGCTTCCAACGTCACGCACACAACATCCGGTGAGTATCTACTGTTGGTGGACAGAGACGGGCATTTGACTGAAATTCCTTGATTGACTACTGGGGGAAATGAAGAATCAGTATAATGGATCATCAATCATTGGGCACTTACCAGAGCTAAGGTCAAGATGGTCTTTAAACTTCAAACGGACTCACTGATTGACACCTGTGCTGGTTCGGACAGGTAATGCACTCCATTCACCAATTAACAAATAATCAATTCTGCTCGATGGACATAATCCTCAATTAACCAACGTATCCGGTCATCTGAAATATACGCGTGGATACGTAATGTCCACAAATGCAACATGACCTGGAAAAAACTGCAACGTTGAACGTTTAGGGCTTGGTAATAGGTTGGGGAAATTTCCTTAACCCTCTCATTTTTCCATTCAATGCAATTTGCGGGGCTTGATGGAGCACCTTAGTGGTGCTTAAAAAGCCATCCCGTGTCTCTCCAGCAACCAGCCAAGCCTTCGCAATTTTTAGTCTGTTAGGGCCAAGATGTTTTCTGGATCCATGGCGGATCGCTTTTTCTGTTTGGATCAGCTCTTGAACCCAAAATTTCCCAGTCCCCAATCCAGGTCTAAGACTAAACCTCTGCTGTCCAAGTTGCTAAGGAGGTACTAACTGCTTTCACTCATCTTGTTTAGCCATCAATCCGGTGACGTCCATCACGGTGGTCTACAGCTGCTCCAGCGGTATGGTGACAGTAAATTGGGATTTGGTGTTTGGTGCCAACTTGTACCGGGCCACGGCTGTTGACGGCACCGGTGCCTCGCTCAACTGTACGTCAGCCTCCAATAACTGCCAGATCACCATGCTCAAGTGCGGCGAGAATTACAGAGTCCACGTGACGGCAATCTCGGACGACTGCGAGAGCATCGCTAACACCTCCACCCTGTTCGAGACAGGTGAGCGCTGCCCGGAAGGCCACTTCTCACTTTACCGTCACACGCAAAGCCGCAGCTCGAGGTCACCTTGCCGATAAATCGGCCCAGTGGGATTGCGTTTAGCTTCTTCCTATTGTTATCTTTGACTCTTTTCTCACAGTCACACCCTCTCATTAGTCACTAAGAATGGATACCCAACACCATCAATTTATTGTTCTTTACAGTCTGTTGAAGTGAGGGGAATGCCTCAAAGGTCACTTTTCATATCAAGGCAGAAACACACAATCTGCTTAAGGAAATCGAATGTCCGTAAAGTCTTGTGAAGCCGGAATTGAACCAAAAGAGGAGAAAGACAAAGATATTAGATCTCGATTTTCCTTAGCGACATACACTGATCGACATCAAATTCCCTAATCTCCTTTCTCCAGTGCCCTGCGCACCAGCTCACCCACTGAGCAGGCACGACTGCTCCAGCAATGTGATCCAATTTAGCTGGGAGGAAACCAACAACACCTTGTACTACGTAGCCACGGCCGAAGACAACAACGGTGACATGACTGAGTGCCGGACACTGGACAGCGCCTGCTTCTTCACCAATACAGGCTGCGGTCAGTTCTACACATACACCGTGTATGCTGTCAGCTCAGAGTGCAACAGTGAAGTCAGCCAGCCTGAGTTTGTCCGAACCTGTGAGTAGGATTCATCCTCAATCATCTATCTATCTATTAGATATACAACATGGTTCAGCCCTTAAAATACTGCTGTTCACCTACCGAGTATTTTTTTTTGTGCAACATAGCCAGTTTTATCTTAGAAATCGCAACAATATTATGGATATCTGCAGTTCATGAGATTGTTTGTATTGTTTTTTTCCAGATTCTTGTATCAGTCTCTCAAATGTTCATTTTCTTGTGCTCCGATTGCCTGCTGGAAACAAAATGCATATTTTGAGCATTTTTAATTTGGTTTCAAGCCCTACACAGCCCACAAAAGCATTGTGCATCACCAAAGGCTTTTGGAAGTAATCATAAGCACCAAAGGAAGATTCTGTCCATTCAGGAGAAGACAAAACTCCTGGATATTAAAGGAGGACGGAATTATATTATAATAACAACCGGCTTATATTATAATAACTCCAAACCGCGTGTAATCGTACCACACAAAACGTATCGATACAATACAATATGTTCTGTACATCTTTTCAATGCATTAGCCTCTATGTCACAGATTTGCACCTATTGCAAGTGGGTCTCTAACGTGTCCCTGCGATAAACATGGGGTTCACTCTAGAAGGAAATGATTGTATGGAAAGACTGCAAATAACTCAATCTCCCGTTCCCCCAGCGCCTTGTCTTCCTGCAAATGTGAAGACAGCAGCAGAGTGTCACTCCGAAACCCTGATCACTACCTGGGACTCAGCTGCAGGTGCTCTATCCTACACGGTAGAAGCACAGGGCAACACAGGAGAAACCTACAACTGCACCTCCTCGTCCAACAGCTGCGCAATGACCAACGTGCCTTGTGGGGAACACCTCAGCGTGTGGATCAGCGCCTCCAACGACAACTGCTCCACCAACAGGGTTCTGGGAGAGTCGGCTCAGACCGGTATGTTCTGGGAGGTACAAAGAATCTCAAGCGGGTTACGGACTGGACTTTGTGGCGGCTGATCCAGTCAATCCAGGTCAATAGTTCTTTCTCTGCTCCTCCACCTCCGCAGTTCCTTGCACCCCCGCCATTGTGTCAGCATCAGCTAACTGCAGCCAAGACTCAGCAGCAATCACTTGGATGACAAGCATCGGCACCATATTTTACACTGCACTCGTTCAGGATATGGATGGAAATGTGCATGGCTGTAGCTCAGTCGGCACTGAATGCTTGGTGGAAGCCCTGACATGCGGGCGGAACTACACGGCCCACGTTATCGGAACCAATCTCAAATGTAACAGCAGTGACAGCGATGAGATTGCATTTAGTACAGGTAAGAATAACTGACTGACCAGTCCATTGCACGTCAAACGATGCACTGCACAATTGCACAGTTTCAATCTCTCCTGCTCCTCCTCCTTAGCGCCTTGTCCTCCTGACAACATTGAAGCATTCAGAGACTGTGAAGCCAACCACGCTCTGATAGTCTGGCAGAATCACCAGTCCACAGGCAACTACACGGCCACCATAGAGGATCCGAGTGGAGCTCAACTCACCTGCAACAGTGATACTGTCAATAACTGCAAAATCCCTGATTTGCCCTGTGGGAAGACCTACAACGTTACTGTCACTAACTATGATGGAAACTGCCTATCTAAATCCACATCAATCAGCATGGACTCGGGTACTGCAACGTTAACGATTTGAGCGTAAGCTAAAAAAAAATGCTCAAAGTAATGCTTGATGTGGTCTTCTTCTAGTACCATGTGGCCCAGAGGATGTTCAAGCGGGTATAAGTTGCCCTACAGGCGAGCTGACAATGACCTGGAGCATCTCTGTCCCTGCGGACAACTATACGGCTACCATTTCCAGAGGCTTGGGTCAGCCTCTTTACTGTAACTCCACAGAGACCCAGTGCACCAGCGGAGGCTTGGCTTGTGGCAGCACTTACTCTGTGATCGTTGTAGCCGTCACCGGGACATGTTACAGTATGCCCAGCACAGAGGCCATCGTGCAAACAAGTACGAGAATTTATGTATGCGCTCCTTCTGAAATGCGCCACGAAATGGAACCGAAGCCTTGTCTAAATATGAAAGTAGCACAGTCCTGGGTCCAAGGAAAAATGTTGAAGTGATAAATGTGAGACAAGCTTTATATGTTGAGGAGGAGCTACGTTTAGCTTAAATTGGTAGGGAGACACTTTGCCGCATTTGCGTTAATACTGAGGGTGCTTTGATATTTTCAAAATTAAATATTCGGTGAGCCATTGATTTTTTTAAGGTAACCTAAAGTGAGTCTGAAATAAGTGAAATTTGATTTAAAACTGCAGACGGAATTCAAAGATTTGTCCAAACATTTGTGCAAAGATTGCGAAATTTGTAATTGTCCAATTTTTTTTTTTTTGGGGTGGGGGTAGGGGCTTACAGATACTTTCATTTACTTTGAGGTTGCCATGTAAACTTTCTTGATGTCATCTCACTCTCACCTTGTCTTTCCCATCAGTGCCGTGCCCTCCTACCGCCGTCACTGCTGTGGAAACATGCTCACCAGATCCCGTTCCCGTGTCTTGGGTGGCCAGTGCCAGTGCCAACTCCTACACAGCCGTTGCTGTGAGCAGTGCCGGCTATACGTCAGTATGCACCACCAATGAAACATTGTGCCACTTTTATGACCTTATGTGCGGAGAGGTTTACAGCATCACAGTGGCAGGAATGGACAAGAACTGCACAGGTCTCCATGGAGACGCCGTGTCACTATACACAGGTAACAACACTGAGCGCCAGCGACCCTCACTTCCAAGTCATTGAGACTGGCGCGGCTCACCTCTTCACTGATCCACTTCCCGCAGAGCCATGCATCCCCAGCAACGTGTCCAGTCAGCTGGACTGTGCGGCTGGCATCTCTCATGTGTTCTGGAACCCCGATGCAAATGCTGCCATCTACACTGTGACAGCCACCAATACGGAGCAGACGCTCACCTGCGTCAGCCCCACCCTCAACTGTACACTAACAAACCTGCTCTGTGACCATTCCTATGACATTTCTGTGGCGGCCATCGATGACGTCTGTGTCAGCAGCGACAGCTCCCCCATCTGGCAAGCACCAGGTAATGAGTAGCTGTGATTTTAAGGATACATCAAGCAAAGAAATTGTTGGGACGTGAACAACATCCACAAATTGTTACTTGGTTTCCAATAAGCAATACAGTTAACTATGTTTAGCTGCACTTCCCATCGTGAATGAAGGAAACTTAACGACGATGACACAACAGATTTGCAGAGGTGGGCGTTCAGTCCTACTGACGAACCAGTCCGGACCAGTCTGTCACTGACGGACCAAGCCCGTTTTGCCAAAGACGGGACACTTTTTAAAAATGACCAAGCACTGACGGAAGTGGATTTTCGTCCGTCAAACTAACCGCATCCGTCCGGATGGATGCCCGTTTTGCTGATGTTTTTTGGGGGGACCAACTGATGGACCGACAGACTTCTGATGGGCTAACTGACAAACTTAAGTCACAAACTGACTGATGGGCTGACGATTAAAATTCGGTTCGTCACGAAAAATGACGGAAGGATGAATGACGGACACCCCGGCCGCTGACGGATGACGAATGACGGGCCAGAACAATTTTGTAAGAAGCCCACCTCAGCAAATCCGTATTTGCTAGATAATAAATGAGGGAAACTATTTTGTGTGCTGAAAAGTTACTAACGTGGGCATGATACAACTGACAGTAATAAATTATTTTCACTCCTTAGTTTTGTCTGTATTTAAGGATTAATTATCTATGTCACAGCAGCAATGTGTGATATTTGGGTAGAATGTATACAGTTCAGTTTCTTCTTCAAACGTGTTTATTTTCTCAGTACCATGTGCACCAGCGGATGTCAACACCACTTTGTCGTGCAACACCAATGACTTAATGGTCATCTGGAGAAAGTCTTCTTGGCCACTAAACTACAGCGTCACCGCCACTCCCCTCTCCGGAAATATGATATCAGCCACCTGCTACACGGACAGCACCAACTGTAGTCTGAGCGGCCTTCACTGTGGACAGACTTACAATGTGTCTGTCAAAGGTTGCTATGGAGATTGCCCTGGGCCGTATAGTGTCCCGCAGACCGTCATGACAGGTATTAGGATGTATCATTTCTGGATAGGATAAGTAATGAGGTTTGAATGACTGAGCAAAAGAAAAAAACGAGTGATATTTTTGTCTGTGCAGCTCCATGTGCACCTCAGAGCTTGGAAGCAATGACAGACTGTAGCACAAACTCCATTTGGGCCTCTTGGAATGCTTCTTTCGGGGCAACCACCTATACAGCAACTATGACGGGACCAAATGGCTTCGTTGAAAGCTGCGTGACATCGAACCTCGTTTGTTCTTTTAGTAATCTACAATGTGCAACAGAATACAGTATTAATGTCACAGCTCATGACGACTACTGCGCCAGCGCCTCTGCTCACATGACAATGACCACAGGTACTTTCTAAAATTGGCATATTTAATGCTTTTCATTTGGCAGAATACAACATTTATCTTTCTGGTATCTATTCCTCAAGGACCGTGTGCCCCAGTCAATGTGACCGCCGTTCTCCAGTGTGGCTCTGATGCAGCGACAGTATCTTGGCATGCCAGCGCCGGGGCCACGGCGTACCATGTTTTGGCTTACGGCTACCAGCATCAAACATCCTGCTGGAGCATGTCAACTTCCTGTCAGCTGAATGGGCTGCAGTGTGGAGCAGCATACAATCTGACTGTTCTAGCTGAGGACAATGCATGTAACAGCACAGGAGGCTCACAAGCAATGTTGATGACAGGTAGTGAAAAATTCATTTCAACATGAAATTGTTAATTTAAAAAAAAGTTTTTTTCCAACAACAAATCAACTGATGCAACTCAGATGCCGGGTAATAAATACAGTATGTTTCACGTCCTACTACGGACTACCTCCAAGTTGTGTTACGCCCTATTGCGTACGTGTAATGTTCTGACAAAACCTCTGGCCGGGCATCCACGGCATTCCCAGCGCTGTCACATTTGTCTTCTCGCGACCATCCCATTCTGTTCTCAGTGGTCTGTCAGCCGTGGAATATACTGTAAACGTAGTCTAACACTTATCAGCAATAAATTATCATTTTTTTCTCTCCCAGCTCCATGCTCACCATACATTGAGAACAGCACCCAAATCTGTGGCACTAATTCCTCCTCTGTGTCCTGGATGCCAGTGGCTGATGCCACAGGTTACATCATTAATGCAACAGCCACAAGCGGCCACTCAGTTTCCTGCAGCTCAGCGACTCCAACGTGTGCGCTAACAGATTTAGAGTGTGGTGCGACCTACACGGCCACTGTTGTGGCTCAGGGAAGCCGGTGTGACAGCCCACCGGGAGCAAGCACTAACATTACCACTGGTAGGTGCATTGTTCAGGTCCGTTTACCTGCTTTATGCAGCTAATATTCACCTTGTTATCATTTTGGGTATTATAGCTCCCTGCCCTCCAGTGGTTATTTCCAAGCAGTATAAGTGTGGCAACAACACAGCCGTGCTCAGTTGGAGTGATACTGTTGGACGTCTCAGTTTCCAAGCTGAGATAGCTGGAGATGGCTATGTGGACGGTTGCAGGACGACAAATACGAGCTGCGTAGTCCACAATCTTCCTTGTGGCTTGGATCTCAATGTTACTGTGCTGGCTGAGGGAGAACAATGCAACAGCGCCCCTAGTGTCTGTCATTCACTCCAAACAGGTAAGTCGACCATAGCAAACACTCATTTTCAAGATTTTTAAGAAACTACTGCAAACAAGGAGTACAGGTTATCCTCTTTAACCTTCTTTAAAGCCATAGCTGACATTAGTGACATTGCTTTTGCCCCCTGGATCCCTTACCGCGTAAAGAAAATAGTCAGGATTTGAAAGTTCTGGAGCCCCCAAATAATTGAATTACTTGTGCCAGATTACAGGGCACCAGGATTACTTCGCTTTTAGATCGTAAAGAGGCACTCACGGACAGTGGTAAATATTCACAGACATGCTTGTACTAGAGATGCCCCAAAGGGGGGAAATGACTGGTTTTACACCTGGCAAAGCAAGCGAAGAAGTCCCTGGGAGCCAGGAAGGACTTCCTGTCTTGGGTGGAACCTAGCAGGTAGAGCTATCATGCTGAACGGAAAAACATAGGATTTGTGCTCTTTAAAAGGTATAGTGTTGGTTTTCCGAATAAGTAGAGAGTCAGCTATGGACTTGCTAGAGGGCATAAATTCTATAAAAGGGGACGAGGCGAGAGCTGCGGGGCGAGCCATTTTGGACAACCCTCTTTTGACACTAGCCTATGCCCAGTCAAGTCAAACAGCTCAACAAGGAAGCTGTGTCGAGAAGTCCCGTATACCACTTACTGGTGACTCATCCGGAGAACACGCTCCCCAGAAGAAATACACGATATTTGCAAATCAAACGACAGGCACAAGATGCGGCCAGAGTGGGTAGGGTTTTTCACAGATGACTCAATTTACTACTGGCAGGACCTGGTGACAGTTTGCGTTTTGTTGCATCATGCTATATTCATTGTTTTTTGTCATTTTTTTTCTCAATTCTTTCTAGCCCCGTGTGCCCCAGTGAACATTAGTGCCACACTGGTGTGTTTCAATCACTCAGCCCTGGTGTCATGGGTGGGAAGCTACAGTGCTGTTGAATACACAGTGACGTTGACCGGCCAAAATGAACACACACATCAATGTCATTCCAACACTACCAGCTGTCAAATTTCACACATCCACTGTGGAGAAACATATGACATCAGCGTAACGCCGCACTCTGAGTCCTGCGCTGGAACACCGAGTCAAGTCTACAGCTTCAGAGCAGGTGCGCGACAATTATCGGTATCACGTTAGGCTAAATTTAACAAGACTCAATTCATCTGTTTTGCTCGTTTACCTCCAGGCCTTTGCTCTCCCAGTAACGTCACCATGTCTCCACCGTGTGAGGACAACAACACAGTGTCTTGGTCCAGTGTAACAGGGGCCGAGATGTACCTAGCCACAGCCACAGCCCATGATGGACACACACACACTTGCAGCTCCAACGTTTCTAATTCATGCCAGTTCACTGACCTTCACTGTGGGCAAAACTATTCCGTCACCGTGGTGACCGTGGACCGGGGATGCCGCAGCGAGCCGAGCTCAGCTGTGGAAGTGACGACTGGTGTGTTGACTAGCTGCCCAGATGTTTTTGACACACTCGTGCGATTACTAACT
Organism: Filicampus tigris; assembly: GCF_054856515.1. Lineage (NCBI taxonomy): Eukaryota > Metazoa > Chordata > Actinopteri > Syngnathiformes > Syngnathidae > Filicampus > Filicampus tigris. The sequence continues at coordinate 19,339,047 of NC_141226.1, read as the reverse complement.
TCCCTTCTGTATCATGCCAGCTCTGTGTCCACCCACAAACTTGGCGGGTGAGGTCGCCTGTGACACCAATACAGTGACCATCTCATGGGATCAGAGTCCGGTGCCAGGGGTTTCTTATATACTGAAATACGAGAAGCTCTCTGGCACGCTTCCTCCTTCATCGTGGACGACCTCAAACACCTCACACACACTCACCGACCTACAGTGCGGACAGCGTTATGCCTTCTACATTGCGTTCCTGGATGGGGCTTGCCACAGCAGCTACAGCCCTTCCATGGAATTAAGCACAGGTATGGCATGTCTACCTGAAAGACCCTACAACTCGAATGACCATCTAACAAGAAACCTTGAAAGGAACAATGGTCACAGCATGTACTCATAGAGTCATTGTAAACATGACATGTTTTGAAGCATGCCAAAAGAAGAGGTGGCCTTGAACCCTGCAATAAGGCTATTTCAGCCAATCAGAAGTCTGAAAAAAATTATTTCCAGAAACGGCACAACAACGTCAAATCGAGGTCCTGCACGTAGCGATAAAAATATGATTGTTGCTGAATGTTTTCTCAGCTCCCTGCCAGCCCACAAACTTCGCTGCTCAGGTGGACTGCGGGATGAACAACGGGAACTTCTCCTGGGCCGAAAGCAACGGAGCAGCTTTTTACACAGTGGAGGTGACAGGGGAGCACGGCCATGTGGCATCCTGCGAATCCAACCACACCTCTTGTGCTGTCAGACTCCACTGCGGACGCTCATACTCGGCCTCGCTGGTGGCGTCCACCGAGAGCTGCAACAGCACTGAACACGCTGACATTTATTTTGATTCCGGTAAGCAAAGACTCCATGAGTGCCAGAAAATCACTTTTAAAACGTCATTCAATTTTCTACAATGAAATCAGAATGCCGCCGTTAGGCTTTTGTGTAAAGCTAATGGGTTCCGCCACATCACTGCTGTTCTGTCGTCCTTGCACATGCGAGCTGTTTATTTTGGGATTCAGTGCAAAACGGTCACTTACAGACACCTCAACCATCCTGATCCAACTGTCCAAAAACTGGATGTTAGGTTACACCAGCACTACACCGCTGAGATAGACTACCCCAGAACTGGATGAGAGCTATAAAAAAAAATGGATAAATAACTCCTCTATTTGACCCGTCTCTCATAGCTCCCTGTCTGCCAGAAGATGTTGTAGCTGTACTGGACTGTTACACCAATGTGATGAATGTGAGTTGGTCAGAGACGCCCGGCACAGACAACTACACGGCCTGGGCCATCAGCGTAGAAGGACACACAGCTTCCTGCAACTCCACATACAACAACTGCTCCATCCATGACCTGTATTGCGGCCACGTCTACGAGGTGGTGGTCACCTCGTCCTCCGTTCAGTGTGAAATCATCGCTGGTTCTGACTACAAGGTCCAAGCCGGTGAGTCCTACTTCTTTTTTTCTTTTTTTTTAAACCAGAAACAAATGTCTCCTTTGTGGCAGAACAGATGAAACATGCATGGTTCTATGTCTTTTCTTTCCGCGTTAAACCACATTTTAGCTCCATGTAAGCCGGAGAACGTCACAGGGGATCTCAACTGCAGCTCCAACATCATGACGGTGATGTGGGATCAAGTCAGTCCACTGGCTCAGAACTTCACGGTAGAAGCCACATCTGCTTCAGGTGTGAACGCCACTTGTGAAACTGATGAGAACAACTGCTCCTTCTTGGACCTGAGCTGTGGTCAACTTTACACTTTCACGATAATGGGTCACACCAACGTCTGCATGAGCGAGATGAGCTACCCCACACAGAAGCTAACTGGTACGCCTTCTTCAAATTCTTCTCACAATTGCCTTTTCTTTCCCTTCTTCGTTCAGACTTGCTCATCTCTTGCTTTCTAGCTCCATGTCCCCCTGGTGAGGTGTCCACAGCGATAAACTGTACCAGCCGAAAAGCTCTGGTCAGCTGGGATACGGCCGTTTCAGCCACAGCTTACATTGTACATGCAACCTCCACCGACGGACGCAACTCCTCCTGCAGTGATATGGGAGGGTCATGTGAACTTAACAACCTGGTCTGCGGACAGAACTACTCGGTTACGGTGGAATCAATGCATACTGGGTGTGCCGGTCCGGCTACGACTGCAGTCTTGCTCACTACAGGTGAGCTCAAGCATGCCCTTGTAGGAATGCAACCTTTACTCACCTTGAGGCTTGACGACTTATTAAAGACAGTGGCCGAAACGTATTTGGCAGCAAAATTAAGTACAGTACATCAACACCATCTAGTACGGCCAGATATGAACGTTGAAACTAGATAACCGCAATAGTAAGGTTGACCATTTTCACTTAGGGGTGTACTCACTTATTTTTGCCAGTGGTTTAGACGTTAATGGCTGAGTTATTTCGAGGGGAGAGTAAACGGTAAGCCCATTGTGTCCAGTTGAAATGGAAGCATTTTGCTTGAACCAAAACTACCACATCTCTTTCCCCAGATCCTTGCGTCCCCGTGAATATCTCCGTCTACTACAGTGTAAATGATACCCAGGTGCTGTGGAGTGCAGCAGATGGCGCAAGGTCCTATTCGGTGTGGGCTAGAAATGAGCAAGGTTGGGCAGCCACATGTAACAGCACAGAAACGAGCTGCCATCTGAGGGGCCTGCAGTGCGGTCAGATCTATAATGTTACTGTGACAGCACACAATCAGGCTTGTGATAGTTTCACCTCTGACACCCATCGGTTGATGACAGGTGGGTCACAGCATCACCAATGGACGCATGTGATAATCTGGTCGCGGTTGTGAAATCCTGTGTGTGTGTCCTAACTGTGTTTCAGAACCATGCCCGCCTACCAATGTTTTGGCCAATGTGGAGTGTGATCAACTTTTAGTGACTATTTCCTGGGACCAGAGTGTGCTCGCTCAGGGTTATGTCGCCTACGTTTACAACCATTACTACACTTTGATGTGTGAGGCCGAGGACACAGAAACCAGCTGTTCTGTCTCGGAACTCATGTGTGGCATCCAATATGAGGTGTGGGTCGTGGCCTTGGGAGAGGTGTACAACAGCTCTGACAGCACAATGGTGACATTCACATCAGGTATTTCAAATCGTATAACACTATCCTTCAAAAGTCACCCTAAGTGGATGTGCATGTGTACAAAATTTCTCCGTAACAACCCAAGGCTAAACTTAGCTCATCCCCAAAATACAAAGCTTGCTTTTTAGTTGAGGGTCACTTTCCCATACTACACATTTTATTCACTATCAAAGAATTATGCTTAATCTGTTTACAGTTCCATTGAGAACAATCAGGAATGACAGATATTAAATTCCTCTAGCTACCTTTTTATTCCGATGTGTCCCAAAGTATTGATTCTTGCTATGCAAGTGACGTTAATCCACAAACTTTCACAAAAATTGGTGATGGAGTTGGGCAAACGCCTGCAAACCAACGCACAAACCAACCAACAGGCTGGTTACACAACACCACAATCGGAGTAATTGTAAATCTAACAATGATGCAACTCTGCTATAAACATTATTAAGACATCATGTTCTTAAATCTGCAGAGCCTTGCCAACCGGGCAGCATTGAAGCCGTTGTGGATTGTGAGATCAAGTCTGCTATAGTATCCTGGCTACCTGGCTTTGGAGACGTGTCTTACATGGCTAAGCTAACAGCCTCATCGGGCCACACGACAACATGCACCAGCAACCAGACCTACTGCCTGCTCGCACCTCTGCAGTGTGGCGAGGAATACAACGTCACTGTGGCGAGTGTCGGGGAAACCTGCAACAGCACTGGCCTAATGTCAGGATACCTTGCCACCGGTAGTGTGTGATCATTACATGTTACACACACATTGTCATTGCTGAAACTGCTTTCATCATTTGAAACTCCCCAATTTGCAGAGCCGTGTGCCCCGATGAATCTCTCCATCCACTTCAGTATGAGCGAGGCTCGCGTCGCGTGGGGTGCAACAAGGGGCGCCGGGTCTTACTGTGTCAAGGCTGTGACTGACCAGGGTCTGACGGCTACCTGTAACAGCACCGGCACCCAGTGCACCGTTACCGGCTTGCAGTGCAGTCAGATCTACAACGTCACCGTGGCTGCAAAAAATGACGTCTGCAACAACACAGCGACATCTGAAACGTACCGACTCATGACAGGTTAGTCGGACTAACTGAAATGAGGATAGGCTCCAAGCCCTTCCGCCAGGGACATTTTCAGTTTTTTGGGAGGACCAAGGCAAACCCAGTCAAGGTACCTCCAATCCCCTGACAAAAGTTTTCTTTTTCTTTTGTCTTTCGCCGCAAAACAATGTCCTCATCAGCTAACAAATTAATCATGTCATCCTGAGTAGTCATGAAGATGTGAATTACTCACATCTTGATTGAAAAGGATTTTGCGATTCAGCATACATACAGTACCAATTGCCACCTTCCTATTAGCCATGGCTTTGACACCATCTGGTGGAATCTTAGAACATTTTAGAAAGAGCACAAAAGGTGCAAAGAGATTTGTCGCGAATCATGATTTTCCTGTCATTGCAGAGCCATGCCCACCTACCAATGTTCACGCCAATGTGGAATGTGAACAGCTTACAGTGGCTGTCTCCTGGGAGCGGAGTGAGCTCGCTGTGGGTTACGTTGCCTACATTTACGACCATTACAGATACTACACTTTGATGTGTGAGGCCGAGGACACAGACACCAGCTGTGTTGTCTCTGGACTTATGTGTGGCATCCAATATGACGTGTGGGCCATAGCCTTAGGAGAGGAGTACAATAGCTCTGACAGCGCTATGGTCTCGTTCACATCAGGTACAGACTTAATGCTAACCACAGAATGCAAAAATGTACACGACGTACTCAAATGTGGCCACGAATTAGGTATCATCTATCAACAAAATCGAAATAATCATATGAATTAATGTCATTCCTGGACGGGTACAATAATACATCCAATTTGTATGGCCCTTTTCTTAAAACTCCAAAGCGCTGCATGCTAAACGAATGCAGTTGCAGTAAGATAGAACACACACTGCTTATCTCTTGGAAGAGATCAGAGAAAACAAACGGATGGACTTTTACATTTTCAATCTGTTTTCCCAGCTCCATGCCTGCCTACCAACATAAACGTGGAAGTCGACTGTAACTCTGACGGGGTTGCAGTGGCGTCCTGGAACCGTCCTTACGGCATGGCAAACATTTCCCTGACCGCCAGTGGAAGTCTTCAGTTTCACTGCCAAGCTGAGCAAAACAACGTGTTGAGCATTTGCAACCTGACGCGTTTAGATTGCGGTGAAACCTACAACCTGAGCCTCACTGCCAGCAACAACTACTGCAACATCACGTCAAATATGCACTCGAACTTCACCACGCGTGGGTTTGCCAAAAATCTGTTTGCAAAGCTCTCGTGTCCGAAGTTTGTCTGAAAACTGTAACACAACTATTCCACAGGCCCATGCCAACCTCAGTATGTTGGCGTTGATCTGCCGTGCGGTTCTGAAACTGCTGTCCTGACCTGGGAGGAGAAGCCTGAAGTGGAACTTTACATGGGAAGCGCTGTCCTTAGCTCAGGAGGGGAGGAGCATTGGTGCAACTCCACAGGTTCTTCCTGTGCATTCCCAGCACTCTCCTGTGGGGAGATGTATAACTTGACCGTCAAAGCACTGAGTCACGGCTGCTGTAGCCAAGTTAGTGACTCTGTGTACATTCAAACAGGTAAATTACTACTGTCATTTAAGAATTTGAAGAATTGTTAGTGATTTCATTAGTATAGAACTACACTGCATCCTACTAAGAGATGGTTGTGATATTTGGGTTACCCTATTTACCGATGAAAAATTTTGAATGTAACAATGATTTTTCTTTCATTGGATCTCAATAAATCATGCAGGTTGCTTCTGCTATGCAATAATGTATCGTCATGACTTGTCTTTCCTCATCTAAGAGCCTTGCCAGCCTGTGGTTGTGTTGGCTCAGTCGCCCTGTCAGAGTGACGAGCTGCAGCTCTCCTGGAATCCTGCTGGCGGTGTGGTGTTTTACCTCATCACGGCCACAGGAAGTCTGGGCTATGTGGAGAACTACAATACGACGCAGACTAGCCTGACTGCTGCTCTACCGTGTGGACAGAACTACAGCGTCATCGTGCAAGGACAAGGAACCGTGTGCAACAGTGACCCAAGCAGCCCTGCCTTGGTCAAAACATGTAAGATCTCAAAACAGAATTCCACATAGAGTGCCTAATATGATTTCATTTAAAAGTTGCATCCGTCCTTGTATTTCATCTCATTGCGATATTTAGCTGCATTTGTAAATGTGGTCACATACACCTTATGTCCTCAGCTCCCTGCATCCCTCGTGACGTAATGACCTATGAGCAGTGTGGGTCGAACACAGCCAAAGTGTTTTGGTCGGGCAGTGATGGCGCTAAAACATACACTGCAGAAGCCATTGGTCTTGATGGACACAGCCACTGGTGTTACAGCAACCACACCAACTGCACTTGGGACGACCTTCACTGTGGGGAGGAGTACACCGTCCTGGTGATGGCCGAGGATGAAGACTGCACCAGCCTGCCCAGCAACAGCTCCGTTGTCTACATGGGTATTTACACTGGAAAAGAACTTCATTTATTAAATGTAGTCTTTCCCTTTCATCTTAACAGAGTCATCCTCTTCTATCTCTCCCTGTCCTCTGCAGCTTATTGTCTAACTGCAGCTACAGTATCTGTAAGTCTTCCTGCAATCTTCGCTTTGGTCTTCCTCTTTGTCTCTTACATGGCGGCTCATTTCCAGCATCTACCCATGTCCAAACTGTGTCAATAGGGCCTCTGCAGCTTTGTCTCTAACCCTACAAGTCTGTGCTGTCCCTCTGATGAAATGGTAAATAGGCTGTCACTTGGACAGCGATTTTCTATCTTCGGTACTCAAAGCACTTCACACTGTACCTAATTTACGTACTGATGACGCAGCATCAGGAGCAACTGGGGGTTCAGTATCTTGCTAAAGGATAATTTGACGAGGTCACAACGGCCCAGGGATCGAACCCACAACCTCTGGGTTGGGAGACGACCGCTCGACCACTGATCCATGCCACCTCGAATGAAATCATTCCTGATCCTTCCATCCTGGTCACTCCCAAAGAGAAAGCTTGCACCTTCAACCCTGCCACATGCAGCTCTGTCTTCTGTCCATTGCGACCGTCTCCAAACGTGGCTGGTCTCACTGCCATCCTCTAAAACTCTTCTTTCATTTAAGCTGATGCTTGTCTGTCACAGATCACCCCTGACACTTTCCTCCACCTGCTAGTACCCACCTATTCACCTTTCTTCCACTCAATTGCTCTGAACAGTTGATCCCAAGTGTGCACCTTCTCCACTTCTACTCCTTGTGATCGTACCATTCCATTGACCTCCCTTTCATTGACACACATGTTCTGTCTTGCTGTGACTGACCTTTATTCCTTGTCTCTCCGGTGCATACCTCCACCTTTCTAGGGTTCTCTACCAGCTCCCTACTCTTACTGCAGACCACAGTGTCAACCTCAAACATCAGACACAGACTCCTGTCTGACCTCCTCTATAGCATGTATTAAATTGATAATCCAAATAATTTAAATGATGGTTTTTGTTTTATTTCAGAACCTTGTTCGCCCCAGAATGTCCTTGCCTCTGTGGATTGCGACGTGAACGCTGTCTCGCTTAGTTGGGATGTCAGTAATGGAACAAATGTGTACGTGGTCTCGCTTGAGACGGGGACCCAAAGTGTTACGCAAAGCACCAATGACACCGAAGTCCACTTGTCAGACCTTAACTGTGGGGCAAACTACAGCCTCACGGTGACACCTCACAACCATTACTGTGTGGGCATGACCGCCGTAACAACTTCCATACAGACAAGTAGGTCAAATACCCCTGAGGCTAATCACTAGGAGCTGTGAGGTTAGTTTAATTCACGTCTTGTCTCTTTAGGGCCTTGCCCACCAGAGGAGGTCTACACCATGCAAGACTGCCTTTCTGGTACTGTCATGGTCGCGTGGCAACCTGGCAACGGGACCGATCACTACACGGCCACCATGGGCTCTGACAGCGGCATCTCTCAAATCTGCATGTCATACTCTGGCGAATGCAACGTTTCTGGACTGACTTGCGGACAAAACTTTGCTGTGTCCGTCACAGCGTCCAACCGGCAGTGTAACGTCACCTCCATGGCACAGCACAATGTGCAGTCAGGTGAGGTTTATGTGCTTTACAATCAAAAAGGCACTTTGACTCTGGCCACGGAATGAATACATTTGAGCTTAAGGGAGGGTATATCTGTATACAGTAAACCCCCACTACAGGAGTCTAGGAACTGAGCCCTGCAGCAAATTGTAAAATAAATAATGAGTAGGCTAATTAACGCCCCAAGAAAATCAGCGGGGATTTACTGTACCAGAACATCATATTGGAATGATTGGATAGTTTCTGTGTTTGAGTCTGATTTGTTTTCCGTCAACCCCCTTCAGTACCATGTGTTCCCACTAACGTCTCTGTGGGGAAAGACTGTGGTAGCAACACTGCTGCCGTGTCCTGGTCTGCCAGTGACGGTGCGACGCAGTACTTAGTGACAGCCTTCTGTTACCATGGAAATGTCAGCCACCAGACCTCTGACCTCAACTGTACTCTGGATGATCTCATGTGCGGTAGCCGGTACTCCATTCAAGTGGTGGCAATGGATGACAACTGCTCCAGTGTTCCCAGTCAAGTTCTGCTGTTTGACTCAGGTGAGGGGCTCCTACAAAGACCACCATGCTATGAATAGCATTGTTAGCATGGTACAGCGACACCAGTTTTTAACATCTCCAACATTTTTTGTAATGTGACACTCCATATATGATGCAGGGAAAAAACTGGCAAGTGTGCATACAAAACAAAGACGATTTCTTTGCTCACAATCACCAGTCTTTTCCCCAAAACGAGACTAACCTTTGAGTTTGAACATTTACGATTGTCGACCTTGACTGACAAATACCTTAAAAGGTAGATGACGCATTAATTCAAATATTTAGGAGTTCAAACTTTGTTTTCACATTACTTAAGCGTTTGAAACCTTTCACAATTTTTATAATGCCTTGCTTTTTCCATCATTTCAACCTATCGTATTAGCATAGAAATCTAAAGGCATGTTTATGCATTCCCAGCCCCATGTCCACCCCAGAATGTGACCACCCAGCTAAGTTGCATGTCCAATAACATGACGGTTTCTTGGGACTCCGTCGGGTACGCTGACTACTTTTTGGTGTGGCTAAGTGAGGACAACGTACTAGGCAGTCGTGACACCTTTAACACCAGCAGCAACGAGTATTCCACCGGGCATCTGAACTGTGGCAGTAGCTACGCCGTACAAGTCATAGCAGTCAAAGGAGATTGCCAGACCCATTCCGCTCAGAACTACAGCTTCTTGACAGGTATGAAACTTCACTTGTAAAATCCATTCTTCTTTGCACACGTCACTCACCAGACCAAGCTTCTCAGCCATTCAATTCTTCTCGGCAGACCATTTTGACAAAGACAGAAGTGTTTTCTAATGTAGGGAGTAAAATTAAAAAGTGAAAAATTAATACTCAAATAAAGTACAGATACCAGGAAAGTCTATTTAAGTACAGTATTCGCACTTAGTTACTTCCCAGCACTGTTCTCTGCCCTTGAAGTTCAAACCACCTTTGGTCTGTCCAGCTCCGTGCCAGCCTCTGGGCATCCAAGGCAGCCTTGACTGTGTGACCAATTCTGCCTGGATCTCATGGGACTCTGCCCTGGGCGCCGACTGCTACACCGTTTTAGCGCTCGGGGAAGATTACAGCATGGCCAATTGTACCACCTGGACCAACACCACCTGCGAGGTGCAGGACCTTGCGTGCGGCGTTCTTTATAACTTTAGCGTGACGGCCAAGGACAGCCAGTGTGACAGTTATCCCGGCGCCACCATTGACTTGCAAACAGGTAATTCATTTGATCTTTTTTATTGTAGGCCGACTCACAAAAAGTTACGGTCTTTGCCGCATTTTTGCTCTGCTATGTGCCAACGTCTGGTACATTTTTAAAAAACCAAATCAAATATTAGCTATTTCTTTCTATGGGTAATCTTGTAAAACGAGGTTATGGATCTTAGCTCGTGGTATACTTATGGTTTAAACTATTAATATAGGAAATTGTAAACATTTTGGGTGGTCAATTTTTCGCGGTTCTTATATTTACTTTTGGGCTAGGTCGTCGGTTTACTGTAATCCTATGCAGGTGACAAATGCTTGGCATTGTCAATCTGTCCCTTCCCCAGCCCCCTGCTCCCTCTCTGGCATCACGGCCATCCCTGAATGCCACGACGCTTCCATCCTCGTCATCTGGGAGCTCACGGGAGGCGGCGAGGGCAACACCGTGTACACCGCCACGGCCGAGGCCAGCGACCGCACGTACCTGTCCTGCAATGGCACTGGCACCGGCTGCACCCTGCACGGGGCACAGTGTGACCTCCACTACACCGTCATCGTTGCCGCTTCGTCAGACCAGTGCAGCAGTTTGAGAAGTCCGCCTTATAGAATAAGCATGGGTACGTATGTTACCTCTGTATTTTGGCCATGGTTTTTGTCAAAGCCGGTGATAAGTCGCTCGTGTTGGGTTACATATCAGACAAGACAACGTTGTTCATTCTTCTCAGAACCGTGTCCACCGAGCGAGGTGAATGTCAGCGCCTCGTGTGAGGACCACAGCGCCTTGGTGTCCTGGACCCCCTCCCCCGTCGCTGCGAGTTACCATGTTGTCGCAACGGCTGCGGATGGACACACGCATACCTGCAGTGGCTACTCTACTAACTGTAGCTTGTCCGGGCTGCACTGTGACGAGCAGTATGCGGTGCGCGTGACGGCCAGTCATGAGAACTGCACCAGCATGGCCAGTCACAATGTTACCTTCAGCACGGGTGTGTATACTTCATTTGGTTCAAGGGCCATCCCTCTAAAGTGGTGGCATTTTTTCTGTAACAAATGAATTCAATTATTTAGAAGAATGTGTGTTATTTTTTTCATGCTAACGTTTATATGAGTGGCGCACTGTTAATGTTGTGTCATCATTCCGTGAGGTGCAAACCATGCGTTTTGTCATCCTATTAAACAATCAATTAATTCAAATGAATGATCAACGGAGTTGCTCCGACGCCGTTGGTGTTTACGTTGCTACTTCACACTAACAAGTGACGCCGACTGGGTTGCCATGTTGACATGAAGGAACAAAAACACAATTTTTTCCAATCTTTCTTTTTTTCCTTGTTAAAAAGACAAACTGTGCAAAAATTCAGATTTAAAACTATAAACAAGAGGACTTCTCAAGGTGTTTCCACCTGTACAAATTACGGCAAAAGCGTACAACGTGACAGGTATGCTAAAGTAATTCACAATGATTAGCATTCACAATGATTTATGATGTGGAATTTAGGTTGGCCTTCTGAAAAGTATTACATGAATTTCACTTCTTTTAATTTAATTGAACTACTAAAATAAATATAATCATCGGCGATACTGTAATTTATTGCGATGCACCAATGAGACTGTTTATGCTTTTTAATACTTCTCCATTTGTCATTATGAAATCTCACTGTGTCAACGGACAACAAATAATCAACGAGATTCCTTCTAAACCTTGTACAGGTCCCTGCCAGCCTGAGGGTCTCTCGGTAACCTTCCACTGCAGTAATCAGTCTGCAGTGCTTTTGTGGACTCCCAGCGATCATGCTGTGGACTACTACGGCTGCGCTCAGGCGTGGAGTGGAGAGATGCTCTACTGTTACAGCACCTATCCCACCTGTACCATTTCTAATCTGGACTGCGGGACTCTTTATAACTTCAGCGTCCAGGCCTCGGATGGCACGTGCAACAGCTCCTTCAGTGACCCGGTGCAAAAAGGAGCAGGTAGCAACCGTTCAAGAATATTAAGACTATCCTCCGAGTTAACCTTTGTTGTTGGGTTAGGACAGTGGGTCTTTTATAAATAATATATTAAGAGCAAGGATTTTGCACATATGCACGTACAGTACAGCATTTTTGTCATACATCTGGTTAGGAAGTGTGTGGTCCTATGTGCCCCGCCCCCCCTGTAAAAATGGTGGCGTCCACTGTGTGTACACACACTTTGTAGCACAAAAGGATGACATTTGAAAATATTTGGATTTTTTTTGTATTTTGGGTCACTTTAAGAAAAAAAGAATCATTACATTTCCTGGTCATAGAATGACATTCAAGATATTTTTTACTGCTGACAAATCAGGTTTGATCCCAAGTGTTAAGATATTTAGCCAGTCAAGTGAAAATGGTTGGTATAGAAAACTCTCCCCCTCTTTTCAGCCCCGTGTCCTCCAGACGCTGTTGAGGTGCAGCCTATGATGATGTACATGGAGATCCAGACATTGCAGTTCAACTGGACGGACATAAGCTGCGCATACACAGAGTACCTGCTGAGGTTATCGGGGAACCTGCTGGGAGACAGCCAGACCCAGTTTGAGGTGTCTTCCTATTGGACGGACAGGACCTCCTTCGAGATTCCGCTTCCCTGCGGTTCGTACTATGTGGCCACAGTGGAGACCAGGAACACGGCTGGAACCAGCGACCCGTCTGTGCCTCTTCATGATTCAACAGGTAGAGAAAAAGTGTTAATCCACTCGTTTTTAGCCTGGAGGCGGCCATTTTGTCTTCTGTCGGCTGAAAATGACATCACAACTGCTCATAGCGACCAATCACGGCTCAGATTCAGAGAACAGGTCAGCTGTGATTGGTCGTTGTAAGCAGTTGTGATGTCATTTTCAGTCGACAGAAGACAAAATGGCCACCCCCAGAGATGGCTAAAAACAAGTGCATTTTGCTACTTAACTCATATTCCACAAACGCAAAATTAATCAGAATGCTGTGTTTCAACTAGTGGGCCTGCTGGGAACATATTCTTGGAAAAAAATATGCTTGCGTTGACTTCCGCTTTAACAAGAATATGTTCTGTGCGCCTCCAATAATCTAAACATGGCATTCTGATTAATATTGCATTTGTGGAATGTGAATTGAGCAGCAAAATCCACTCCAACCCTAACCTCATTTCTCTCCCCCCAGCTCCATGTCAGCCTTCCACGGTGTTGTACAGTAGCAACAGCTCCATCGCCAAAGTTTCCTGGAGCCCTTCGGCGTTTGCCACCACGTACGCCGTGTACAAGCGCAATGTCTCACTCAGCTCCCGGCTGTGCACCACCACCGGACTGTCCTGCTTTCTGCTCGTCAACACCGCCTATTCAGACCTGCTGGTCACGGCCAGCAACGGCGCCGGGGAAAGCCAAGGGTCGACCGTCTCGAGTGGTAGGAGCTAGCGCTCGCATAAAAGTTGTATTTCAACAATTCGGTTTGGAGATTCTCACCCAGCTTTCTCTTTAGTGGTGTCGCACGACGTCAGAAAAAGAGACCTCAGTCAGAGTGGTAAGTTCAAAGCTTGTTTTTTTTGTTTTTTTTAAGAAATTGTGCTTTTCCTCAAATGACAAGAAAGATGATTTGAAAAAGTAACTTAGTTACTTTACTGATTACTTGCTTTCAAAAGTAACTAACAAGCTATTTTTTTCGTTTTGTCAACCCTGCTTAACATAAAAATGACACCCGCTTTTGCAGCTTAATTGGAAGTTCATTTTTTAACTGTGACATTTAAGAATAGTTTGTTTTTACTGAAAAAAAAATAATAAAGACAACATTTTTGACTTACCATAATTATTTTATGATACATCCAAAAAATGAGTCTTTTCTAGACTTCACTTAACATTAATCCATTTTTAAATCATTTTTAAGTCTTTTTTTTTACTTGATACATTTAACTATTACTGTTGTAATTTCAACACTCAACATTTATCATGTACATTGTTTATAATTATAACGATTCAATTTGCGCTCATGTTTTTTGGGGGACGTCGTGTTACTGAAGCTAGAAAACACTCTGTCGACAGCACACAGAGTGTGCAACAATCCTTAATACTTTTGTTTTATCCGACACAAAGTCAAAATCGTGACTTTCCAACTTGAAAACGCAAAGCCCTCTTCTTCCTCCATTGTTGTTTATGTCGCATGATATGCACACATGAGGCCTCAACGCGCTGAAAACGTGACACGCCGCATACATGATGTCATTCCCTCAGACGGGAATGTGACGTTCAAGTCTCCCACAGTGCCTCACTGTGTTCAAGCTGTAAATACAAGAGTTTCACTTTCTTACGTGTACCATAATGTCTAACCTGAATTTCGCAGACAAGCTGAGCGAGACCCTCTTGCCTGTTGAAAAAATGTACTTGACCCGAATAGAGGCAGTAACTACCGTAGTTGGATTCCAGTTGAGGAATATAAAAATCCACGGCAGAAAATGAATTAAAAATGACAGGAACGGAGTTGGCCCACTCTAGTTCTCACTTGTTCAAATACAAATCATGTGTCTTTTCCCGATTTTCATTTTCAGAAGGCCTTTCTGTGCCTGTGTTAAACGTCTCACTACTGACCAATGTGGTGGTCATGGTGGAGTGGCCCCAAGAAGACGTCCGTAACGACACCGCTTACAGGCTGGTGATCACGCAGCAGCAGGGGGTCTCTGAATCACCCCAGGAACTGATAGTGCTCGGGCAAAGCTACATCCTCACTGACCTGAGCCCCAACTCCACGTACTGCCTCACCGTCTGTGCCTGGAATGAGACCGACGTTGGACCGGAGTCGGATCCTGTGTGTTTGGAAACAGGACAGGATAACTATCATTCAGTGTAAATAACAATAACATAAACCACACACAACAAGTCTTATCATAATGTGACGAATAAAGTCACGCGACATCTTGTAACTTTAGACCTAGTAGCGCACAGGAAACGCTTTTTGGGGACTCCGTACACTATATGGGCAAAAGTATTAAAACACGACACTGAATAAACTGATTAATCGTTTCATTTATTAATTGTATTATATATTACATAGTGTTGCGCTGATAACGCAAGTGATTATTATATGAAAATCATTTGATTTCATCTCCTTAATTTTAACATTATCTCTCTTCTTTTCAGCTCAAATTTAACATAATAAATGTTGCCTTGAAAACAAATTTGTAATGTGAGTTAAAAAAAAAAACATGCCTTTGTTATATATAGCTCTTATAACATTTACCACACACACAAAAAAAAAAAAAACTGGAGTTCATTTGGATAAGTCCCCTACAAACAGACATTTCAACTTTAATTGTCAGGAACAAAACACATCTGCACATACAATTTTATTGACGTATTTATGAAATGACTGAGAATATTTACTTATCATCTTGGAAATAAAACATGAAATGTTTCAATGTACCCCCTGCAATGTGCTTGCATACCCATTGGGAAACACTGTACTATATTACCAGTACTTAAAAATCCCAGACGTTTGGATTTAGACCATTATTGAGTGGTGGAAGAGAAATGAATCCCAGTTTGTTTCTTTTCTTTCAAAAAACTATGGAAATGTGTTGTCTAGAGTATAAAATTCATTAAGTAGGGAGTAAGGAACAAGTGAATTAATGATATAGATAGAATAAAAGATACATCTGTGTTTTCACTCATGGAGACAGCACTTCAACACCAAATTATATTTATTTCGCTAATCCGTGATTGTGGCACATGATGCAGACACTTCACCGTACACTCTATTATGTGATGTTTTTCTGAAACTAATGCTAATACTGTAATGCCAATGTTAGCTCTGTTATGGCTTAAACATTTAAGGGCGTCTGGGTAGTAGGATTTTGGATTTGCATTGAAATTGCAGATCCTAGCCCTTGAGCAACGTTTGTCCATATGGGTCCTTCCAGAATTGAAGGACAATTTGGGCTTCAAAATTCTTGAAAAACAATCCTTCCCTTTTCATATTTTCATATTCATATTTATCAAAAAATAATACTAATCATAAAAAAATAAAAATAATAGTTTCTAAAGCCTGAGCAAACACAGCAACAGAGCTGCAGGTAACAGAGTAGTTTTCTTTCAGGAGTAGAAGCTAGCTGTTTAGCTAGCCGTTACTGCCGACCAAGAGGACAAACTTGTACATAAATATAGGAAAAAATAAAAATAATATTCTGATCATATGCATAACAGGTTTCCATGAGGTAGAGTGAGGCCAAGAACAAAGGCTAACTATAAAATATGAAAAATAGAAGTGAGGACATACCTTTGCTCTACCCATTGTTTTGGAAAACTGTTTGACGATGTCAAGTCCAGCATATGACGTGATTGACAGACTGCTTCTTCTTCTACCAGGCTAAAGGTTATATGGTTGGCTAACAGTTGCGCGCGTTGTTTTGAAATTGTGTTGCAGTTTCACTCCAAGTCGGGGTGGGTCGCTATGGCTGATACTGAGGAGGACACCGCTGGGCGGAATTTCCTCTGCCTTTTATGGCCAATTTTGGTCGCGGCATGTGTCGCAGACCTTTTGCGTATCACTCTGCGTCGGTCACGTGATGCATGCGGCAGTTGCTCCCCCAGTTACAAGAGACAGCCGTGAAACAAATACAAAAGTTAAATTTCATTTGAACTATTTTATTTGAAATTCCATTTGGTCATTAGGGGAGTGGGACAAGACAAAATTGCATTTTAAGGTGTACTCCAGACTTATTTGGTATTTTTAAAACTATTTTCCAATAAAATACAAAAACATGCAGTTTCTGTGCAAATGTACTTGTCCCGAGAACAAATCTAGAGAAAAACAATTTTGTGTGCAATTATTTAAAATTTGATTGATTTGAATGTCCTCCAATTCCAGACTGACCCATAGTGTACAGTATTTTGACTGACATTGACAATATCTTTGTATTGCTTGTATCAATGTCTTTATCCCCCCACACCCACATTGTTACATAGTAGCTGAGGTTTTATACTGTGAGGGTCTATTCACTTACGTAAAATTGATATTAGTCCTTCTAAAGGGTAATTTCTCAGGAATTGGTCAAATCACCAATGTTTCATCTTTGTATTGGAAAAAAATCATATGAAGAACGCTCTTATTAAAAAAACAAAATCAATTTCTTTGCATTGCTATTCAGTGCCATATTATTTACATTTCTTCCAGACCCCTCCCCCCAAAAAATTACCATAATTCATAAAAGTGTTTTATTAGAAAAAACGCAAGAAAGCAACAACCCAGACATGACAAGCAGGGGTCTCAGCTGAACCTTTTGCAGACTCTACTTGAAGGGATTAAAACATTCTCAGGTGGCCTACAAAGTGGGGAACAGAGCCGCTCTGCTCCTTCTTGAAGTACACAGATGCATGTTTGACATTTTATTAAATTTTTTTTTTTTTTTTTAAGAAATCAAGGTATCCTGCTCAACATGGTAGCATTTAGCTAGGCCTGACTGTTCCCACCACATGAATGAATGAAACTCATGCCACTGATGTGTAGACAAGTCTCTGAAACATGAGCTATATACAAAAATCATATTTTCCAGGGGCCGAAACAATGAACCGTACAAAATTAAAACGCCACTTTTCCAATGTCAAGCGAAGACTAACGACGGCTTACTAGGACGTGAAAAAGGCGAAAACCAAACGACGATTCCGGGTGACATTCGGTCTGCGAGACGAGAAGTGGATTCAAAACAAAACAAAACAAAACAAAACAAAACATGTAGGAAGTGACTCTTATTCGACGCTGGGACTCCTTCGTCGGTCGCCATGTTTGCTGTGGTCGTTACTGGCCTCTCTCAGGTGATGGCTCCTTTCTCTGCTGCGGCTGCGTTTGTGCGAGCGCTGCTCCCCGTCACGTTCCTTCTCTCTGCTGTGGCTGCCATCGCGCTTCCTGCTCTTCTCCTCGCCGCCGCTCTTGTGCCGCCTCTCCCGGCTGCGGCTCCGGCTCGACTTCTTGGCCTTGCGCTCGTCCCTGTGCCTCTCCCTGTCGTCTTTGTGCCTCCTGTCGTCGCTTTCCCCTTTGCTCTTCCTCTCCCTGGACCTGTCCCTCTCGGCCGCTCGCTCCCTGTGGTGGTCGCGCTCCTTCCTCTTGCTCCGGTCGTCGCCTCCGTCCCGCTCCTTGTCTTTGCGCTCGCTCCTCTTGTCCCGGCTGCCGCTGCGGCTTCTTCGCCGCTCGCGTCGATCTTGGTGGTTTCGTTCTGCGCTGCGGGATCGTCTCCTCTCCCTGTCCGCTCTGTCCCTATCGCGCTCCCTGGCGTCCCTCTCTTTCCTCTGACGTTCGCGCTCCCGCTCCAGCTCGCGGTCGTAGCTGGGGCCGTGGCGGTCTCGCTCGCGGTGGTGACTCCGGCTCCTCGACCGCTTTGGAGAGCGCCTGGGGCTCGGTGTCCGCCTGGGGGTCCTGGGAAGAACACCGCCGTTAATGACAACGTCGCGAGACCGGCAAAAAAAGTTACAAGAAATGATCGATCAATTTGTTTATTGGCTGACAGCTAGAAGAAATTTCATTTACCCTGTGAGGGAGATTCAATAGTCCCAGGAGCAATATGCACACACTCTTCCACCGCCCATTTAGAGTTCACTATTCACAAAATCACCTATTTCATGATTTTTTTTTTTGCCATATGTATTTGTGAATATTGCCTGAAAACTCAAACTTCTTCCTTTTTAAGTCCTTTCTGAAACATTCATCTTTAACGGATGTGCACTTTTATTTTGCAGTTGAAAAGTAGGCCTACTAGTAGCTAATTGTTTTGTTTTGGAAGGCTCGTCGCTTAAATTGTCACAAGACAACCCAATTGGCCATTTTGTCACTTCTGTCGGCCGAAAATGACATCAAAGTTGCTCCGGTAACGACCAATCACGGCTCACCTATTTTCTGAAACTGAGCCATGATTGGTTGTTACCTGAGCAGTTGTCACTTTCAGTCGACAGCAAGTGGCAAAATGGTCGCCACCCGATATGGACAAAAACGGGTGGATTTTACTACTTAACTCATATTCCATAAACGATAGTATAATCAGAATGCCGTGTTGCGACAAGTGGGCCTGCATGGAACATATTCTTGTCCACAATTTGTTTCGGTTTGACTTCCCCTTTAAACCTTACTATCTGAGGTCTCTTGATACCTTTGCTACGTAACTGGTTGGTGTCGGGCAAACACCGCCAATGTCCAAATTCGGTAAAGTTCTCATTTGCCCACTAACCTGTACAGTCCCCGCGTGTGTGTTTTATTAGTACAAATCATAGATCTAGCAAAACAATTGAAAATGGCTTGCTTTCTTTGTGCTGATAACGGGAGTGCCGAAGATACCGGGATTCCTTCGGACACCGGTGAAAATTTGAAGTTAAGAAATGACCTGGAGGGCCGCCGTTCCCCTTGTCGCCCCGGTTCGTCGAAGGCCTCCTCCTCCTCCTGCGGCTGCTTCTGAGGGACCTTCCGGGGCCTGCTCTTCATCTGCTGGTCGATGCTCTTCTGCACCGGCACGGGGATGCGGGGGAACAGGGTGGAGAACCACTCCAGTTTGGTGAGGAAAGAGCGCAGCATCTCGCCGACGGTCATCACGCAGCCTCCGCCCGCCTTCACGTCCAGCTCCTGCAATCAAACGGTGGCGGGCAGCCGACAGGAAGTCGCTTAGCACATCGGCAGCCACGTCGCGTCGTTGGTGCAATCAACTCAAAAGGCAGTATGTGATGGCCAAGTACTGAGCCTTCACCTCTGTTCATCTAGCTTAACCTCTCTAGTCAAATGTGTCTGCCTTTACTTTTACCACACAGAGGGGAAAACAGGTCAGTGTCACACACAGTTTGGCTCATCTAAGATGTCGAGCAGACATCTGTACTCACACAGTGAGCATTGGCGATGGTCAAACGTGAACAGATTAGTAACGCCCCATCTTCCTCGCCAGAAAATATTGTCAGCTAGGTTTAAACGGGAGAGTAGATGAGGCGAGTAATCTGACTACACTTGAGCTCCGTCCTCACTGTGCTAAAATGTGAGAGAGGGAAAGAAACATGAGCTGCCTCCTCCTCCTCCTCCCGTCTTCAGCACAACGGGAACTCTCGTGGAGCTTGTGACGGGCCACAGTGGAAGCACAGATGTGGGCGGAGGGGGGGGGGCAAGCGCACCCCCCGCCCTCGCTTGAAATGGTCCTTAACGTTGTATGGTAGAGAACAGCCGCTTTGCACTCACACACGCAAACCAACAGTGCTGAGATACACTATCCAATTCACCTGCAGCACAATGGGCATCTAAAGAAAAAAACAGGGGAATTAACCAGTTGTTGAGGATTAGGAATTGTAGAGATATGTGAATATTTCAATTAAGTAGAATGCAGGAAAGCAAAGGAGGCCTGGTTGCACACCTCGAATCAAACACATAACACCGAGCACATCATTAGGTACGGCCGGACAATTCCGTGACATCCAACGTAAGAGCTGCAGCAAACATTCTGACCATTCAATGATAAAAGTGCTCATTTTTCACTGGCATCATAGAGTTCATTATTGTGTTTTTGATTTCCGGTGGTGTAAAATGGCTATACTTTTTAAAAATCATACTGAGAGTAGGGATGCAGTTATCAAACATATTTAGAATAGGATATTCTACCGATTAATCGTGTGATTGGGGGAAAAAAAAAAAAAAAAAAAAAAAGCATTTCAGACAAAAATGGATTATTAAACAACGCGGATGTGATGTGCTGCCAACATGGGCTCACCATCCTCAAGTTCCACGGTTAACTCATTCGGTACCAGATGTTTTCAGACAGTCTTTTACTCTAACGTTTGAAAAATAAAAAATATATAAATAAGTTCCTGGGATTGAATGGCTGGACTGTGAAAAGATATAAATATGTCTTTGAGATCGTAAGACAGTCTTCACATAGCAGCCTGTGTATAAATATGTGTTTATTTTATTAGTGTTGCTTGGTAACATTATTAAAAAGTTGCACTGGCAGATGACTATTTTTACGTATTATGTGGTGTAAAAAGTTTGACAACCACTGCTGGCTGTAATATTAAAATTTCTTGAGATAATGAATTTTGTTTTGTGTTCGCTACAATCATCACAATTACACTGTAAAAACATAGAATTATGACATTCACTCCGTCATCAATTAGTTGTTTTTTTTTTTTCCGTTTTTTTAAGTGAACTACTGTCAAAAAGGTTTCCCAAAATATTCTAATTTATTGAGAATTGAGGTCAACATATGAGTTAGTTGTTGGCTCAGTCATTACATTGGATCTCATTACGATTGTACAGCTAGACCTCGCAAAGTGCCCAGTGAGTGCAATAACATTGCTACATGATAGAAGTTTGAATGTGTGCATCAATACAATTGCCAATTACAGAGAAGTCTTTTTGTGCAACGAGTCCTGATCAAATCTTGACAAAAGCATATGGACATGCCTTAAAAAATATCAAAAATTACACATGACTAGTAAAAGATGTAGTACTCTGCGTCATTTAAGGTACTTACCCTGACAACAACCAGCAGCGTGGAAGTGAGCAAGTAACCTAGCTACTCAGGTTTTGAGGACAAAACTGCGGATAATTAAGCCAAATGAAGGCAAAGGTGAAAAATCAGCTATGCGCATCACAGCAGGAGAGGGGTGGGGGGGGGGGGGTGTTCAGTTTCAATGCATGGGATTGCATGAGTTCAATGGAGAGAAATAGAAACATGAAAATATTACCAGGCGTGACATACCTCCTCATCATCCATGAAGCCGTCATACCAGTCTATTAAATCGGCTGGGGGCTGTGTGTACCTGAACAAGGTTCAAGAGCACGTCAGAATCAGCAGCGCGGGTATTTGTGCCGTGCGCAGCGGCAACGTCTGGTAATCATACCGTATGTACATGAAGCCAAGTGCTCGGATGTAGGGCGAGTCTGTGTGCGTGATGAGGCCCATCAGCTGTTTGCGCGTCAACTTGAGCGTAAACAGTTTGTATAGTAGACAGAAGGCCGTAGACACGATGCCACCGGTGCCAACTCCACGAACCTAGAGGGGATCAAGTCAAGAACGTCTTCAGACCGCATCACGGCAGACTAAAACAGTCAGCTGTCTATTAACAGGCACTTGTGTTCAAAAGTCTGGGATTACTCAACTAAATGTTATTTTGATCACTTTAAAAAGAAAAAAAGCTTTTTTTTTTCCCTCAATGAAGACTGCATTATAATCAGAAATACTGCGTTGCCTTGACTTAAGAGGTGAACGTGTTTGTGACCACTTTTATAATTCAAAAAGGTATTTTTTCACCTCATCGTTGCCCACTAAAATGCACGGAAATGTCAATCAGTTCGAACAATCTCAAAAAAAAAAAAAAAAAAAAAGTACCAAATTTTTAGTGAGACACGCAATTGATCGACAAAAAGAATAGAGTGCTCAAGAAAGTGTTCAATGTGCAGGGATGAATGGGCATGAGGCTATGATGGTAGTTTTGACTAGTTGAGTTTTGGTATTGTCGACCCCCACATACTCGCTCGGCAGCCGCAAATTTGCTTGTCGGATTTCCCCCCCACATTATTTTTTTGTTTTAAATATTAGTTTACGGGCGAGTGTCAGTTCATATTTTGTTAAATTGGTCACTCTTAAGCCAAGGTACCACTGTACAGTCTAGACATTGTTAATGTGGTTAAAAATAATTGTTCCTCCCAAACCTTTAAACAGCTGTTAACAATAACTGAACTGTTTATGATCAGAAGTCTATTTAACTTACTAATATCATCCTATAATGTCAGTGAGGCTAGGGTGGACTACAAGAGGATTAAGGATGGGGAAAAGAAAAAGCACGTACTTCTCACTTACCCCTCCGCACATTCCAGTCTGACCTGCAGTCTTTCTGCTTCCTTTCTCCCATGGCTCAACGTGAGTCACCTGCATGGAAGCACCATTTACGTATAAAGTTGAGGAAATAGACATTGGTGCCAACAAGGCCCAAAATTATGCAACCTAATTGTAATTAGGGCTGCACTATATTGGGAAAAATATGCGACATGGATGTTGACTATGGCGATATCAATATTACTGTGATTTTTTTTTTTATTATTGCATGTCTTACATAATATTTATATATATATATATATATATATATATATATATATATATATATATATATATATATATAGTATATAACGATTTGACATACCGCCAACAAGGCCTAAAAAGTTGATATGTTAAGAAACACACTGAACAATATCAATTATCATCACAGTGTCAACCAAGCTGGGGAATGTCACAAAAGGAACCTTACTACCATTTTAAATACTAACGTGACAAATGGCTAACACCCTTGTGGAATTTTTCTTTACAAATGTTTTTAAAAAAAACATGGAATGAGCACTTCAAAAATCATCTTCACATACCTACAATTTTTCGTAAATGCTGATTCTAGTGTAGACTATTTGTAAAATTTTGGGGAAAATTTGGGGGAAACAAATATGTGCCAACAAGGCCAAAAAATAAATAAATCATACATCCCGATAGTATGTAGGTTATTTTGAGCCAATTCTATCATTGAAAACTAAAATCTAAATGTTTTTTCATTTAAAATGTGGACGCTCTACGACAGCCTACTTGGTTAGCAGTTAGCTTCAAACGTTAGCATTTTATGTAGGCCACGTTGTGCTGTTAAGAATAATGAACAAGCAAATGCGCAGTGTTTCAAATTCAAATAACGTAATATGTATGACTCGCAAACGCTTCCCTTAAAATACTCGAACCGTAATAGAAGTAAGCGATACGCTAGCCGAGCCCAGCCAGCTGCGGTTAGCCAACTAGCATGCAGATTAGCATCGCACGACATTACCTTGAAATATATTTCGTCCACAACTTCGTGGTACGTCTTTAGCTCATACAGTTGAACTTTGAAATACGGCGAGGACAGGACATTGGTAAGAATCATCGGGTTGAGGTTCATAGTCTTCTCGTTGCCCCACAGGGGCAGTACGTTGCCATGTTTTCCGGACGCAGGCTTGCTCACGGCCTGGCTCCCCATGTTAGCCATGGTGGCTAAATCCCGCGACGCCGATCTTAACAAGTACGGTTTGCTTCCTTCCAGCTACAAATCCATCTGTTTTGTTTCTGTCTAATCCCGATTGTTACCAATTTGGCGTGTTATCGGCGCAAAATCGGTGGCCAATGGACGATAACAACTTGGCGCCGTCGTTGTTGTAGCTAATGTGCTGCCTATGATGATGCGAAGTGGAACCGGAACTGGACGGTGACGAAGTGGTGCAATGCTGTCGCGCATACGTCAACGTGGGATGGTGGAGAACATATTTTGGGTTATATGTCTGTGGGATGCTTTGAAGACGGAGTTAACTACCATTGGATGTTGTGTAAGTATCACGCCTATATAATGTTAACACTGACTTCAACAACTGTCTTTAATTTTCCATGTGACTGAGAATGTTGCAGAAGAGTCACTCTCTATCTCGCTCGAACGTAACCAATGTGTTTTTTTGGGGGGGCGAGGGGGTTATTAATTCAAAAAAATATAAATCAGCAACTTTATCTATACACCTCAATATAATTTCCCGCAGCAATTATTTTTCTCTTGCTCTTATTTTACGCATGTGACGTCAGTGTCATAATGCGTGCGCAGTCATGATCCCAACGTTAGATTTCCATAACTTTTCTTTTAACGTTTTCAGAAGTTCAGTCATTTTTTTAAAGAATAAAACAAAATTTTAAATATCTGAAAGCCAGCATGGGTGTTTCAAAACGTCCTTGGGTTTAAAATGATTTAAGTAGTAACAATGCCCGACACAAAAATATTAAGCATTAATCATAAATTTCTGTGGGGTGAATCAAAATGGCATTATTTACAGTGCGAAACACAATGAGTACAGTACAATCCTGTTTTCTTAAACTAAATGCAATAAATACTGACCAATGCCATAAACTGACTAAATACTGCTAATACATCATACTATTTGAAGAGCTCCCAAAATTTGACTTGATTTAACAACATATGAATGTATGGTTGTGTGTTTCGTAAACATTTCATACTTTATTTTGCACAGGCACTTTAAATTTCACATTATATTATATTCTGTGAAAAGTACGCTTTTTCAAATCCACTTCTCACTAGGCCATAAAATTTGACTCTGAGGACATCAAAAGCTTTTGAACAAATCTGTTGGAGTGTACTCGTTTGTTGAGCAGTACCTACTAAGGTTAATTAAAATACAATACTTTAAATAAAAAAATGTTACATATGTATGACTGCATTGTTACAAGACAGTATTTTTACAAAATGACATACATTGCATATAATTACACGACAGTAATTTACAAAATTACATACATTGCATAAATAAAGAGCCCCTTGAACAGTTTAAGTACTTCATGTCGTACCCCCTTCACTCATCACTTTCAAGCATAGACTTTGCAAGTAGTCAGGGTCAGGACAGTCATAATGACGAAGAAAACAAAAGGGCTGAAATGTCTTGATGTTTTGTAAAATAAAATAAAACTTTAAAAAAGGGAAATGGTAGCTCATCCATACACTCACACAACACCAGTAAACGATACAAAAACAATGGGAATGACACATACAATCAAATATTGAAAGTAGTGACTAATTTTGTATTCATGACATTAATAACATTTGCTTGAAATATATGTCGATTCCAGGATGACTGATGCCTGCTCAGTTGCCAAAACCCCGACCACAGTGGCCTTCAACTGCACCTGCTGGACACTCGAGGGCTTTCCAGGTCTACAGATACTGTAGGTAATTCCTGTGCTGTACTGTACACAAATGCCCCCTCTTCGTGGAATGAGGGGCGGCCACTTCCGATTGCCTCAATGTAATACGGCACTCTTCACCATGGTCACATGCTTCTCAAAGCTTAGCGCTTGATCACCACCTGCTCATACGGTCCTGCTGCGACCCTGAAAGAAAACGCCGCTGATAGTTTACATTCCAAAAACCAAGGACATATATGTGGGGATTCACCCTTACATTATCTTACAAGAATTCCACATTTGCACTGTAATGTATAACTGGACTCAATTCATAAAATGGGGGTCTCACACACACACACACATTCCAGAGTTACATAACACTCACCGAGTGTGCTGGCTTCCCAAAGCGGTGCTACCGCCAGGACCGACAAACAATCGGAGTCCTTCCTCTGTGACAAGACACGCACAACACACGTTACAATCTGTAAAAACGCTCGGTAACTGTCAGTTGCGAAAATCGGTTCAGAGTGAGGGTGTGAAGAATTGATCACATGACGCTAGTGGCACAATTGTTTTTTCGATATGTATGGCGACGTTATAGCAATATATGATATATTATCAGGGGTATCAGAGTCGGGGTTTTTTTGCGGGCCACCTTCCACTTTTGGCCACTGCCAAACGCAACTGAAGTGGATGTAAAAAATTAGTTGACGACTTGGTCAAACACCAAGCGGCTGAGCAGCGCACAATTACCCATGTGCTGCAACAGAAAACTCTAACCATGTATCGGGATTTGAGGCTCTACATATACGGTGCAGGATTATTTTTGGGCTGAACCAGAAAAACATAGCGTGATTGTCAAGGAATGAGCAGATTGCCTCAAAGTGAGGAAATAATTGAGAGCAAGTGGTTATTCCGAGAGGCTGTGGGCAAAGATCGACAGCCGCATTCACTGACTGCACCTGTGCATTTCAATTTGTTCTAACTAGCTGTGGTAGTATATATGAAATTAGCTAACGATGTTAACGTTACTTTGTGTTGGAAACTGTTGATGTGCTGTTGCGCAACTCAATTCTGTTTTGCAGTAGACACTGCACTTTATCTTCTTTTTAGGTCTGAAAATTCCAAGCGAATGTCTAATTTGGGACATTGTCTGCCCTTTAAATTCTGTTTCTTCCTGGCTCACCTCCATCGCGTCAAATTATTTGTGCACAGAGCGGTGCGTGCGTCCCAAGTAACATTACTGTGTGTGGCTGAGTGATCCCTGCGAAGCTTCGAAACAGAGATTTTGCATCCATCTTTATTTGTAATTGAGTTAGGGCCCAACCAAAAAGCATTTTTTGAGGCCATTGCCGATATTTGGCAGAGTAAAATTACAATAACTGATTAATTTAAAAAAAAAGACGATAAAATAACATTTCGGCCCCCCTACACTTACAATATGAATTATTGGCAGAACATTTAGCTATTTTACAATACCATGAGTATTTGGTTTAACTTTAAATGAGTAAAAATCAGCTGCCTTTTTTTATTTTTATTGGCAGAACATTTAGCTATTTTACAATACTTTTCCCATGAGTATTTGGTTTAACTTTAAATGAGTAAAAACGAGCCTTTTTTTTAATTTTACGTTAGAATATCATTATCATTGTCTTATGTTGTAAAGTGTTAATGTGAAAACAAAAGAAAAGAAAAAACAATTGGCAACAATTGGCCATTTTTGACCTCGCCACTACAAGCAGAGAATCTCAAGCCAGCGCGGCGAGACGCCGCATCACTTTAACGTAATTTGATTCCATCAGCAGGATGCTTGCTGACTTCCCACTTTTAAGTACACACCCTCCGTACTGGAGTCCAAGATACTGTGACTGAAATCCTGGCCCTGAAGGATTTTGTCAATGATGTCATCCGCGTTGACCCTGGTGTCGTTTACCCTCGTCAGCTGATTCTCCATTGAGTTCTGCTTGACTGGATGTCTAAGCCACAGAGAAGAACAAGGTGGGACATTGTGTGAATGTGCTCGATGGGAAACAACATTCAGTGGATTACTGGCTTCAAAACACACATTCCAAATGGATCGTCCGCGTAAGCGTGTTGACGCGTTCGTTCGGGCGGATGTTTGCGTTACCTTGAAGCTTTGGCAGTTGTGGAGTTCTGTTCTGTCGCGTGATGGCAGCTCGCAGGGTTTGGAGGGGAGGACCGGCTCTCCTTGTCCGCTCTTTCTGTTTGCTGCTCACTGGGCTCTGGGATACTGTCGATGCCTATTGAGGCGGAACCTCCTGAAGCGTTCCTTCGATGTCTCAGATCTGGTGAACTGGAATGATTTGAGCTGTAGCCTGTAAAGAAGATTCGATTGATGAGATAAGAGGGAATGTCGTGTTTGTCCAGAGGAGAATAATATACTCTATGTGCGTATGTACCTGAAACTTTGGAGTGCTGACTGGTGTAGCTGGATGTTCTGGTGTGACCACTGGTAAGACGAATTTCCTCTGGAACTGGAGTCCCTGAGTATAGCAAAATCAGCATTTTAGGTTGACCTGTAAATTCTTCACCAACTTTATCCTATGACAAATTGTTTATCATGGGACTTGTTGTTTGCAGCGGTGAAGGACTGCACCACAACCTAAGTCTTTCGAAACTATTTCAAAGTAAATATTGTCATACTTCAGAGATACTGTACTGTATTTACAGTCCTTGTATGGATTTCATTCAATCAGGCAGTGTTGTTTATTCATTGAGATCTTTCGCAATACTTTTTATTAAGATTTCATAGTTATGAGTTGCAACAATGGTATCCTGTATTGTCAATTTCAGTTCTGGTTTTGCTCTTAAAGTGGAAGTCAACCCAAACCACTTTTTTCAAGAATATGTTCTATGCAAGACCACTAGTTGAAACAAGGCATTCTGATAAATATTGCGTTTGTGGAATGAGAGTTAATCCTCTTGTTTTTAGCCATCTCTGGGGGCGGCCATTTTGTCACGTCTGTCGGCTGAAAATGACATCACAAGCACGCAGGGCTCAGCCAACGACCAATCACAGCTTAGCTTTAGAAAACAGGCGAGCCATGATTGGTCGTTACCTGAGCCCTGAGCAGTTATGATGTCATTTTCAGTCGACAGAAATTACAAAATGCCCGCTAAAATGAGATGGCTAAAAACGGGTGGATTTTGCTGCTTGATTCATATTCCACAAACACAATATTAATCAGAATGCCTTGTTTCAATTAGTGGGCCTGCATAGAACATATTCATGAAAAAAAAATGTTTGGGTTGATTTCAACTTTAAAGAAACCCCTTTTTAAAAAACGGTTAGCATTTTCCTCTGCAATGGCAACAGCGGCCTCTGCTGCTCCAAGTGGTAAAGGCAGGAGGCCGAGGACATCTGTTTGTTAATATGGTCAATAAACACATCTGTCTTTAAAGTGTATGGGACACATTTTTTTATTATTATTATTTATTTTTTTTACAAATTTTAATATCTTGTATTAAACATGTCACAATAAACGTTTTTTTCCTTCATTTAGCATTAGGCTTTGGAAATCTTGCGGGCCGGTCGAAATCGTGAATAAGGCGGATATGACGTCAGCGAGCCACGGCTCTGACTTGCCGGCTGTGACGTGTGCCCGTCGTGGTTTTCCTTCTGATTAATTTCGTTTAAAAAAAGAGTGACCAATACTTGCCGACCGCTTGTCATTGCCGTGTTCAGAGCCTGGAGACGATCACACACACACGCGCACTGGGTCAAACGGCCAGTGGGTGTTCCCAGCTCACGAAAGCATTGTTTCCTGCATCTTTTCATTACGTTTTTAACCAAAGTAATCATTGGAATCTTATGACTGTACTTGTACTCCTTCTTAATAACGTTTTTAGGCTAACCTTTTGGTGTCCCTTACACTTTAAATGTGCTCTTCTGAAGTTAAGGATCGTTTTTTTAAATTGATGGCTTATTAGAAACGGTTTGTGTGCATCAGTACCTGCTGCTGAACGGGATGTGTGCATATCTCCTCCCTTACGCTCCTCAAGGAGACACTCTGACTCAGCCTGTGGTACACCCAATGTCATGGCTGTGGATGAGGGGCTGCAAGGAGACAGAGCGAGAGAATAACAATAATCAAACAAAATGAATTTCCATACATGAAGCTTCCGAATCAGTGAATACATCAGAAGCTCCAAATTTGAACGCAAGCTGTTCAATGAGGCTGGTTGACCTTCAAGTTGTTGTCATTTCAAAGCAATGTAAAGCGAGTCAAACTGCCGCCATGATAAAACCATTAGGCACTTTACAGGCTTCTTTTAAGTAACATTTTAAGATAGCAGACAAAAAAAAAATCATTAGTGTGAAATTCAAGGCTTAACAGTCAAAATTAAAATACATCACGACTCTCCTTTCGGTGACATGCACGAGCACGCGTTAGTAACGCGGATGATTCACGAGTTGATTCAAACTGTCATCGCTTTAATACCACGCGCCTCAGCAGACACTACTGGGAGGGGTGGGCACACCTTTTAGTTCCTACGATAAACACACAAATGACGAGGGTGGGGAAGCACAGTCAAGAATGTATCATAATTCCACGGCACGGTGCTATAAATCCTTCACATGTAATGAGTAACGTTGAGTGCGATGAGTGAGCCACCAGTTGACACTTAAGGCAAACAGTTCCTTGGCTGCAGCATCATTTCGCAGGCCAATAATTGTGGCAAGTCTTGGTGAATCAACCTCAAATTTGTACAGAATGTATGTAAGCGCATCAGGATTTTATATTTTTATATTCAGAAACAACTGCTCAATTTCATTGAGCTGGACTTAGTAGTTTTTTTTTGGGGGGGGGGGGGCGGGGCAATTCTACTGTTGCTTTAGAATAATAGAAGTCAAGTAAAAGGAACACGTAGTCCTTCAAATAATTACTTCAGTAAGAATAAGTGCTCAGTGAAAAAAAACGACTAAAGTACTAAATTACAAATAACTTCTGATTTATTTTAATGACCGCGAGTGGCACGCGGTTGTTTCCTCAATTGTTTCGGCCAGACTTCATGTCAATTTGTCATTTAGCAAACGTTGCATGTGTGTGGGGCTTGTGTGTGTGGTCATGTGACAGCCTGGCCCTGTTTGATTGGTGGAATGGAGTAAAATGTCGCCAGCGGATACCATGGATTGCTAAAAGAGTCACATGACAGGAGGCTGAGGTATAAGTCTTTCTGACAACACCAAAAAAAAAACAACCATCACACAGGCAATAATAAGATACAAATTAAAGGTCTGTCGACTTCGCATACTCATGGTTCATCACCTACAAATTTGCATATAGATTTTTCACCCCAATTTCTTTCAGTATTTTTGATTTATTTGATTATTTTCCCAAGATTCCCCTACCCAACCCCCTCCACTTCCCTTCCTGTTTTTTGCAAACGTATATTTATTATTTATCTGAATTTTTGGAAAATTGTTTGGGGCCTGGAAAATAAATCTTAACAGTACTCCGTCCTTTCCGTCATTTGAGCAAATGTAGCGTGTTACTACCCACCTCTGACTATTATATGAACAAGGTGTTTTGTAGCTGGAAGAGCAAACTGTGAGCAGGGGAGTATTCACATGTCACTTCAAGCTTTGCCAGAAGTGAGCAGTTACATCACATCCTCTGCTATGATCTGTCCGGCATCCAAGCAGGGCTTGACACTTCCTTGGTGTTGATCTTATCACTTATCAGCTGTCGCAAAAGAGCATGAATGACCGGGCGGCGCGTTATCAGCTCTCAGATAAAAGCTGAGGATCAAAATGATACTTTCATCTCTGTGGGTAATTTTCACATCAGAAACGAGCAAGTGCGTCAGTGTACCGACAGGCCGGATGTTGCTATGATTTCTAGGACATACAGCGGGATGCCCCAAAGGCTGCAGAATTTGGAAGCAGACCAAAATTTTCAGCTTCAAAAGTCTGACAAAAAAAAAAAAAAAAAAAGAGATGTCCAACAGTCATGGTGTGTGGTGCAGTAGACTGGCTTAAGTGATACGTGCAAATGTGGCACCTGTTTTCTGAAGCTGAGCCATGACTAGTTGTTACCTGAGCAACTATGATGTCATTTTCAGTCGACAGCATGTGACTAAATGGCCGTCCCCTGAGATGGACAAAAACGGGTGGATTTTACTACTTAACTCATATTCCACACACACATTATCAATCAGAATGCCGTGTTTAGAGTAGTGGGGCTGTACTGAACATATTATTGTAAATATTTGGGGGGGGTTGACTTCCCATTCAAGTATTTTGCTATGACAATCATGTTAACCTGCTAGTTAAAACATGGTATCGTTAAAGGTGTTATGATGGCGACGGTTAAACTCTGAACAGTTGAATGAAACCTAGTGTTAGCCTAGTGTTATTATTTGCCATAAGAAAGATTGTCTTCAAATATACAAAAAAAAAAAAAAAACACGTCGCACTCTGTGAACTCGATAAAATGCCCAAGTTGAAAACCTCCCGTAGCAAATAGGATTAAAAAGAATAATTAAATTAGATTTCACAATTGGAGTCAAAGAGGGTATCCTTACGTTTTAAAACAGGGGTCTCCAGACATAAGTTGTGTTGTGATGACAACCTGGAAGACAAGATAAATGTCGGTTACGGGATGACAAACAAACTACTTTTAGGCTATTGCGAATTCTGCAGCCCATGATCGAACTGCATTTAGTTTTAGCGCCGACTATTCTGGTTTGGAGACAAATCTTGACAACTTGGCATGGTACCTTAAGAATTGAATTGTCCTGTCTGGTTTTCTTGGTGTCATATCCCTCCAGGAGACATCTTCTTGTTGTGCTGCCCGACCCAGCAAACTCAGACAGGTTTAAATCAGCAAAGCCCAGCTGCGCATGGATGCAAATGATCAAAATGGAGAGAAATAAAACACAGAACAGACAAGGCAAACAGAGTTACTTGTTAACAGCGTGGATTCAGAATTACAAATATTTCAATCAGTAAGCCGGAACTAAACATAAAAACAGTCACGGTGTTAATAGGACACCAAAGTCCTTCTATCATAGAAAAGGAGTGATAACATTGTTCCAATGGATAATTGATTCCGAAGCTCATGGAGGAAATACCTTTGCAAATGCTTTTCCACCCTTCAATTCCTAAAATGACAAAAACAACAAAATTAGTTTGCATGCATAAACTATATGATTATGGATCATGAGCATTTGTGGTTTAAATAGTTTAGGACTTTTTAATAAATGTGTAAAAGAATATCACAGTTGGGGGCCAGATTTAAATTGTGAATTCACTGTACCCCCACCACCCCCCACCCCCACTCTACACAATGACTTTGAGTTCCTGGTTACAAATTAAAAATCGCCTCTGAACTTGTCACATCAACTGAACAAATCTTGGGGCCTGAAACCTGTCGCCTACCTTGCGCACTGACACCCGACACACACATGGGTCCAGTACACCTGTCCGGGCATTGGCACTCATCTTGCACATAAAGGAGAATCGCTTCCTCCAGTGCACACAGTTGGCTTGGACGGGCTCCCTGGAAACAAAGCAAATTTAAAAACTTGACTCTGACTAACCACAGGAAGGACTTAGAATAATCGTATGCATGGTTCAAAATGGCATTCAAATGAAAATCTCAATCCGGACTTTATATATGTAGGTACACATGTGGTTAGAGGCCACAAAGCTTTAAAAATAGTGTGTACAGTTTGGTTTGTCTTAGCAAACCATTACCATGGTGATGTTTTGACGACTAACGGCAGGGCTGGCACGAGTTACGTCTCAGCTCGTTTTTCCGCAGTGACTCATTTTGGCTGTGCGCAATGGATGAACAGTTGGCTTTTTTTTTCCCAAAGGAAGGAAGTTAATTTTTTTATTTTGGTTATCACTATGGAGTTCTAAACTGTCTGCACATTTTGCCTTTATACAAAATGTATGACTGAACCCGGGACCTCAGAACTGTGAAGCAGATTTGCTAACCACTGGGGACCTGTGCTGCTGCATTCTACAGTACTGTAAAAATAATATAATGAGCCAACAATAATACACAATTAATGTTGGCTATCTGGAAATTTGCTAAAATTCTAGCATTAAATAGGAGAGTCAGTGACAGAACTGCCACCAACTATTGTGGTTTCGAGACATATCAGTTTAATAAATAAGTATACTAATTTATAATGAGTTTATAAACAATTGCGCCAAATAGTTGCCAGGCAACAAGTAACGTCACTGCAGCAGTACGATATTACATTATATTAAGTTCTCCCTTGTACAATAAAAGTACAGTATTCCCTTGTACAATAAAAGTACAGTATTCTCTTGTACAATAAGTACTTTAAGTATTCCCTCGTACAATAAAAGTATGCCCTTCTACCCTCGCACAGTAATGTACCGGTACTCGCTTGTACAAAAGATAGTTGCAC
This sequence comes from Filicampus tigris, assembly GCF_054856515.1. Classification (NCBI taxonomy): domain Eukaryota; kingdom Metazoa; phylum Chordata; class Actinopteri; order Syngnathiformes; family Syngnathidae; genus Filicampus; species Filicampus tigris. The sequence continues at coordinate 19,304,991 of NC_141226.1, read as the reverse complement.
GATTGCTCAAAAAGTACGTTAAAGTTCTCACTTGTACAATCGTACAGTAAATAAAGTTAAATAAAGTACTCTTGTATATTACGTTGGTTAAGTTCTCCCTTGCATATTTACACGTGTGTATTGTTGTATCATATACAGTATTCATTGGTTTAGAAGTTGATTAATATGTAATTACTGTTCATTTAATTAACTAATGAGTCGAAAACATCATATTTAGTGTCGCATGGCATGCCAGTAATTCTGTTACTGCACTTTACAATTTAATACTCAAATGTTTAGCTAGTAGTTTACACAGTTAGCGAAAAGCTAAACGGTGACTTATGGACTGTCATCATTAATACGCAATGTTTACGTCAACAACAAACATTCTAAATATTTTTGGCTGACGTAAACTAAGTGACCGGCTGCTAAAAATAGCTGCCAAAATCTCCAAACTTACCGAGAAGACTCTTGGACGAAGGAACCGTGTACGAGGCGAACTTTGCAAAACAAGACGCCGTTGACGAATGGAACTGACGACAGCTCCTCCAAGTCGAAGTCCACTTTGAATTCGAATCTCTTTTTCATGAGAAAGAACGACATGCTGGGTGAAGTGGGAGACCGTGACGACGAAGAGAAGTGCCGACAGACAACCGGACAGGACTTTCTCCACCGACTGCTGCCCCCTCAGCTGTTCAAAACCTTTTCAAACTTCATACGGGCTTCTTCTTCCTTCCCACCCGCAGCCTGCTAACTAAGACGCTCGTGACGTGTCATCGTTTCATTGGCTGCAACGCTGACAACACGCTTCATTCACATCTCGCGGTTCAAACCTCGCTGCACTGGAGTTTGCTCAAAAATTGTACAGTAGTTGCATTTCGACCTCGACGCTCCATTCTGTCATTGAGAAGTCATAAAAAGTAGATCGCCGTCATAAAACGAATTGAAAATATGACGCAACTACAAAGTACAGCCCCATTTCAAATTCACATTCAGTGTTAAAAAAAACAACAAAAAAAACATTGCAGATATACTTCAGGTAGACTTTACTATAGGCACACATCAGTTAGTGATAATTTTTGTTTTTGCAGAGCACTAAGAAAATTCTGGCCCGTTATAAGGTAAAAAAAATGGCAGTAATTGTTATGTTTATAGATTGCATGAGTGTCTGCATCATCCTGGGGAAAAAATGTGCACAGACATTTTGGGGGCCAGGTGCATGCTCAAGCCCCCGGCGCCTTCGTCCAAAAAGGTTCCCCATCGCTTGGTCGGGGCATTTCATTCGGCGTTGTGGGGGGCACACTATATTAACATTTTCTGCTCAATAGTGCGCGCATAGTACAGTTGTGGAAGGTGTTATAAGAACTACATCAACAAAGAAACAGTCGAGGTCAATAAATGTATTTAGAAAGATTATTAAATGAAGGGTGTTAAATTATGATATGGTTAATTCAAATTTTGGTCTGTGACAAAGTTGTACAATTTAGAAAATTATGGTAAATTTAATTAGAGATGCTAAAAAAGATTTCCTTTAAAAAGGACGGAAAAGAATATTTAGTCTCCTCCCTGCTGATGTTGATTTTTTGTTTTCATGTAAACATGTCTGCTATTTTCTTGTATGTAGTGAAATAAATGCAACAAAAAAAATTCTCCTGGGGAATCATTTAAATGATTATCTTATTTCTTTATTTATTTGAAAAATGTCACAGCACACCAACAAACAAAAATGTCACAAAACATTTGTGGAGCTGAGTCGTCTTTCAAAAGCAGATACATTTCGCTCATATTTTAAAACCACTGTGGCTAAAAAAAATAGTTGCTAGGTTAGTGTGAAAAATTGCTAGCAATTGGCAATGAAATCCCGCCATCATGCGGCCACTTACTTGCACTGCACCCCAGGAAACCTTACACTGCGTGTTTCAAACCCCACACGTCTGTGGAGATGGATGGAGAGATAAGGCCAGACATTTCCTGTTTCCTTCTTTCTCCTTCTAACTCGCATGCGGACAACTAAGAGGAAGTTCACCTTCTGGGCACCATGCTAGAATCTACGTGCGCACGGGTTGTGTGTCTTGGAGCGTTTTGTAGTTTAGCGTCGTTGCTGTTTTTCCGCAGAAAATGCTGCGAATAGCGTCGCAGCCATCGTAGCTCCGCCCTTATACTACCGCAGTTCCCCCTTGGAAAGACTCGGAGCTTTACGCTGGGACTTTACATCCAATCTCCAAACAACGATTTCACCAGCTCATCTCTCGAGTTTTTATGTTGAGGTTATAACGCCGTGGGTTGCTTCCAACATGGATTAAAAGCTATTTGGTATTTTCTCGCACGCGCCGCTTGCTCACGACCTCAATGTTTCGGACGGTTCCGAGCGGTTTACTCCCAACAGCCCGGTGCTGGGATGCCGACAGTGAGCGCTCCTACCAGGACCTGTTTGAGAAGCTCGATGCGAATAAAGACGGAAAGGTGGATGTCGCCGAACTACGGGCGGGCCTGAAGGCGATGGGAGTGTTCCGGCAAGGTGCTGCTCAGGTACAGCTCGGCCTGGAGCTTGTGTGCACTCCGGAGCCCTCCTCGATCGCGTCTCTTTGCATGCATTCCATCTGGAAAGTGCTGGCAAGCATGAGCCAGTGTGTGTTGTGTGTGTGTGTGTGTGCTTGCAGAAAATTGTGATGAGTGGTGACCAGAATAAGGACGGCAGTCTGGACTTCCACGAGTTTACCAAATATTTGAAGGAGCACGAGAAGAAATTGCGGCTGACGTTCAAGAGTCTGGATAGAAACAACGACGGTAGGAATTGCATAACCGTCAAAACACTCTGCAAGAGTTCACGCATAGTGACACGCATTCAGCTCCGGAAAAACATAAGAGCCCACTGTTGAATTATCTGTTTAGATTAATGGTTCTCGAACTGACAACTCCCTCCAAAACCTAATATAAATATTGTCATTTAGTCGCAGAAAAAGAACAAGGGCCAAAATACCAGAAAATGCCCCAGTGCCCGGCCTTTTTTATTTACCTATTAAAATGTATACTTATACCAACAATTGTGCTACTTGGTCAAAATACGTTTGAGCCCCTGGAAATGCAATCACTCTGTATAGAATGGTTAGATTTCCTAAACTGCTGGAACCTCTTAAACTTACATCACATGCTCATTATCAAGTTTAAAAATCAATTGTGGTGCTGTATTATGACAGAAATGACTAAAACCACATCTGCAATTGTTATTTTCTTTATGCCAGGGCGCATTGATGCCACTGAGATCCAGCAGTCTCTTGCAGAACTGGGCTTGGGGATCAGCAAAGTGGATGCCCTGAAAATCCTGCAAAGGTTTGCTTACCAACTTCTATTTTCCAACTACAATGAAAATATAGTCACGTTTTCTTTTGTTCACTACCATGCCCACAACGTACAATTAATTTAGTAGCAATACAAGAGCTTCATAAAAAATATTGTCTTCACAAATATAGACATGGTTATGGTTTAACATTGTTTAAAGCGGTGTGCAGCGGTGCAAGTGATTGTGGTTGTATGTAGCGGGAAAATAAACGTGGCCAAAATATTAGAAGCATCTCCCAAAGTGACACAGTGTAGATAAGATAGTGTGTTACACATTGCAATGTACAGTGAACTAATCAGTAAAGATCTGCGATATAGAGATCAATAAAAACATTTTTTTTAAAACAGTCTTACCACTGCCCCACACTTAAAACACATTGAAAGTTATTAAAACCCCTTTTTTTTAGTATTATTCCTGTTCTCAATTTGCCGCATTTACAGTTCCTCAAATAAGAGGCAGTGCTCGCTTCAAGCTATTTTTCTGGTCACTCCATTTGTAATTAACTGTAAAATTGTCAAGTAAAGCAAAAGACATCCACACCAAAAATGTTCAACAAATCTGTAGAATTTTGTCTAACGAAAGTCTGCTAGCTTAAATACAGGCTAATGGAAACTAGCATCAATGATACAGTGCTTATAGAAAACTTTGAACAAATGGTAATTAAACACACACAGAGCAGTACCACATACAGAGCGTACAACAATACTAAAAGTCATTTATTCTTTCTGCTCTGTGAAATCAACGAACATTAAAATTGCAAAACCTGGTACTTTATCCTGTTAAATATGCTACATCTCTTCCAGTAGACTTTAGTGCTGCTCGGCATGTTAAAGCACAACGTGGTACTACCCTGAAGGCGCGCAACTCGATTTTTCGACTTCTGTGTATTCTGTAAAAAAAAAAACAAGCAAAAAAAAAACTTAACAACAAAGAGCATACAGCGAGCTGCGATTAAGCGGGGCTTCACTGTAGCATTCAACACCCCGTTGCTGAATTGAATTTGTGCCTTTCCCGCAGCATGGACATCGATGGCACGATGATGGTTGACTGGAACGAGTGGAGGGAACACTTCCTGTTTCACCCCGCACACAACCTGCAGGAGATCATACGCTACTGGAAACACTCTTCAGTATGACTCATTTGCACGCAGACGCTAAATAAAAGGGTCGCTTGTGAAACGCCGTCAATCAACTTGCAGTGCAATCGAGTCACGTGTTGTCCAGCAGTCGTCCTGTGATAGATTGGATGGATTTTTCTCTCCGCAGTAAACATTTTGGCCGCTGCTTAGAAAGACTTTGGCTGTCGAAAACAATTAGGTCAGGTCTGTTGTAGCACACTCACTGGCTCTTAATCCAAATTAAGTGGAGAGTGCCTGCTCTGTAATTCGCTTGTGATACATCATATGGACAAAAGTATTGGAACACCTGTTTGGGGGTGATAGCCCTTGCAGCTCGAGTAGCTTCCACCTTTCTGGATAGACTTAAATGGGAATGTCAACGCAAACATTTTTATTTTTTTTTCAAGAATATGTTCTATGAAAGCCCATAAATTGAAACAAGGCATCCTGATAAATATTGCGTTTGTGGAATAAGTGTTAATCCACTTGTTTTTAGCCATCTCCGGGGGCGGCCATTTTGTCTTCTGTCGACTGAAAATGACATCACAACTGCTCACCATGACCAATCACGGCTCAGATTCAGAAAACAGGTCAGCCGTGATTGGTCGTTGTGAGCAGCTGTGAGGTCATTTTCAGTCGACAGAAGACAAAATGGCCGCCCCCAGAGATAGCTAAAAACTAGTGCATTTTGCTGCTTAACCTATATTCAACAAACGCAAAATTAAACAGAATGTCGTTTCAGCTAGTGGGCCTGCTGGGAACATATTCTTGAAAAAAATATGTTTGGGTTGATTTTCGCTCTAAACAAGATTTTAGAATGTGTCTGAAGTCATCCTAAATTCATACTAAAGAAATTGTGAATTCAGATGACCCGAGAGGGCCCCGTGGCTCACAATTTCTCTTTTAGTTCATCCCAGCAATGTTTGATGGGGTTGAGGTCGGTTGCAATCAAGTGTCCAACCAGGCAGGAAGAGGAGTTCTAAAATGTACAGTTTTTAAGTGTTTGGGTAAATTAACTTATTTTTTTCCACCGAATTCGCTACATTGGTGTGTTTGTAAATGTAAAAAGAAAATTAACAATTACTTTTTTTCTATAATCAAATTACAGTCAAACAGTAAGAGTACTTATCAGAAAATGAGTTCAGTAGTCTTCTTTGCTTTGTGAAGTGACGTCAGAGCGGAAAGAGCTAACGTTAGCCACGCTAGTTAGTAAGCCATGTTATCTGCCTCGTTAGCAAGTCTCTAGTTATTTATTTCACCAATTGTAGACACGCTGTCTCGCATCGTAGCTGATTGGAAACGTTCATTTCAAACCTGCGTTATGGTAAAACAACATCAATAGAATTGCTGTTGATCTGTGTAATCATTTTTGACCAATTACGTGCAATTGGATAATTTCCCACAGCGCCCCATAACGATCTTTGTCGCACATAGTGCTTCCGGAATCACTGCTTTAGTCAAATGAAAAAAAAACCCACACATATGTCGTGTGTGTTTGGTTTGAAAACCAAACCGTTCTGTATTCTTGTTCCTCATTATTGGACCACACGACTTGAAATTACCTCTGCACCTACTTTTGCTTTTGGGAAAACACTGCTTATGTTTATCTGAAATATTCAGTCAACTGGAGCGCAGGCCTTTGTTTATTTTTCCTCACAGTTTCGGAATTCACGATTGACCTTTAAATAAAATACCGTGCCACTGATTGACTTACAGTACTTTACGGCTGTTGTGATTCTTGAGTTTAATGTTAGATCGTCTTTGTCGGGTGCAGTTAACTTGTTGCGCCACTGTGACATCACACTGAAGAAAAGGAAGTTGGGGTTACTTGCGAAGCCGGAATGAAGTAATGTGGTTGATGTGGCCTGTAGGTGCTGGATATAGGCGACAGCCTCGCCATCCCGGATGAGTTCACCGAGGAGGAGAAGAGTTCAGGGGGTTGGTGGAAGCAACTGGTCGCAGGGGCCGTGGCGGGCTCCGTCTCTCGCACCGGTACGGCCCCTCTCGATAGATTGAAGGTTTTCATGCAGGTAAAGCCACTTTAACCAACGGTTTGTCTTTGGTTTGGATGGCAAATGTCAATAAAGTTGTTTTATGTAACTCAGGTTCACTCCTCTAAAACCAACAAAATAAGTCTGGCAAGAGGTTTCAAGCAGATGATCGTGGAGGGAGGTGTAACTTCGCTGTGGCGGGGCAACGGCATCAATGTTCTAAAGATCGCACCTGAGACGGCAATCAAATTCATGGCCTACGAGCAGGTACCAATCCTCTTAGAGGCGATTTTGTATGCAATCTTGTGGAAATACAAGTACAGCATGTTTTTGTTTTTTTTCTTTGTTTGCAGTTTAAGAAGTTGTTGTCATCAGAAGGTCAAAACATTGAGACGCACAAAAGGTTTCTGTCCGGCTCGCTGGCTGGCGCAACTGCACAGACCGCTATTTACCCCATGGAGGTAGCATTAATATTTATTTAATCACAGTGAACCCCCATATATTGCGACGGATACGTTTTGAGATAAACCCAAAATAAGTGAAAATCCACAATATAGAGAAACTATACAAGAAAACCTTTTTTTTTTTTTTTTTTTAATTTTTTAGAGCTGTTGACATGAAATGTCGTCAACGGGAACAATTTTTTTTTTTTTTTTAATGGGATGAGTGGAGAAAAGTCTTGGCCAACTCTGGTTTCACCATTAACTTGGGAAAGTAAAAAAAAAAAAAAAATACAAAGAACAGTAACTATAGCCAGCAGACGTCAGCATTAGGTCTCCTTTAGATGAGATCTAAGTCAAGGCATTGCTGTGTACGGTAACAGCCCATTAAAAAAAATACTTTAAAATTAAAAAACAGTATGCAGGATAGTAGGGGCATGAAGGATGAACCGTGATATACTGGGGGAACACTGTAATACTCATTGCAAAAAAACAACCGGATGAAGTTGATAACAGAGGCCAGAATACATTGTTTTCTGTGTACTTTTGGTCTCCATCCCAAAGGTATTAAAGACTAGACTGACACTAAGGAAAACTGGCCAGTATTCCGGAATGTTTGATTGCGCCAAGACAATCCTGAAGAAAGAGGGTGTCAAGGCCTTCTACAAGGGCTACATTCCAAACTTACTTGGCATTATTCCCTACGCGGGCATAGACCTTGCCGTTTATGAGGTACGCAGACCGGACGACGCATGCTAATGACCCAGTTCCTCTTCTTACAAAAACTGTTATGCATCTTTGCCGCAGAGTCTGAAGAACGCATGGCTATCGTACCACACCAAAGATTCGGCTAATCCGGGTGTTCTGGTGTTGCTGGGTTGCGGGACGATTTCGAGTACCTGCGGACAGCTGGCCAGCTATCCGCTTGCCCTCGTACGCACGCGCATGCAAGCGAGAGGTAAACGGACTGGAGTCTACCCGATGAATGTAAATGTGAAGAAATATTACCTGCGGTGACTGGATGAATCGTATTTTTGACATACGGGTCACCATCACTATAAAGTGCCTTTGGTGCTCTCATTAGAATCACATAGTCATGAAAGTGTAGTAGAATAATGAAACTCTGAAGTGGTAGTAATATAAGTGGCCAAGCATTTGCCCACATAGCAGTGTAATAAGTCTGTGCTGCCTTCATTTATGCATTTTTTCCCTGTCACTTGTATGCAAGGTCCATTTTGTCATAGTGAAATATCAATTGATATAAAAACCTTTGAGAAATTCAAAATACTGTGTAGTTGATAAACAGCGCATCTTGCTAACTGCTAAGTGAAGGTCCACTGTGTGCTCAGTAAATGCTAACATTAGCCAAAGTAGTCCACCCTGTCATTGTCTACCCTGTCAGCAATATCACATATTTAGAGCTTGACCTATTTAATACGAGGCATATTAAGTCCAATTGAAATTCGCAATTTCTTTTCAGTGAAAGCTTTGGGAAACATCAAAGGTGCCTTATGGTCATATTGACTCCTCCACTACTCACAAAAAATTCCAGGATGAACCTAAAATGAAGCAATTTGGCTGTCTAAACTTTTGAACGCTCTGCCCAAATTTTCATGTTTCAGCACAACTTGCATTTTTTCTAAGGAGCTGAATGGCAAAATTCACAACAGAACAGCAAGTCATGCAAAAAGTGCCGAAACGTTAAATAGTTGGACAAGTGCATTCAGTAATTTTGAGAATGTCAGAGTTCACGTTTAAAGGTTTTAGTGCATTTTAGTTTCATCCGGTAATGTCACAGAAAGCCCCACATTTTTATACGTATGAATCCATTTATTTCTCTTCAGCGTCCCTGAATGCTTCAGACCAGCCCACCATGAGTTCCCTACTAAAGAACATTGTCGTCAAAGATGGCTTTTTTGGACTCTACCGGGGTATCCTGCCCAACTTTATGAAAGTCATTCCGGCTGTCAGCATCAGCTACGTCGTTTACGAGTACATGAAGATTGGTTTGGGAATCAGCAAATGACACTGCAAGCAAACAAGTGTGGACACGCTCGTTTAAGCTGAATGAGCTGAGATGTCTGGCGTGATGTGGCATGACTTGCACCACCTTACACTGGACCCTTTCGGTCAGGCAGATGTACTGTATTGCACTAAGGATGGTCTGCTATTAGCTAAAATATGAATTATTTATATTTGCAGCATGCTTCTTTGTCTTCCTGCTGCTGAGAAAGACACTCAAATGTACCACCCTTTGCAAAAAATACTTGACTCGAGTGACTGAACTGTATGTGACTGCAAACATAAAACTGTGAAAATACAAAACCAAACAGGTCATCTGTGACATATTGTCATCAATCTTAAACATTAAATGATGGTTTAATGGAAATATATTTACTGCTCAACCCACATTCACTCTCCAAATTTGGAGGGAAAAAAAGGCATCATGGGTCATATAGGTGTTAAGTGGTGTTAAAGAGGCTACAAATATTAGATGTGTTGACACAGGAATTTATCTGCTAGAGGACCACACAGCTAATCAAATGTTATAAATGTGACAACACTTTTTGATTGTTTTAAGTTCGTTTACTGTACCAGCATAGTTTGTGTGCTCACGCAACCTCACATGTAGAACCTGGCTTTAAAAAATGTTTTTTTAAACAAATTAACCGGCATTTTGTAGCAGTAGCTTATGTAAACGACAACATGTACATTATAAGTAACTTCCCCCCCATCCAACTGTCCTCTGAACACTTTATCCTCACTAGGGTTGGTGTTGTGAAATTGTTGGTTGATGTTCGAAAACCGATGATACAGAAGAGTCGACACACTTGGCCAGAATCATCTCGAAAAACAAACTTTGTTTTATTCGTTGCCATTTAAAAATAATTAAACGAGCATACTGGTTACAAAACAGTAAATGTACATGGTACTGTTACATTTTTTTCCATAACTTATCATTTCTAATGGGATGGTCGCTTTATCAAATATGTCCTTCCTGAAGCGCCGTAGTTGGACCACAGACTAACGGCAGTGTGTGGGAGGAGAGCATAGACATATAGAGATAACGCTTTGAGCGCTGATTGTTAAACGTCGACATAGCCGCCATATTGGATGTAACAAAGTGGAGCGCTCGGTTATGCACTCAGAGACAGGTCTCACAGGAGGACTGAACGATGACGTTTGATAGTATTTGTCCATTATAACATGATTTTGCGAATAGAAGTTTCTCACTTAGAGGCCAGTATTGCGTATTCTCCAATGTGTATAGTACGCTGAAGCTCTACTGCAGTCAGTCTCGCAGCAACGGGTCAAAGGGATATCTATATATACAAGTCTATGGAGAGGAGGCGGGTTCTCGGCTGAAGACAGCAGGGTGATAAACACCAGCTGGTTGAGGTGAGTTCACAGCTTCTTTCGCAATGGAATGTTTAATAAATAACTTTTCCCGTGTTGTCGCGTGCTAACGTTACAGCACGAGCGATTTCCAGCACTTCAAAGCGGCCCGGTAGTGGTGACACAGCCTGAGTTTTAGGATAGCCGCGCGACAAGCAGCAGCTAAAAATACACATGTCGTCTGCGTGATGTTTGGAGGCTCCAACATGTTCACCTCTGCTGTTCATGACGGTTGTCCGTCAAGGCTCTGGACAAGGTTTCCCAAACATTATTGAGCCAAGGCACATATTTTACATTAGAAAAATTACGGCACGCTTTTTGAAAATCCGCATATAAAATTGAAGCCCATTATGAATGTTAAAAAAAACAGCTTTATTTACTTTTGTACCTCAAAAATGATTGAAAAAAAAATCGGGCATAAATCTTCAGTTAGCGTTTTCCACGAAAAACGGGCGGTTAACCCCCCCAAAATCTTTAAATTTCAGTGAATCCATGGGTGGCGAACCGCGAGTATGTGGGGGTCCACTGTATTCAGTTGCATGAATGGCAACCGAAGGATAGAGATTAATTGAATATTCTGCCATCTAGTGGAAGAGACTTGTTCTGCCTGTCACTATATGTCGCTGCCATAAATAGGCGAGCAAAGTTTATTTATTTGAAGAAAGTAAACAATAAATCTTTATTCCAAATAAGATCCCACATATAAGATCTATTAGCCATCTATTTGATATTTAAGTATTCTGGTAGTAGTCTGTTCATTTGCTGTTTTGTTTCAGTGGTGTCAAAAGGGCGGCGTGATGGGCAACACAAGCGACAGGGTGTCTGCAGAGCGCCATGGGGCTAAAGCTCAGCGCTCAGACAGCGGCGGGGCTCACAAGGACCTTGAGCCCAGCAGTAAGATGGTGGACAGCACGGACGACCCCAACATCTTCAACACGCATGGCCTGGAGTCAAAGGTACTGCAGCAAAGACTTGCGCTACAAACATGAGCGCTCCTTGAATTGTGGTGCTTTGAATTTACAATTGCAGGTGTTGGGAGAGAAAGAATTCACCCCGGATCTGGACGACCTGGTGAAAACTGTTCCTCAGGCTCGTCCCACGGTCATCCGATGGGCTGGAGGAGGGAAGGAGGTCTACATTGCTGGCTCCTTTAATAACTGGAGCAACAAGATACCGCTCAATAAAAGGTACGAAGATATTCTTTTTGTTTTTTCTTTTTTTTTGAAAATGTCGCATATTTTCACCTGTCGATAAACGGGGGTTCACTTGACGTCATTCTAATGACCTCTGCTCATTGGTTATCATCATACGATTGTCTTCTTTTCTTGACAAAGCCACAGTGACTTTGTAGCAATCCTGGACTTGCCTGAAGGCGAGCACCAGTACAAGTTTTTCGTGGACGGGCAATGGGTGCACGATCCCTCAGAGGTACGTTTGATTTCTTCACCCGCGGCCCACAAATTGGAATTTCTCTCTTTGCTGACAGTTGCTGTCTCCGAGCTAAAATGCTAACATCCATACGAACGGTGAAGCATAATGCATTAGGAAATAGAAGGCGGGATAAATAAAATAGTAACTATTACAAGAATATATATATTATAGTAACTATACTTCATTATTTGCAATGAATTTTCACATACTGGTAAAAGGTGATGCTTGCTTTTCCAGCCAGTGGTGACAAGCCAGCTAGGCACCATCAACAACCTGATCCAAGTGAAGAAGTCCGACTTTGAGGTGTTTGACGCCCTGCAGGTTGACTCTCTGGAGTGCTCCGACACGTCGGGTCTGTTTTTCTACATTGAGTTATTTCGAGGGGAAATGAAGTCAAAACATTTTTTTGCAATAATATGTTCAATGTACTCCCACTGGTCTAAACACGGTACAGAGGATCGGGACGTGCATAAAATTGACGCCCATTGAAATTTGGCATTGGCGGAATTAAAAAAAAAAGTAACCTCCCAAATTCTAAAAAAAACAAACAAAAAAAAAAACGCTTTGATGTCAGTTTCAGTCGACAGCAGGGGGCAGTGCTGCGTAAAATGTCAGTACATGAGATGGCTGGAAAGCAGCTGAATCATCTTAATTCTTAATTAATTTAAATACTGTGCTTTGATTCTCTGCCATTGACCACTATAGACGTATCTTTCAGATGTGCGACAGTCGTGCCTGACTGACTAACTCCGCTTTCGCTTCCAGATCTGTCCAGCTCCCCTCCAGGTCCGTACGGGCAGAGTCAATACGTGTTCCGACCCGAGGGGCATTTCAAAGCTCCCCCTATACTCCCCCCTCACCTGCTTCAGGTCATACTCAACAAGGACACAAATATTTCAGTAAGTGCTGCCCGCTTATCTTATTTTTGGTGCGTTTTTTGTGTGTGCTGTGTGATAACGCGTCGCTCCGTGTTGGCAGTGTGACCCCGCCCTGCTGCCTGAACCCAACCATGTTATGCTGAACCATCTGTACGCGCTCTCTATAAAGGTGAGACGGCAGTTTTTTTTTTGTTGTTGCTGTAAACGTGTCCTCCCCAACATGCAAATGATCCGCTGAGCAGTGGCCGATGTACTTGCAGGACGGCGTCATGGTGCTGAGCGCCACCCACCGATACAAGAAGAAATACGTGACCTCGCTGCTCTACAAGCCCATCTAATCGTCACGTCCGCCGCCGCGACGCCACTTGGTGTTCATGACATTTAAGCGGCCAAAATTTTGCACTTGAAACACGTTCACGGCTTAAAAGGCACCGGCCGTGGCCTCATATCTACATTTAGGGCTATCAAAACGCAGAATGTAGCGACGGGCATCCGCAGTTTGATGACGACTACACTGTGGCGTTGACTGAATCACTGTGTGTGTGTGTGTGTGTCTTGAATGTTTTGCTGCACGTTGTGATCATATGCATGTCAGTGTGTTGAAGTCAGATAGAGGAAATCAAATAAATTAGGGCCCGACCGATTTGGATTCTTTTAAGGCCGATTCCGTATTTGGCAGAAAAAAAATTCTGATACTTGATTAATAGGATGATTATTTACAGAAATATACGGTGAATATATATATATATTTTTTGTTCCCTTAATGCTTACAAAAAACGTTTGAATACACTTTGTCCTTATTTGCCTTAACAGAAAGAGATTTTCAAGTACAATTTAGAAAATGCAGTACATAGACATAAGGAGTGAGCGTACTGGCAAAACATGATTTCGGCATGATGCCCTTTAATGTTAAATCACATTTCTTCTCTTATTTTCTTTTCCATGAGGTGATGACTTCAAAATTGAAAACCAGATGCCTTTCTCACGTCAGCCTATCTTTGAAATATATGTAATAATGTAATTCATACATTATGACGTGATTGCACATTATACTTATCATTGTTTACTGTTATGAGAATCAAAGATTTATAACGGCATTTAATCGGCAAAAGTTCAACTCTTTATTTTTGAAAATGCCTTATATCGGCTATTATAATTGGTCGGGCCCGAGAATACGTGCACAAACGTGCATTGGGTGGATGAGGAATTTGAACTCACTATTTGAGTTGATATTGCTGGAACAAAAAATGCAATAAGTCTGATGTTGTGCTGTTGTTTCTGACACCAGTTCAGTATTTCCATTCAGATTTACTGTACGTGGTATGTTTTTCTCTTCTGCTCATTGATGAAATGGTAACGCGTCTGTGTGCCGAGGTGACCATCAGTTTCGTTTATCTATGCAGTTGGTGTGTGTTTTTTTTATATTTATTCAACCAGACGGTAGTGTTAAGTCGTGTGCACTGACAGCGGCATACGAATCAGAGAGCAAAACTTGAATTTTACCGCCGTTTTATGGATGTTTCGAAATGCTTTGCGGTTCAAGTGTTAAGTTGTTTGCACAAGGTTGTACTTGTTAAAAAAATAAATAAAAAAAGAAACTTTTATTACCTCTGGTCTTTCTAGGATAGGTTCTTGTGTTGGGCAAGCATTGTGTGTTGTATACATATGCATACGTACATATTGAATTCATTTTTTTTTTCTATCTTGTTTTATATTGTATTTTGTTAATCCAATTAAAAAAAATATGCATTTCTTAAGTTAGTTGACATTAAGCTTGAAAATTACATTTTTTTCCCCTGTTTTTCTTCAGTCTACATAATTTCTTATCCGTTTATTTAAAAAAGGCCATTCAGTGGAGTTGGCTTAAATTACAACAATTTACTGTATACAATTATAATACATATGGAAATGTGCAAGTTAAGCGTTGTTTTTTGTGAGTGCCCCTTTACATAAAAACAGAAGCAAAGCACTCAGATTATTAATATATATATGTTTTTTTTTTACATTTTATTGGTTCTTTCCCAAAACTTTGATCAATAAATACTTTTGGCAACAACACACTCAAATGTCATCGGAGACAGGATCCATACGAGTACTGCATCGGCTTTTTCTGTTCATAATGCATATCAAAGCTTCGTTCCAGCCACATCAAAAGCTGCACCACTTTAAATAGCACGACAGTATATACATCCGGAACTCAACAAGACATGCTTCATACTGCATCGATTCCCCTCTTGAACAATAATAAGGCTTTTTTTTTCCCTGCTCTAGCAAGGAAAATACTCCCATTTTTAAAAAGGAACCATATCAATCAGTGTGACATGATCCATTTTGAGCCCAATGAAAAAGCTTTCAATTCAAAGTCAAGCGAAGCAAAAATATACTTATGCGTGGGGACAATATCGTGTTGAGTGGCATGGGACTGGAAATGCAAAGTGATTTCTTATCGGACACAGCAAGTGGCCTCTAGAAGCGGAATAAAAATAAGGCATGGCAAGACCACACTTTGAACATCAATTTAAAAGAGAGAAAGTTATTGCACAGCTACCCCAAATCTTAAACTTTGCACAAAGCAAATGTTTATTCAAGCGCACGCCCACACACACTCTCGCACATAAAAAGTTGGCTATTTACAGCACGAATGGCACATGTACAAGCGTCAAACAAAGCAAAATGTACAGAACAATGATCCCACCAGTAGCCTGCCAAAGTTTGCGTCATCTAGAACATGACCACGAGCCACGAGAATGTCAAAATAGAGAAACACAAAATGAATGGCATGAGGCCTTTCGGAGAAAATCTGCCTTTTCTTCCGTTTGTTTTGGTCCAAAACGAGACTTCATTGCACAATTGGAAACACCCCAAACCAGCTCCACGTGGTTCGAGAAGCCCTCTGCATTCTGATAGGCTAATTCGTCATTCACATGGTTAAGGCAAGTTAAAGTTCAAACTTTGGCAAGTGATGGCAATCTCCCACCCGAAAACTCGATTGGTTTTTTTTCTCTCTGTCTTTTAACACTCACGATCATGCACACTCCAGTGATAGTTTCAAGTCACTACATTATTGCACATGCTCGTACGTCAGCTTTTGGCGGCACTTCAACCTTACAATTCAGCAAACATGCACGTTTGAAATGCCACATTTCGCCACTTTAGCACTTGAAGAGCCAGAATGGAAGCTGGTGACAAAACAATGAGCCACTTGCTGGTGTCTATGACTCATCATTGATGGACGCAGAAAAGATTAAATAGTCACAAAACAGCAACCGGGCCAACATTCCTCCATTATCTCTACTAATACATCGTGAACGTCAGAGAGTTACATTTGAAGATGGAAACACATATGGTGATTGATGGAATTACAGATCGTTTTTCTTTGAGTGAACTTTCCTTGACTACACACACCACACACACAAACTACTGTTCAAAAGGTTTGTGGGTCGCCTGGAAATATATATATATATATTTTTTTTTTAAGAAAAGCAGTTTAAAAAATAAAGGGAGTTTGTATATTTACCAAAAATGCTTGTCATGTTAAAACTGTCAGTATAACCTGACAGCGAGTTTAAAAAAAAAAAAAAAAAAAAAAAATTAATCCATATCTGTCCCCATCTTGTGCTTCTAATTGGCAAGAAACCACTACGTGTCCCCATCCGGCGCACCTGTGCACGGGCACTCTATTTTTGGTGCACTCTGAAAAACCAAACAGCTCTTTTGAACATTCTGTTCGGAAATTCATAGCTTGCGTTCAGAAATTGTCAGCGAAGCGCGCTCAGCCATTTACAGGACAGGGGTGACGAAACATCGGCAAATAACTACGTCAAAGTTTGTCTTAAATAGCTTACCTTAACTAGAATCCCACGTCGCATTTTAGCAGAAGGTACAATGCGTGGATTAATGAGTCAACCCAAACATACTTTGTTCTATACAGGCCCACTAGTTGAAACACAGCTTTCTGATTAATATTGCGTTTGTGGAATATGAGTTAAGCCACAAAATCCACACACTTTTAGCCATCTCCGGGGGCGGCCATTTTGTCACTTCTGTCGACTGAAAATGACATCACAGTTAATTGCTCAAGGCTCAGCAAAAGACCAATAGATCAGCTTCAGAAAACAGGTCAGCCGTGATTGGTCGTTATCTGAGCCCTGATGGTCTGTGATGTCATTTTTAGTCGACAGAAGTGACAAAATGGCCGCCCCAGGATGGCTAAAAATGGGTGGATTTAGCTGCTTAACTCATATTTTATATCAATCATTACCATTATATTAATATTTTATATTAATCATTAATGTTTTGGGTTGACTTCGGCTTTATATAACATGAAAAAAAGTTTTTAAAAAAATTATATATATAGTGCTTTTCTTTCTTTTAAATAAAGTGACCCCAAACTTTTCGAACGATGGTTCAAATGTCTGCAGAGTTCCTCTCCCAAACCTCATTTTTACGTGCGCAAAACACCTTTTTCCCTCCAAAGGCTCTCGGAATAAGACGCTCCATTTGGGGGCGTCCGCAAGCCGCTCCATCCAGCTTGTCACCGCAACCACCAGGGACACATTTCAACACACCTTCTGTCACACACACCGCTGACAGTTACACTCAAAGAACAACATGAACTGCGCTTTTGGGGGAGCTGAAGGGAGTTTGGTAAGGCCTGGTTGGAGACTAGAAGTTTAGGGGACAGGGGATGTCTTGGCGATTTTACATATCGAGGTCACAGGTGCTAGCATTGAGGCTGGTTGTTCGACGGTCTAATGCAAGCATTGGCTGGTGCGTTTCCTGGCCGCAGGACGCTGTTTGGCCGCGGGGGCTTTGACGCCGTCGGTCCTCAAGCAAGGGACATCAGAAGGTTGCTCTCGGGCACCACCTCCTGGCTCTTCAGCTGCATGCGGGAGAAAAGCTTTTGAAGGAAGTTGGGCAATATGAGCAGCAGCAGCCACAAACATGATGTGGGGGAAACAGAAAATATTGTGGCCACAAGATAGCGAAGTTCCCAAAAGTCACTCTACACCTCCTATTTTCCTATCCCATTCTTATGTGGGATAAATTGATTTGAATCATTTCGGAAACATTTTTGGAAATCATCTATCTAAGCTGAAACTGTATAATGTTACAGTGGCTTACAATAGCGGTGGTACTTTTTTTTTGTTTTTTTGCACTCAATAAATACTCCATATACAGTATATAAAAAACTAAACTAAAATGAATAAAAACTAAACTAAAATGAAGCATCTTTGAAAAAATAAACTAATAAAAACTAACAGACCCACTCCATAAACAAATTAAAAGTACGTGAATTTAAAAAACAAAGGTCAAAATGAAATGAAAACTAATGAAAACTCCTAAACTATTATAACCTGAAGGACATCACATCACAGCCAAGTCTGTCCAAGATTTCATGGGATTGATTTTACACCCACAAAATTGTATTTTGTTCACACGTCCTATCAATTTGGTAGCCACAAATCAGCACGTTACACCTTGACGGCGGCCACAATTTCCTTGATCTCCTCCCATGTCATGATTGGGGTTCATCAAAAACATTACACTTTTTTTCTGACATTTGTGTTAGTTGTATGATGATGCAGATGGTGTGCTGAAGATAAGTGGTGATTGCCGTGCTCCTTAACAACAACATACATGAACACACACAAAAACATGTACCCATTTGAAGGTTTGTGACACACAGCAATAGGAAAAATTAGGCAACAGCTCCCTATTTTTATTCTGCAGCTGCCGATGGAAAAAATAGTGATGGGCGTTCTTCCACACCAAAAGTCATCCAAGCATGCCTTTTTTGGATCGCAAATGTTGATGATTTGATTTAGAAAAAAATGCACCGCCAAGTTTATGCGCACATGCACATGCGGCGAAGACCCTCTGTAACAACCCAGGATTAAATATAGCTCCTCCCAAATTTACAAAGCTTATCTCTCAAATCCAGATGCAACACACATCATCTGACATTTTCGGGTGTTTCAAAAATACCACAAAAAATGTGAATAGGTGAGTTTTTCAATAAATAACACAGGATAGGTTAAAAAAAAATAATGTGAATTTGCAAATAGTGAACCTTGACGTTAGGTCCAGTGAAGACTCTAAATTGTTCATAAATGTTAACATCTGTCTAAATGTGCCCTGCGATTGGCTAGCGAGGGCCACGCCTCTCGCCTAAAGTCCGCTGGCATAGGTTCCAGTTCAGCCGTGACCCTGATGAGGACATGTTTTCTAGAAAATGGATGGGATGAATACTTATATATACTGTATAAATACTGGCTGTTGCTGTACTGTAAAATGGGGGTGAGGACGGCTATTAAATGGTAAAGCGTTGATGCGGGCGTGACTGCAAACAACAAATGCAGAACAAGGTAAAAGCTGCCCATCCAAAAGCAAAAATCAGCATCTTGGACAGCCTCCACCTATTCTGGCAAGACAATTACCGGCGTAGGGAGAGGAAGAGGAGGAGCTTAGAGAGGAAAGTCTCAGCTCGTTCTTCTGGAGGTGTTCACACGCAGTGACAGGTGTGAGACGAAGGGACGAGTGAGACACAAACAGACAAGAAGTGATGGAATCACAGATAAGAGTCATGAGAAGAGAGGAGAACATCCCGATACAAATAATGATTTGACCTGGGCACGAGTCACAACGGAAAAAAATGACAGATACATTTATTTATTTGTTTTTTTTTACCTCCAAGTTTGTCCTTGCTTTCTTCAAAACATCACGAGTCCTTGACACTGTAAAAACAAGGTGGAAAGAAGAGTTATTACCTCCACCAAGGAACCCGTGTTTCATTTCTGTTTCTTTGTTAACAGAGTTACTCCATAAGCTTGAAGTACAGAGTTGCCTTGAGCTAACCAATGGATTTATGTGTTGTTTTTAAGTCCACATCTGGAAATGTTTGAAAATCATCTGCTGCGGCGCTCTCTCTCAACCCCCCCACCCCCCCCCCCCCCCCCCACCCCCCGCCCCATCGCTCTTCTTCAACTGTAACTTACGCTGGTTCACAATGAAATGCTCCATGCTGTCCTTGGTGCGGCTGGTGCTCCTCAGTCTTTGAATCGTCCCTTTCAGAACCTCCTCCTGCTCAGACACACGTAGCTTGAGGGACAAGATCTCCTCTTGCATAGACTGCTCCTGTGCTCAAACCGCATGAAAAGACATGAAACGCTTGATTGTGCGACTTCCGTGATGAATTGCCATCACACTGCCGGTGCAAACCTTCTTCAGGTTCGGGATGGCGGCGTCAGTGCTGGGCAGCGCCGCCCGCCAAAACATCTTCAGCAGGGAAGCCGCCTCCTCCAAAATCTGCCTCAGGGTCTTGGTGTTGGACAAAAGACTCTTGGCACTGCCATAATCCAAGAACTGCATAGAAATGAGTCAGATACCAGCTCCTGGTTATTGAAAAGACAAGCATTTGACCCCTGGCCAGTGCACCTTCAGCAATTTTAGGGGGAGCCGCGCAGTGGAAATTCATTCCTTTCAACTCCTTGTTATCCGAATTAATCATGGGAAACTTTAGTAGTTCAATTAAAAAAAAGGGAAATCATACATTATATAGAGTCACAACACCTCACAGAGTGAAATGTTTCTTTCATTCTTTTTCATTTTTGTTTTGTTGTGCATGCGTTTGATGTATGATCTTAGCCACTTCCTGAGCTCTTTAAACAGTTTATGGTCACACCCGTCGGTGTTTACTTTAAAACTAAACACACGACAAAAAAGAATTACACACACTGTGTGTTCAAACACAAGACAGTTTGTTTTTAAGTACGTCGCCAGCTTAATGCTAGCACTCAATGGAAAACCCTATTAGCCGGCTAACAAAAGTTAGCATTAGACATCACAGGAGTAATTTACCTTCAAATAACAAATACTCACAACACAAACGCTGGCTGTGGAAATTCATACAGGCAGGAACTACACCAATACTCATTGGCATATAGTCGTCCTAAAATGTATTATTGTTATATACAGTATTTATTTATATTTTATTCTTCTACTCTTATCTTCATGCAATTACATCACCATGTGTAAGCCACACTGCCCCTAAGAGGCCAACGCGCTCATAGCAGGAATGTATTTTATGTATTTTTTTATTTATTGCTATTATATTAATAATATGATTTACTTATTATTTACTTGTTATTTATTTTCTAGTTGTTTTTTAAAAATTATATTTAAATGATAATTTTGATAGTTGAACAAATTATACATTTTGAAATCAATGCATAATAATTTTTATCAACTGTGATTTTCACATGAATAAAATTAATTGTGCTGAATATTTTTACCAAAATGGCCCAGCCCTATTTTCAGTATGCAGTACATACTTTTTATGACATTTTAGTTTGGTGGTACACTGGGAGATTTGTCTAAAATATGTGCCTCGGCTCTATAAAGGTCGGATAAAATTGCATAAAAGCAGCAGGGTTCTCACCAGCTCACTGTTCTGTTTGTGGGTGGCTCCTAACGGTGAAGGAGGGCTCAGGCACGGGTGCAGCGCTGCCTCCATGCGCTGCACGATGCTGCGACCTTCAAGGACTTGTTGCTGGAGAGCGTTAAAGTCATCCACGTGACCGAGGGCGTGGCGGCCATAACGGCTAGCGAACGAGCCATCGGGGGCGTCGCCTTCCAGCTCGGAGTGAGGGTCAAGAGGGTCTGCGGTGGTTGAAAGCAAATAGAACGAGATTTCTTTCATTCAAGTGTGTGCAGGTCCGTAGTGGGGAAAAAAAAACCGCTGACGGGCACATTAGGATCAAACTGTGCACAAGTGAAGCCACAGTCATGCAGTGCAGTTAAAAATCACACCGTTGGCCGTGCTATGGCTGTCATCCAGGTCCGAGTAGGGGGGACAGGGAGATCCACAGTTAAACAGACCAATGTCCCTGACAGGTGGAGAAGGGGCCGGGTCTGCGGAGCACACATACACAAACCAGGCTTGGACACACGTCACACCGAAGCCTCACATGCACGTGTACCGTGAACCCCTCCCCGCCTATTCATTTGTCCTACTGGTTTTCCTGCATGGAACCTGTCTTCACCTATTTGCATCTTTTTCTTGCGCTTTCTGGCAAATAAAGTAGTATTTGGTGTCAGGGAAAGTATTGTTGAAGTGATACATCTCAACTGATATACTAAAAATTTTGTATATCAGGGAGGAGATACATTCAGCTTGGGTTGTTAGGTACCCGGTATATTTTTGGTTTACTACAGTGGTACCTTGACAGGAAGTGGAAATCAACCCAAGCATTTTTTTTTTTCAAGAATATGTTCCCAGCAGGCCCACTAGTTGAAACACGGCATTCTGATTAATATTGCGTTTGTGGAATATAAGTTAAGCAGCAAAATGCACTCGTTTTTAGTCATCTCAGGGGGCGGCCATTTTGTCACTTCTGTTGCCTGAAAATGACATCACAGTTGCTCTGGGCTCAGGTAACAACCAATCATGACTCATCTCCAGAAAACAGGTGAGCCCTGATTGGTCGTTACCTGAGCCTTGAGTAGTATCAGTGTATCACAAACGAGTTAAATTTGTTCCATCACCTGGAAATCAATTTTCTTGCATACCAAATCAATTTTACCAATTGAAATGAATTGAAATAAAAATTCCATTCCTTTTTTCCAGCTCCCCAAAAATGTATTCCAATCAAGAAAATAGCACTATAAAATAGTAAGCGTAGTACTGCCATGCAAAGAAGACTTCCACAACTACTGCAACTCAGTAAACTCTTAATAATAGCAGTTATTTTGCGTGCGCAGGATAAAGAAAACATGGCTGTGAATTGTTATATTGTCTTTCTCCATATGTTGCGGCACCGTTTGTGTTCAAATATCCGTTGCTTGACGGGTTATAAGGCCACAACTATCGATGATATTTATTAGCCTGTCTATGGTGTATTGCATTGTGTGTTAGCATTAAGCTATCAGAGGGTGATGTTGTGTGCTTTTTTAAATAGACATCTAATTCTCTTAGTTTGATGTTTAGTTTGACAGTCAACTTCAAACGGGAGTGGGATTAAACATCTTGAGGCGGCTTTTTTGAAAAATTGTTGTACCAAACTGTAGCTTGTGGTGATGTGAGACTAGTATGTAGACAATTTTTTGTAGCATTTCTACGGGCAGTCAATGACTTGTGTTTATTCGCTATTTGGCCCAGGACTCAGTCCCTATCCCCAGGGCATGGCGGAGGCTGTGCAGGCAGTGGCGATGTTACCGTGGAGCAGCTGACGCCTGTAGACGTTTTCTCTCTGAGGGCTGGCACCGAAGGCCGATAGGGACGGCGTGCGAGGGGAGCCGCCACCTAGCTTCTGCTCCAGCTGCTTGTGGAGCTCCAGCTGCTTGAGCGCGCTGTTCTCCTGTACGCTATTCTGCAGCTGGGCCCGCAGACTCCTCACCTCGCTCAGTAGCTCCCCCAACTCCACGGGCAGGCCAGGGGCCTCACATAGGAAGCCTGAAACCAAAAAACAAGTTTCACCTTCAGGTTGAGGACAGGCGGTATCACCGTATATTGTTTTTTAGAAGGAGTTGGTACACTCCCAATGATGTAAATGTCACACCCAAATAACATCATAAAAAAGGCCCCAATTGCAAAAAAAACAAAAAAAAAAACAAAAAAAAGGTTTTAACTGGTGAAAGGTATAATAATGAATAAAATAGAAATGACCTATTAGATACAAATGTAATAACTGAAAATTCACTCTTTTGTGTGTGAAAAGTGTACGTTTCATCACTACTACTAATAATTATTAATGTTATATTATCAGATTTGATGATCAGATTTAAAGGAATAAAGTTACCTACTGTAATATCGTTACTATCATTATGATTATTATTGCCTACATTTACATGCACAAAAAAAAAAAAAAAACATGGCTCCATCCATTTCTACTTAAAACTTGATTTACGTTATTTTGCGTATTTTTCCCATTCGCGCTGTTACGTCGAGTAAACACGTCCTAATGGAGCTGCAAATGTACCAGTTCAGTCATGCGCCCGCCATGTCTTTTGCTCGCTCTGCTTCGACTAGCTTCCGGGAATAACAGAAACGCGCATACTAATGTCACAGACATGCGGTAAATGTGGTTTGTTCCGAAATTTTGGAATAGGTGTTTTCATGCGCGCCGATCGGATTAACAATCGACATAAACCGCCCCTCTCGTTCAGAATAAAATCTTGATCGGAATGGGCTTGATTGGGTCAGAATATTCCAAATCGGGTGTGTACATGCATTTTATTCCGATCAGCCTTTTAATCCGATTTAAATTAAATTTGCAGGCTGTCATGACACAGTACAGTACGAAAAACACCCGTGTGTTTTGGTTACTACCACTAGATAGGACTGCGTTGACGTTTTGTTGCCACTTGCCATTTCTAAGAGCGTAATGTGACAAACCTTTGTTGGATTTGAAGCTGGAGCACACGCGATCGTACACATGCAGTTCGGTCTGCAATGAGTGGATGAGCTCTCTGCTCTCGCTCAACTGCTGCTGCAGTAGAGACGCCTCATGCTGCGATCTGAGAATGCACACATGAAAGTTAGGATTAAAAAAAAAAAAAAAAAAAAAACATGCAGATTTTCCGCCGAGCTTTTTTGGGCCGCACACACCTGTTGATCCTCTCCTGACTGGCCTGCCTCTCCTGCCTCAGGGCGAGGATCTGCTGTCCCTGCTCCTCGCTGTGCGTCTGAAGTCGCCTCAACTCCTCCTTCCACTGCTCAGCCTCCAGCTCGGCTTGCTTGAGGCGAGCGCGTGCCGCAATCAGCTCCTCGCACGAGTCTGCGCGTCAACACAAGGAAAACAAGGTGTTCGCTGCAGGTCCCTCTGAGCAAAAAAAAACAATACAATGGCACACTTCAAGGTGGGTTACCTGTGCTGGCCTGTAGACGGGACTGCAGATTCAAGTTCTCATCTGTCAGGACTCTGATTTCATTAGACAGATGGGTGACTGTGTCCAGCCCTTGAATGTAGATATTTGTTGCCGCTCCTGAACGATACAACAGGAACTGATTAAAGGAGCACTCATAAAAGCAGGAAGTCGGCTAACCTATTTTCTGCTTTTGTTCGCGGCACATTCTGCATCAGGCCTATTGAAATGAGGTGAGCTGATATTAGAGCTGTAGTACCTCCGTCGCGCGCAGGGTTTGCCAATTTTTCCTCCATCTGTTGTCGAAGCCTCTCGTTGGTCCTAATGGACTCTTCCAGACGCTGGCGGAGACATCTCACCTCCCGTAAGTGCTCTTCAATTAAATTGGGCCCTGAAAGCAAAACACATGCGCTCGGGGCTCAGGTAACAACCAATCACGGCTCACGTGACGTTCGCAGGCTGAACCGCGATGTCATTTTCAGTCGACAGCGAGTGGCAAAAGGCGCCTCATGCTGACAATCATACGTCATATTTATGACATATTTATATCGCTTATCACAGTCCAGCCATTCGATACCAGGAGCTTATTTATATATTTTTTCAAATAAGGGTAAAAGAGGGTCTGAAAATCTCTGGCAGAGAATTCATTTTAGACCAAACAGACACTTTTTACTGCAGAAAACCTGCTAAATAAGTTTAGTACCTCTTTGATTATTGTTATTATTATTTGTCACAGTTCAATTGAATATAGGCTATTTCAAATGGAAGTCATTTTGTAAGCTGCCACCGTCTCATGAAGGAAGCTTGATCGATAAAGTAGACACGTTTACCTGTCTGGTTGTTTTCTAGGATAGGTCCGGGAATTCCAGAATAGTTCCCCATAGGCCGAGTCATGTTGTCCCAAAAAGTCCCGCCTCCTGTCAGCATAGCCGAGTCCGACTTCAGTGAGTGAGCCTCGGGAATGCCGCCCAGCTGGTACTGTTGAAAGGCATGTTGGGGTAGCTGGCTGTAGCCTGAAAGGTCGCACTGGTTGTGGGCGCCGGGTGAGAGCGCAAACAGAGGCTCGCCCTGAGGATCGGGAAACCCTGCAAACACACAAACACCATGTACGAATGACTGCGTGAAATGTGAGAGAGTGAAAAGAAGGTGGCACACAAACCCCCAAGCATCCCCCCTCACCCCTTATCTGCTCATTCATCTGTTTGTACAGTGTGTCCAGTTCTGGGCGAACGGCCGTCACGGACAGGGCCCGAGGGTGGGGGTCATATGTGACCTCTGTACCCCGGACATCAAGGTCACGAGGGGGAGGGAGGGACGAGGAGAAGGGAGGACTGAGAGGGGCTGGTGGAGAATGACAGCAAGTAAAGAGGCAGAAAAGAAAGCAGGGGGGTATTTTCCAAGGCCTTGAGTCGGGAATCCACTACCTCTCAAGGATGGACTGGTTAAACCCCCAGAAGCTGACAAAAGAATTCCAGGACAGCTGAGGGATGATTTGAGGGGTCCGCGAGGAGGAGGAGGAGGAGCCATAGATGGATGGGCTGAAAGTTGGCGACGCAAGCAAGATGAAGCGCAGAACAGAGAGCCAAAGAAAGAAGACAAAGAAGGGAATGAAAGAAGGTCAAGTTACCATCTTGCTCGGATTGCAGCCGCTCTTCCTGGTCCTGGTACTCTCTGGCGTCTAACTCAGAGCACAGATCCAGGTCTTCATTGGTTTGACACTCATCGGACACCAGGGAAGTCCTGTCTGATGGGTCGGTGGTCTCCGAGAGGGCTTGGCAGCTGGATGGCGTCTCAGGGCGCTGCTGCAGCTTGTTGTGCAGAGACTCGATGATTTGATCTTTCTGCTGGAGCTCCTTGCTCAGCCTGCAAGGCAAAGTGTTGGGAATAACGTGAGAAAAAAAAAAAAAAAAAAATCCTAGAAAAACACATCTGTATATGTATTTCGGGTTAATTCAAACCTCATAAAATGTTTCGTTTTGCCGAGAGGATACGATATAGTGGTAAAAGAACACAAGACCTCACCGGCTAAGAAAATAACCGCGAGAAACAAAAATAGCAACAAACAGAATCCAACTACAGAGAGGCATTCGCAAAACTACCGACGAGCGTTTTACTTTTGCTTCCACGGCTGTCAAAGTCACCACAGTCCTTTCTTACTGTTTGAGTTGCTGATGCAGCATCCTAAGTAGGCATATCTCTCGGGATCGACCTCGGCTGTTGTTCATAGAAAAGGACCACAGGGACGCCCTGTACATTGGACAGCTCTTAGAAATCAGAGATTTCCACAGCGGTGCCATTTGAGCCTCAGTAAAGTTCAAAAGGAGAAAAATACGTGTCTGCCTCTACTATTCAATCCCAGATATCTTCACACTAACGATACAAAAAAAAAAAAAAAAATGCACACGCGCAAAAAAAAAACAAACGTTACTACGAGATGGTAGCACGTCCTCTCTTCAGCAGCTCTGAGCTGCTTAACAGCAGCTGGTGGGATGTCTTTGCAACTAAATCATCTTAACAGTAAAGGAGCCACGCTACCTACTTGAGTGTGGATTAACGGCAACCATCTGTCTCCTCTCGAGCCCCTCGCGTGTTACATCATCTATCTATCTATCTATCTATCTATCTATCTATCTATCTATCTATCTATCTATCTATCTATCTATCTATCTATCAGCTGTTTAAGGGTTACAGGGTACGGATAGCTACCAAGCCGTACCACAAATGGCGAAAACCTGTGAGTAATTGATCTCACAAAACGTTTAAATTGTCCTAGATTTCTCGTTTTAACCATAAATACACCACAAACTAACGCTTCTTTCACATTTCAAACTCATTTTACAACATTACTCTTAAAAAGAAATGGCTTTCAGATGATTTCATTAAAAAAATAAATCAATAAAAATGCACCGGTGTCAAGGATAGCTCAGGGGGAAAAAAAAAAAAAAGAGAGAAAATACCCAAAAGTCAATTATCTGGTCTGGCGCCTGGGGGGTCCAAGCATATTTTTGGGGGGTGGGGCGGTTAGTGCCCCTGCAGTCCCCCCTCTAGCTCCGCCAGTGCTGTACAGAACTGATTTCAGCTAACTCAAACACGAGGGGCGCGCTCATGACATCCTTAAAAGTGTGAGTTAAATATCCTAGTCAGTCATACACAAGCAGACATGATGAAACAGACTCACTGCAGGGCGAGCAACTCGTGGCCTGTCTTGTCAACAGGGCTCTCCACTCCTAAATCAGGAAAGGCACAGGATGGGCGTTGGCAAAAAAAAAAAAAAAAAAAAATTAAATGCAGAGAATGACAACAAAGCAGCTGCGTCCGGCGGAGACGCGAGGGTGCGCCTTACGTCCGGTGAGCTTGGCGAGCACTCTCTGAGCCAGCGCGGTGCTTTGCGAAAGCTGCTCTCGAAAGCTCTGGCCCATGTAGTAGTCAACATCGTTGGCCCGCAGCAGCTCCTCAAAGGCCTGAGACATCAAAGAGAAAAAGTTGCGACGGAGAGGTTGACAAGAGCTCCGCGTGACTGCGGAGGGACTTTTGAGGCACCTTGGTGGTGTCGCCCAGATGCTGGCTGAGGATATGGGAGACTCCTTCACCCTCTCTCATCGTCTGCCTCAGGTGGGAGAGCTCGCGAGCTTGGGCCTGGATGAGAGAGTTGTACTTGCTGCGCAAAGAGGAGGAGGGCAAGGGGCCAGAGGGACACGAGAGAGAAGAGAGGATGAGACATGGCTGTTCTCTGTTGATAAAGTTCTCATACACAAAGCGGTGCAGTTCACGGGGTCCTTTTCAAAAGTTGTGAAGGCGACCAAAAATAGTTGAATTGTGTCGTACCATTGTTTCGGAACCACATCTTGCGGTACTCCATACAAGGATAATATTGTTACAGATGACAGACTATAGTCTGATTGTTGCTTCATAGGACGGTGGTACACAAAAATGTCCCAATTCGTTTATCCATTTTTTTTTAATAGCGACTTGAGCTCTGCCGTGAATAGTGAAAAAAGTAACACCCGCCCCCCTCAAAAATGTTTATAATTGTCTCATAGTAAGGCTGTGCCACTTCAACATGCAGTTGACAGTGCCACAACTTCAAGTTTTATTGAAATCGATTTATTTTTAGTCAAAATTTGAGCTCCAAACACCGGCGCACGAGGGAAGTTTATAAAAAAAAAAAAAAATTACATATATACGTTCACCCGATTATTGGTGGCATGTCAAACACACAAATACCACCAGGCCACGCCCCTTAAAGACACACACCACTGCAAAAATGTACTGCGGTGTGTGTGACTTTCGTAATAATTACATTTTATGAGCTAGAGCAGGGGTCTTCAACCCTGTTCCCTGAGGGCCGCTGTCCTGCCTGTTTTCCATCCCTCCCTGCTGCAACACGCCTGATTCAAACGGACGGATAATCAACAACGTCTTCAGACGCTGATCATTTGAATCAGGTGTGTTGCAGCAGGGAGAAATGGTAAACATCCACGAAACCGGGGCCCCTCGAGGAACAGGACTGAAGTCCCCTGAGCTACAGAGCTAGATAGACATGGCTTTGGCGCCATCCTGTGGCGCCATTTCAGAGAGCACACAAACAGTGGAGACCACTGCTTATCCTGTTCAAGGCGGCAGGAAACTGTGCCCAATCATTGCAGCTGAACTGCATTGTTTGGTAGTGACGTCTGACGGCTCACCCAGGCCACGTGGCACATTTCCCCTCCTCTGCTTGGCATTTCCCCTCCAGCTTGGAGCTCTTCAATTGGGCCTCCAGGGTTGCGACGCGCGCCATCAGCTCCTGCAGCTCGCGACTGGGTTTGGACCCAAGTGAAGTGGCTTGAGTGTCGGACATCCAGCCTTCATCCTCCTCCACGCCCTCTTGGGCGGGTGACATCTCGAAGGCCCAGTTGACCTGCAAAGCGCAGCGTAAAAGGGTAGGGATGGTCCCGCGGTGAAGAAACGAGAGGAGCCGATTGAGCGATACCTTGCGCGGCGTCCGCTCCAGACTGGAGGCGTAGTCGCTTGTGGCCGACAGGGAGCGAACGCGCATCTGAAGCCCGCGGATGACTTTGTGGCAGCGGGTCAGCTGGGAGCGCAAATCCTGGACCAGGTGATGCAAAGCCGACTCCTCCCCAATTCCGTCGCATACGCCTCCAGTCCGTCTGCTTGGACTGGCCTTGTACCAGTCTCCCCCCACGCCCTCCTCCTGCCGATGGGACAACGACGTGCACATCTCGAGGTCGTCGAACTCTGCCGAAGAGAAAAGGTCTCGCATTAATGAATGCTATATGCAAACGCGACAGAAAGTCTGCGATGGTTGTGAGATCATTTCAGTTTTGAGTCAGAGTGTTTTAGTACGGTGCTGTGAAAGACCATTTCAGGAGTGTGTGCGTATGAGAGCATATTAGACATGTGTGAGAGTGTTTCAGTGTTGTGTGAGAGCGTTTCGGTAGTGTAATGTGAGAGTATTTCAATGACGTGTGAGCGCGTTCCAGTAGTGTGTGTGAGATCATTTCAGTTTTGTATGAGAGTTTCGGAACGGTTCTGTGTGTGCGCATGAGAGCATTTTAGTTAAAAAATTAATGATTAGTGTGTGAGTGCTCGAGTGTGCAAAACAGCATTTCATGTGAGCATTTTAGTAGCGCATGAGAGCATTTCAGTTGTGCGCGGTAGCCAAAAGGATTTCAGTGGTGTGTTTGTGAAAGCGTGTGAGAGCGTTTCAGCAGCGCGCGTGAGAGCGTCACCTGGGCTGCTGGCGTCCTCCCTCTCAGCTTCGTTTTCACTGCGCCCACAAGTCTCATAGCCCAAATCCTGCAGATCCACTTGCACCTGCTTACTGGCCTGCTGCACGGACGTCTCCGCTGCAGTAGATAGCAAAGCGGTTCAACGATGCGCGCGATTAAAAATGTCAACCTTTCTACCGGCGTGTTGCTGTGGCGGCCGCACTCACTGAGCAGGTCCCTGTAGTCCTTCAGCTGCTCGGCCTGAGCGTGGACGGTAGCTTCGGACACCATCAGCCTCTCCTGCAGCTCTCGGTTCTCCGAGCAAAGCCGGGACGAATGCTCACTGAGCGCCTGCTCTGCCTCGCTCACGCCCGCTGCAGGCTCGAAGCCCTGCCACAGGAATGACACACAAACCTTTTGACAAAAACAACTCGCTTTTCATTACAATTGCAAAGGGACGGAACATTTCAAGACATTTTTGGTTTAAAGACAAATCAACTGTCGACTGAAAATGACATCGTGACCAATCACAGCTCGCCTGTTTTCTAAAGCTGAGTCGCGATTGGTCGTTACCTGAGCCCTGGTTAGTTGTGATGTCATTTTCATTTTTGACAGAAGTGACAAAATTCCCGCCCCCAGAGATGGATAAAAACGGGTGGATTAACTCTTATACCACAAATGCAATATTTATCAGAATGCCCCGTTTCAACTAGTGGGCTTGCATAGAACATATTCTTGAATAAAATATGTTTGGGTTGATTTTTTTCTTTTTAGGGGCACCCTGCCTCTTGCCCTAAGTCAGCATATCCAGACGTACTAACCAGTAGGTCACCACGTTGTCCTTTCCCCCAAATACCAGTAGTAACCTTATCGACACAGTCACATGATCTAAAGAGGGAAAACGTGGGAGCAAATATACAGGATATTATTTTACCTTAACAGGCACTGAAGATGTAACCCCCTCTTCATCATCGTCCATGTAGTCCTCCTCCTCCTCAGTATCCTCCTCCTCCAACTCTCCCTGGTGAAGACTCCTGTGGTTTGTCCCCACTCCCCGATGTTCTTTTAGGAACTGGTTCTCCTTCCGGAGCTTCTGCAGCGTGCTCCTTTAAGCAAACAGACCACAAGGTCGCCATCAAATGGAGAGAAAAACAATGGCAATTGTCACTGGGACAAACATGCACCTCATCTGGGTCACCGAGGCGAATCCCTCTCGCTCGAGCTGGGACTGTATTTCCCTGAGCTCCAGTTCCACCGACTGTGTGCTAGTACTCAGGAATCCAGACTGGCCTTCATGTCCACGGGCCGTTTGAGTCTACGCAAAACACACATAGGAGCGTTAGGATGCGTTTGAACTGCTGTACATGGATACGCGACAGAAAAGTCCAACCTGAGTGGGAGGCAAACTTGCAGACGTCACTTTCTCGTCCTCCTCGATGCTGTCTGTGAACTCATCGCTGCTGCCGTCTTCATCGTCTCCCTCCTCCTCCTCCTCCTCAGTGCTGACGTCTGCAAACACAGCCAGCACATTTAGACGCGGCCCACGTTTGGAGTCGCTATGGCTTCGTAGCCTAAATCTCTCCTGTTCCTGTCATTTTGACCCCTTTTTCTACTCATGGGGCTATTTTCTCCACTAACACAGCGCCACGGTGACGTGGAGTCACAGGGCTGAGGGAAAATGTTATGTCATCTCTTTCCAGCTGGCCAAAAACACACGCAAGGGTGGAGCTAACCCACTGGTGGAGTGCCTTACTGAAAACCAGGGAGGTTTGTCAGTTTTGGAAGAAAAATATAGTCGGGGATTATATAAGGTGGAAGTAAAATAAAGCCACTTTGGGCTGGTCTGGGCAAGGGCAAACATTTTGAGTTGGTTATAGCCGGTGAAGAAGCACATTGACGCTATACTCATGGCCATGTGTGTAGCACAATGCACAATGTGATAATCCAATACAGGTGCTGTATTAAAATATTCCTTTAGATATAAAGATATAACAATATTCCGTTTTTCATTGATTATAGTTGGAATGGAACTGCGCAGCGTTATCTTGGCTGGATGAGGGAACTGGAACATGAAGCAGTAGTATATTGTTGCATTTCTGTAGTATTTGAACTCATTACGTGGGTGTCCAGTACATAATTATGTGACTATGTCTGAATTAAATGTTATCACTAGGAAAGGGGTGGGGTCTGTATGTTGTTCTTTGAGTGTCCACTTGTATTAGGAAGGCATAGGTGGAGGAAGTGTATTTCTTGACACTAACACACTCAAGCAGCGGTCGTCAGTGTGACAGCTTTGCTCATTTGGTGTTTCATACTGGAGTGTTTGGGGGAGAAACAGTCATGCAGACATGGAATGCATGCCACTCACGCAGGTGGGAGG
Source organism: Filicampus tigris (assembly GCF_054856515.1). Classification (NCBI taxonomy): domain Eukaryota; kingdom Metazoa; phylum Chordata; class Actinopteri; order Syngnathiformes; family Syngnathidae; genus Filicampus; species Filicampus tigris. The sequence goes on along the minus strand of NC_141226.1, from coordinate 19,272,463 downwards.
GACATAAACACATTTAATATGACTGTGTCACGTCATGAATTTACATGTAACAATCAGCTGTGTGTTGAGGGTGCTGGAATTGTTTTTAATAAGAAATAGGGACCAGCGACATTCTGGGGCAGAGCTTGTGGGTCCTTACTAGGTAAAATCAGGAATTTCTGGGTTGGGATAGTCTCAAAACGTCTCCCAATAAACACAACAAAAGAGAAATCCATAAAGAGAAGAAGTTCTCTTGGACAGAGAAAAAGCAGCATGTGTTTATTGAGTTGCATTTCAAATACAAAAAGTATTGACACAGAATGTCTGAGGTGAGATAAGAGCTTCCAGGATGGATTGAACAACACACGTATCATCATGTATGGCAAAAGCGAACCACTATCACTATCACAAGTTCACTAGCATCTGCTCTAATATAGCTGAGCTCATGTCTCAAGCCTATCTCCACTATAATGTAGCGAGCGCAAAGTTCCTTTTGAAATGTACGGGTTGCCACACACCCAGCGACGCAACTGAACAATCGCGAACCAAATGGTTGGCGACTCTCCTGACGCGGCGTAACGGTAAAAACGCGACCCCGGCTGTTCTTATCAGGGAACAAGATTTTGAGGCTCAACACATCCCGTAACTACTACTTCATTATGACAAGACTGTAAAGTCAGAAGTGGACTTAACTACAGTATAACAATAGAGAGGAAGCCGGCGAGAATAAAGGAGAGTGGATATTTGCGAGGCTATTGACATATGATAGCGCCACCAACTGTACTCGTGCTTTTCGGAGACAGAGACTCTCCAAGCTTCGCTTTTTAGCACAGGTATATTTGAAATTATGAAAAAGTACTACAATAAAACAATATACTGTATGCATACTGCCGTTACTACTTTGGCACGGTTTGGTGGTGGCTGTCTGGATAAGGAGCATGGCGATAGAACCGGCCGTTTTCGATTGGCCGTTTCCCTTTGCACCCATCCATTTGAATGGCAGCGCACACTAGTTGCAGACGGCCGGGCCCACTCATGAAAACTTGTCGTGCATCTGTGCACACCACCCCACTGTTCAAAGGGCTTCAGTTGTGTTGCTCTGTGTGCGCAAAATCTAAAGCCGACTACAGAAGCGCGGGAGAAATCTCTTTTTGGAGGGATCGGTGCGTTTGCGTGAACTGCCGTTCATGTCCTTGCAGACGACAAGATGATGTCAGACAAATAATGGATGGCGAGGTGTTGCACTCGATGTATAAGGCATGGGCTTCAGTTTCTCCACTAGACTTGAAGAAAACGTGAGTGCGGCTCTAACGCTGGAAGAGTGAAATCGGTGAGAGACGGCACACAGAAATGGCAAAACTGAACCCAAAAAAACCCACAAAAAAAAAACAAAAAAAAAACGCAGGCAGTTTTTTTGAAACCAGAGAACATATGCACAACACAAGTATATTAATAAACATGACTCCACTGAGGTTAGTCTTCTTTGATTATGTTGCATCTGGATGAGGTTAGGTGTTTTTTAATCTACGAGCACAACTTTTTCAGGAACACGTTTGCATCAGCGTGTTGAGGCCACACCAAACATCACACAGCATTTGTGACAGCGCCCCCTGCAGACCCAGAGGCTCGACCCTGACCGTTCCCACCTCCTAAGTCAGGTTGCCTTTTGGTAGCCCTTTCCAGGTCGAGGGCCATGTTCTGAATCCGGGCCAGGACCTCCTCTAGTTGTCCGCGGAGTGCCTGAACCGAGTCCAGTTGAGTGTGGAGGGCCAGGACCTTGTCTGAGCTGCTGAGTGGAGAGCACAGTTGGACATTGCACACTACCAAGGCAGTTGCCTGCACAGCCTGTCTATTGGGATCCAGCGCCAGGATTCATAAATCCCGATTTAGAAAATGCCGTAAAAAAATTGGTTGAACAGTGTAATGCTCACTTTGGCTTGACACTGAGGGGAACAAATTCGTTTTAACAAAACATTATTTCATAAACAGAGACGGACGGGCAGGTGGGCGCAGTAACTGACACCGCCCCTAAAATGGTTTTATCATATATATTGCCTATAATGCCTCAGGATGGCGGCAAAGCATTACTTTTCTATCAACAGGACGTTAATGGATGTCTAAATGAAGCTCCTCCCCTCACTTCAACATAGTTCCTTAGCAATAAGATGCTCAAAGCTGGCGAACATGTGGGAGAAATGTTTATAATGTAGCAAAGAAAAAAAAAAAAAACGCTAATATTTCCCTTGTCTTATTTACCGGTAGCGCAAGGAGAATGAGCATTCCACTTTTGTGACGTCGCAAACTACAACCACAACAATAACTCCAATGTGACACAACCGAGCATCGTAAGACAGAATTCTTGTTTTCATGTGCAGGTGGACCGAATGTTGTGACTGCTTAGTGTCCACTGCCTACCTGTCGCTGTTGCCGTGAACCAGATTCTGGTATAATCTCTTCTCGGCCCTCAGGGCACCATTCAGTTGACGGTACTCGGAGACAAGCTGCTCCAGCACGTGCTGATTTCGTTACGGGTGAAATAGAATGAGACTTGAGTTGATTTTTTTTTTTCCCCCCCCGCAAATTACTGGTCACATATCCCGTGAACGGACGCAACAACCTACTTCGGTACTTGCTGTTGCAGCTCCCTTTGCCTGCTGGGCAGCCAACGATGAACGCAGGGCAAAGAGTTCTCCCTGCAAGGAGTGGATACGGACGGGTTAATATGGAAACAGGTAAAAGAAGAATGGATGTCCACGCGCACCTGGGCTTCCCTCTCCTTCTTAAGCATTAACTGCAACTCCTCCTGAAGAGCCTTCATGTCTTCGTCACTCTCTGTCGACGACTGCATCATAGCTTCCTCTCGGTTCTGCATCACCTCCTGATCGATCAAGTGAACGGTAAATACTTTGCCCGGGGACAGCGAGACGAAGGGTTGAAAGCGGCACCTCGATGAAGGCTTCTTTCTCTCGGAGAAGACCTCGCAGATGCTGCGCGTCTGCGCCCCTTTCCCTCTCTTTGTCCCGCCTCAGCTCGCACAGCTCCTGCTCCCTCTTTGACAGCTGCCCGCGCACCTCCTGCAGCTGGCCCGTGCGCTCGCTTATCACCAGGGACAGCCTGTACGAGTTGTCCTGAGATGGATACAGAGTGATGCGTCCGAAAATACATCGGGGTGACAACGACATGGCACAAACACAATCTCTGCACATTTGTATTCTGCTTTCGGGGGAAGATTCGGGATGAACGGAAATTTGTTCATTTCAGTGCTTTTTGCACATCTTGCTGCTCTCTAACTAGGAGCCGAACATAGAAAAAAAAAAATCCCAACAGTCCCGCCTTTCTGTGATTCTTCCGGTCTCTCTGTTGCAACTGTAACGGAGCATTTCACATTTGATATTGTACACCTGATTTCAGTGTGTTTTGGTCCCAAAAATGGGGGATTGCAACAGTCGGTTTCTTTAGAATACATTAGAAAGGACAAAAGGAGAAAGCCGGTGGCGTGAAGCCAACTCTTTCTTTCTTTTTCTTTGACCACTTGGCTTTGCCTCTCTTGTTTAGCTAGCTCAACTACTCATCAATGTCAGCATTCATCAATGACAATGACAATTCGTTCCACACCGCGACAAAAAGGATAACCACTAGAATAAAGGGGATACCTGCAGGTACTGGTCTTTGGCACTGAGGGCGTTGAGCAGGTCCGACACCCGCGCTTGGTGTTCGCTTGATTGGCGACTGCGGTCCGACAGCAGCTCCTGGAAGAGCTTCTCCTTCAGCTGGAGCCGAGCCTTCAACTCCTCCACCACCTCGGTGGGGCCGGCCTGAACCCTGGCGACCAGGCTCGCCGTCAGATCCTACACACACACACACACACAAACAACTTTGGTCCACTTTGTTCTTGTAAAGCTTAGCGAGCCAAGCATTAGCACAGAAGCCCAAAAAAAAAAAAAAAAAATCACTAAATGTGTTTGTAACCTGCATCTCCTTGCTGCGAGCCTGCAGCGCTGCTTGTATCTGGCCGATGACGGTGTCCTTCTCCCTCAAAGTGCTCCTCTCCCTCTCCTCACTCTGCTGCTTCAGCCACTGGAGGTTTCTGTAGGCGTCGGCCGCCTGCTCCAGCTCCAGCTCTTTCCCTCGCACCAGAGCGTCCAGACTCTAAAATAAGCAGACAGCGTGGCTATATGGGAAGTGTACGAATGAACGTCGGCTCGACCTTGCAGCTCAAGTGTACCGTGATGGTCTCCTCGTTGTTGGACAGGATGCAGCGCAGCCTGTCCAGGTCTCGGTCTTTTTCCCTCAGCGCCAGCTGCAGCGTCCTCACTTGAGCCTCACGTTCATCCAGACAGCGGAACTTGTCATCAATGGAGTGCTGCGGGATGCAGAGGGAGGACGTTCTGTGAGATGAGAACACCTGATCCAAGGTCCGATTCAGTTGTGATATTTATTACTTAATATCTGCAAATTCACCTAGTCTTTTTTTTTCCTGTGTAACCTCTCCCCACTTATTTGCAGTTTTTGCTATGATGGCAAGGAATGGAGCCAAAACCCTGGCTAATTGGCATCAAGGAAGTCCAGAATGTCAAAGCGATAAATCCCGACTGAGGTATGCTGAGTTTATGCTCACGTGCACCATTTTGAAATATTTCATAGCATATTACATTTTAGAATAAAACATCTAAAATGAGGAAACTGTACTTTTGTGTATTGCAATGTTTTATTTCTCCATGATTCATTCAGAAAGCACTGTTGTGAAATATTCAAGCACATCAAAAATTCAAGCACCTTCAAGAATCGGTGACGATTGATTACATCAGGACAAGTACTCACTTTTGATGTTAATTTAATCATTACGTGAGTGTAAAGATATTGTTAAATGTAAGGCGTGTGAAAAAAAATTACCTCCAAAGCTCTGTCTCGGTCTTTAATCCGCTCTCTTAATTTCTCAAGAAGTGCCTCTCTTGGTTTGGAGCTTTCTGGCGCCTGGAACATTTCTGAGTACTCCTACAAAATAACGTGAAGACACGTTTGGTAAACTGCAGTTTTATATGACGGTCGCAAAGCGTGAGGGCTGACCTGCAACTGTCGCTCCTTGACCTGCAGAGAGTGATTGAGCTGCGCAATGCTTCTGTCTTTTTCTTGCGCCGCAGTGAGCCGCTGTGTCTGGGCTTCCTTCAGAGCCTCTTCTTTCGCCTGGAGCTCAGCGCGACTTTTCTGAAGCGCGCAACGCAGGTCCTGCAGCGAAGAGTAGAAGCAGTTCAGCCTTTTGAATAGCACATGCTGTACACCCCGCCCTGCTTGTAAATAGCCACAAACCTGATTGTGTTTTTCAGTCTCTTCCCTGTGTTCCAGCGCAACCTGGAGGTCAGCATTCAGTCTGTCTTTGAAGCGGGCCAGATCTTCACCTTGTCTCTGACTCTGTCTGAGACTCCTCTGGCTGGCCTCCAGCTCCAGACCCAAAGAGAAGAGGGAGCTCTGCACTCCCACCAGCTCGCCTTGCAGCTGGGCAAGTGTCACGGACTCGCTGACCCCCTCTGGAGCCTGAAGAGGGAATAACCAATTAGAAGGCTTTTTTTACTGGCCTTCTCCAGAAACCTTTTTCGTCAGGCTTGTGGTTGGCTACAATAGTTTGTGGTTATAATGACACCTATTGCAATTGACAGGCTTGTGTTTGTTGAAATGGCTTTATGTTTAGAGGTAAGAGGCAGTGACACTTGTTTCTTTTGCACTTGAGTTTTTCGGTTTGTTCTCAGAATGTAATTTATATGGACAGATTTTTTTTTTTAATGCTTTTTAAGTTTCAAAAATATCCATCAATGTGTGGACATCATATCAAAGAGGAATCTGACGAGGTCGAGAGTGCATAAAGAGTACAGGATACAAAAATAACTAAAGACTGTAATTACTGAGCATGGATACTTGTGCAAATCAATAAATGAGCAAATAACAAAAAAGTGAATTTATTTGTTTATTCTATTTATTATGAAGACACTGATCATGATGATTTCTCACAATTATCAACAACGATTTAACGAACACAAATGTCAAAACGAAACACATTCTGTAAATCTCTGCAAGCGTTTACATTTTCAAATGATCACTTCTACTACGTTGCTAAATTTCCGATCACTGGTGAGCTACTTTTAGAACAAGTCCACAGATTATTTATGTGGTCTTTGGGGCGGGGGACTTATATTATTAAATTATAACAAAATAAGATTATGATTAATAAATAACAAAATAAGATTATGATTTTTTTTCACTGTGTATAAGTAGTCATTTATATATTCTGTGAATCGAGTTAAATTACTGCACAGCCGATGCGTTGTTTGCCAACTGGAGGACATCAGACGATTGACTAATCAGAATTAACATCTGACCTTGCTTTGTGTGAGCTGATTCCGGTGCGCCATCTCTCGCAGCTTGTATAATGTGACGTTCTGCCCCTCGATCAGCTGATACAACTCCTGGGCCTGGAGCCAGGATGCCGATTGAGTAGAGTGCACACATTCAATCGAATCCATTTTGTTCCAAGACGCTCACCTCAGTGTCTTTGGTGCTGATGGATTCTGTGAGGTCCTGGATGGTTCTCTCCCGACTCTGAGCAGCCTGGCGGAGTGAACGAAGCTCACACTCCATCTCGTTCAGCTTCTCCTGCAGCTTCTACAGGTGGATGCACAAGTCAGTCTCAGACTCCGGTCAATCGTATTCCTCTGAACTCGTCTTACCATATTGTTGGAATCACTCTCGTGGATTTTGGCCTGCAGGGACTGGATCTGCAGTTGGGCCTTCTGCAGCTCGCTGACACACTGACCGGCTGCGCACTCGTATTGGTTCAACTGGCTTTGCTGCTCCTCAACAAGGTTCTGCAGGCGAAAGAGGGAGCGAAATCATCAGCTCACATACAGTACGTCTTAGAGACAAAAGTTTTGAGGCAGCCTCCAATGGTTTGCAGAAGCGGGTGGGAATATTTGCTCAATAATATTAGGTCTAATCTTATTAATAAATTGGTCTAATCTTATTAATAAATTGACTAACAATATTGTCAGTCAATAATACTGTATGGTGTAGTAAGGACTAGGGATATCACGATCCGATCTTATCACAATATTGCGGGGAGGTTGGCGATATGTAAGCTCACCGTACTGTTTAAAAAAAAAAAAGCTCATTAAAAAAAAAAAAAACACCACAAAATTTTCTTTTTGTACGTACATAACAACGACATTCCCAAAGAAATAATCTTGGCCATTCATGTGCTCCTATTGGCTCAGCAGCGCAAAGAATCATAGTCTATGTAGTCTCACTAAGGACTGACTTTTTAAAGCAAAAAAAAAATTAAAAAAAATTCAAGACCACAAGAGCATAGTCTGCGTATTGCGTAACAGTCGTTCAACATTTAAAATTGCCCATTCATGTGATCATTTGGTAAAAGCCTCTCGCATAGAACTTTGCTACACGCATGAGTTAGCGGGAGTGTACCGCTATTATGTTTACATAACCCACATGTGCACTCCCCTAGACGGTTGCCTCTGTCCCGTGTGATTCCTACTCTCAAGCACGACACTTGTTTTTCAAAAATAATTGCGGTAGTTATTGCAATTTCAAATGGAATTGCTGAATTGGTGAGATGACAGGTTTTTGTAACAATGGGTGGGTGGCTTTGCCTTAAGGGCAGTGGGTGAAATGAGGCCAATAGCAGAAGCCACTGTCTTCACCATCTCCCCTCTCATAACCTACTTACGTCAAGCCAACTTACAGAGAGCCCAACAAAGCTAACGCCGAGGTTTACTAATTGATCGCAAATGATTTTCTGAAATGCTGTCTTCGGATACATGCTGCATCGTGAAACGCAGATGTTAAAGTCTTGTTTTGAGTTTCACATACGAAAAGAATCCTGTGCCTTCAATGGCCTTTTTGTTGCATGCCAACACAGACATACACACATTAAGCAAGTAGGCCATGCCGTGGCTGGAAGCTTACTGACTCCTAATTCAATGTATTCTTTCACATAGACACAAACCACAATGGTTGCTGACATCCTCTGCCTGCCTGCCTGCTGTGTGAGCTGGATACAGTGACTGACACATTTGTGTGGCTAATTCAGCAAAACCGCGATTGCCAACCATTACAGAGTACCACACGTGATTATTTTTGTAAATAAAGATTTTTGGGGTCGTTTGGTCACAATTATTTTATGAACAGTTTTGGGGAACTCCAAGTTAGGATTTTCCCCTTGGGTTTGCTTGTTAGTAAGCATTTCTTCAGCTGTGCGATTGACTAGAACGAGGATCCGACAAAGTAATTTGGAGGGGAACTGACAGCACTATGTGGGTTATTCACGGATCAAAGTGTCCTCATCCAAATGCAGTACATTCACAATTCCGCTCGCCAAGATGTTACACCTGATGCGGCTTTGGTGGCGGACACTCGATATAAAAATCCTCCGAGTAGTCTTCTACATTATCCCGGTGAGGGTCACGATCTGGTCCAGCACGCAGTTGGATCAGGGGGGCCTCCAGCTCAGGTGTTGCCATGTGGCGATATCCTTCACCATCCAGAGTTCCAAATGTCAGTTCCAAAATTGGATCAGGGAAGTCCAACCTTCCATGATTGGAGCTGCGTCTAAGCAATACCGGAAGTTTACTGCCCTTGGTACTTTGGACCGGTCGGTGGACAGCATAATTCTGTAGCAAACACAGGGCCAGAGAGAAGCTTGATCCAGGAGTGGCATGGCCATGAGGCGCTCTGTAAGGGAGGGTGTCAGATATCCGGTCATCCAGCGACTCTTTGGGAGAGTTCAGCAGTTCATCTGTTGTGCCTTTAGGCTGAAAGCAGTCCTCAGATGTCTCCAGGGATGCTATAGAGGGGCTGGAGCTGGCTCTTCCTGCTAGAGTGCGGTCGCTATCTGAAGTCCTTGACACATCCTGAGAACCAGGAACTAGTGTCAGAGAGGATGGCGGTTCATCTGGCTCCTCCCCATTTCCTTTTTCCTCTACTTCAGCATCGCCACCACTGCCTCCAATGAAGCTGGCGGAATATCTGGTGGAGGGGCCACAGGAAGTGCTCCTTGCAAGCTTCCTGGGCACCTTACAAACAGCTTCATAGTCAGAGTCGGCCACGCGCCAATGGGAACAACCTCGACATCTCCTAGGAGTGGTGGGCATACAACGGTGAGACCCTGCAACCTCTGACCCCGGCCCAGCTGAAGACGACGGGTGGTGGTGGCGATGGTGGCAATCCATGCTGTCATCAGCCCAGGATTCATACAAAGAATAGACGAGGTCCTCCTGAAGAAGAGCACAGTACTTCGCATGGGTGAGGCCAGAAATATCCACCATCCCATCTCCTGCTGCTTCACTTTCATCCGCAGAAGTCACGGCGCTCTCCAACGAGTTTGTCTTCCTGTACAATCCGCCGATGCACTGCCTGAGCCGATGTTTCTCTTGCAGGAGCCTCTGAAGTCTCTCGATGGAGAGGGCCTCCACACGGGCTATCACCGTGTCGAAGCGGTACATGCGGTCCAGCATGAAGGCGCACTTGGAGCAGGCGAACTCCCCGCGGCCGTCTCGCGCCAGCTCCTGGCCGAGAGCGTGTGACAGCAGAACCTGCAGGTTGAGTTTGGTGGCCGGGTGGAAGATCCACCGGCGCTGGTTGCCATAGAGATCCCGTCCGCAGATGCGACATGTCTCTTTCATTTTGTTGTCCAGCATTGAACAAGCTGCCTCTCTCCCTTATGAGCGGTTACACACATAAAAAGTGCATTATGTTCAGTCTGTGTTCATAGCTTTGTGGCTCAGTCTTTACGCTTCAGTAAGCCCCTTTTGGTTTTCACAGACGCAACATGTCCCTTTCATTTTGTGAACCAGCTTTGATAAAGATGTTGCTCATTTCCCTCGATTATGAGCGGTTGTTCACATGCAAATTACGACTAGCAGGCATTCAAACTGAACGTCCTTGTCCTTTCAGTACCTTCAGTTAACCTTGGCTTGACAGGAAACACGAGCGTCTAGTCAGTCATAACAATAGAACACTCGGACCAGGTGCGTCTTCTCCGCCAGGTGCTGTGGTCCATGGCAACAGGCGTGGTGACGCAGTGTTAAAAAATATCAACAGTCTCCGAGTAGGTTTTTAATTCAAACAAGTGTTGTTCGGTAACCCGGCCAGCTCGCTCCTCTGCACCATTCATTCACCGGACAGTCACGAGCCCCCGCGCCGCCGCAGACTTCATCACGACCGCCGACTGAAAACTGTCCCGCCGCCGCTTTTCATACGGACAAAACACAGATGCAGGCAGCCCCTAAGCTGTTTTCCAGGCTCGTGGAGGGTTTCGGCAAGCGAAGAAGCGATGTTTCTCTCATTTCACGGCCGTCTGTTACCGCGACGGTCAGGTGCTACGCGCTGCCTGAGATCTTCCGGGGGAGATAACGAGGAGGCAGGCTGAACCAAACCCACAGCACTGGAGCGTACCATTCACAGCACAAAGGGACTTCAAAGTCCGTAGCCGTCACACAGGTTAGCCCTTTCTCAAAAAACAATCAAAAGAAATCCTCATTAAAGTGCACGGCCAGTTCTCTAAAGAGCGAATCTAACGTAAAGTCGTGATATATTTGTCTTTATCTGGGTTAATAGGAAATGGACAACACGGCGTTCCCCTTTGTGTAGGCTACTTCCTCTCGCTCAGTTAGCAAAGCTCAGCTCGCCTGACTGATTTGGTAAGTGAACTCCCGAGTGACATTAGTGACGCTCTAGAAATTTAAAATCCGCACTCAACAACAATGTCTACATTAAGTTGTAATCCTGCATCATTGTCAGGGTAAGATGTGGATACAACACTAGTAGTTAAAGTGAGGCCGTAATTATTTTAGAGGGCAAATTGCCCAACACATCACTTTCATATTCATAGTTACATTGCAGTGTGTGCAGTGAGATTTGTTTTTTCTAACGTAAAATGTCTTTAATAAAGATTGAAAAACAGTATGGACAATAAAGTGGATCAAGACCAGCATGCTTTTAAACACGGTTATTTAAAATATACTGTATTAGGGTTGTGCAATCCCACGTAAAGCAAATCATAACAAATGCAACTTTTTTTTTTTTTTACATCATAGAAACAATTATTGAAAACTTTCAGTCTTGCTGGTATAAACAACACACTTTCCCTTATAATTCATCATCCATCCATCAATCAACACCGCTTAGCCTCACTAGGGCTGAGGTTGTGCTGGAGCCTATCCCAGCTCACTTGGGGCAACAAGCAGGGTACATTCTGAAATGGTCATCAGATAATTCGTCATCAGTTTGTGGATTTGTTGCCTGGAGCAGATATCCCCACAATGATGTGAGTGTTAATACTCAAACAACGCGGCATTTCTCAGGCATCTGTAATTCATATGTCAAGTTTTGTCTGGCATCCGAGCAGATGGTCACGCTGTCTTGCAGTGACTTTTAAACAAATACGCAGGGAAAATCCTCAAAGGAATTGTTTGGCCTGTTAATTTAGTGACTTAAGACTCCTGCAGGAAGATTCAACATAATGTCCTCCTCGAGGTGATTATTTGAAGGTTAAATACTGAGTTGTTAGATAACTCTGTCTTTTAGAATGTGAGACCCAAAAGAAGTCAAGAACACAATCCAAACAATGTCTTAGCTTTGTCCAGACTTTTGTTTTGCCTGGCAACAGTGGAAGTGAGACCAGTCAACGTGATACTCCCTCCTCTCTGCCATGGATTGGGATCTAAATGGCTGTGGTGTCAGGGGAACAAATTAAGAGCTCTTGTGGTGGCTGTCAGTCTGGAAGGACATCAAGTCAATATCGGCGTCTGTCTGGCTCACGGGGCGCTCAGGAGTCAACCTGATCTATCGACAGGCTGACTGAAACCAGAGTCAGTGAACTCTGAGAGTGCGAGATGCCAGCATGCACACACGCACATATGACAGAGGGCACCGCATTGGAATGCTTAAACACACGAACACTTCTCTGTAAACAGAACTCGTCTAGAGAGATATCACTCTGCTCTGTTGAACTTAAATAACTCGTGCCGACAAAAGATAACATATTGAATTGTATAGGAGATAATTACTGGTTATATGCCACCAAATTTTTATTATGATTTTAAAACTGACTTGGAATGAAGCCTTTTGCATATTTAATTTTCACATGACACTTTGTGCTCATAGTTAAATGTGAGTATACAACTACTTTTTAATCATGGGCCACAGTTACCGTTATGTTTTTCCTCAAAGCGCTGTTATGAATCATAACTGAATAATCATCTCATCGTATCAATTGTTATTATAAGTCGGAAAAGAATGATAACCAAGGATTAAAGTGCTCAACTATTGTTCAATTTATATAAGGACGGTATTTGGTGGAAAAAATGTTTGTAAAACCCGTAAAAAGTGAATCAAACAATTGACCATAGATCTTCAGCCGAAACTAATACAAATAATCATTTTAACCAGAAACGTGAAGTAGACACTTTATATGTTTTAGCAGCCCCCCAAAAAGGATGTGGCAGGCTGGATCGAGTCCCGTTGCCTTATTATTCACACGCGTGCCTCTGTATGGCAGGAATGATCATGTATACGTGTATCCATTGCGAACATTTGAGCAGGTATATTTGCATTAAACCCCACTAAATGGATTTGATAGTTAAATTGCATGCAGAGGCACCTTGAAAACAAATCATTGCTTATGTGACAACATATTATAGCCCACTGCAATGTTAAGTAGATAGTGTAGTATTCATTCATATGAAACCCAAATAATATTTCCACTGGTGGGTGGTGTGAGCTGCTGACAATATTATTTCCTCCGTCATTTTGAAGCTTTAACGAGCATATGAGGAGTGAACATGTCCTTGGGGGGGGGGGGGGGGTGTCAGATAAAGCACTAACTGTAATAGGAGTCGGTACTTTGCGGTTATATAAACCCTCTCTAAGAACAACACGCTTTTGAATTGGTCGGCTTTGCCCTTCCCGCTTGTGTCCATTGCTGAAAATATTTGTTGTTGTTCAGCAGAGGGAGGAGGCAGACTTTGTCAAATGTAGGCTCTGCTCTTCAAAAATAAGGAATTTGACTTAGTGGCGAGCTCAATGCGAGCTCTTTGAATACCCCAAAAAAAAAAAAAAATCATTTTAAATACACTTATTCTGGTCCAAATCAGTTTGGCATACCTGCATTTCCTGTTCGATGCGCAGCCTCTCATGACCAAGTTCCTCCTGATAGAACTGCATGAAAGAGAAAATAATGCATGCTTATAGATGACCGCAAGGCATCCCACAGGGCATACCTCCAATTGTCTATGACGACTTCATAAACAGTTTTGTGGAAATCCAAAAAACTAAACTTTATAGGGTTAGGAAGTTAGGAACATGGCGGGATCTTTTTACTGCTTTTCAGTTTTCTTAATTTACACATCTGTTTCTATGACTGTAATGCCACCTAGTGAGGTTTATGGAATCCAATTTGAACACCCACTTTATTTACTGAGTAAGTTTTGAAAAAGGTAAGAGTGTAAAGATTTTGAATTATATTGAAAGCCTCACAAACATCATCCACTAATACTCTATAGAGTCTGTCCGTAACAGTAAACGCCACCTGTTTATGTCTGTGCTTGTTTGTTTAAGAAGTTCTCCACACGGTGAAATAACTCCTTTGCCCTACACGATCAGCTGTTTAAATTAGGCTGAGGAATGTGACATATGCTGCTTCAGGAGCTTCTGTCCACTGGAGAGGTCTGTTGAGAAGAGATGCAGTGGCCGAGTGGAATGTGGTAATATTAGAAGGCTAGTAATAATATTTTGGACGAGTTCTCAGTATCATAAAGTGGAAGATTCTGTATATGAAGTGATCAGTGCACCTGCATGGATGACAAAATCTAGTAAGTCCTAAAGTAGAAGTAAAACCCAAATTTTCTTTACAATAATTTGTATGCGCCTCCACTAGTCTAGACACGGCATTCTGATTAATGTTGCATTTGTGGAATATGAGTGAAGCAGTAATAACCACCCGTTTTTGTCCATCTCAGGGGGCGGCCATTTTGTCACTTGCTGTCGACTGAAAATGACATCACAGTTGCTCAGGGCTCAGGTAGCAACCAATCACGGCTCACCTGTTTTCTGAAGCTGAGGCATGATTGGTCCTTACCTGAGCCCTGAGCAACTGTGATGTCATTTTCAGTCGACAGCAAGTGACAAAATGGCCGCCCCCTGAGATGGCTTAAAAACAGCTGGATTTTGCTGCTTCATTCATATTCCACAAACACAATATTGATCAGAACATCACGTTTTTACTAGTGAGGCTGCATAGAATATATTATTGTAAAGATTTTTTTTGGGGGGGGTGGGTTGACTTCCGCTTTAAAAGGGCCAGTGTACCTCCACATCCTTGTCCTTTTGTAGTAGAGAGGACGACAGCTTGTGGACCTGTCCCTCCAGCTCCCCCACCCTGTGTGCGAGAGTTGTCTTCTCCCCACTCAGCTCTGTGATGCGGGCCTCCTTGGAGTGAAGCTCTTTTGTCAGATCCTCGATAATTCTGAGCCCACACACACACAGGCGTCACCGTTACTAAGAATGCTTGCATGACACTACAGAAAACCATCTCAAATACTTGACTCGATCAACTCTCAAAGTCAAAACTGCACACACGCACTATTCAATAGGAAATAAATCCTCTCATGTGCCGGTATAAAATGGATGGGTGCATAATTAAGTAGAGATACTGTACTTGAGCATACTGTTTTAAAATTACTGTACTGGTACGGAAATGGCCCAATGGGATCAATTAATGTCTTATTTATTCTCTCAAACCCCTCTTTTTTTTTTTTTTTTTTTTTTTTTTTTAGATATTCCAAATTTTATGGGAACATTTTTTTTTCATTCAATAGTTTCTATTCTCCATAATTTTCCAGAGCTGGCAATGTCTAAAATCCAATTCCACACATACTTTCCATACTTGCAAGAAATCAAAATATTACATAAGAAACAATCAAAATGATTTTTTCTCTACCTCTTTTAAATGAATCTGTGTTATATAGGTTTCACTTTTTGAAATGAACTACTTAAATAATAACTTTCATATTATATTCTGAGTCAATATCACCAAAAGGGTGCCTTTGAAATTTCCTCATTTCACCCCCCAAAAAGTATTTTTTTTTCCAATGAACATATTCATTGTAATAATTACATGTTATGCTGTTAGAAAATGCATATTGGTCTTGCTCCCACACTTTTTTTAAATTTAGTGCATACAAGGTCCATGCAAACAGTAAAATATATGAGCTTACTGAAGGGTGGACAATGACAGGGTTGACCTTTTTGGCTAACGTTAACATTTAATAAGCACATGGCCGACCTTCACAAGCTGACTGCGTAGTGTTTAACAATATATTTGAACTGTCTGATGTCAATTGTTGTAATCAATTTCACAATGACAGAGCGGACACATGTTAAGCTTCACAACATCCAACTTCACACATAATATGATGACAATTACGAAACGTAACTGTAAATATTGATTCTGAAACTCTCCGCTGTTTCCGCCTTCATTGAAGAAAGACAAAATGCTGCTTGTGACATCACTGAGAAGATTATATGGTTTCTTAAAGCCACAATTACGCCATAATGACAGAGTGGACAGCAATTTCTGGGGCGCATACAAAATCTTCAAAATGATTATGAAAATAGAACAAACATGATCTAATTGTTGCTTTTTTATGGCCAATAAATCCATGTAAAAAATACTTAGTGTCATTTGACCACTTATTACACACACTGCAGTTAGCAGAGCAGTTTGTGGGGACATGCCAAAATCATGTACACTTAATAAAAAAAAAGGTATAAATAAAGAAAAACACATTTTAAAGCGGCTTATCCTTGTACTGGTATGTGTGCAAATGTTTGGCCACTGATAATAAGACCACCCAGTTTCATAATTCAGCTATGTTTTCAAGATGAGTGACTCATTGGGATGAGGACACCAAAAAGTGGTGGCATTAACCCTCATTTATTGAGACAAGGCTTGTACGTGCAAAAAAAAAAAACAACAACAAAAAAAAAAAAAACACTGCAATGTGCAGTCCAAAAACGTGTCTGACGAGTTCACTTTGTGAAGAAAGGCAAAAAACACACACACAAATAGTTTGGGAAATATCCTTTGCGTGTGAATGTCAATGAAGAATTTGACGTAATTAAAAAGAAAGTCGAGGCAAACATTGTTTTTTTTCAAGAATATGTTGAATGCAAGCCCACTAGTTGAAAAGGGGCATTCTGATTAATATTGCGTTTGTGGAATAAGTGTTAATCCACTTGTTTTTAGCCATCTCCGGGGGCGGCCATTTTGTCTTCTGTCGACTGAAAATGACATCACAACTGCTCACAACGACCAATCACTGCTCAGATTTTTTTCTTCAAATTCTTACATGACAACGCGGCTTTGGAAAACGTGACTTAAAGCGGATGTCAACCCAAACATATTTTTTTAAGAATGCGTTCCCAGCAGGCCCCGCGACCAATCACTGCTCAGATTGGTCGTTGTGAGCAGTTGCGATGTCATTTTCAGTCGACAGAAGACAAAATGGCCGCCCCCAGAGAGGGCCAGAAACGAGTGCATTTCGCTGCTTAACTTATATTCCACAGACACAATATCAATCGGAATGCTGTGTTTCAACTAGTGGGCCTGCTGGGAACGCATTCTTAAAAAAAATATGTTTGGGTTGACATCCGCTTTAAGTCACGTTTTCCAAAGCCGCGTTGTCATGTAAGAATTTGAAGCACCTTCGATATCTCCCCATGAATGTTGTGCTGTTTTTCACCTGTCTTTATTGGTGTTGGATGAAGGCATGACGTTGTGAGGCCTCTCATCCACAGTGGTATCTTCCATAGCGGCATCTTGGGAGATCTTGCAAGTGTGGGAGCGTGACCCAGTTAACGAGGCCGACCTTACTGCCTCATTGCGTGCTAACTGGGCCTCCTGGAAAAATGCACACGCAGAAGCAGCCGCGGGTGAATATAACGGCGGCGGCGCACATGCGACAGGCTTGCGAGGACGCCGATTTACCTCCTGCAGGAACTGTATCTTGGTCTCGAGCACTTGCTGCATTTGCTCGATCTCCTGCTGCCTCTCTTGACAACGTCTCTGCACCTCTTCCTCATTGTGGTTGGTCAAGCTCTCGGCTGTTGTTCTGTCAAAGATTAAGAAAAGACCTATGTCAACGTGTGCATGACGGAGGTTTGACCCTGGCTTTAAAAAAAAAAAAAAAAAAAAAAAAAAAAAAAAAAGGCCATGATATCTTCAGCTACAATTTTAAAGAGCGATCCAACACCGCTCCACTTATAGCTGAGCTAATATGAATCAAGTTGCCCCACCCGTCATGTAAGGCTTTTATTGTATTGCATTGAGTCATGCCAAGATATATCCAAGCACATGTGTTGTTCACGAATTTGTATTTTTATACAGCAGTATATATACTCCCCCGGACGCGTCATTAGGCACGCAAGCAGAATCTATGCACAGCACATGGATTTATTCGAAGGGACTCTCAGTTCATCACATATACTGAACAACATAATGATATTAAAAGGAATACATCTCTGTAGGGATGTCACGATATCCAAATGTCACCAATCGATAATATCGCGATATGAACCTCACGAAACGATAAGTATCACAATATTGTGGGGCGGTTGGCGATCTATAAAAAGCACAAGATACTGTATAAAAACGTTCACGATATTGTAAAAAAAAAAATGACAGCGACGATATATCGTGGCAATTTAAGCACCTTTATCAGTTGAAGCTCAACAAAATGTTATATATAGAGTACATGTGACAATAATCTTTCCATTCTATTGAACCGCATTACAAATGAAAGGTAAGTCAAAAAAACAACACATTTTAGAAAATAGGATGATGCCGTGACATTTTTTTATTTTTTATTTGCAGATATCAGATCACATACCGGTATCTCTAATTTTCCCCCCCGAACACAACAGCGTGAGCATCTGTCTACCTCACGTTGTCGGTCAACGCAAGGCTCCCAGAATTCCCGCTCCCAGAATGGCACACGCCACACTGTCGCCACTGAGTCCCATTCTGGAACTTTGTCTGCATTCATACTTGGCCCGCGGCAGCACATGCGGCGGCTCAGATAACTTGGATATTTTGAACCCGTATGAGTAATGCCTGCATTTCTAAATCCACGACACATAAGTGGAATGAAGACGTGTCCTCATCCATTGAGCAAATATGACAAATATGGAGAGCAGAACCATGTCTGCAAAATCAAATTTTTAAACACGAAAAGAACAACTTTCATCTAAGAAACGGACATTTTTTTTATGAGACAGCTGTTCAAATCCAAGAGAACTTGTCATTTTTGCCATCTTGGCGTAGCAACCATCAATATAAATTTGGGTGTCATTTAAATATACTGGCAGAGTCTTCCCATAGGCATGACCTCACCTCGCATTTCCAGACAACTGTGACAACATGGTAAGACATATGAGGTGACAACAGTATCTTAAATTGTGAGCAGTTTGGACGTTAAAAGAACACCAGCACATGTTGGCTTAGGATGAACTATTTGACTATAAATGTCTAGCACCTATAAATACATTTAAGATCCATCTGTGGTGCCGCCGGAATCTGCCAAATGAATGCATTGTTTCTGGATTTCCTTCAATGTACATCATCTTCGCTGAATAAAATTAAACCTGACTTTCTGTTTCTGACACATGCAGTACTCTTCTTTAGTGGCCTTGCGCGGTGCGTGCGAGTGTCAACTTACAGAGCTTTGTCCAGAAGCTGCTGTTTTTCTTGGAGCTCCTGCTTCAAGCTTTCTACTTCCACCTTCAGCTCGATGTTCTGCAAGATATAAAAGCACAAACCTGTCAATTCTATTCATTAAGAAGGACGTCGACCCCAGAATTTTCTTTACAAGAATATGTTCTATGTGTCTCCACTAGTTAAAACACAGCATTCTGATCAATATTACATTTGGGGAATATGAGTTAAGCTGTAAAATATTTGTCCATGTCAGGGGAGAGGCCACTTGCTGTCGACTGAAAACGAAAATCACGGTTGCTCAGGGCTAACGACCAATCAAGGTCACCTGTTTTCTTAAGATGAGCCATGATTCGTCGGCACCTGAGCCCTGAGCAACTGTGATGTCATTTTCAGTCGACAGCAAGTGGCAAGATGGCTGCCCCCAGAGATGGCTGAAGACCTGTGGACTTTGCTGCTTAACTCTTATTCCACAAACAGAATATTAATCAGACTGCCGTGTTTTGACTAGTGGAGGCTCAATATTTTGGTAAAGATTTTTTGGGGGGTTGACTTCCCCTTTCAGCTTTCATTGGAAAACTGGTGATTTTCACGGAGTTATTAGATCGCTCATCAACAACCACTGAAGTTTGCTCTTGTAGCCCATACAAAAGTGAAATAATCGACAGAATGTTTTTTTTCTGTGAAAGGACCTCACAGCTATTCTTCCCTCCCACCTGTGGGGGATTCTGACCACAATTTCAAACACCTTGAGACTACCAACACAGCAGCAACCAACATCAGGACCGACAGTTTTGATCTAACACACAGCGGACACCCTGTAGAAGTGATCTGATGTCACTGACTGGTATCATGTTTCAAACAAAGTGTATTTTTACGAGAAAAGACCATTTTTTTCATTCATGTATTATTTTTAGGTTACATGAACAATCAGGAATACCCTCTAACCAACAGTTCTCTGGCTAAAGCTGCCATGAGATCACTTCCTAATCTCCCCATCTGCAGAGTGAATCAGAGCTTGTAGGTATTGTGTATCATCAGATCAGAACCGGACTATCCAGTCAAGGTCGATATATTTAGTGCAGTAGAATCCACAGCAGCTCAGAAACTTAGCACCTGTTGGCCAACGGTTTACAGTTTGTTTACCTGCCGCGTTCCATTGGACCAAGGATGTCCAAAGCCCGCCCCATGGGCCAGATCCAGCCCGCAGCTCAACTTTTACCAGACCGTAAGAAATTACATTTAATATGGGCACGTAAAGCTAGCTATGTTGGACACTGGGCGGCGCTGGTCTGACAAGGCAAGAAAGGGATGGGCCTTCTGTCACTGGTGTGGGATATAACAAGCATGTATGAGAATGTTCAGATGTGTTCGGAGAAGTCGGGTATGCAAGAATGTATATGTAAATAGAGAGCAGCAGAAAGTCTAGCAGAGGACTGGTAGCCTCAACAAACTTTTGCTGTGCCCACAAAAAAAATGCCACACCACCAGCAAAGTCATCTATCTTACGGTCTATAAAGCGCTTTGTTCAAGCTGCAGCTGTTGTGAAAGTGCGATATAAAAAAGAAAAAAGTTGCGTGGAGAAATCTTTCTTTGAGAGTGACTTCATAATAAAGTGTCTTAGTGTCTCCATTTTTTATTTATTTTTTTGCTTTGACTGTCCTCTGACTGCCAGCAATTCTTCAAAAAAAGAGGCGTCAAGCTGTTGTTTCAGGGTTGCAGCAGTCCAGTAGTTAGGAAGCAGACTAACTTTTCTCCAAACAACTTTGCTATTCTTAATTTTTTTTTTGTCCACAACAGGACTCAAGCCATGACGCTCCACTTCTAAAGCGAAACTCCTTAAAATATGAACAAATGATTCATCCAGAAGGAAATGTATTCACTATTTCCCAATCTTTCTCAATCGCCTATCATCAACTCTAACATAATCTGTCATATTCTTATTCCGATTATGTAATGAGTCACCTCAGAATTGATGATAAATAAACCCGCTGCTGAGAGGAATGTGTATTCGCGTGTGTCAACAACATGGCCCAAGTCTTAAAAAGTGCTCTATATATAGACAACCGTCAGAGTACACCTGCTATTTTGGCCCCTGTTGGCCATTCAGCCCTCAGCAACAAACTCCTTGAATAAAGCAGGGACATAGAGACTACACTTACAAATTGAAACAAACCTGTCTTATTCTCACAGATTACATTCTTACGGTCAGAGAGATGGATTTTGGAAGACGTCGCTCACAACTGTTTACTCACAGCTGGTCAACTCGACAAGACAAACGCGCTGCTCCGCGTCTCCTGTCATATGGACGTCGGCTCGTGCAACTGCATGTGCGTTCACGCGGGCTAAAAATAGCATATCAAAGCTTCCAGAGGGATCGCTATGTACCCACCTAGGCTGTGCTGGGTTTCACTGACATGTTTAGACAGCGGCCAACGAGCCCTGGCTCATGACGCCCTGCCAACAGCAACAAGCCGGAGCAGCTCTCACGTATGGGGCAAATACTTTGTAGTTAATCACAAAGCGATTCAAACGATAAGATAAAAGATTAAAATCTCACTGGATGAATATACAGTGCTGACTTTCAATCGGAACACTTCTGGTATGCACTCATAACTACTCACTCAAGTCTGGATCTAAAAGATACTTGTGCATTTTCCAAAATAATGAGAAATAATAAAGCAGACACGGGAAAGTACGCGGAACCTAGCTGACAAAAAAAGACAACATCAAGCAACAACATTAAGTACACTGCACATTTTTTTTTCTTTGCTGAGCAACTTCTTTTTGCCTGATCACATTGTTTTGGCTTATGTTCATTGAAGCAGCAGCAGCAGCAACAACAACAACAGCAACAACAACAACAAAAATCACAATTTATTTGATCAAAACTGTGAAATGACTCTTATAACAAATAAATCCATTAAATGCTTTTTAATAGAATCTTAGTAGATCAAGGAAATTTGGTCAAAAGCTTATCATCCACACAGTGTATATACTGTATTGATCCAGGAAATAATAATAAATCACTGATCCCGAAGGAAACTCATTCGATTATTGAAGAGATACTGAGGGCCCGCAGAAAAAAAGGGACAGCATTAGGCACACCTACATACTGTAATGATAATGCAGAAAAAGCATCAACCCCCCCCCCCAAAAAAATTCTACTTACATTTGTGTTCCTTATTAAGCAACTGATATTTTCAAAATAAATAAACTAATACACCCACTAATTCTTTGTTACATTAATAAAGGAAGTATGCCTGTCATCCCTAATGGCTTGGTCATTAGAATCTTTATTGATCTAGGAGGATATTCATTCACTAATCCCAAAAGGAAATTCATTCATTAAAGTGGTACCGATGGTCTTGTGATACTTGAAACATTGCGGGAAAAAAAAATGACATCACTCTACAACATTAGGTGCACCGACACAATTGAAGGAGAAAAAAAACGCTTGAACTAGGATGACATTTATGAGGACAGACCTCTACAAAGGCGAAATAATCTTTTATACCTGAATTTTCTTTCATAGATTATTGAATTAAGACTACTTCAGGATTTTAGGGAAATTGAAATAAAATACAATTTTACAGAAATTGGGATTGTGGGGCTAGCTCCCGCCCCCCCCCCCCCCCCTTTAGCTCCGCGAGTGGACCATACCTCGCAAAAATGTAATCATGACCTATTAATTGGCTCAACAGATGTTGTGGCCCGCGAGTGTACAGTAAATCCTGTTCTTAAGTGTAACAGCAGTCCATTTTAAAGCAATTTCTCTGCTTTTGTCAATGTTATTTCAAGCCGTTTGCGCTAAACCGCACACTGCAAGGAAGCAAAGGTCCCTGAGCAAAATGGTAACACCTTAAACATCCTTCACAATGAAGACGTTTCTATAAACAACACTGACAGTTAATGAACATGGCAGCTGAGCCAACAAATTGGACATTGCTCAGAGAAGACCAACTGCATCCACTTTTTTTTTTTTTTTTTTCCCCAATAATCTAAGCGGCAAGAGAAAAATTCATCTCCATTGTCAACTCACCGTTCGATAGACATCTTCGCTGCTCTCCTCGTACTTCTGCTGAATTCTCTCCTCCAGGAAGTAGATGCGCAGCTTGAGGCTGAAGTTCTCCTTCTTCAGGTCGTTCAGGTGCTGCGACAAAGTGCGGTAGCCGTTAGACATGACCGTCAAAGAGCGCCGACGCTGCTCGACAGGTCAGAAATAAAAAGTCCTCCTCAGCTCCTCCATGTCAAAAGGAGGCGCGTCTCTCTTCCAGCCTGGAAGTCGTGACAAATGCCGCCTCGTTGGGCCTCTGACACCCCATTGACAAAAATCACGCACTTCTAAACGAATAACTAACAGACACGGAGTCTATGGGAGTATTTGAGGGTGCAGAGGGGGCGTCTCTGCGGCCCGAGTGGTCACAGATGCACCCATGTCAGCTCCATGGTGAGATCTGGGAGCGAGTGGATGGCACTCGGGCTTATTTTACAGGAGCACACATCCCTGGAATCTCAGACTGTCAAGGGAATTGGGTGGAAGTGGAGGGGAGGAAAGGGGAGGGGTGAACACACCAAGGGGGGGGGTAAGGTTTACAGGCACTTGTGAGATGATGGGAAGTCTCACCCTTCTGCAAAAAACAGCAGCTGACACACATGCACGCAAGGACAAATGTCCTTTTTTGACCTTTCGTTTGGGCTTTTCTGTACATATTTGAGTTTAGGTTTTTTTTTTTTGTTTGTTTTTTTTAAGGGGAAGTCAACCGTCCAAAATTCTTTACAATAATATGTTCTAAGCGCCTTCACTAGTCTAAACGTGGCATTCTGATTAATATTGTGTTTGTGGAATATGAGTTATGCAGCAAAATCCACACATATCAGGGGGTGGCCATTTTGTCACTTTTGTTGACTGAAAATGGCCGCCGCCTGATATGGACAAAAACGGGTGGATTTTACTCAGGGGCGGAGCCATGGGTGGGCCTGGGTGTGCACAGGCCCACCCAGATTGACAGACTGCCCACCCAGTGAGATTCATGAAAAACCATATACTTTAAAATTTTTGTAAATTATTATTAAATTATTTTTGAATTTGCGTTTTGTTGTCTTTTTCATTCTATTGAATATTAAGAATGGCACAATTTTGGTTGTCTAAGCGAGATCTGAACTTCATATTATTTGTTTGTCATTTTACTTGAATATACAATATGTTGGGACAGGAGGATTGTGCTCAGTGAGAGAAATATTCAGGCCCACCCTGATTTTTTCCAGGCCCACCCATTAGCCACCTTCTGGCTACGCCCCTGATTTTACTGCTGAACTCATAATCCACAAACACAATGTTAGTGTAAATGCCATGTTTCGACGAGTGGGCCTGCACAGAACACATTCTTGTAAAGAACATTTTGGGGTTTATAATTATATAACTTTAAATATTTCAGTCCAGTGTTACCCTGCTGTACCACGGCTCATCGTTTATTGAAGGAGCATCACAGAAAACTCACATGTGGAATGGAACTAGAGACGGGCAGCTTTCCTCATTCTCTCACACTGCTAAAGAGATATTAGTGAGCCATTAACAAAACTATTTTTCAGTGTAAATTCTAGTTGAATGTTATTTTGTACATAAGCTTCTGTTTTGACTAACAGTGATCCGGTGCAATGGGTTATTTACACATGCGGGCCCGGGGATACGTCACTACTTCCTGTTCCGGATGCGATCATTGAGGCTGTCCATTAAAGTGTCCTATTACACGCCGTTGTTCAATAATTCAGAGCAAAATGGGCCAGACACCAAATTTAGGGTCTGCATGGATTTAGGATGACATCATGTGGCGCATTAACACGTGAGACATTCACCTCCGTGCCCACACACATCCTGTTCAATGTTCAAATATCAAAACAGACACACGGTGAGAATAAATTTGTGAAGACAAGTGTCCCCAGAGAGTGTCCACAGCGAATTTTGGTTGGGTGCTTAAAAAAAAGGATGTACATAAACACAGTCCAAAATCTGACAGCATGTCTTCCCTGAAGAGTTGCAGTTGTTAAATCTGAAAAATGCGGGAAAACCTGATTGTTTTTTTTTTAATTCCAATTTGTGTAATGGCCAGGTCCCAATACTTTTAATTCTTTTGTTGATGCACACTTCCATTGGGTTGTAAATTCTTGATGTCAAAATTTGGATTCGCCTCTTGGTCCATCCGACATTTGTTGAATACAAAACATCAATCATTGTATATTACATTACAAATGTAAGATTTGCCATTGGAATTAATTAGCAATCTAATTGTCAGCTATCACACACGAGGTTACATTTTGCCCGTTGTGACATTCTGCTAGCAAACAATAAGAGGAATATTTCTCCGTATATTCCCCGAACTCAGAGTAAAAATCCTGCAGAGTTGAGATGGGAAAATCTGGGCCATGTTGCAGCCCGGAGGGAGAAACCAGGAGCTTCCATTCGGGGTGTTTTCCATGTGATGCCCTTCCGCTAAAGGTGATCTCATTTCCATCCGCAATGAAGACCGTTACTGTATACATTTTGGTTAATATCATAGTTATAGACGTTACAAAAGCCACTTTTCTGGCCTTCACCCTCCATCAGGCAGTACACCATACAGGCCTGCATGTTGACAATGTCATAAATCAATAGAATATGATTTATATGACCTTTTCAGTAAATCTTAACATTTCTATTCCATTCACATTGGTGCACGGAACACTTTATAACTTTGCCCAAATGTGCTGTAAATCTTCAAGTTCATCCATGAGGTCATTGGGTCGGGACAAAAAAAATGACTGCCAAGCAACAACCTCTGGTGCTCATTTGAGCAACACACCAAAATTGTTATGTAAAGCCCTGACGATAACTGTGGCACTAGGATTAAGTTCTTTTGCTGGCCTTCACAAATATGACAATGGAAACACACAACTACAATTCAACTATACCAAAATAGTAAAATTGTATATTGTACCCCTGGAGATGTAATCTTGTAATCACACATTTGACCACAAGATAGCAATATAGAGAACACTGTCCCCAGATGACTACAAATGACTACTGCCAACGGACTTGGCACCAGAAAACCAGTAAAAATGATACAAAACTATTCTGCCATTTTCACAAGACTGCTACAAACTTTAAAACCAGGTTCAAAATCACAGCACATCAAAACGTTATTCACATGTCTGGTTTTACAATAATGCAATACTTTGGAATGTATACAAAATATATATACCTGCTCAAACTGCTTTAGAGTGTGAGGCTGAAGAGGAGGAGTGCTGTCTGCTTCGTCTCGACACGCATCTGAAATAGTTTGGAGTTACAAACCAGTAAAAATTCACGCTTTTACTATATGTGCTGCATATAAGAATTGCAGGTCAGGCCTACCTGTCGCGGTGCCTGTGACTTTGGATGATGCTTCCTCCTCCACAGCACTGTGGAGAGAAACAAATTCCACGCTCAGCGAGTAACACACTGACACAAATAAAGTATCAGTCTAAATTTTGGAAACATCCTCTAATGCAGTGGGTTTTTTTTTTTCATTATTTAGAACTTTTCTGAATTGTAGATTAATATTTAAAGGGAGGCTTCATTAATTTTACATATCTTGATTGGTAGTAATGAACTACTTTAGCTTGAAAAAAATGCACAAGAGCTGAAAAATACACAGCCATATAGATAAATTTCACTTTTATGACAACATTTTGAACACACGGGCACATCCGTGTTGGAGAAACGTAACGTGCCAAATTTACTTTAGACAATAGACACACATTGGACACATTTTATAGTGTTAGCTGTAAACAATATGGCTTCATTTTTTCCGGGATTAACGCTATAGAGGCATTCCGTTTGGCGTAGCTGTATGTGCAGTCTAGTCCAAATTGACAACACGTGAAGGTTATCCACTACGAATGACGTTTTAATGAACATGGCGGCCAGCTATATTATTTTTAAAACATGTTTTAAAGTTATTAAATGAGCATGAAAAATAATGAAGTTATGTTAATATAATATTAATGAAGTATATTAATTATAGACAAAATATCAAGTTGCTGCAATTGGCCTAAATATGGGAGGTATCCCTTTAAGCCATCGACATTATGGAATATTAATGGTGAATCAAAATATAGATTCTTCAAAGTAGGCTCCTTTTGTCCAGATAACAGCTTTGCACATCTTGGGTTTTTTTTTTCAGCCATACTTTATGATGTGGATGATGCTTTGTGACCTGCAATGACTTTAAGTTCACAGATGTACATTATTAAGACTTAATAGCTTAAATTTTTTGGCCTCTTAATGTTTGGGACCATTTCCAAACTTTTGACTGATTCTCTGTCTGTCTCTCTCCATAGTAAGACCACTCAAGATGATTCATAGTTGTCTTAACTGGTGTATCATAGTTTCGCAGCTATTATATTTACAAAATATTTTACCATGAATAGGAAGTTTGATTGCAATTCATCATCATTTTACTTTGTAATAGTTGGAAGTCTGCAAAGTGTACCTATTCATCAATTGTGAAATTAAATTAAGTAAATCTTGCTGCTCCTCTTGAAACCCTTCTTTTCACCGTATGACATTTGCACCTCTGTGAAGAATTGTGGTAGTGGGGACTGTCATTCATTAGGTCATGAAGGACACGCAGCAGGGAACATTTGGAGGGACGAGAGGCAATGCAGCCTGCAAATCAATACAATAGTACACTGTGCTAACTAGCATGGTAGCATTGCGCTAAAAATACACTTACATTAAAGTCCGCTCTACACTGGCATACTACACATGCAGGCCGAAAGCTCCCAAATGCTCTTGCCATACATGGCACATTCCTAAAAACAGCTGAAAACGACAAGACAGTTGCAGCATGCCAGAGCTTAAAAGTTGACCACATGAGCAGACTAGTTGTTCACATCCCGCATTGTTGTGCTTGAGCCAGACAATCACATAATGAAACGACACTATTGTTTTTTTTTTTTAATGTGTCACACTGCAGTATGTTAAGAATGCACATGTTAGAACACCAACGGTTCCTATTGTGTTGGCATCATGGAGCTTTTATTGTATAGCTCATGACACTTGTGTTGTTTTTTTACCGTTACTTTTTTTGCTGCTGCGTTTCACGTTAGTCGAAATGGGTCATCAATAACACATCTAATTTTAGTATTGACATGACAGACAAAAATGACGAATATGCAGATGGTTGCTGGGCCTGCGCTTTAAAGGACAATTAGCTCTACGGCGAATAGCTTGCAATTTGGCAGTGACCATGTTGCTAACACCTAAAGCCATCATAAAATGAGCTTCAATAAATCTTGGCCAATTGGCGTGTTGCGATCAAACACCACCGTTTCCCCTTTGCGCTGCATTATCTTTAAAACAGCAAGAAAGATGAAAATAAAAGCACCTCACCTCTCACACTCGCCCCACATCGGCGATGAACTCCGATCCATAAAGGTTCAGTAATTCCTTTGCAATCAATGAGCGTCCATGTCGCCTTTAAAGCACACGTCTTCTTGAGCCATGGCTATCTTTTCATAGGTATGAGGAGCAGAGTGTCCTGTGTCGGCTGGAGGAGGAGGAGGAGGATCGGGCAAGCCCTGACAGGCTGCGGAGCGCTGTTCCATGCGTTGCTCAACGTGAGGTGGAGTTAAACGTTTGACTCCGCCCCCCAAGCTCAAATGGCGCGCTTACTCAAATGGCAATTTGGTATATGGTCGAAAATCCGTTTCTAACGTGAGGTAAATTGCCGACGGCTATATACATAAATTTGATTTGACTTGATTTTATTGGTGAAACCAACACGTTAATCATTGAACCCAAGGTATCATACAGGTCATACAGGTAACGGACATAAACTATTCATACAGGCTGTATGAATAGTTTATGTCCGTTGCCTGTATGATACCTTGGGCCATTTTTATTATGTTATTTAGAATTGTCCATATATATTTATCATTGTCTTTCATATCATCTCATATTTTCTGATAATAATCTTCCGGATGTCAACCCAAAGATGTATTTTTTCAAGAATATGTTCTATGCAAGCCCACCAGTTGTAAAAATAGTTTGTACAAAAAGAGTTAATCCACCTCTTTTTAGCCATCTCCGGGGGCGGCCATTTTGTCACCTCTGTCGACTGAAAATGACATCACAACTGCTCGAGGCTCAGGTACTGACCAATAACGGCTGACCAGTTTTATGAAGCTGAGCCGTGATTGGTCGTTATCTGAGCCCTGAGTAATTGCGATTTGTCATTTTCAGTTGACAGAAGTGACAAAATGGCCGCCCCCTTTGCTCCTTAACTTATATTCCACAAACTACAATATTAATCAGAATGTCGTGTTTCAATGAGTGGGCCTGCTGGAAACACATCCTTGAAAAAAATATGTTTGCATTGAATTTCTCTTTAATGTTTCTTATAATAGCTGTTAGTTTATTTTTGTATCTTTTATATTTATTTTTTGCCTTTGCTTGTCTGTCTCATGAGTTCTCTATAAAACGTGTTTTTATTTTTGCATGCATTTTTCAATCCCTTTGGGATCCAAGGATGATCCTGTCATGTCATCTTCCAAACCGCTTATCCTATATAGGGTCGCGGGGAGTTGCTGGAGCCTATCCCAGCCGTCAATGGGCGAAGGCAGACTACACCCCGAACTGGTCGCCAGCCAGTCGCAGGGCACACATAGACACTGTCACTGAGCGGGAATCGATCCCACGCTGCCCGCACACAACTCAGGCGTGTGTACCACTACACTATCAGCGGACTAGGATGATCCTATTTTTGCTTATTATGAAACAATTATAGGGCAGTTTTTATTGTATAGCGTTTTAAATATTCAGATGCTCCATTTACGTTATCATTGTTGTGTACTGCATCCCAGTTCTGTGTCATTAGATCACCTTTAAATGCTTCCGCTGAATCTTTTGTTCTCACTCCTCTATATCTCACTCCAGGCTTTTTCTCAGGGTGTTTGGACTTGTTGTCATGAATTGCGAATGAATACTGGCAGATGATCGCTGATGTCACTGAAGTGATGAATAGTCCACTTCTGCTGTTATTGGACATATCATTTAAAAAGTTGTTGTCTATTAGAGTGGCACCATGGGATATTATTCTGCTGGTAAATGCTTGTAAATGATGAATTGAATCACAGAATATGAGTTACAGTCAGGAGAGCGAAAAAAGTGAAACATGAGTCGAGCACAGAATAATTTGTGGGGACATTTATTCTAAATGTACTCCTGCACAACCAGCTTCAATACAAGACTTGTATTAAACAAATAATCATGTTGGTTTTGACTGGCACTGAGATGGGGTTTTTTTTAAATTGAATTTCTTATTGTGTTTTTGAGTTGTGATTGCTATAATTTGAAGAGTCTCACCATGCAATAATAACCTAGCAGTTTTTTTCCCGCCCAGATGCACTGACTATTAAAAACCACTAGATGTCCTTCTATGACCAAAGCATCATCAGTAGCCGCCATTACTTGGTCATGAAAATCATAGAGCTGCTCTCTGAGTGCACACTTCTTTTAAGTTCTCTTCCCAAAGACCACGCGGGGCCCTGTCTTGGTCCCCCGAGGCTCCTTGGAGATGATCCAGATAGCCGGCGACTTCATCAAATCCTTCTCGGCCATCCTGTCCTCCTCAGCCCGAGCCATCTCCTGCAGCTCTGGCGTGGTTTCCGGACACCAGTCGGCCACAAATTTGTCTTTGGCTTCACAATAGTTGACCACCACCTCCTCGGGCTGCTGTCCCAGGAGCCAGTCTGCAAAACAGAACATTGTTTGAGTTATGTCGCCCCATCACAAATAGACGGTGAAATCCATAGCCACACACCTGCAAAGTCGTGTATGAGGTCCTTGATGAGGTGACCGATGATGGCGTAGAGAACCCCTAGCACGATGAATATAGCCATGAGTAAATAGAGCACATAGGTCGGCAGGTGGATGGCGTCCCGGGAGGGGGGGATGTAGCTCTCAAACAACACCGTCCCGTCTTCCTCTTTGTAACGGACCTTCAAGCTGTCCACGGGCGCCTCCATGGCTCTTGAACGCCTCACAAGGCTTCAGTGGGGAAATCCATCGTGGTGCGGAAAGAGTTTGGAAGAAAAACTCCTTACAGGCCAAATGCGCTGAGAGGGGAGAGGAAATGTCAGGTTTCTCCGCCGCTCGAGCAAATCAGCGTCTGCATGTCGAGCCGAGCTCATAGAAGGAGATTATAGCAGCTTGAGGCACTCAAGGTTAGATGGTCATTTTCATGATGGCGGCGTTACAGTGCATTCGTGCAGGCAGAGCGACGATACCCGAGTCACGCTTTTTGTTTTTCGTCGGTATCCACAAAAGTCACGCAGCCGCGCAAACGCGATAATTCAGATTTCATTTTCGGAGTCATGATAGAATGCATAAGCATACTTTAATTTCTTGTTTTTCTCTAGCAGCACCGATGTGCGGATTGAGATTGAAATGTCTCCATGCTTTATAATCGATTCTCAATTCAAAATATCGATGTGTCATCAGGACCACAGTGGAAAGATACTTTATAAATGATAGCACATGATAGGAAACCCGTGCGACATTTTCAGGGACGGATGGAGAAAATGTACCGCTTCGAGCGACGCAAAAGCACAATTGCAATTATAGATTTAGAATACTAGATGGACCTGTATTGAGAATTTGTAGAAATAATTTTAACTAAGAATTACATTTTATTCTGAGAACAGCTCAGAATAGAAATATAAATAAATAAAAAATGGAATATAATCAATATATCTATCATTTATCCATCCATCACTTTAGTGTAATAGTGTTGAACAATGCTGATGTTGAGTAATCCTGAGGTCTTTACAAATAAGCTGACTGTAGCTGACCCGTGCAGGTGATACACATAAGCAGGACGGCTAATTGGATTAATGAGAGCAGATGAGACAGACTTGTATTGTTCAGTTGTTTACTGGAAAAAAAAAAAGCTTATTTGACAGGAGAACATGCATGTGACGATGACAGGAACTTGAATTGCATATAATGTGTGTGTGTTTTTTTTTTTTTTTTTTACATCCAACATCAATTTCAGTATGTCACATTTTCATTTTTTTTTCTCATGCGTTTTGTCATTGATTGTGATCAGTGTGCAATGTCGAATGATTAAGAAGAGGGACAGATTACATGATGAAGGTGTAAATCACAAGAGGTTTGCTCTTATCATCTGCAAACGACGTTGGCTAAATACAGTGAAAGGAGACAACAAAAACATTTACTTTAAGCATCACTACAGTGACTGCGATGATTGAAAAAAAAAAAAAAATGAGATGACGTCATCAAAAG
Source organism: Filicampus tigris (assembly GCF_054856515.1). Lineage (NCBI taxonomy): Eukaryota > Metazoa > Chordata > Actinopteri > Syngnathiformes > Syngnathidae > Filicampus > Filicampus tigris. The sequence continues at coordinate 19,240,382 of NC_141226.1, read as the reverse complement.
GAATTAAAGGGAGGTGACCTAAGGGCTCGAGGGGCATTTGCTCGTCATGCCACGGGAGGATGTTCTTTGCTCTCCCAATGAAGGGATGCCACTTTTCCACGGAGGAGGAGGGCTGGATGCAAGGTGGCAACCTGGCAACATCCCTTCTTTGGCTCGCTCCATCTGGTGACCACACGCGCGCAGTTGCTTTTCTCTGTCAACTGTTGCCGCTCTGTCTTGCTCGCAGTGATCCTCCACCGGTTTGGGGCCAAGAATCCAGTCTGAGAGGAAGAACAGGGGATACAATGATACGTTGGATTCTAGCGTGTGTTGCATCTGAAGCGTTGCTCGGCCACTAATTGACATGTATAAATAATCCTCACGTGACACGCAATACAAGGTGTTTTTTTTTTTATATACTTCTGTTTTGTGACTGCAAAAATAACCCACGCCAAAAATATATTTCCAAGTCAAGCACACTGCCTCTCTATCAACCTGATCAATCAATTTCAGAAATTGACAGGAAACAGCTGGGATGAAATAGAATGTAAAGAAAGTGTTTAATAATGTCATGAGAAAAAAAACAACACAGTATTTTATCATTTTATATGTAACCATTTTTTCTCATGGAACCGCAAAGAGCAGTGTTATTATTAAACATATTATGATTGGGATTAATCATATCCATCCATCCTTCCATCATCCATCTATCCGCTCTCCAACTGATCAATTCCTCCATCCATCAACCCAATATCAATTCATCCATCCATCCATTTGTCCGTCCATCCATCAGTCCATCCTTCAATCCATCCATTTGTCCGTCCATTCATCCATCCGTTCATCCTTCCGTCCATCCATCCATCTGTCCATCCATCCATTTGTCCGTCCATCCATTTGTTCGTCCATCCATCTGTTCATCCTTCCATCCATCCATCCATCCATCTATCCTTCCATCCAGAAATCCATCCATCCGTTTGTGCGTCCGTCCCTCCTTCCATCCGTCCGTCTGCCCATCCATCCATTCTCTAGACCACTTGATTGCCACTTTGCAGTTTCTATTGGCTCCGCTGAGGTCATCAATAATGCCAAACACTTGTTTGGGTTCACTTTCATGATGAGGGAAGGTTGTTGTTTGGAAGGTTGACCTCTGCAAACCGTCACAAGAAAAACATGCGGGATAAAATCAACCCACATGGTGAGAACTGGATCAAAACACCAATGCAGCCTTGGGACAGTTCTGGGACAGTTTTGCGTTCTGAGACAAAGCACCAGAGAGGTGACACGAAGTGATGGACAGGTTTTTCCTGTCTCAGGTTACCTGCAAGGTCATGCATGAGATCTTTTATCAGGTGTCCCACTATGGCGTACGTGGCCACCAGAACCAAGACCACCCCGACGAAGACGAAGACTACAGGGCGTGGCAGCGTTACGGCATCTCTTGCTGGGGGGATGTAGTCCAAGAAATAGGCCTCCTCTTGCTCACCATCCTCTTCTTCGTTCTTTGCCGCGGACATCTGAAGAAGCCGCCGGTGTTCCAACACCAGCTGTGGGAAGTTCCACAGCAAAGCTCCCCGTGAGGCGTTCAGGGACGCCGTCATGGCTTGGGCTGTTTTCAACAAATGGATGATCTCTTGAAAGCAAAAGTCCAGTCAGACTTTGTGCATGGTGATGATTTCTTAATGAGTGAAAGGATGGGCGGATGGGAATGTGAGGGCGGCTCATTTTGAAGGAATGATAGTCTGAAAAGAGCCAAAATGTAGTTCACCACACCTGAGGTGACACCATAAGTGTGCCAATTCGTCTCATCTTGAGTCTAGACTGAAATCCCTACATCCATGTTCCACTTCCAGAGACTTTCACTGAGGGCCCAATATGCTTGAGAGCGGGGAACGTGAGCCACGGGAGCGGTAAATATAGGACAGAGTTAATGGGATTGACAGTGTCACCAAGCGATATCAGCGTTCCATCCGTAGGGATTACCGATATGAGCACAGAGAGGTGGACGGTAAATACACCAAAGAGGCTTACGACCACTCTGCATACATACAGCGGTGTGAAAATATACGTACATTAAAAGGAAAGCCTCAGTGGGTTTAAAACCGACAAATCACACGATACAGTAACCCGGTGTTGTAAAAGTCATATTCTCGAAGTGCCCTGTGATTTTTCAAAGGGCAAAATGACCAGATCAAGATGGGAAATGATATCATCATCTAATATTTCTACAGTTTGAATTTGGATTTGAATCTGGACTCCGGTTTTCCAGTCTGGAGCTTGCATGTTGTCCCTGTGCTTGGGTTTTGCCTTGGTACTCTGACTTCAACCCATATACATGTTCGGTTCATCGGCGACATTTATTTATTTATTTTTTTTTATTTGCGATTGGCTTGCAACCAGTCAGCGCAGGGTGTACCCCGCCAATTGCCCGAAGTCATCTTGGATCGACTCCAGCTCACCCGTGACCCGAATGGAGATGAGCGATATACAAAATGGATGGATAGTTGACTTAAAATTGTATAATAAAATTGAGAGTAAAAATATACACCTATTTAAAATTTCACCCGTTTTCTCCTGAAGCAAACATGCTATCACAGTAAGACAATGTTAATTCCTTACTCCACTTAAAATGAAGGTTCCTCACCTGGGGATCAAGATGTGTTTCCTTCTCAGATCTTTTCCTCAATAAAGGGTCTTCTAAATGAGTGGGTGTCAGGTGCATCTGAAAAGGAGCACAAAGAAGAAAAAAAAAAAGTCAAAGTGAACCCCTTTAGAGATGCCTCTGTCACAATTAGCAAAAACGCACCATCATTGCTTCTCTCTATACAAGTGTAAACAAAAGCTATGACGGGGTGATCCAGAAGTCCCCCAGATTTCTTGGTCTAGGGCTCCGTCTTGTTTTCTGTCCGCGGCATGTTAATTTGGACAAAGCGACTGATGACAAACTGCCATTCCAGGATGATGACGGCAACGTTAGCGAAGAGAATGAACCAGGAGACCGGGTGCAGGCCGCAGAAGAATTCGTGGCTCATGTTGAGCGAGATGGAAAAGCGTCGTCGGTTCCAAATGTCTGTCAGGAGGGTTCGGCCGCACAGTCAAGGTGCTCCTCTTTGTAATCCTTAATTAGGATTTTGTTCGCATGTCATCAACACACACGGCTCCTTTTAACCGAGTCAGCAGATTAGCAGGTTGGGGTTGTGAACAGTCTGCCCTGAAGTGCCCAAATTGACTTAGAAACATAGAAAATAGGCTGCACACACACACACACACTCAGCTTGTTTCTTAATATGGTCAATTAAAATTTAAAAACATTTATAAAAAAAAAAAAAAATCATAAATCGATACTATTGATGCGCGTTCCCACGTCCTCTGTTATTTTTCCGCATTAGTAACCAAATGAAGGTGTTGAAAACAGCTTCGTAACAAATCGAATAACTTGTCTTGGACATTTGAATTGTCGGAAAAGTGTTGTAAAACTCCACCTCCTTCTCATTCTGTGTGAGCCGTGCTGCATTACGTCAACTCAAGATTGAAAGTCTGGAATTCTTTTTTAGAGAACAAAGAGTGAAAATCAGTTAGATTGATTTGAGTAAGACTATTTTTTGCCTGTTCTGTGCATCAGATGTAAAGGTGAAATGCATACGGATTAATTATTAAGATCAACATTTTATTTTAACATATTAAAATAGCGATTGAACATGATTTTTGAGTGGGATTTTCTGGATGTTGGCATGCAATGTTAAATTGTTGTGTTGTTATGATGTATGTCAAGAGATATTACACCAACTTGAACCATGGTGGTTTGGTAACCCCACGCAAGATGTTTCATTCTTTTTTCAGTATTAGAACGTACCTGTTTCATTGACTCCTTCCTCACTCCCTTGCACTTCTGCTCACTGGCGTGAAACTGGAATATTCTCCAGAAAAATAAAAACCGAAAAAAAAAAAAACAAGACTCCAAAGAAAAATCTCTACAAACTGACTCTAGTCCTACATGCAAACAACATTTGTGTCAGGTGAGTCATGCAGGTGGGCTCATGCGGGACCCTCAGGCGGGGCTGACCACCTTCTTGGGCTTGTCCTCCGGCTCCATCATCCACTTGAAGTAGACGTCACCCAGGAGGAAGGTCCAGTAGATGACGGTGAGAGAGGTGTTGACGGTCATGATGCCGATTATCAGAGGATGCAGCATGATGGAACACACAAAAAGTGAGCACGCTTCAGAAAAATGTTTGTGTGTGCGCTGTGAGGGGTCAAGGCTTGACTGGCTTGTCTTTCTATCCTTTGCCACCCACTCCTCCCCTCTCTACTCTCACTGGGCATTAAGTTTCTGTGGCAACACCAGAGTAATCCTCTTCAGCCGCTTTGTTGGAGAAGATAAATTGCATTAGATGACAGCCTGCTTTGGAATTGTTTATGCAGAAGATGTTGCATAATGAATTTGCATCCTTACGGGAAAGAAAATGAAATGTGGCGGACTGAACAAGATCATATTTTCTTGGGAACTTCATTGGTTACAGCTATAATCCAGAATCTAATCAAGAATGGAAATATCCTACAAAGAAATTGTTAATCTGATAGCTAACACGGCAGATGTCTCTCTAAGGAATCGAACAAACTCACTTCAATTCATTCACTTGGAGCAAAAGGGCCCAACTTAACACTACATAGCAATAGTGCTAACATACAATAGTGATGACCAGCAAATATTTGGACTCACTTTCGCATGCTATTGAATGAAAAAACGTCCAACGTTTTTAATTGTTACAATCTCTATTCTCTCCCATTAGTTCTATCGACAACAATATCTTATTGATGCAGTGCGACAAAAACTGTTAATTCTATTTAATTATGTCATCACTGTACGTTTATATAAAGCACAAAATTATGTTTTTTTCCTCTATTTAAAATACACTTTACAACATTTTTTTTAGTCACGTAAACGATTAGTTGACATGAGCAACTGTGTCCACTAGGCGACGGTGTTGGCTAACTTACAAAATCGAAACAAGGCACGTATGATAAAATGGCGGCAAGTTATTAAAAGTATAAGAACAAAACACGAAGAATAACCAACATATTCAAGCGAAAAGGGGGGCATTTTTTTCCCATGTCGTTAGGTACCATCTAACGCTCCTGAATATCCACATCATTAAATTTGAGCCTCTAACACTGCAGCTGGACTTTGAGACCTGCAGGGAAGGTGGAGACTGTAGACGTGGTCGTGTCGATTCATCATCACTGATCAAAAGGAGAGGACATCGGGGCAGTCGCATGTGTCCAGCCGTTGCTGTGCGGCGTGAGGTTAGCAGCTGGGCCATATTTTTGTCTGGACTCTCTTCTGTGTGCAAAGAGCAACAGCTGAGCGTTGGACCATGAGGCTTCCCGAGGAAATGTGCGTGTTGGGCCTCTCCCTGATGGCCCCTGCACTTTTGTACACCATCAACAATGTCCCTGCACTCCACGAGTAAGTGTGTTCGTATGCATGTAGTTTCATTTAAACCTTAAACAAACACTATCAGAAGAACTGACCTGTTTTGACAATGTCCGTTCCATGAAATTGGATTCATTTATTCCCAACAGTCGATTCTCTTCATTTTATAGCGTTTCTCTTGGCTGAAGTGCTTCCAGTACGAGTATGCGGATGTTCGATCTTTTTGTCCAATCGTATTTCAGCCTCCATGTGTTGCCATGCCAAGATAATCTTCCCAGGGCCTTTAGAACCAGTACTGCTGACCAATGGAACTCATGATAATGTCATGTAGCAATGGGACTGCTAAAACTCGTTCTCACAGGTGGCCCACAATAATGTCAGCCATTTTCCAGAAGACGAGGGGGCTGAGGATGCACCCTTGGAGAGCTCCTGTGATCAGGAGGAGAGTGGAGGATGTACAATATCACACATGTATAGAATTTCGTTTATAATGTGTCTGCGTACCTAATATTGTTGCCAATGAATGTTCATGTAAGAAGCCTCTTTATCAGTGTTGAAATAATTTATGAATTGAATAATGATGCATTAAGTTGCATTTCGAGTAGTTTGAAGAAAGAACGCAAAAGCTGAGTGTATTCTTTCCCCCGCCACCCCCATCCATCATTTCTTCCGGCAGGCCTCTGCCCATCCTGGGAGTCGGAGTGGCCGTCCTGGGATGTGTTCTGCTTCTCCTCCTCCTCTTAAACCCACCACATAAAAAGACAGTGGATCCTTTATTTTATGGTACTAGAGACCAACCATTACGTTGCCTGTTAAATGAAAGGTGAGAAGAGTTTCTTTTTTTCTTTTTTTTTTTTTAACAGTTGTGCCGTTTTGCTGTGTGTCCAGTGTTTGCAGAGTTTTCCTTTACTTGTCTGGTGGGCCTGACTAATGCACTGGAGCAGGATGGCTTCATATCGGGCTTCATGGGCTTCTACCTCAAGATGGTAATATTTGATGCACTTCCCTGAAAGAATTTTTTTTTTTTTTTGCGTCATTTAAGGTCTAAAAATCACAATTTGCTGCTGTCTCTCCAGGGAGAACCTCATCTGAGTACAGCCTATGCTGTGATGATGTCGTATTGGGAAGGCGTCGTTCATTTTATTCTCTTCCTAATCATCATCCATCGCATGTTCAGAGGGTAAACTGAGGCTTAATCGCTAGCATGAGTTGTTTTTTTTTCTCTGTAATATGTGTTTTGTTAGAAGATTTGATGTTGTTTTGGTCCTTGCAGGAAATCTTACCGCAGCCTGGCACTGCTTTGGGTGGGATCCTCCATCGCGCATCAACTGGTTCATATCCCGGGAGTGATTGTTGGTGAGTGCATTCATAACTTGGGGACATAAATGTTATGAGCTCACTTTTGGTTTTCCATTCAAATATGTCTTGAGGTGAAACTGGTCCTTGATGCAAAAACAGCTGGAGAACCGCGGTTACTGTCCTCAATGATATCAATAACGTCATTGAATAATCAAGTTTGACTCAACTTATAGTCGACTACCAAAAATCTTTAGTTGTTCAGCTCCTACATGGGTACGGAAAGTATTCAGAACCCTTGAAATTTTTCTAAATGAACTTTTAGGATTTTGGCAAAGGGCTGCAATGACATAGAAAGTGAAACATTTCAAGAGGTCTGAATACTTTCCGTACCCACTGTAGTCGGTTGTACCTTGAGGGATGGAAACAGACTCTTTTTGTACACTTACTTGTCCTCTAATAAGATTTTTCTTTCCATTTTTTTTTTTTTTTTAGGTAAACATGGATCTAACATCCGTCCAGCTTTTTGGCGAAATGTTCCCTTTTTTTTAGCACCTTTCTGGGCAGCTTCCATCCTTTTTAGCAGGCCCAGAGTGATGCCTATCGTCACAGCAGACAAGGTAAATTAAAAAAAAAAAGTGGTGGGGGGAGGGGCGTTGCTCTGAAATCTCATGCTAAAAGTATACACCTTTCAAATCGACTTTATTTGAAGGGATATTGTTACCAAATAATACTCCCACAAATCAAGAGTTCAGGAAACGTGTTGCAAGTTGCAAAAGAACGATTTTTTTCTTCTTTCATTCCTAAATGTTCTTTTCAAGTGAAACGATAACATCTCTCCGAAACTGTCTTTGTTGACCAGATCAGCGCAGAGCAAACGAAAGGTCTGTTATCCCGTCCTCTCGACCTGCTGCTTGCGGTGTTGCTACTAGGAGGTGTGGCTGTCTCTGTTTTTCGAGGCTTTGTGAGTAGAGCACTTGCAAAACATTGCAAAGAAACTCTGCAACATGTGTGAAAACTACATCTTTCCTCTTGCTGTTCCTCAGGTGGTGCTGGATTGTCCTCTAGATTTCTGCTTCAAGTACATTTATCAGTTTGAACCGTACCTTAAAGATCCTGTGGGCTTCCCCAGAGTCATGGTGAGTCAGAGGGAGAGTAAACGAATACAACTTGTTTCACCTCCACCGAGGCGATGGGCTTGTCTGAATGTGTGCAACGCCATGCGTGTCGTTGATGTGCTCTGGTCTGGTTTTGTTCATGTTACAATGAAGAAAGCAAAGGAATCGCACACAACAACTTCAGCCTTTGTACAAACCTCCAGTCACAGTTCACATAAATGGCATTGGTGAGAAATGAGAATTTTCAGCAGCAAGGGTAGAACGCTCAACTGAGCTTTTAAAGCAAAGTCATGGCCAACTTTTTTTTTTTTTTTTTTTTTTTAGCTTGGATTTGAATCAAACACTTGTATGAATTTGACGTATGTATTTTGTATTTTAGACCATTGTGGAAGACACAGTGGCCCATTTCTAACACGACAACGCGCAATTAGCTAGCTAGCTAGCTAGCTAGCTAGCTATTTCTACCCTAGAAATGCATCTTCCCTGGATGCCACAATTTATGGAAATGTTCTGTGTTGTTATTTAAATGACTACCCCCAGAAGCCTGCTAGCTCTTCTTGTAGCTGGTGGCTAGCGTCTCTCGTCGCAGTGTGGAATGCCCCACGAGGACCTGGCAGGATGTATTCCATCCACCGGAGGATTTAATTGGATATATTTTATTTTATTTTCGAACACGTAGCGATGTAGTCATTTGAAAAGATTCTGGATGACGTAGCATCCATTTTTCAGAGGTGCGTGGTTGCACTCATTCAGACAACGGCTTGATTTAGCCTCATTTTATATACTTGACAATTTTTTTTTAATCATTCCAATTTGGCAGGCTTGTTAGCAACACTCTTCTCTGCGGTGTGTCAAATTGATACTATTTACTTTCAAGATCCTACCTAATGGTTGCCATTCCCTCATTCCTTTTTTTTTTTTTTCTCCGGTATACATATTTTTAACAGAAGGTTTGATCAAAGCTCATTTTTCCTGTAGATGCTAGTCTATTTGTTCTATGCTGTGCCCCTGATGACTGTCCTGATCTATGGTCTGATAAGACCAGGCTGCAGCTGGATGCTAGATTGGACTCTATTCTTTGCTGGAGCCACCGCCCAGGTGAAGTGTACTTGTCATGTTTTTAAATGTTGCATGAGCAAATTTCCACACTTTATTTTTAGAACTAAAGCTTACTCTCTCTCTCTCTCCCTCTTTTTCTGTCTCTCTCCCTCTGCGTCCAGGCCCAGTGGTGCCACATTGGAGCATCTCTACACTCCCGCACGCCCTTTACATACCGAGTCCCAGCAGACAAATTGTGGACTGTTCTCACCTTCAATGTACTGCTTGCTGTTGTGCCCGCTCTGCTGGCTCTGCACTGCCACAACAGTCCTGCTTATTTCATGAAACCTGTTCCCAAGGGACAGAGCAATAGCAAAAAGAAGAAAAACTAGACCACACCGCAGTCAAGGGTTCTCCAGGCTCACATTTTGTCAAGACGACCGCCTCGTGGAAAAGCGTCTCGCAACACTAAATATGTTCAAACCCCAAACCTGGAAGAGAGCAGCTATCATGTTGCTGTGAGTGGCCCAGTGCAGTGCAGCACTCCCCGTATGGACTGTTGGACCCTGATAAGCAGGACCTTAATGGGGGTGAGGACTGTGATCAACTAGCACAGCTTTCAGGTGAATCACGCAAAAACTCAATTTCCTGCCTAAACTCATCTTCATCAGCAGTTGACCGAATGAAATAACACAACCATTTTAAATCAGTGATTTAAGGTACCAAAACACGTTACTGGATTCCCAGAACGGAATGAATTCAAAGTGAAAGTGTACATAATGGCATAACTTCATATTGAACAATAAAGGTGACTGTTATTACCATGTTTTTTTTTTTCTATTTGAATTTGATTAGTTTGAGGTTCAACATTGACACATTAACACTGGCTTTGAGCGAATCTGATCTTTTACCCGATGATGATGTCACAGTTGGCCCACACAACTGATAAGAGGTGAACCCTTGGATGGAAGTGCACTGTCACACTCCGCTATCTATCACGCGACGTCTTTTTGTCAGCTTGCATTGCGAGTAGTTGAAAACAAAAAGCTCAGACACAAAAACAGTTATTAGCTAGTAAGCTATTCCTCCCTATTCTCATTGATAATAACTGAAAATACTGTGGGGCCTTGAGGTCAGAGGTTCATTAATTCTGTGACCACATTTGTGACTCAAAAATATCTCAAATCGCATTGGTCAACAAATATTTTTACAAAATGATTTAAAAAAAATACGTTTTGGGAGACATAAAGCCATCTCTGATTAAAACTTACTGTTGACCAGTATCACTTTTCCCCCCCATTGAAGTTAATAGAACTGCCATATATCTGTTCCAGACTCTTAAAATAATGCAACAAAATTATTGTCATGTTTTTTAAAATACAGAATATAGCATAATCATGTTGTGCGTTATAAAAAGCAAACAGTAATGAGAAATTAAAATAATGTAATTTTAATAAAATTGTTTTTGTTCCATTGTTTGCTTTAATTCTATGGACAAAGGGTTGCTGCTTGCATCTCCCAAAATTTTTCAAAGCAGTCAGCCGAATGACGGCTCTTACGTAAAAAAAAATGCAAGTCAGGTTATTCGTAGTTCAAGTACAAAAGGAATTATAATTTAAAAAAAAATAATTATTTAAGCATGAATGGCAAAAAAAAACAAACAGTAAAATCTAAAACGAATGAATTGAGTAGAGAAACACAACAGATGATAAACGATCATAAATGCTGCATAATTTTCTCTTTATTAAGAATGAAACAACAACAGGACAAAACGTCATAAGAACACCAAAAAAGGTAGATGACAATTCAAATATCAAAGACCAAAAAAAAAAAAAAAAAAATTATAAAATCTCCACATTCTAGCCATCAAGTAAATGTAGCCATGCAATGATTGAAAAACGTTTTTAGCAATTTAGGTACGAGTGAGTGGAGTCGAATAATCTCATTCACGCAATCAATCAAGTCGTCAATGCCACTCAGCGAGTCACAGAGAGTGCTTGAGGCGCATGATCCCATTGGACAAGGTCCAGCTATTGATGAAACATCAGCCAGTAAACACCACAATATGTACAATACTCAGATTAGAGACAATCAACTGATTAATGTCATTACTGGCTGACCGTATGACATAATACTGGATTAGAAAAACAATGTTACACCAAATAAGTACAAAATAACAGAAGAGCATCTTCACTAGTAAAAGTAATAAATAAAACATGACCCAAAACGGAGCAGATATTAGAAAAAAAGCACGTCAGTAGAAGAAAAAAACAAATCTGCAATGCGTGTGCTTTTGGACAAAGTAACAACTGCAGCAGGTACAAAAAAAAAAAAAAAAAAAAAAAAGCTGAGGGTCACCTTGCTAGCTCGCATCAATGACATCTGTGCTTTGTAACAGAATACTAGATGAGTCATTTTCGTATCACACAGACAAAAACAAGAACAATCCTCTCTTACATGCACACGCACACACACACACACTCTGCCGCCAGTCTGACCTACGCAAGTTCACGGCCGGCGGCAGAGGGGTCACTGTACGCAAAAGTTTGGGAGCGTGAGATCTAGTGTTACAGTTAGTGTTCGCGTTGGACCTTAGTTAAAGGAAGTGGGTTCAAGAATTACAAAACAAAAAACAAAAAAACAAAAAAAAAAAGCATTAAAACAGCTAAAGTAAGTGCAGTTTAACGAAATCAACTCTAGGTGTGATAGTAATAAAACCGTAAGTATTTGTCAGGAGGGAGAAAGCCGTTAGAAGCAGGAGAAGGGAATCAGCTGCTTTGCTTGCGCGAACTGGAGCCACAGTAGCACCTCGGCTTGGCAGGCGGACGTCGTCTTGTTTGGTTCAGTCGTCCTCTCTGGCCTTGTGGCCCTCGCCGTGCCTCCTGTGGCCGCGGCGCTCGCGCCGCTCTTTGCGATGATGGCGTCTGTATCGGTGGGAGCGCCGGGCTGAAAAGGGACATGGGAAACTCATGTACTTAAAATAGAAGTCAACACAAACATATTTTTTTCAAGAATATGTTCAATGCGAGCCCGCTAGTTGAAACAGGGCATTCTGATAAATATTGCGTTTGCGGAATAAGTGTTAATCCACTCGTTTTAGCCATCTCTGGGGGCGGCCATTTTGTTTTCTGTCCACTGAAAATGACATCACAACTGCTCACAATGACCAATCATGGCTCAGATTCTGAAAACACGTCAGCCGTGATTGGTCGTTGTGAGGAGTTGCGATGTCATTTTCAGTCGACAGAAGACAAAATGGCCGCCCACGGAGATGGCTAAAAACGAGTGCATTTTGGTGCTTAACTTATATTCCACAAACGCAAAATGAATCAGAATGCCGTGTTTTCAACTAGTGGGCCTGCTGGGAACATATTCTTGAAAAAAAAATTGACTTACGCTTTAAAGAAAAGAAATGTATCAGTTTGGAATGTTCTTCAAGGGGGGAGATTAAGTTTTATTAAAAGTGTCAGTATGATGATTAAAATAATCTGTGGAAAAAAAATTATAAATCACCTTTCACTGGCCCCATTTTATGCTTCTAATTTAATCCATTAAACCGAGAACGCACAAGCGTGTTTCTCCCTTTAAAGCCGGGAGACCGTATACGCCATTTTCTCTTAGCCAATGAAATGCAACAGAATATACATGTGACGGCGTCGTGAGTCGTCGGAGGATATCCGTAAATTTTTCGAGTAGGAACGGCGGCACAGTCGATCGCGGGAGCTCTCATATAAGTCACGGCGGTGATACAGATGACGCGCTTGTGGACTTTAATCACTAACCTGAGCGGTGACTTTCTCTGACTGAAAATAAAGCTTTTGTGCTATTATTAACATTGTGCCCAATTCTTTTTTTTTTTATGTTAGCCTGAAATGTCTTCTTAAAGTAGCATATCAAAAAAAAAGGTGCCTTCAGGACATTTTTTTTTAAACGTGTCATCCCACAGTTATTGTTCTTTGGATGAAAACCTGATGAAGGTATTTTTAGCTTTAATGGCAGTCTTTACTTTTGTCTTTTTTCAAAAGACTCATCTTTGTTTACGAAGACCACTGAAAATGATGTTGCGATTCAAATGCATTCCATGGAGCGGACTTACATTTGGCGCAGATGATCCTGGGTCGCTCCCAGCTGCCGTCGGCCCTGCAGCGCGCGGTGGGAATGTGGCGCTGGTAGAAGCCCTCCGAGCACTGGTAGCGCACCACCGCGTGGATGTCGTAGTGCGACCTCCGCCGACCTACCAGGTGGGCGTTTTCCACAGCAGGCGGGGTCCCGCACAGCACTGGAAACAGGATCAGTTACGGTTGAGCTAGGAACTGTCGCCCAAATACTTTTGTCAAAAGTTGCGAGCAAACAGCGATAGATTGTGGCAGCAAACTTCACAACAAGCAAATGATAGTGAACAATTGCCCCAAAAAGACGGCAAGTACTAGAAAAAATTCAAGGCATTAGGCCGGGTCAGGCCTTGAGTTTGACGCCTGTGAAGTAGGACCATGTTAGCCTTATATCAATATCATCTCCTGCCAGTAGATGGCAGCTCGGGCTCCAACTTTCGAGTTTGTTATTGGCCTGGATTTGTGCAGCGTCTGCTTGCGATGACCTTTCATAAAGCAAGACGGAAATCTAGCCAACTTCTAAGTCACTTCTAAGTGTGAGAATACTTACTGAGGACAAGCACATGTGACTAAAATGCGGCCAGCTGCTTAGTGGTAACACTCGTGCATCACCACATTAAATAATTTGTTTTTGTTCATTAAAGTGCATTTGCTCGAACAACTAGGTGTCGGCATATGCCCGACGGATGTAATAATGGGTCAGGGATTTAAAATAAACGCACAAAAAAAATCAATAAAACAAAGGCAGGAACGTTGTGTGTTAATCACTTCAGTCATTTTGATGTGTGAGGAAACGTGATGTTCTTATTTTTTTTGTGATAAAAACAGGAAAACCAACATGTATCAAATCAATTCTAATGATAGAAATTGTATCATCATTAAATAACAACCAAGCGTTATTTGACGAGTGCAAAAATGCTACGTGGAACTGGATGCTACCGTGGTTAGCATTGTGATTAGCATGCAAAGGCTCAGCAGGCCTAGCAGGCAAGAAAGGTTCCGTAAAAACATCCATCAGTGCACCATATTTATTCTCAAATCCTACACATTCACTTTGAAAAATGATTGTGGCCTTCTTTTATGTTTAGCTATCAGACTTGGACAAAATCAATAATGATTGCTTTTCTTAATTAAGTTGTTTGACTTTTTGTTTGACAATTCTAATTATTTCTAGTAATGATTTTAGCAATCATCTCACCTCAGCCACGTCTGAGACCTGATAAGTCAAAGAGTAATTATTTCCCGTTATTGAATGAAGGCGTTCAATTCATTTGACTTTGACACAGTTGCTTGTAGCTGTAGCTTTTTTTTTTGTTTTGTTTTGCAGCTCTGTCTACTTGATTACAGTGTGACCTCCAAAACTGCAATAACAATGTGGAAATGAAAGAAATATGTTCTTGGAAATTCTTTGGGTAAAAATATGCCCCAAACGTTACGCAGGCCGTCAATTCAACTCATATCGAAAAGCACCGCGATGCTTAGTCGACGGGCACCGCATCATGAATTGTTCGACTTTGGAGCTTCCGCTGTATTTTTGGTTAACTCTGTCTGCATTGTCTGCGTTAAGTACAAAGTACCCGTTCCCTTCTTGCAGATGTAGGGCAGATTGTAGTTGCAGGGCACGTCGTTCCATTTGCCGTCCTCATGAGCAATGGTCACAACACAGTCCTCGCCTCCCGCAAAGAAGTTATCTGGCTGGCTCTCCCGCCAGTTCTCGTACACCTGCAAAAGAAATGAGTCCGTTTCATTTATCAGCAGGATTCACCACTGGAATCTGGATTCCATTTTATTAGAGGGATGAGAAAAAAAAAAAAAACACAAGTATTTTCATACAACTTTCTGTTATTTGAACAAAGACATTAGAGGAGAATTTACGTTTTCAGACCGCGGCAGTGTAAAAGAGTGCCGACTGACCAGTTCGTTGCCATCGGTCCACTGAAAGTCATCTTCCACCGTGCGGTCGTTTAGACCCACCCAGGCGTTGTCATGTCCAAGACCTTTAAAGAACCAACAACATTACTGTCATTAAGTATAAGCAATTAAGTACAAATGTAGGATATCGTCGCCGTCCTGTGAAAAACACGCATGTTCATTTTTGTCATTTGGAAAATTTTCAGTTAATGGCGGTTCCGCGTTACAGACATTCCATTAATGTCGAAATTTCAAAAATGACAAAAATGGACATACGTGTTTTTCACAGAACAGCGACGATATGTACTAGTGCCCTGACAGACTGGCAGGCCGAAATCAGCCGATATTACTACTTTTAAAATATTTTTTCTTTTTTTTTTAAACACGTTAACATAACACATAGGACGAAGATAATGGCATTCAAACATCCACCCCCCACCCCCATTTTTTTGCAGATTTTTCTCTCTGTTGTAAAGTTAAACAATAACAAGCATAAGTAAGCATTAATGGACGTAAAAATATTTTTTTTTATTATCAATGATATATTTTTAAATTAATCAACTGATTAATCTGTCATCAGAATTTGATGCTGCCAAATATTGGAATCGACTTCAACAAATTCACATCAGTTGGGCCTAATATTTACCACAACACACTTTACCGGTATTTGTTTTAATGTCTCCGTCCTAGTTTTTCTTGTGTAGTTTCTACATTTTGGCATTTGTTTTAACACTTTGAGATTTCATTCAATAATTTTATCGTGACATAGCTGTGATTCACATCCGTGTGAAAATTATCCAATTATGTTTCTTTCCTTTCCTTTTCCAAAAATATTATTTATTTACTACAAATAATGTATTTTCATTCATTTTGCTCATCCAGCAGATGGCAGACTTGGCACCTGACGCCATTCATACAACAGAAGGATGCTTTATTTTTGTTTTGGACAATGGGCGCGCTTCCTTTTATCTTATCAAACTTGTTGTTTCTGTATTGTTGTGTTTGTGTTTAGTGTGTGTCCTGCACCCCAATTTACCATTGATAAACTCTTGCTCATTGGCGGAGGTAACGCTGCTCAGGTGGGCGCTGTGCTCTCTGCAGTCTTTCTCTGCGTCTTCCCACGTGTGTCTGTGGGTGAAGTACCTAAGAGACGAAAAACACCCGCACATTTTGTCCCGCTTCCATAATCTGCACTGACTCAATAAAGCTCCTCTGCCGCTGATTAGAAGATCAACGTGAAAGCAAGAAGATCTATTTAGAGGGTGATGAATCGCAGCATGGCTGACGAGGGAGATTTCACCTTGACATAACATGTTCAAGAGCCTTCAAAACTACCCAAAAAGAATTGAATATTTTTGCTTCCATTTCCAACATCCTATCTTTGTGAAGTTGACTAGACTGTAATTTAGAGTAAATAACATGTTTTGGGTATCACCACTAGCCCAAGATGGGAGCTGCTCATTGAGAGAAGCAAGCGCTAGTATCCCGCAAATTACAACAACTACATTCAATGTTGAGTTGTACAGGTATTTTAAATACTTTTGTTTTTGTACAACAGTTACTGTAGTTCCGTCCTTCCATCAGTGATGCTGTACTGAATAAACTAAAATGTGTTATTAGGTCATCGTTAATTGCGTGTTTGTTGTTGTAACTGTAAGTAAAGCAAGCTAGCTGGCTAGCTCGCTATCACGACGATAGCTAATCAATCTTTTGACAAAATGTCAGGATGAAACAATGCACCGTGTGCAAATAAGTGTTATTTTCAACAGTTTTCTGGTTGTTTTTGTAAAAAAAAAAAAAAAGCTACTCTAAAGATAGTTGGTGGCTTCTTTGTTTTGTGTTGGCTGTAGTTTTGACTTTCAGTTAGCGTAGACACCTGCCAATCACATGATTAGCGAAACCGCTAAATGAGGATTAAATAAACAAATCATAATTTCTTACCCCTTATTATTGTTTACTAATTGCTGTCACTTGTAGAACTGTTATCTTCGGCCTGCGACCCAATCACAGCTGTGAGGATTGATATACAATGCAACGCCGCTCCCTCTCGCGTGATATCGCATGATTTTTTTTGTTTCTGTGCCGGTCTGTCAAAATGCGGCATTTTGTGAAGCTGGCGCGCCGTGGCTCAAAAACCGCTCGACTAGAATTTCTTACCTGTAGCAATGGCCGTGAAACTTCCTCCAGCCGTGCTCGCAGCCCTCTATGTCTGCAGAGGAAAAACAAGGCAAGCGATTAGGATTTCTTGTATTCTCATTGAAAGAGCAGGAGCAAAGTGGAAGGTAAAGATGAGAGGAGAGGCAGTTTCCAATTTGCAGCACTACATAAAGGACGATTTTCACACAGCCCCTTCCCTCCCTGCATCTTTAATGGCCATAAATAACACAGAGGGATACATTGACTGCTGCAAAGGTTACAGATTCATTAACACTCATTACAGGACACACACCCTGTTTTAATAGTGCTTGTGCTTTTGATTTGCATCGCACGTCAACAATTTCTTTGTTTCATTTAGTTTCGCATTGGGGCTTTGAAGGTCGTCTTGCTGTCGTTTATGCTTCTTCGTTCACCTTCTTTTCGTTTCCACCCCTGTTATTATTATTCTTTTTTTCCACCTTTAAAGTTCCCATCGTGATCTCAACCACGGTTGACTTTACTTCCCTGCATTTAAATGTACTTTCTTTTTCGGCATCCGCGGAGGTAGCAATACATCAACAGGCCTATGTTAACACAGTAAGTAGTACAAAAGTACAGATACTGTTTCTGTTTTCAAATGTAGGGCGTAAAAATCCCACCCCAAAAAAATACTCAAGTAAAGTACAGACACAGGAAAAATCGACTTCAGTACACTGACAAAGAATTTGTACTTCCTGACTTGCCGCCGGTGTGCAGTATTCTGTTATTTACTGTGCGCTGTGTTACGGCACATAAACGAGTAAGAGACCGTTTACCCCGTTATCCCCCCCCCTCCCCCCCGCGAGTCATCCGTTGTCTGACCCTCAGTGTTTCACCTCTCACCTTTCTCGCATGTGTCTCCTCCATAGCTGGGTAGGCAAAGGCAGAGGAAAGAATCAATCTTGTCGATGCACGTGCCTCCATTTTCACATGGCTCCGACTGGCAGTCATCGACATCTGCGAGGGGGAAGAAAGAGAGGGGGGGGGGGGAAGAATAATCTCATTAGGGCTCACATGAAAAGGATGTTTTGTAAGTGGAGAGAAGAAAATGTATCCATTCGTGTGCCATTCAGCCACTAACACAAAAACAATTCTGCCATATGTTCTTGTTCAAAGAAGAGGGCGACATTGATGTTAGAGAGCATCGTATTAAGACAAAAGAGGATGTGAGGAGGTTTATTCCCTTTTGCATTTTTTTTTTTCGTACTTCCCATTGTCTCACAGAAGGAGACACTCTCAATGTCTTCCAATGTGGCATCTGTGTGCATTTGCAGCCTAAAGAAGAAGTCAACCCAAACGTATTTTTTTCGCCAGAATTTGTTCTATGCGGGCCCGCTTGTTGAAACAGAGCATTAATATTAATTTTTATTAATATTAATAAAAAATGTTAGGGTCAACTTCCCCGTTAAATTCTCAGCTGCAGTAATACTATCCATTTTTCACAAAGGATAAAGAATATATGCCAGTGAGTACTATTGTATTGTCTGTCTACATGTTTTGCCCAACCATTTGTGTTCACTTCTCATGAGTATGTTTATCAGCGGTGCACTTTTAAAGCAGATGAACGGTGCCATTTAGCTCCCTTACATGCATTATATGCCACTCAATTGGCATAATGCCGTAAGCCTTGTCCCCCTATTTTGGTAAAACCTGCTCTGTGATATAAAGATATTGACCTACAGTGCTTAGTAAGTTTATTTGGCCGCACGAGCTGATAAAAGGTGATTGCAACATCTGCTCTAAATCAACATCATTGCGAATTTCTAAAACAAGTTTCTATTCTTAATACACTCATGTGTAGAAATTGTAATTATAGCTTTATTCATACATCTTCAAATGTAGTATTTTATGAAAAAAAAAGGAGGTAAAGCACATTATTAGATCATTATATTAAAATGTCAAATTATAGTCGCAATACTATACTTGGAATTATGACCACAAGTATTCATTTGAATGAATGAATGTTACATGCTTGATTCATCTGTGAGTCGGTGACATTTTTAGCTAGGATGCTAAAACCACGAGAGCTCACTCAACTTGTAAGAGTCTGCATTAAAGAGCTTCCTGAAAGTCCATCTCACAACTTTTCAAAAATTCAAAACAAATGTGTTCATCAATCTATCATTCATAAACTCAATATCCATCGATACAGTATATGATATACCCACCCATGATGCAAAAAAAAAAAAAAAATCCCTCATTAATCTTCTATCAACCATCCATCATAATCATCACCCCTCCAACTATCCATCGCTAATTTTTCAACCATCCGTCCGGCCATCCGCTCTTTTTTCGATCTTGAATTCATTCAGTCATACATCCGTCACCCGTCAACGATGCCCCATCTACTGTACTTTCTATTCATCCATCATATACAGTACGGATCATCACCCATCCATAATTCATGCCTCATCTCTCAGCCATAATCACTCATCATCCATTAATCCATCCATCATTCAAATATCAACTACCATCGATCCACAATACGCGCTCATCATCCGACTATCCCTTGACATGAAAGGTAATGGCGCTCCGAGGCGGGTTGGGACCGTGAGGGTGTCATCACTTTTGTTCGTTTACCTGTCCGTGTTCACTTCCTTGAGGGATGACTGCTCCATCAGTCAAGTGGGCCTTAAGAGAACCAATTAAACACTCCAATTTGCTCCTTAAAGGCAGAGCGGGCCGATTTATGCGCCGTGTCACGGTCCGTGCAGGTGTCTAATGCGGTACTTCACCATGGCTCACAAACATCCCTACAGCATCGTTTCCGACACCATTATTGATGTAATCCGATCTGCGGCAAGAAGCTGCAGCAAGCATTCTACTGTTCCACAGACGATGTTCCATCTTGCTTTTTGCTGTTGTAGTATGCGGATGCTGCAACGGAACTGCGGCATAATGAGATCTCTTTCGGATATATTGGTTCTCCAGGGTACGGGTGAAATAATTATTGGATGTAGGGATTCATTGTTAGCGCCTGTGCTAAATGACATGTTTTTAACCGTTTGTTATTTGGACTCTTTTTCACGAGAGTTTATAATTGCCGATAGATGTCACAAGATGGCGGCAAAGCACTACCTTTTACACTCTAAACGAAGCTCCTCAAATCAGGTTCACAGTTGTTTGGCACCAAAATGTCGCCAGAGTGAGACTTTTACTGCTTTGGCAACATGAATTTAGCTTGCCGGTGCACTTTTCAGCCTTTCATGGAATGCGGCGAAAACAGTCAAGGAACGGGCACACTCACATAGAAGCTGCTGTCGCCCACTGCTCTCACCTAGACACTCACACGTCGACATCACACTCCACCCCAACAGGCCCCGCCTCTTACAGGGCACTACAATACGTACAGTGTGTTCTGTTCAGTTTATGCTCACCGTGTTTTTTTTTTTTCAAATACAGTATGTGTACAATGCTTACAACCAGTTTTATAAGTTTAAATGTGTTTAAAGCATATCTGAAGGGTAAAACTCAATTTTTCGCCTATTGTGGGTGGGTCTGGAACATATCCATGCAAAGGAATGGTTTGAGGTACCTAAAGTTTTGGCAGGCGCTGTGCAAAGCCAGCGAAGTGCTCTAATGTTTGTTTGTTGATAAGATTCCTTGTCAGTGAGCGCTTGTGGCCGTTGGACCTGGAGGGAGCATCACATCATCCTAGTCTGGCAGTCCGTCAGTCCGATGTTTGACCCGCTGCACCCCTCCCCTTTTTCTATTGAACCCCGAGATGGGAAGCTGAAGTCTTTAACCTGACGTTGGAGCACTGCCGGAGCGCCTTCTGTCAAGCCTGACGCAATGTCAACTTTATCATGCTGGCGTGCGTGCGTGTATTAGTGTATTTATGTGTGTGTATCTGCGGAAGCATCACTCACCAATCTCACAGTTCTCCCCCGCGTACCCTTGTGGGCAGTAGCAGCTGTAGCCTGTTCCCTGAGGAAGGCACTTCCCTCCATGCAGACATGGGTTTGTCACGCAGGGCTCCACTGAAAGAGACAATTCAACATGGGGAGGGGGGAAAAATTTGAATAAAGGATACTAACCGCAGTTAGTGGACTGATACAATAGACACACTGGTTGGCGAAGTACGATTAACAAAAATATAGCATCAATTGATCAAATAACCTTTCGTAGGTCACCTGTTAAGATTCTTGGAAATTCAGAAATTTACCCCAGGAGTCCAAATTAAATATATTGTGTATGACTTTCTAGTCTATTACACTAGAATCTCATTATATTTTCTTGCTATTGTCAACAACAACCCATTTTCACTAATAGCATTATTTTCAGATGATGACCAAATATGGTTCCTTAAGGGCTACTCGCCTGGTGTTCTTGGTGTAATCCTGCTTGATTGCAATAGCAAAGAACAAAAGCAAAAAAAGTTTTTAATAAATAACACTCATAATTTAAAGTGATCAATTGCGGGAGAACTTCTAAATGTTTGCATTTATATATTTGTGTTTTCAATGACGTTAGACAATCTTGACAGGACTTTGAGTTTTTCGGGATACGAGCCATTGTTTGGATTTTTCTGCCTTGACTTGAGAGCAAAAATTTGAGATATGAGCACTGTGTGGCGACAATAAACTGAATTCCATTAATGAATGACTGTGTTTTTGAAACAACAATATAACTTTGCCACTAGCTTAATGCTAACACGCATTGTGAAACTTCATAGACGAGGCTATCAAAACGCATTAGTGTCGCAGTATCATAACCACTGAAGTAACATGAACAGTGGCATCACATGTAGACAGAGAATACAACGATACTCACGGGCATATATTCTTTGTCATCTGTGAAGAACAATTTATGTTATGGCTTAATGAAGAGCTGAGAAAACTCTGTACAGCAATATGTCTTTATGGTTGCTCATGTCAGAAGGAGCAGCACAATGTCCACTGAAGTGAGCAAAAAAAAAAAACGTCGCCAAAACTTTCCATTTCTTTATATTCTTCCTAATGATGCCATACTATATGTTTCATAAACTATAACATTATAGCGCTATATTTCTTATTCAAATTGTATCTAGATGTACTTGCACATTCGCAGTTCCAGTGCAGATATTTTGAATAAACTTGCTCGCGGCCGGGAAATGCTAATTAGCCATCAAGGCAGCTCAGCCACAACCAACAGCTCCAACACACTCATATCCATTTCGCACTCCACCTCTTTCACAGGGATCAGAAGCCAGAGCGCTTCAACCTTGCCATCCACTCACAGCCGCAGTTGTCATGGTTACCATATGGAAAGCAAGCCCCGGCTCGCTCCGCCATGGGCAGTGGGCATCGTGAGAACTTCGGACATTAGACATCCTCCGCAGAAATGAGCAGAGCCATTCACCCGCTAAATGCGTGCGTGCGTGCGTGTGGTCTGTTTCCACAATTACACATTTCCATATCAATTGACGCAGCACCAAGTGTTTCTCCCCTCAACCGCTCATTATGGCGATTTAGGGTCTTTGAAAAGCACCGCCCGTTCAGTCTGGTCGCAAAGCTAGCTGTGCGAGTCTTTGTTCTGCCACCTCTGCAAGTGTGTATGTGCCTGCAAAGGCTTTTCTGTGGTTTGCAACGTGTACTGGGTGAAAATCAAGAGCTAGGCTATGATTATTCGCGAGTCCAGTAACTCAGCAGAATGATGCTGAGATCCTCAATGAACATCATATGAATACAATATGAGCACAATAATGTCCTATTACAACAAAAAAAAAAAAGTAATCATCACGCCCACCCTAAAATGTTCATATTTTTTAATTAAACCCTCGCTTCAGGTCCCTGTGATTAACCTGCAAAAAAAAAAAAAAATCTTTAAATTGCTTCACAAAATTTGAAAGTTCCTCCTCAAATGATGTCATTGACTCGCAAAATTGCTCCGTGAAGGAAGAAAAAAAAAATCTTAAAAATATACATCTTACAGACGATTCACTGGATGTGCAAGGACGTTGACGTGCTTCACAGCCCGTAAAGATAGCAAATTGTCAACCAACAAACATAAGTCCACCGTTTGTCAGCATTTTAATAGCCACTCGCAGAGTAAATACAAACTGCGTCAGCTTCGTCTTTCCACTAACGAGCTAAATTGAGCTCCTTGTTAAAGTTGTTGTTGTTAGAGCATTTTAGAAAGAGCACAAAAGCTGAGGGTACCACAGTTTTCTTACCACAATAAGAAAACCAAAAAACAGGGGTTCGCTGTATAGCGGTACCTTGACTCCACCAATCCGGGCCAATAAGATCTGCAGCCCCCCACATCAGTGAACACCTCAAATATATAAAGCGATGTGACAAGCTAAACTATGCGCTTGTGCGTTGAAAAGACAAACCTTGCGCAATTGGATGTTCATTAAAGTGAGTGGTGCAGAAAAATCGATAGTGCGTGCGTGTGCGTGTGTGTGGAAGGATGAGCTGACAGATTCAACTGTCCTCGAGTCCGCACAGCAACCGCAACATTAACGCATCGAAAAGAGTCACAGACAGGACAAAAGTCATCCCCAAGACCTTCAGTCACGTATTTATTTGTGTTCGGTGGATCATAGTAAAAGCTGCATGCCGACCATGACGTCATTAGGCAAAGCCGTTTAAGCATTTATTCGATATTCTTGATGTCCACGGCACGGTGGTCAACTGGTTAGCACGAGGACTAAAAGAGTGTATTAGTTAGTTTGTCGATGGAGTTGAAGCTGGATATCAAGGATATGAAATAAATGCGCAAACAGCTTTCCATGCGGCTCTTTTGGAGAGCCTGCTTGCGAACGCGTGCGTTTTGTTTGCCTCATTGCGACTCTCCTCTACTGTTCTCTCCGCCCCCACAACGAAGCGACCGGGAGCAAAAACTACCTGCGCCACACCACAGCAACTTGCAAGCCGAGCTTGAGGAAAGATCCACCAACTCCGCCCCACTCGCAAGCTCCATCCATCCACATCTCCACTTTGTGTGGTTAAGATATCAGCGTCTGTGTGTTTATGGCCCACAGCCTGCATGCTTCCAGGGACTCTCGCTCAATCAATCAACCTTCATCCCGAACACAAGCAGCCCCAGTCAGTCGAACAACCCCCCCCCTTCCCCTCGCCCCCAGGCTTGTCGTCGATACGATTTACAGCTGTTCTCTCCTCTTACCGCCAGTTGGCAGCTTTGACTCGCTCGCAGCAGATTTGCAGAGGAGCAAAGTAATCACCATAGAAATGCGGGATCTCAACAATGCCCGTGAGGATTGCAACTGGCGGGCGATGGGATGTTTCTTGCGAGCATGCTCATTATCAAGCCAAACTAGGTGGGGAAGCAAAGCAAGCCTGCAGCTGCGCCGTGCTGCAGACTTAGGCTTTGTCTACAAGTAGCCGGGTTTTTTTTAACAACCGTATAACCCCCCCCCCCCCCCCCCCCCCTTGGAATACACATAAAAAAAACGCATCCACACGTAACCGCAGAAGTGCGTTTTCAAACGCACGCCAAGCCTCTAGGTGGCAGTAGTTAGCCAATCAGCAGATTGTCTACACCGACGGTCGGGATAGGTGGGCTCTCCCGTTCGGATGAGAATGCAGCCGGGGCTGGGGGATGACAACGTAATATTTTGACCAGATGAGGTAGTGAAGTGACAAGGTCACTGACAAGGAAATGAAAAGTCAATCTTCTGTGATAATCCCGAGAACTGTAGTCTCATGTGGTAGTTATTGCTGGTTATGAGAATTACACATGAGCTCTGAAAAATGGTATTTCTACCTTTGTTGCCTCCTTGACATGCTCAGACATGACAGTAAGTACACACACCTCATCGGGGACAAGCAATGTTCTTGATAGCTAATATCATCTGCCGTCAGGAGTCAACCATGTGAGTCATTCCTCGGCAGCACTACAAGCAACTGCTGAGATGTTATTTGTTCTTCCACGCGTCATCAACTAAACCTTGCAAGAGTTGCAAAACCTTCACGCAGACAGACATGCTAAAGTGGTGTGAAAACGGGAAAAGTGCCGACACTTTATCACCAAGCCACCAATTCCACTTTGCCAATTAGTGCGCTGATCAGCATGTAGCGCATGCTGCAGACACGCAGTCCCCTAAAAACCTCCAGCAAGTTCACCGTCATCTGATTACCATAAACTAACGTTGACAAGACTGCGAGCTAACGCTACTAATCTGTGCATTAAAACAACACTGAAACTCAGTTTACCTTTTGGATTTGACACACCAAAATCAGAATAGCTTGCTTAGACGCACATTTTCAGAAAAGACAACAAACAAATAAAAAATACAATCTCCAAACAGGACAAGATAGACTCAAGTTTTTAAAACAAGGATATCATATCTTCACCCCCCAGAAAGCTTAAACCAGTTTGTTCTCATCAATACAAAGCAGATTTGTCATTTCAATCTTTGATTTTGCTAATATTCTTCTTAGCATTTGTCTGGGGGAAATGTAGCCCATTTATGGCAATGTTTATTCATATGCTTTGTCCTTGTTCAAGAAAACCAATAAATCATAAATCATCACACTCTAAAAACAGTTGGGTTAAAAATAACACAATTTGGGGTAAAAATGGACCAATCCACTGTTTGGGTCAATTTGACCCACGTTCTTGCGTTGTTTTGTACAAAACAGCCCCAATTTTTGGGTTGTTCTGTACAAAACAGCCCAATTTTTTGGGCTGTTTTGTACGAAATGGGCAGTTTTGTTGGGTCGAATTGACCCAAGTAGTAGTTTGGTCCATTTTTGACCCCAAATTGTGTTATTTTTAACCCAATTGTTTTTAGAGTTCACCATCGCAAGAGCTTACGTCGATTGAGAAGCAGAATCAATTCAAGCAGGACATCAGCGCTCACCAGCTGGGACCAGAGTGATGTTGCTAACATTGAAGCGGCTGCCCTCCTCCTCCATATTGGTTGGTAACGGCGACCCTGAGCCCAGAGTCTGGGACCAGGCAGGCTCCTCCTCTTCTGGAGGAGGATCCAGAGAGACGTTGAGAAGCCCCACGCTCTCAACTGGAACCCACTCCAGCGCTGCCGCGGGCTTAGCGGGGCTGCCCGGGTTGTCCGAGGTGGGAAACGGAGGCGGGCCGGTATGAGCTGGAGACGATGCGGCCGAAGGGGAGAGCGACGCTACCGACTGGGCTGCGGATGCAGACGGGCTTGGAGTGGAGGTTGACGTCCAGAAAGAAAAGGTAGTTGTGGATGCTGAGGTTGATGGAGAAGAAGAGGAAGAAGATGAAGGCTCCAAATCTGATTGGACGGATGCGGATTGTGTTTCAGTCAAAACGGTGGCCAGGGGTTTGATTGTTGATATGTCAACAATGCGAGATGAGGACATGGCGGAGGGCTCGGGAGTGGTGGGCGGGCTGGCGGTTGTGGTGGTCGTGGTCTGTCCTTTCCTGTGGCCCCGTTCTCGGGACCTGGACCTTTCTCTTGGTTTACTGGTCCCGACTGGACGTCGCGAGACTTGAATCTCCCCTTTGGCCTCCGCAGCGCTAATCTCTCCACTTCCTTCGTCATCTCCTCTTGCCTTGTCTTCTCCTCTGCTCCTCTCCTCCCCTCTGTTCTTCTTGCCTCTGCCTCTTCCGCCTCTGGAACCGGCTCGGGACGTCACCGTGACCTCCTTCTTGTCACCGGACTGGGTTGTGGTCTCGGTATCTACGCCAAGCCAGGTGTCCCCGCTAGATGAAGTCCTTGCAGGGACTGGGGCGGAGGTGGTGGACAGACGCGCCTGCGGAGTCGCTTCACGGATGGTCGTGGCGGTGGTCAAGGAATTATTGGAGGCAGGAGAAGAAGACGTAGGATTAGCGGCTGATTCTTCATTGGCCGGCGTCGTCTCGTCCTCGGAGGCGCCGCTAGGCAGGAAACTTCCCCAAGGAAATAAACCTGCAGACGATCATGGGTGTCAAGAAGAAAAGAGAAACTTAAAAAAATGTCTGACATGGTCATTTGAGTTGTGGTGTATTTTTTTTTGTTTCTGTTTGATAATGCTTTTAATCTTTTAAAATGTGCCTCCAAAAATAAAGTTGTAAGTATCCTATTATATATTTGATAAATATATAGTTATAGTATTTGATCTTTTGAATTATAGTATTTGATCTTTTGCACATTGAACACAAACATCATATTAACATATACCCGGTAACTCGAATGTTAAAATATTCATCACTGATTATTTCAGCCCTGTGGCAATTTGGGCGTTTTAAGCAGCCAAACAACACATAACCATAATAAAGGCTTCATTTTTATTTGTATTTTTTCATAATCTAGGGCAACAGTCCTTACTCTGTTCTGAAATATTAATGCCCAATTTTGTTATCCCGCATGTCTTTATTTAGAACACTTATGTTATTATGAGCGTTAATGTGCTTTGAAAACGTATTAACATAATGTGATTCAAATGTGATTATGATTCCACAAAGGTCTCAAGACAAAACTAGAAATCAAAGAACCCACCTGATGATGCTGCCGTGGCCAAATTCCCAACTTCCTCCTCCTCCTTCTTCTCCTCCTTCCTCTTTTTCTTCTTCACGTCTTCTTCACCTGCTGTTCCCTTGAGACTTGCAGTTGTTTCCTCACTAGCACCAGCAGTCCCCACGAGGTAGTTCCAAGGCTTCCAAAAGGATTTGACAATCCCGGAGATCACCTGGAATTATTTCAAATTCACAGATGAAGCTGCAGTTGAAATGTAAATGTCAATTCAAATATCCGATCAAGGTTTCAAGGGTGGAAGGTCGAAAACAAAGAAAGAAAAAAAAAAACCCGAACCTTCTTCTCAGCAGGCGTTGGAACAACAGGAGGCCGGAGAAATTCAGGCGAGTCGGGCTCAAATGGCTCTCCCCAGTCGATGGTTTGACCGGGAAATATCCGAAGGCTCACGTATGAATCTGAGGACTGTGAGGACCAGGGGTCCGAGGCCGAGGCTGGGAACACAGTTGCTGTTAACCCTTCTGGTTTGGACATCAGCGTTGAGCAAAATGTCATCAAGTGGACTTACACGCGTTGGCACTAAGAAGGGACTCCTCCTCCTCAAGGTCCACCAGCCCGGTCCAGTTAGATGGAGAAAGGTCACCCTCACCTGAGCAAAAGTAACCACACTCTGTACAATTAAAGTACTACAACTACTTGTGTAAACAACAAAAAAGACTCCGGCAAAAGTCGAAGCACCGATTCAACTCCTGTAACTTCGAGAAAAGTGGGAAATATATTAAGACAATGTGATGTGAATGCTGATTAGTTTCTAAGTAATGTACATTGTCCATGTTTGAAATTGCTGAAAACTGGGAAAGACTGAGAACTATCTTGTGCTGGATTGTGGAGTTATAGCATGAAACTGTTTTTCACCATCTCAGTTTTCCTGATTTTTGGGGGTGTGGCTAAAACTGGGCCCAGTGACACGCTTAGGATCCGGCATGAGTGCCCCCTTCCCCACTACACAGCAACTTGAACACCATTGTTGTCATCAGTGGTTATCTGGTGCAATTGTGACATGCAATTAGCCAGCTAGCTGGCTAGCTACATCTTCCTTTGGGATAGTCTGCTATAATGGCTGCTTTAAAGCAACCCAAACATATTTTTTTCCAGAATACGTTCCCAGCAGGCCCATTAGTTGAAACACGGCATTCTGATTAATTTTGCGTTTGTGAAATATAAATTAAGCAGGAAAATGCACTCGTTTTCAGCCATCTCTGGGGACCATTTTGTCTTCTGTCCACTGAAAGTGACATCACAACTGCTCACAACGAAAAATCACGGCTGACCTGTTTTCTGAATCTGAGTCGTGATTGGTCGTTGTGAGCAGTTGTGATGTCATTTTCTGTCGACAGAAGACAAAATGGCCGCCCCCAGAGATGCATTTTGCTGCTTAATTTATATTCCACAAACGCAAAATAAATCAGAATGTCCTGTTTCAACTAGTGGGCTTGCATAGACCATATTGTTGAACGAAATATGTTTGGGTTGACTTCCGCTCTAAGGCGCCGCATTGTTGGCCATGAGTGTGTGCACGACATGAATAGAAAGATAGAAGACAGAGGAGGGAAAAAAAATGTGAATCTGATATCGACTGCGACTTAGCGTTTTAGAGCACCTCGTTGTTGCGATGTGAAAAGGCCCCATGATAACATGGTGGATACTCTCCAGCCACTGGAGGCTTTAAGCAGATATTTTTTCAGGAAGTAGCATCCAATTTTGAGTGGGCATAGTTTCATGTATCAAGTGAATCAGAGCGGTTGAGAGCGGCGACAATGCCTTGAAAGTTCGGAAAATGCGAAGCCATGGCCAAGCTTTTGACTGGTAGTGAATTTGTGAAACAAAATCTGCTCAATCTGCGTTTAATGAATTGATGAATCAGCTGTTACGGAAGTGACATGAGACAAATGTAAAACCTTTAGTAGTGATGGTAGGTGGACTCTCTGTTCCTGAAGACGCAGTACTCGAGTCTGTGAGGTAGCTCCAGGGCTTCCACAGGGAGGTGTAGATCTGAGAGATGGTGTCTGTGTTCTCCACTTTACCTGCAGAAATACAGATTTTTTTTAACAAAAAAAAAAAAAAAGGCCAACTCACTATAAGATTTTCAGCCAATATAGAGGATAGAAAAATTCTAAAGTAAATCCTTCCATTGCTTGTGACAGTCCCGCTTTTTCACAGCCGCGTGACAGTGTGAAGATGTACCTCAGGATTAAGTGTTGCCATAGCGACAACACTGACCATGGCATGTTTTGTCACTGTTATTACAGACCCAATTCGAGGCTTCGACAGCACCTACTTGGAGTGAGGACATTTGGCATGTCAAGGACATTTAAAACAACCTTCAGTCTCTTTGCTCTTCCGCATCATTGAATCGCTTATTTCTGTAGCCAATCACTCATCCGACACGATATTGCAATGCCATCGGACAGTCGTAGCAATCATCACGTCGAATCATTTCCCAGTCTACATCCGACTAGAGAACATCAACTAATTCTAACTACTATCATTAATTATTATCATTGGTTATAAAAAGTATGAAAGATAAATAATTCCAGTGGTGTCGTGAGGTTGAATTCCGTCCACCGCCACATTCATAACTCAAGACACATAACTCAAGACACTTGAGTTATGAGCAAATCATATGGAAACGCCGTTACAGTCCACACTGGGCCGGCCCGCGAATAGCGAATACATGCCTGTGAGCCTTGGCATTCTGCCAGTCTACAGGTGTTGCTCCACCATTTGTGTTGAAAATACATACGCTCACAGGGTTATATACCAATGATATCCATTAGCTTATACATGTTGTTTTACTTTGGTTGTTAGCATGAAGCGAATGGAATTTAAGGCAAAGCTATGTTATTCTTTTAAATACACATGATTGTCTTTGCTTTATGTTTAGTTTGACAGTACATTCAAGTAGGAGTGGCAATACGTTACGTTTTTTTTTTTTTTTTTTTTTTTAAGGAGAGTTGTTCACTCTCTGCCAAACTGCTGCTTGTTGTGAAGTGAGTTGAGTTGAGTTGAGTTCACTGCCACCATACAGTGCTTCAATCTTTACTTTTTGCTCTCAGGGCAAAGCAATCAGTCTGACTAGTTGCGCAAAAGAGAGCCGAACAAAATAAACACTTACAGCATGTTATTTGCTATCTAAAGTGCATAATAGTGCGGTGATATGGATCAAATTGAATCGACCTGTGCAAAGTTGGTGCGAATTACCCAATGGCGCAAACACGATACCTCTGTAGCAGTATGCGTCATACAGCGCTGTGGTGTTGTCACTTGTGATATTCGCCGTGACTGTATGGACTCCTGTCTTGTTCCCGCCGCAGTCTGGTCGAGGGAGGCTGACCGGAAAGTGGACGCTGCCATCGGAGAGCCAACCCGGGGCGCAGCTATCCAGGCCGGCCTTCCAGGCCAGATAAAGCTGCCCCACGGTGGCCAGCTGGCCCCCCAGGGACACGCAGCGGTCTGAGGCTGACGACAGCGACAACCTGCCGGGAACTGAGGCGTGGAACACCTCGCCTGCAGCCAGAAAACACAATGGCAAGACAGACAGACGCTAGGAGCACATTTGATGGCTGCGCTTAAAAGATTTGACACAATGAAGGAGGAAGAAAAACATGCTTCTGATAGATAAATATTTTTTTTTCAACAATTGTCCCAGGTGAGGCAGATAAAAAGCAGACTATTTTTAGTGGCATATTCAACAGCAAACGTGGCAGGAAGGCGTGCATGGACTAAAAATAATTATGTCACCACTGCAGTCATGTGGTTTACTCACATTGGTCTGCACATCGCCATTATACGTGATCTTTATGCCCTCATTTATTGTGGGGGATATATTCCATCTCTTCCTGCTGCAACACACCTGATTCAAATCCATCCTTTAAGAGGCGGGGCCCCGGTGGCCGAAGAACAGCTTCTGCATGAGGCTGCGCTGTGTATTTTTGATGCATTTTATTGTTGTCGTTGAGCTCAATAAAGGGCTGAAAAGTACAACTAACTGTGGCTCTCCTTTCCCACATGCAAGGGCATTAAAACATAAAAATGATCGCTAAGTAAAGTTGTAGCGGTACAGTAAAAATAATCGATTTTTGATCGCGCGTGTCGGTGTGTCGTGTGTGCGTGCGCTACCATCCAATTCTTTTGCAAAGCAGTACACGTCAAACAACTCTTTGGGGTCCCTTTTGCCATAATTCCTCACTCCAGCAGCGTACTCCTTATGTCCAGAGCAGTCCAGCTCAGTTGACTGGACAGAATATCTGCAGAGACAACGTAAACATGAATCACCTTTGCTATGCCAAAACTGATCAACGGAATGAGAAGATTGACTGCCGTAGAGATTAGAGATCATTTTATATAGGGGGGAAAAAAAAGGAGATCGCAGAACAACAATTTGAGGTTCCACCATTACTTTCATGTACAGTACCTCTAGTGCACCACAGCAATTTCCTGCTGTGAGGATAAGTGCTTTGGAAAATGAATAAATGGATGGTTCATTTTTGGGTATTAATACAAAATAGTGATTCAAAGCATTTTTTTTTTTTCAGCTGACAACGAAAGTGCAGCCAGCTAAGCGGCGAATCATTTCTTCTCTCCTCACCGGACAGTCTGATCATCCAGCCAGCCGGCCGCGCAGCTGGCGAAGCCGTCGTGGTACGCGGCCCACATCTGGGCCGACGTGGCCATCTGAGCCGAGTTCTCTTGGCAGGCTCGCCGGGCGTCCGCGAAGGAGAGGGCGTAACGAGCGCCGGGAGCCCGGTAATGAAACACCACACCTGCGGAAGCGCACAAATGCACACGCGGGGTTCGTTTTTTTTTTTTTTTTTTCTCGTATTCCGCAGAAAAGCGCGGCCAGGTTATTGCCTTGAAGAACATGAAGCTTCCGCGGGAATTTCACAGTTGAGCAACTTGAAAGAATATCAGTGGTATTCAGCCAAAGTGCCTTCATTAAAAAAAAACAATTACACAATTACACAGGTGCAAATTGAGGTGAGGCAAAAAAAAATGGGGCTACGCAGAGGACCACACTTCATTAATCAAGTCATTCATTGTGTTGTGAATGATTTGTTGAATTTAAATTCATGTTAGTAATGCTTAATTAATCAAAGGTGGCAAAAGTATTCGCCCGCTGTACATATACTTATGTAAAAAAAAGACTTTGATAAAAGTAGATCTACTTTTGCTAGTCCTAATTTGGTACCTCAGAAAAAGTGAATAAGTACAGATGCTGAAATGTACTTAAAGAGGAAATCAACCCCAATTTATTTCAAGAATGTTCCCAGCAGGCCCACTAGTTGAAACAAGGCATTCTGATAAATATTGCGTTTGTGGAATAAGAGTTAATCTACCCGTTTTTAGCTGTCTCTGGAGGCGG
The DNA here is from genome assembly GCF_054856515.1 of Filicampus tigris. Lineage (NCBI taxonomy): Eukaryota > Metazoa > Chordata > Actinopteri > Syngnathiformes > Syngnathidae > Filicampus > Filicampus tigris. Next base: position 19,207,516 of record NC_141226.1, on the reverse strand, counting down.
CCATTTTGTCACTTCTGTCGACTGAAAATGACATCACAACTGCTCAGGGCTCAGACAACGGCCAATCACGGCTCAGCTTTAGAAAACAGGCGAGTTGTGATTGGTCGTTCCCTGAGCCCTGGGTAGTTGTGATGTCATTTATAGTCGACAGAAAATGACAAAATGGCCGCCGCCTGAGATGGCTAAAACGGGTGGATTTTGCTGCTTAACTGATATTCCACAAACATAATATTAATCAGATTGCCGCGTTTCAACTAGTGGGCCTGCTGGGAACATATTCTTGAAAAAAATATGTTTGGGTTGATTTCCCCACTTTAAGAACAAAAGTAAAATGAATTGTTATTGTCAAATGTAAACAAAAGTCTACTTAATCTACTTAAGTCCTTTGTTACTTGCCACCGCTGTAATTAAAATCAAATCACAGGCATGCTAGCACATCAAATGAGCATCCAAATCATCAAAGAAAATGAAATCCTTTGTTGTGTCATCACGTTATTGTCGCTCGCCGCCGTTCTTACCGTAGACCACCAGGGGCACGGCGTCTCGCTCGTAGTCGTTGCCCATGACGACCTGACAGTGGTAAGTGCCTGAGTCGTCCGTACGCAGACTGGAGATCTCCATGGTAGCGTTGAGGGGATTGGCGGCGTACCCTGGCAGCCTGACACGGCCGCTGAAAGCCTTATTCACCTTGATTACATCACCTTTGGCACAGAGACGCAGACGGACGGACGGACGGACACAGACGGAGAGACAAAGGCAGATTTGAGAAAGGGGCAAAGGAAAACCCTCGAAAGTCGTTTCCTCAAGATGACAAGCGTCGCATGCCACCATCACTCATTTTGGATGACTTTTTTTTTTTGGTTTCCAACTTTATGGAGCCTTTTTTTTTTTTTTCCTGTGCAACTTTGGATGAGTGAGTGTGGAACATTTCAAGAACCCCGACCTCAACCATTTTTCAGGAACTAGTCGAAAAACTTTGTGACAGAAAGGCTCCGCCACGACTGTGAATGTCTTTCGGATGAATGGATGAAAAAAGGAGTGGAAGCCGCTAAAACTTTGACTTTTTTTTTCCCTCTTGCGATGGACACCAATATATAAACATATGTGTCTGTCATATTGTTTTACCTTCAGCTGACAGCACAAGACGCTCCACGGTGTCTTGCGCACCTGCAGGAAGCCTGACGAAAGTCCACAGGAGGCGGACGCTCTGAGCCGACGAGCTGTTCGGCAGAGTGAAGCCGCACGGGAGCACGGCTTCACCTGCCAACGGCTGCTGTACGGCGGGAAGAGTGACCCTCCGCATGTTAACGATGGAGGAGGACGCACCTGCAGCGAGGACAAGAGCGAGCACCATAGTGTAAAATAACGACTTGCCAGGAACCGTGCTTACAATGTGGCGAGCGGGAAGCGGGCTTCTCGATCCATTTTTGTCTCGGCACGTCGATACTTTTGGATTCAAGCGCAAATCCGTCGTCTCATTGATTAGTGCCCCGTGCGCTGTCGTCGAGAAGAAATATAAATGAGGGTCAGCTCTGGCTTTAAAGCAATTTGTCAGACATTGGGGATTCATTAGCGACTTTCACACAATCTTTGTCATCACTCTCGGAAGAGAACTCAGTGCTCATTACGCAAATGCAAAGTACCCGCACACACTGAAGTGAACTTCATTCGCCCCGCTCCTTTTTATTTCTCGGTTTGCCGACCCCCCCCAAACCCCATTGTATTCGCATAAATGTCAAAAATGATTTTTAAAGCTCACCGCACAGCACAAAGCAGCGTGCTTCATGGCTCTGCGCATGAATAACAATGTCACCATGACAACAGGATCACCTGAAACGATGAAACCAAACAACCTCGCTGCATCCAACAGCAACATAAAACCGATTTGTTTCCTTTCATTTGGCGTGACCATGTGCCCTGTGAGATAACAACATTCGAGAAATTGTAAAAAAAAAAAAAGCTGTGTATAAATACACAAATAAACAAAAGGCCTTTTGGAATAATACAAACAGCGCATTTCTATCCCTGGAGGATATTTCCATCTGCATTTAGATTGGACATCTTTCACACAGCGACCCCCCCAACCCCCCCCCCCCCCCACCCCCCTCTGAGATCATTTCGGTGAGCTTAGGAGAGCTCCCGCAAGCCTGCCCCTCAAATCAGATGTAATCAAACGAGAAGCGCGCAGCCCGAGAGCGAGAGGCGGAATGACATCGGGAGCCTGGCCCACAACGCTGGGCCGGGAAGACCAGACAAAGAAAGCTGCTGTAAATTGAATGATGGAAATGGAAGGGCTTTGGCTGACAAGTGTACTCACAGGCATGCAACTGACAAATGGCGTTGCTCAAATAAGGCTAAAAGTGAAAGAGCACTGCAAGTGACTTAAAGTGACACTTGCTGTTTTGACCAGACAGCTCTTCTTATTGCTGGCCGGCTCCCTAAAAGATGGCGAGGGGACGTTTTGAGCCAAGCTGGCCCAAAGAAATAAGCAACATTTTAACCTGGATTTTAAAGTGGAAATCAACCCAAACATATTTTTTTTCAAGAGTATGTCCCCAGTGGCCCACGAGTTGAAACGCGGCATTCTGATTAATATTGTGTTTGTGGAATAAGAGTTCATCCACCCGTTTTTAGCCATGTCTGGGGGCGGCCATTTTGTCACTTCTGTCGACTGAAAATGACATCACAACTACTCAGGGCTCAAGTAACGACCAATCGCGGCTGACCTGAAGCTTGGCCGCGATTGGTCGTTACTTGAGCCCTGAGTAGTTGTGATGTCATTTTCAGTTGACTGAAGTGACAAAATGGCCGCCCCCAGCGATGGCTAAAAACGAGTGGATTAACTTGTTCCACAAACGCAATATTCATCAGAATGCCTTGTTCTTTGTTAGGCAAGCCCCCTCTCTGTCCATTTTTAAAACCCGGTAGAAGACACATTTCTTTTCTCGGGCTTTTGATCAGACCTGAAATTTTCGGCTCTTTTCCGGTGTCAATTGTATATAGTGTTTAATGTCAATTTATTGGCTTTATTTATTTATATTTTTATTTATATTTTATATATTATTTATATAGATTGGCTGGCAACCAATTCAGGGTGTCCCCTGCCTACTGCCCAAAGACAGCTGGGATAGGCTCCAGCAGGCCCGCGACCCTTGTGAGGACAAGCGGTATGGATAATGAATGAATGAATGAATATTATTTATATAAATATTTATTAAGTGCTTTTTACAGCTTTAGCTGTTATGAAATGCGCTCTATAAATAAAATTGAATTGTATTGTATGTCAACTCTCACATCCAACGCTCAAATTACTTGTCTGCCACAATAGGATAAAAAAATAAAATAAAATAAAAAATCATGACGAAACAGATGCGTTTCCCCAGAACGTCAACTCTGTGAATCCCAATCCAGCTGCACTTCCTCTCTTCCTTTCCTCTCTTGACTGTGTTTTCCATGCTGTGTACTCAATGGGCAGGTCCACCGTTGGCATTGGGGGTGGGGTGGGGGGGGGGGGCACAGGTGCAAATACATCACCAACAATGACCTCATTCCATGAATTGAGCCATTAGGTTGTTACTTGTCTAGGGAAGGCTGGCTTCCATCAAAGTGCTGAAAATGCGCTTTCAGGAGAGAAATGAAAATCCGATTTGCACGTCTACTGAGGTGCCGTCACATTTCCTCCATAACGGTGGATTTTATAGCTGGCATCACGGTGTCCTCACTGGCTGTCCTTGGTATAACCTTGATCTAATCATCCGTCGGACTGCCCTGCCGATTGCCGGAGAGAACAAAAGCGGTGAAGGCTGCAAAGTCAATTGATTTGCATGTCGTTTTGACATAGAATGCTGAAAAAGTCACCAATAAAAATGCTAATGGCCTGGAATGCTGGAGATTGCACCTTATACACAATGTCAAATTCTGCCTTGGACATTCTCTGGGAGTTATTCCATCTAATCTTTTACTCCTTTCTGTGACTCTTGCAGCTTCTCTGTAAATCAATTTCAACGTGCAAGCCAACGCAATCAGAACAAACCACATTTATTGGTGCGCATAGCTTTGCTAGAAATCCGCTCAAACCGAATATAACGTGACCCTCCTTGGGCTATTTGGGTCTACTGTGACCACGGAATGTTGTCGGAGATCGGAAATCGGTGCAGTTGGATTCGGGGAACTCACCGAGGGCAAAACAGCGCAGCAGGAAGAGAGTCAAGAAGATGCGTGGCCCGGCAGCGCGCCGACAAAGCGCCATCTTGGACCTGAAGGTGACAGAAAGCAGGCAGTCAAGTTTCAAATTGTTTTGTTAGTTATTTTCTTTGCAATGTTCTCAACTGTAGTAAAACGATGGAGATATTTTAATGATGATAATCTTCTTCAAAATATTGGGGCAGTGAGGCCTAAATTGATTTGTTTTTCAGGTCTCAAGAGATGAATATGAGACAACGGATCCACATTTAAAGAAAGCAGTCAAGGCAAACATATTTTTTTCAAGAATATGTTCTATGCAAGCCCACTAGTTTAGACAAGGCATTCTGATAAATGTTGCGTTTGTGGAATAAGTGTTAATCCACTCGTTTTTAGCCATCTCTGGGGGCGGCCATTTTGTATTCTGTCCACTGAAAATGACATCATAACTACTCACAACGACCAATCACGGCTCAGATTCAGAAAACAGCTCAGCCGTGATTGGTCGTTGTGAGCAGTTGTGATGTCATTTTCAGTCGACAGAAGACAAAATGGCCGCCCCTGGAGATGGCTAAAAACGAGTGCATTTTGCTGCTTAACTTATATATCCACAAACGCAAAATGAATCAGACTGCCGTGTTTCAACTAGTGGGCCTGCTGGGAACATATTCTTGGGTTGACTTCCCATTTAAGTTTTTTTTTTTCCAGGCGCTTACATCAGGATGTGATCCATGACTTAGAAGATAGCAACTTTTGTTTGAATGCAGACCTTTTTCACGTGAACAAAAGTATTGGAACATGTTCAGCTGTCTTTTGTTGCCTACGATAAATAGCACCGAATGTCTACAAACTATTTTCACTCCTTTTCGTCTAAAAACAAAACCAAACAGACACTCAATGACGAGGGGCAAAAACGCAAAAAGAGGTGGACTTAGATGACGCCTCTCCGACAGTGAATGAATTAAGTCAATAGATTTCTTTTCACTGTTATTTTCAGCACGGCAAATTGGTTAATACTTTGAATAAATAAATAACTACATAGACCATCTGGGGACTGCCTATTAGTGTCGACTTCTGGAAAAATGTGAAATTGACCATTTTTGGGCATGTGAGGTTTTTGCCCAGCAACGCTGACGTGTACCCGGCGATTGTTTCGCAACCAGTCCAGGGTGCACCTCGCTTGGATTTGCTCCAAGTCACCTGTGACCCAAAATCAAGATCCTCTTTACATGAAATTGATGGACAAATGAATGGATGGATGCTGTGCGCCTCCATTTGAGTCCCATCGAGTAAATAATTCATGAAAGCCTCCTCACCCTCACCAAGGTAACTGCAACTCATTCCAACAGCATCCCCCAATGCTCTGAAAGACGATTACGCAACAGCGATTCAACCAGCACAACAATATCAGTCTTTCGGACCATGTGAAGGAAGCTTCGCTAAAAGTGCAGTGTGTGAGGCGAAAGAAAAGCATTGCCTGGAGATAGTATATCACCCCCGTGACATCCACTAAAGCACATGGCACCGAACAACAACCGCGTGAGTGTTTTTTAATGGGAACTAAGTTGGGCTCTTCAAAAGCGGGTCCTGGTGTGGGTGAAACCCCGCTGTGGCACACACTTGAAAACGTCCCGCCGGTGAAAGGGGCTTGGACCTCGTGATGGGCTGTGACAGATTGGGGTCGAGCCGCTGGACTCTTTGGACGCGAACTTTGGGTTGCGCTCGCTGGGTGCTGCTTTGTCAAGCTTCGGACCAACTCAAGACGTTTGCCCACCGTCGGACGCATATAAAAAAAAATGTGGAATCCGACAGCCTGGCCACCTCGATTCCCCGCCGTCACAATTCACGGTTTGTTTTGGGACATGTGGACATGTTGACAACTATCAACACCCGCACAGGCATCACGTGTGAACGCCTCCTCATGAATCACGCGCTCGACACAAATTGCCTCTCAAATGCTCCAGTGGACTTCAACGTGGACGTTTATTGGAGATATTTTGACCACCGCTTTGTGTGAAAGGATGTTGGAAGCCAGTGACAGAGATCCAAAAAGTGCCACTCGACTGGCGTGTAAATCAGGGATCGGCATTCAACTGTCTGCTCGGCAAGAAGACATAAGCCAAATCGCTTCCGAACTGCTACGTGTGAAAGAGGGAATTTTAACGAGTGTGTCATTTTACGGCTGTGTTACGGTCAGTAATTCGGCCAAAATATCCATCCAACCATTATCCAAAGCGCTTATCCTCGCAAGGGCGCCGGAGCCCATCCCAGTTGTTTCCGGGCATGAGGCGAGGGACACCCCGAACTGGTCGCCAGCCAATCGCAGGGCGCACACAGACAAAAAATTAAAAAGAAAAAACACTCCCACTCACAAACTAGGGGACAATTTCGAGTGCTCAACTAACCTAGCGTGTATGTTTTTGGAATGTGAGAGGAAACCGGTGAAAACAAGCACGGGGACAACATGCAAAGTCCACACAGCAAGGCCGGGGGCCAGATTCGAACCCACAACCTCTGCACTGCGAGGCAGATGTGCTAACCAGTCACACAACTGTGCCGCCCCGACAAAATGGACTGTATAAAATTCTCTAAGTGATATTTTGCATTCACATTACATCTTTCTGAAAGCGTGGCTCGATCCATTTGCCCCGAGGAGCCTTTTTTTCCACTTTAAATACATTTAAACTTATTACGATAAAGTTTGGAAACACATTGTAAACATATTTGAAAAAGACAAAAACAAATGGGTGGCGTATGATGTCTGCGAGTCGGCGTGTGAGTGTGTGGCCGTGTGAGCTGTGGCTCACAGAAGCTTTTTTTTTTTTGTGGTGTATTTTTTTTTTTCTTAAATGTTTTTTTATTAGAAGCAACAAAACAAACAACTTCACATAAAAACCATTCAAAACCCACAGCAGCTTTTGCACAAGTGTGTTTTTGCGGATTTGATGTTCTCGCAGCCTTCAGTATGCGGTGACTGTGGCTCTCCTTTCCCAAAGGCGAGGGCATCACTCTAATCATATCGAATCGGCGTCCCAAATGGAATGAATGAATGAATTCATCCATTCCAGCACCCACAAAAAAATTGGAAGCCAAACTGTAGTAAACCAGTTGAGCTTTGCTGCCACTTTTGCCCCTGCGGTCGTGGAGCATTTCCTCGTCGGGCGTCACATCCGACTGCGGACGATGCGCATGATAGGCCAGTGAATTCTGCGTTCATGTGCACTTCGACGCGCGTGGTGACACAAGCACACTTTTTGTCGGCTGGCATCTCCGTTCAATTTCAATCCAAGCCTGCTCAAGCCTGAACTCATCTCTGCTTCACAGATGATACACTAAGCGCCGCATACTGTTGATGCGCTTTTGTACTTGCCAAGGAAAAGGCGCTTTCTGCATGAATTGTTTTGTCGTCATTTCCTTTCCTTCGAAAAAGTGAAGAGTCAAACTGTCAGTCTTGCATGTCACCACGTCGCAAGTGAACGAAGCCCACCCTAATTATGTCACAGCAAACCCTCAAGAGCAGACGGCTCCCGATGAGTGACGGCAGAGAACTGGATAAGAGCGACGAGAAGAAGAAGGAAGACAAATGAAAGCGAGGTCATTTCATCGCCCTTGTCACATCCTCACAATGAAAGCCGGTCCTCAAAGCCGCTGGAGGGAAGCTCATGTGCTCTTCTGCATTCACAAATGGCACAGGCGGGCCATCTTGACTTTAAAAAAAAAAAAAAAAAAAAAATCGTATTGTGAATGGAAGAGAATACAATGGTGTCTTGAGATATGAGCCAGCCAACTTTTTCCAGATGCGAGCTTTCATTGACTTGTGAGCAAAAATCCCAGATGCTTTATGGGCAGCGAACTCAACTCAACTCAACTCAACTTAGAAACTTCACAAGGAGCAGAAGTTTGGCAGACAGTGAACAAGTCTGAAAAAAGAGGTCTTAAGCTGCTTCTCCCAATTGAAGTTCAATTTCAAACAAAACAAAGAGAATCGCGTTGCGCATTTAAAACAACCACAGGACTTTGCCTTTCGCTAGCTTAATGCTAACACACAATGCAAAATGGCATAAAGGGCTAACGAAAGGCATGCTGTGACGGGCCCAACTGATTAATCGGCTGGCTGATTTAATTGGCCGATAATAGCTCTTTTAAAATCGCAAACACGTTTTTTTTGGCAAGTACGAATTAAAATATTACAACAGATAATGACATTGAAACACCCACCCCCCCTCCAAAAAAATTGGCAAAAAAAAATCTGCCCATTTTTGCCACTTTTTCTCTCTGTTGTAAAGTTTGCTTGCAAACGTCACATGACCAAAGCTGGGAAACAGGTGAGCTGCGGTCGTTACCTGGACGCTTTGTCATTCTGGTGGATTTTTCGGCTAAATTCATATTCCGCAAATGCAATAGCAATCACATCAACAAAAAAAAAAAATGGCCATCCGAAATGTCTCGTGGCCACCTCTGTCTGAAATTGGTCAAATGGTGCAAACGTTTGCAGGGAGAGGAGCGATTTAATATTATTAAAGCGACCGAAACATTCATCACAATCACAGAGACAAGAGTGAACTTGGATGACTCAAACTATTCATCTCTTGTGCGCATTTATCATGCTGTCACACAGACGCGCACACGCACACGCACACACACGTTGCTCAGCGCGCCTGGTGACTAATCGCCATCATGCAAAACAACTAATGACTCATCACTTTGTTCTTTACATGGAAAAAGCTGAGATTCGCCATCCATCTGAAACACTGACCGGATCTTAGATTAATTTTACGGCCTCCACACGCCAATCCGACGTCGGCCGTTGAAAAGTCGGGTCAAGCCGTCTATTTGGTGCGTCCCGCAACCGGGCCGTCTGGGGGGGGGGCGTGTTCGGGGAAGTGACGAATGCGGACAAACGGTGAAAATCGAAGCTTTTCTTCAAGAATTAAATCAACTTCGCTCATTTTTCACATCTCCTCTACGGAAATAATGGCTGGCTATACAGAAGAGCGCAAAAAATAAATAAATAAAAGACCGCCGTCATTCGACATCGTCGTGAAACGATAGGATTTTTTTTATACTTGAGTTTATTTTCATCCAGAAACCGTTTGTAATTGTTTGGTAAATATACCAACTCCGATGGCATGGAGGAGAGGGGGGGGGGGGGGTACTACTTCTTACGCATGCGCAAAAAGGTCCGGAGTAGTTGACGCCTGTTTTTAGCCATCTTCAGGGGGCGGCCATTTTGTCATTTCTGTCGACTGAAAATGACATCCCAACTGCTCAGGGCTCAGGTAACGACCAACCACGGCTCAGCTTCAGAAAACAGGCGAGCCGTGATTGGTCCTTCCCTGAGCCCTGGGTAGTTGTGATGTCATTTATAGTTGACAGAAAATGACAAAATGGCCGCCCCCACAGATGGATAAAAAGGGGCGGATTTTGCTGCTTAACTCATATTCCACAAACGCAATATTTATCAGAATGACATGTTTCAACTAGTGGGCCTGCATAGAACATAATCTTGAAAAAAAATATGTTTGGGTTTATTAAAGGCTCTCAAGACAGAAGGAATATGAGGTACAACAATGTGTGTGCGTCGCAAGAAAACATTCCTGACCGTGATTGACAGCTCTTATGACAGCCATCTGTCTGAAGACACATGAACATTTCTCCTCTCCGATCCTCATCTCAACCGCCACTTGCGCGGTGTTCCCCAACTATATCATCCTTCACTCTTGTTTTTATTGGTTCGTACAGTATGCAGGCAGGCAGGGCCGAATTTAGCGTTGTAGTAGTTGTCATTCAGCGGAGTACCACGTCATGCCAAAACATGCTGGGCAAGATGAACGTAGAAGCAGCGTAAATAAGAGCAATAAGAAGAGCCAAAAAGTTCCCAAATATCCTCCAGCGATGGTCTTCGTTCCCAAATAGCCAAAAGAATTACGCCTGTGAGGATTGTAACCTCCGTACAATCTCTGCTCATCTGCATTAGCCTCTCGATGGCTTTTCGCATTACCATATATGCTAACATGAAGCTACTTTAAGATCTATGCTGAAATGTCCTTTTCTGATTTTAACAAATGTTTTTTGGAGGGGTTTTGTTTAAGGTTTCATATATTTTAGTTGGAGAGTATATGTTTGAGTGGCAGGGTTAAAGATTAACATCATTTAGCTCAGGATAGCTAAACTGCTGTCCACGTGATCACGACAACAGCTGGGCCCCAAAGCGGCAAAGGACAAAGGCAAAAGTTCAAAAGGTTCAGGTCTTGGTGTGCGAGTCCACGCTATTATCCCGGGATTTCGCCACACAAGCGGGAGACGTTGTAGCGCCGTCGGGGAAGCGGGCGGAGAGAAATGAAAACATGTGAAATGGAGGAAAAGATAGCCGCGCGCTGACCGGTTTTGATGCGAACGTTTGTTTGGCTTTAGGATGCGCTGCGCTGGTGGAACGCTGACGGCGCGGACGAGAGATAAACGCAACATTGTCCTTCAGGTGTCTTTCACACATTCAGCAAAGACACAGACAAAAAGTGCTGAGAGGAGATGTTTCATGCAGTGTGATGGAGGGGGACAAAACAAACCACTCCAATCCAAATAAATAAATAACCATCCAAATGTGACAGCAAAATATAACAGAAACAGAATATCACAATAGAGAAAATGCTGATAAAGCTTAGCAGGAAGAAGAAAAAAAAAAAAGGTCACTTGTAAGTGACGGAGCGTTTGTCTCGCGCCAGGTGTCAACTTTAAGGGCCAGACAAAGACAGGGCCGTTTCCTTTGTGTGGACGCGTTGCTCAGCTGCGCTCGCCATCATCCGCGCTGGTAACCATTGGCCTGACCAGCAACTTGAAGCCCTCCCTGCTTACACGGTGAAGCTGATTGATGGCTCGCCTGCGCCAATTCCCCTTTTGGGGCTCGCTCACATGAGGGCGAGAACCCGTCTCATATTGTGGCCTAATCTCAGTCCGCTCACATGATTTCAAGTTTGCCTCAAGGGGCTGATCATCGGAGGCTGTCCAGCACAAAAAAACACCCGGACCAAAATCAGCTGTTAACTGGAGATAAACCACTGCTGTGTAAACGTTATCTAATGAGAGACAGACAAATATACACAGAAAAAGAAAAAATGGAAGGGGGAGGCGGGCCACCTCAACAAATTTCTGAAATATGCTAAAACCAATTCAAAATGCTATAGGTCCACTGATTGACTGACTGAAATTATTCCCGACCTGTGAACAGTGAAATGAAACCAAAACAAACTAAATCCTAACCCTCTATATGAATATCAATATAATAATAACAATAATATATATAGTAAAGCCTTGTTTTTTTATATAATAATAATAATAATAATGCACATGAGCATGCAGGCCAGTAATATGGTGGATATAAATAAGCAAAATAATTAATCGTTGCACCTCTAATGTACAGCATCGTTTATTTCAAGTCTCTGTTCTGCTTGACATGTTTCTTTCCACAAAAAGCTTGTTTTCTCTGACTATCAGCCAGAAATCTGCCGTTTTGGTGAAACCAGCCCATCTTCTATTGCTGATTACAAAAGAATGGGAGAAGCTAGAGAAAGAAAAAAACAAAAAACTTTTTTTTCTGGTGAAAGAAGCGAGTCTCCTCTTTCTATCGGTTGGTTCAGTGCTTATTGCCACAGAACCCAATCTACTTTGGGTCTCCAAAAATCTGTCAAAATGCCCCCGAAAACAGCTGGCAGTGAACGGGTTAAATCCAATTTTGGCGCAGCTAATAATACGCCCATATCCTGTCTGCCGTGTTACATCAAAGCGTTTCATCCAGTGCACAAAAAAAGTACAGTCAAAGAGTACATGCAGTAACGATTTCAGAACCCTTTTCCAGCGCACGACGCCGCTTTCTGTCCATTATGCCCAATAGTGAGTGCACTCAGCTTCACACACACACACACACACGCAGAAAGAATGAAAAATGCATGGTGTAAACTAGCAGCTTTTAGCAGCGCTCTTCTTCGCTATTCTCCTCTTCACCAACCAACCAACACACACACACACACACACAAAATCCGCTCAGCTCCTCCTGCACCAGTACATGCGCCCGCCTTGTTAACCTCGTCCTGCTTTATGGCACTGACACCCAGCTGGTGATGGGTGCACTAACAAGGCCAAGAAAATGGTTGGGGTGGGGTGGGGGTGGGGGGGGCTCCTCCAAGGGAGCGTGGAATAGAGAAAGGGGTCGGTTGTATTCGGAGGGGCTCTCGGATTGCCACACAATGCGGCTCATTTGTCAAGGTGACCCAAACTGTTCTCCTATACAAGTGTTGAGACTTTGATTCTGTATTTGGAGTTTCCAAATATTCACAGAAACGACATTTTTGTTCCAAGTGCTTTTACATGTCGTGCATTGCATCTCATATTAAAGTCCAAAATGATTAGTCCGAGGTGCATTTTTGGTACTGAGGATGTTCGATTTAACCGATTGTACGTTACGATTAGATGCCATAGATAAGGGCTTTACGAAACAAACGACCGTGCACTGTATCAAAAAAAAAAAAAAAAATGTTGGAGAGACGTGCACGAGTAGCGCCTGAGTAAAAAACAGCCACAGATACCAATAGGTACGACACTCTCCTTTTTGCGCTGCATGCTTACGGCGATGCTAAGCTAACGTCTATGCTTTCCATTACATTTGATGAGAAAGTCGCCCCTGGCAACATGGCCGCCACATTGACTTGTTTTTTTTTTTTTTAGCCTGCCCTAGTCTACTCTAAGTTAGTTTACCTATGACAAGAGAGCAGCACGAGCTGCGAACACGTGACCGGTCTCAGTTTCTTGAGAGTACCACAAAATATTGTGGCCCATTCCGGAACTAACAGACAGAAAATTTGTACGTTTACAATATACTTGGAAAAACCTTTATCAGACTTGATGGTTCAGTTACAGACTTTCCTCAGAAGTATTACTGTTCTCATAAAGTACTAATGTCGTTAAATAAAAATGGTGGCGTGGCTGGTGTGTGCGCCTCTTGGTCAGCAGGAGCCAGTATAACACAGACATATGGAAATACACAAAGACGACTGTCACAACTGCTCAGTAAGCTGCAGTGGTATTAATTGTTTTGTTGGGTTTTTTTTTGCAAAGGATAAAGCCTGTGGGTATTGCTATTTTTATTGGTCTACATGTGTTGACGCACCATTTGTGTTCAACTATCCATTGCTTAAAGGGTTACAAGTCTGTGACACTGATGCTATTCGTCAGCCTGTTTATGTTTTGCATTGCGTGTTGGCATGAAGCTAGCGGGCTTTTCTTCGGCAAAGTTACGTGATTGTTTTAAATAAGCGCAAAAAAAACGTAGGACAAGTCACTTGTAAGTCAACGTATGTATCTTTGTTCGTTTTTATCTTGCATACTGTAAATGCTTTGCACAACGATGCCACCAGATGGCGCCAAAGCAACCTTTTTCTATTAGACATGGCTTTGGCCAGAGCACAAAAACAGTCTAAATAAAACAATCACTAATAGGTCGATTTGCGAATGCAGCGCTGCAAAATGTTAAAGTGTGCACTGATTCCACTTTTTGTGACACTTTTGTTTCCTGACTTTGTTCTAATGGAACATCCAATCCGTGCCTTGGCTCAGTGACGGTTGGAAAGCGCTGCTTTAAGGCAAATGTGCGCACTGCACCGGCCAATGGGCACGCGGGTTGGAAGGCGTCCTTGGCTGTCATGTGCAGGCGACAGAAGACTTCATCACAACACAATAGATTTCACCAACACCTGTTCATGCCCATCCCGTTGCATCACTCCAACCTTCTGTTTCGCTAAGGTTTTCCCCAGTCAAAACTTGTTCAAATTAAAATGTCTGCAGCCTAAAACCACACACACACACACACACGCGCGCGCGCTTACAAGAGTTGATGTTTTATGCATACCACTACATCAGTCGTAAATTTCACTCAGTATTAAAACGCTTTGAGGTGTAAATAATTCAAAAATACCGAGCACTGCTTTGCCCTCATTGAAGCCATCACTTTGTTCCTATACTGATATTATTTCACGCACGCAAGACCACACGTGCAGCTCATTTTTCAACCTTTTTACCGTGCCACTCGCACTTAAATGCTTACAAAACGATCCACGGCGCGTGTAGCCGTAAATCCCACGAGGAATAACGACCGCTTGCACACTCACCTCAAGGGGACAAAGCAGGGATGCAATCCGGTGGAATGTGCACGGAGGGCAGAAGATGTAAAAGAAGAAGGGTGGGAAAAAAAAAAAAGAAAAAGCTTTTGCAGGTGCAGCTCGACGGAGCGGGCGTGAAGCAGCACTTTGCGGCACTTTGCGGTAAGCCTGACTTCAGCGAGTGGCTGATGACGGCCGCTTCATCTTCCGGCACCCGGGGGCGTGATGGGTGCGAGTTGGTAGTCTGGCCACCTTTGGGTGCTCCACAGAGAAGCCAGATCAGTTGGAAACAAAGACGCTTGACAGGCAGGCAGACGGATTCAGCGCCCCCATTCAAAGAGAGACGGTGGCGGTGTAGGTGGAAGGGGGAGGGTGGCTGGTTGGGAGGAAAAAAAAAAAAAAAAAAAAAAAAAGAAAAAAAAAAAGAGGGGCGGAGGGGTGGTTGAGGGATCTTTATATGACCATAATCCGATATAAACCTTTAAAGGTTGAGCCAGTGTCTGTGAATTCAATTAGGCTGTCAGTCTGACCACCAGCTTAACCTCATCACATCCTCATGATGCTTCTCTCTCCTCACGTGACACTAGTTGGAACACCAAAGGACAACAAAACAACACAAGTCCGCATCCCAACAAAAGCAGGGAAAAGACTGGAACAAAAAAAAAAAAAAAAAAATGGCATCACAATCTGCAGACTGCTTTGCGTGAGTCTGCTTATTTCATCTGTATGGAAAGGAGTGACTTTCGGCCTGTAATTACACTTTGCAAAACCATCTTATTTCTTCACGTTCCTTTTTATATAATTCAGGGTATTATTCTTCCTTAAAAACACCGTGCTGTTATCTTATTATCTTAGAAATGCTTATTGAAAAAAAAAAGATCCATCAAACTGAATTTAAGACCTCAAAGGAGGCTCAACACAATAGTAGAGCACAACACATTTGAACAATTTAAGAATAATAATAATAACCTGAGAGACAAATTGAGGCTAGTACAACACAACAGGTGGATTTAAAATGGGACCGAAGACAAAAACCATCTAGTCTGCCGCTGGCCAGGGTACGGCATGGGAGGAGGTTAAAGTATGTTATTTTCAACTAAAAAGGAAAACTTTTGCGTGGGTTCAATCAATCAATTACAATCAATGCACTCCATTCACCATTTTGATCAAATTCGATTTTTCTTGTGTTGGACACGGATATGTTTTTGGGTAAGTTGACTCAGTCGTTGGCTTGCTAATGTCAATAAGAAAAGCGAAAATGGATTTTGAGTACGAGTCCGAGCTTGAGTAATATGCACGTGTCTCATCACGTCCTTTTCATCAAAGTGAGAATTCACTTGCATGGTCTTAGTAATTCACTTGTATTAAAAAAAAAAAAAAAAAAAAGCTAGCTCTAGCAAAGTGTTTTATTTGCGCCCAGTGTTGATCTGCAGGCTGTTGCTAGGTGCTCGAGATGTTTTTGAATAATGCATCTCCCCTCATGTCATGGAGGCAGGTTTTTGGAGTCCTAAAAGTACCACTGATAGCTGAGATAAGCACCGCCCCCCCCCCCCCCCCCCCCCAAAAAAAAAAAAAAAAACAAGAGAGAAAGGGCTCCAGGTAATTGCCCCACTTGAAGTTAATTTGCTGTCCAAATTTGGGGACCTCATTAAAATACTTTGTGCAGCCCAAACGACACCGCTTTTTCCCATCGTATTGTCGAACGGAAAAACGCAATCCATTTTTGAAAGGCGCCTCCATTTCAGTTCAATTTCAAAATCCCCTTCGGAAATAATGTGCCAAACCACTTCACACCAGCAAGTGACGCTGACTGGATTGCCAGGTTGGCGCGAAGGAAAACAAAAACCCTCTTTTTCTATTTCTTGCTTTCCTTCCTAAACAGGCAAAACGTCAATTTCAAACTATAAACAAGATGACTTGTCAGGTCACCTTGTTCCAAGTCGAAGTCAAGCTGGGTCACTTGGATACCAAGTCGAGTCGAGTCGTTCCCGAGTTTTTGGGCCAAAGCGGGCCGCAAGTCCAAAAAATGGCAACTCAAATCTGACTGGAGTCAAGTCATATGACTCGAGTTCCCAATCTGATTTTATGCAATATGGCGGGAAAAGGAACCGCAATTCAGTTTAGTACTTTATTTTGCGCAATGCCATATACGCCAAACATATGCAAATTACAAGCAAAGCAAGCGTTACAATTCAAATCAAGAGGAGTCAGAATGAAGGCTGAATAGCAACACTTTGCATCCGTTTGCGTGTTAACCGTGCAAGAAAGCACATTTTGGGGAAACTTTCTAGACGGCAAACCTCATCAGCTCGGCGAGAGTCGTCGGGCAAACACGACAGCGGGGGACCGTACGACTCTTATTGCATTGCTTGAGCTCCTCTCAACACAACAGGAGGCACGGAAAGCGATGCGCTACACTTTGCAAATGGCACTCCCATCAGCGGAACAACAGCTAAACAACGTGCTCTCGTGAGACATGAGAATGGCCTTTCTCCGAGGAACCCTTGAAATCAAGTTACAAAGTGAAGTATTTGGCTTTTTCAACTGAGCTGATCTAAAATTGATAAGACAAATTCTAAATGACGAACGAACAAACATCCGGGCCTGTTTACGTTCAAAGATGGTAGATGACACGTTTGCGCGAGTGTTGGTGTCTGGCGCACTGTCCTTAGTTAACGCGGCACACAATGCGCACACACATAAAAGGAGACTTGGCCGCGTGACTTTTTGCAAATGTCAATCATTTTCCGTCAGGGGAGCAGCCATCCAAAGGCAAGACTTGAGAGGAGCGGGATTATGCCACGAAAAACTGCTCCATCATCTTAACAGCGCTGCCAGGAAAGACACAGTTGGCCACAGCGGGAACAAAGAGCATAATGATGTTTTTAGTAGCATAATAAATTCTCCATCTTGGCTCTCGGGCGCCTGTGCGCGCTTGTTATTGGCCGGAAAGTCTCATTCGGCGCGGTTTGTTTTTACTGGTGCTGTTGTTAACGTGACGAGATCAAACAAGCTAGTCAGTAAAGCACATGAAATGCATTTTGTCTGGGAGGAAGTGAAGGAGACGTGGTGGGAGACGCTGCTAACCGCCACTTAGGTTGTCCAAACATCGGCGAGATGCCACTTCCAGGCACAGGTGAAAATCTGCCACATAGAGGGACAATGTAAACATATGCTGTGATGTCATTTTCAGTCGACAGCAAGTCCACCTGAGATGGTGGTCTTGCTTGGTTTTCAAGAATATGTTCCCAGCAGGCCCACTAGTTGGAAGACGGCATTCTGATTAATATGAATTCACCCATTTTAGCCATCTCCGGGGGCGGCCATTTTGGCACTTCTATCGACTGAAAATGACATCACAACTGCTCAGGGTTCAGGTAAGGACCAATCACGGCTCAGCTTCACAAAAAAGGGTCAGCCGTGATTGGTCGTTACCTGAGCCCTGAGCAGTTGTGACGTCATTTTCAGTCGCTAGAAGTGACAAAATGGCCGCCCCCGGAGATGGCTAAAAACGGGTGGATTAACTCTTATTCCACAAACGCAATATTTATCAAAATGCCTTGTTTCAACTAGTGGGCTTGCATAGAACATATTCTTGAAAAAAATATGTTTGGGTTGACATATTCCACAAACGCAATATTAATCAGAATGCCGTGTTTATACAAGTGGAGGCGCACAGAACATATTGTAAAGAAAACTTAGGGGTTGACGTCCATTGTAAAAGTGTTAATTGTACATGAAAAAATGAAGTGAACAAATTCATACAAAATATGACCTTTTTACTGCTGAAAACGGTCAAATTAGAAAAGTATCGCTTGAAACACAACTGATCTGCACTTAGGCAGTGGATTGCTTAATGTACCACTAGAGGGAACCACTAAGCACACTTTGTGAATCATTGGTCTACATGCACTTCTAATGAAGCCTACCATATTTACACCATATTTAATCATTTCCCATTTCACGGAGCTTGTGATTTACTGCGGGTGCTTATTATTTAGTGCCTTTTTTTATGCAGATGCACGAGTGTAAATGTCACCGAACAAATGTCATTGAACAGCAACCGTATTTCAATGATTTTAGGTTGATGCTGACGACGCTGGTAAATCTGATGGGTTTATTCATTCTCAGCAGCATATCTGACTCGAATTCCGTTTTTACCCACATTTAATGTTTTCCCTCTTTTTGGTGGCAATGACAAAGACGCAGCCCTCTCAGATGCTAACCGCATACATGAAAAGTCAACAGAGCCACACCGAGATTAAGTGCTCCGTGCCAAAGTTAAGCTACTGTGTTTATGCCTGACCAAACAATACACAGAGTGAGGGGGAAAAAAAATGTAGAAAATGTAATGCACTAAACCACTTCGTGTAGAAGGCAGCTTCACACATTCAGACCACAAAAACTGCTGCGCCAACAAACAAAAACACCAAATTCAAAAGCCGCAGACTTGCTGAAATGTTGAAATCGCACTTTCGTGAAGAGTCTGCGCTCCCCAAAGCTCTGTTCATCCTTTTCCTAGCCTTCAAGTGTTAGCCTGATGACACGACATTTGACAGCTGCGCAGCTTTACAGACTTTAAGGCTGAGGACCGCCCGCCTTTTTTGCAATCTTTTGCATTTGCAGCCATAAAAAAAAGTTTCAGCTGGAGAACTTGCTAGCAGCCTTGTACAGAAAAAAAGAATTCAACAGCGGCAGACCTGTCAAAACGACACATTTATCCTTTAAGCAGCCTTTTCCGAAAACAGAAAAAGCAACTAAATTGTCAGAACATCACATCTTGTTGAAAAGGTTTGCCAGGTCAGCGTCAGACTCTTTCTGTGTACTTCAAATGTGGTGCTCCCAAAAAAGGTGAAAAGTTGTACGGCTAAAGATGTGCCAAATAGCCTAAAGTTGAACCCCACTGAAAATGGGTCAAATGAGGGGCCCCTAAGCCAGATTGGTTTTTTGCAAAATAACAGACAACAGCTTCTCCCGCATACTTTTTCCCTGCCCAATTACATCGTGATTTACCTTGGCGCTTAAAATTCAGGTCATGTGTGGCTGAGTATTTGTGTGTGTGCGCGTGTGTGAGCGTATGTGTGTGCGCGTGTGTCTAATGAGCTCCTGTGCAGCATCTGTGCTTTGTGTGCTCCACTCAGCCGCCTAGCTTGGTCCTTTTCCTCCTTTCATCCTGAATGAGCGGCGGTTGCTAATACAAAAAAATACAAAACGCAGGTTCAAAAACATGGAACCGCTTCTGTCAAAACCCTTGGCTATTTGTTTTATATGTGCAAATGGTCGCGCGCACACACGCAATGCAGGTTTATTATGATGATTAGCATCACCACAGAATCGGGAGGAGAACAATCGACGGGGCTGCACGTCGCTCATCTTTCTTTTTTTTTTAATTGACCCGATGCGGTTTGCTAGAATGACTGATACGATATGATGGGTTCATTTTGTATACCTGTGTTTGAAAGTGTTATTTTAATGTGATTTTTTTTATTGAATCGTAGTATCGTTCCAGCGTTTGACTTCCTGTTTCACGCATAACTGAAATGACTGGTTTTTAATTTGTCATATTAGGGAATGAAGGCAAAACAGAATGGGGCATTTCCCACAATGCACCTCTTTACACTCACCTGCGTTATTTTACTCCGTGAATAACTGCTTCATCCAAATGCTGTATTTTGCAATAAAACTTTCATTCACTTTTTGCTTAATTGCGTCATGCTGCTTGTCCTCGTCCCTAATCCTATCATTACAGAACATAATGAAGCCAAGAATTAATTAGGTGAGCTGTTGGGTTCCTTTTGCTGCAGGTAAGACTCGCCCTAGTTGGCCTGAGCCTGTTTCTCTAACATTGCCTCACACTGCCTCCTGATAATAAACGTAAATGTGACTCAATGCAGCCGCAGACCAAGTGTAACTGTAATTGAGTTTCAGCAGGCATAATTTTTTCCCCCAATCAATGCGACACTTGAGCTTTGTATGTAGCTCACCATTATTTCTTAAAACAGTAAACAGCAAACACGAAGCATTGAACCGATTAGTCAACTTCACTACTCCGCATCGACGTTTAACCGCTAATTGCTCTTCTTTTTTTTTTTGGGATTTCATCTTCTTCCAGTTGGCCGATTTTTAGAGGACTTTTGACTTACCTGTGTGCTGCCGGCGAGCAGCGAACCGATCGGTCAACAAGGCCACACAGTCTTCATTCGTCTGCACAGGTCAGAAAGAATGAAAATAAGATTTTTTGGGGAGGAGATTTGCTGTTAGCCTCGCTAACTTCGGTAATTCCGATTGCTTCCTGTCTTAGAAGAGTCATACCAGCTGAAATGTTGTGTCCATTAATGCGTGAGCAACGTTAGCATATTAGCATACATTAGAATACTGTTGCATTAGCATACTATGCTAATGCTGCATGTTTGTTACAAAAAAATGAGACCGGCAGCATTGTCACTTACAAAATATGCAACTCTAATCCTCAAATACAACTAAAGCACAAGTGAGCCTGGCTACGATGTCACTTGTTGGAATAAAAATGAGGTACGTCGGCTCATTGACGAGCAACATGGGTAGGGCTTCCACTATAATTACAAAAAAATACATTCAGCATGATGGTGACTTGTCTTTTGTAGCATTTTCTTTTTTTGTTTGTATGTTTCCCTGACAGTCTGTTGAAAATATGTCTTTATGTGAAACTGGTGCAAAAAAAGGTTTGGGGCCACTTTTTTTGGGGGGGGGGTGAGAGAAATGTAAAATGAGGAGTTTTTATGTTCTCCCTTTTCTCTGGAAAAATGTAATATTTTAATATTGTTGACCCTTGACGATCAGTGAAGGGGGAAAAAAAAAACACATTTCACCAGTGGTGTGCCTGGAAGCAAATGTTTTGTGCAAAAAACAAAAATCAAAGTCTTAACTTGTTGGCAGCTTATTGAACTAGTTTTATTACCCAGGTTTGTGGCAATTTGTGCTTGAGTGGGGCTTGTAGTCTTGTTTGTGCCTTACATCATTTTGGTTTTGGCAGCTCGGTGGTCAAGTGTTCAGTGATGCTGGCGAGGTTTCTAGGTTTAAATCAGTGTCTGGCTTCTCAGGCCCGACTGTGCTTGTGTGAGCTCCCTCCAGGTACTCCAATTGCCTTGTACACTCCAATACATGTCTGTTCAGTAAATCAACGTTAGATACAACTTTTTTTATTTTATTTTTTTTTTTAGCTCAAGCCCAAAATTGAAAATGTGATTCCTCTCCCTCGAAGCCCAAACTTGCTATGTACACTGCAGCTTGGAAAGGCTCCAGCTCACCCGCGGCCCTGGTGAAGATAAGCAGTACAAAATGGATGGATGGATAATCATCAACAAATTAATCTAACTGATCTTTCCGTGACTCTCTCTTTCTCACATAACCACTTCTGCCACCTCTTCTGCAAATAGCCATCTGTTTGTTTATTGTAATTACCACACATTTGGCAACATGTACATGAAAACAGCATGACTTTTCTCGAGATGATTATACTCTCTCTACCAGAATCCAGCACAGTTTTCTCCATTATCAGCGCACCAGCAATGACGAACTACGGCATCGGACAGGGCAAGCCAAAACCAATTGAAAAGTCATTTTACAACAAAGAAGGACATGAACAAGTCAGGAAACCAGGAGACAATACAGCGAGTCAAACTCCAAACTGGAAAAACAAAAAGGTCATCCCTAAAAACGACATGGCAAGATTGCGGCAAATCCGAGGTCAGCTGATGACGACTGCCCAAGACCGGTATGAGTGGAAGACCCGTTTTGACAGTCCAAGTCCCAAAAGTTTAGTTCATAGACTAGATGAGGAACAAATATATCAAAATACCCCCAAAGTCAAACTGACCAAGTAATTTTAAAACCAAGCTTAAAATGTGTGTATATTTGTCATATATATATTGTTTTGTTGTATTGTGTACAAATAAGTAAATACAAAAGTACAACACGTATACAGTAAAAATGTGAACAAAAAAGGACATTGAATTAAATACAAGTTAAACTGCTTGCATATTATCACACATCTTTAGATTTCGATATGAACATAAAATAGTTTTATTACAAGTTTCCTGACATATTTATTGAATCAAATCTCAAGCAAGATTGCAGATCCAAGGGAATTGAGGAACACGTGAGCTGATGCTTGCATAGTTTTGATAATAGCGTTACAGCCCCATCTTGTGGAAGAAATCGGCGTTACAGATTATAGCACGAATGCTCGCTTTTCATTTCTGAGACGTGTTTTGTTGTCAGATTGTCATTATTTCTTATGTAGAAAAGTATCTCCAACGTTATGCACTACAGTGAATTGAAATATCTTTGAAATGGTCATTTATTTCAGTAGTTCAAGTCAAAAAGCAAGATTGAATTCATTAAACACATCGAAAACACTTTTCATAAGGCCGTTTCCTACCTATTTTAACAATTTAACTTTTATTCAACCAGCAATGTCCTATTGAGATTGAAAACATTTTTTTCACCAAGAGGCAGCAAACAGTTAGTTCAGACACAATTAAAATAACATACATGGCCTTTTTTGGACGATGTACCGCAATATATCCATCCATGTCCATGGAGGACGTCCTTTCCTCTCCCACGTATTATGTTCACATCCTGTCCAGCAGGGGTCACCAGTGGACTGCCCACGTTATAATTCCCTCCCTCCTTCTGCCCATTCAGGCTCTCATCCATTCATCGATCTTCTTTTACTCCCACTGACAAAAGATGCGGCAAACAGGGAGTGTGGGAAAACACAATAATGCATTAGAGAACACAGACAGCGATTAACATAAGCATGGAGGAGGGCGCGCGTGTGCGTGTGTGCGCGCGCGCGCGTGTGTCTACTACTGCTTTGTTTGACAATTGAATGATTAAGATGATTACATTTTATGCCAGATCAACCCAAACAATTCCAATACCTTTCCCTAATTTCTGAGTATCTGTATCTGGGGGGGGTTCCAATGAGTAAAATAAATAAATAAACCCACCTGCTATCTATCTGTCTACTTTGTTTGACTACTTGACGCAAAAACAGTTGTACAAACAATCCAAATACCTTTTCCTAAAGTCGTACAAGTCCGTTTGAGGTTGACAACAGCGTGATTTTGACTCGTGTGCCGCGCAAGGGTAAATAAGAAAAGAGCGCTCATGGTCGTTCCCCTTGGCAGCCGATAAAACGTGCACCTAAAATGACGTCTTCCTTCCTGGCTGGCCGCTCGCTCTTTCCCACCCAAATCAAAAGGGGGCGAGTCGTGGGGGGTCATGTCTGGCCACCCCTCAGGAGAATAACGGGGTGTCTGTCTGCACGCCCCCCCCCCCCTAAAAAAACCCACCAACGGTTCTCCGCCATCCCTATGACAACAGCCAAGGACCTTAGCAGGCCCCTCAGGCCTCTAGACGGGCCGTTTGAGCAGATGCCCATAATTAACGTCACATCTATGGAGGTGTCAGCCGGTCCGTCTGCCTTACGTGGAGGCAAACCCTGTCCCAGACTTGTCAGGAGCCCGTAAGCCCGGATGAAAAATGAGGGGTGCGGGTGTGTGCTGGCTTGGGGGGGTGCAGTCTCCATCAGTATCTCCCCAGACCAACTAGAGCGAACCTTCGTGGAAAAGGATATTACACTTGAAAGCTTTGCGATTACAACAGGTGGCAAGAGAACTCACACTCTAACAAAAGTAGTCCATTTTTTAAAAAGGACTTTAAGAAGTAGAAGTACTGATGTAGCTCCATTATGTTAGTAAAAGTGGGGGAAAAAACCTTTGAAATGTACTTAAGTGCAAAAGTAAAACTATATTTTTACTGTCAATTATATACAATACGCATTTTGATGAAGGCGAATAAGAAAAAAAAAAATGGTGTATGGTGTTATTCTACATGTCTCATGTTGTTGTTTGACGCTGTTTTTCCTCAGTCAAGATGGAGGGAATTATGAACAGTTCCAAATAGCTGCCGGTGTTGGATGCTAAACCTTCAGACTTCTGCTAGAAAGCAAAAAAAAAAAAAAACCACGTCAGGAAAAGCCTACAAGAACAGCTTAACTTTACTTGGAGTTAAATCAGAAGCACTGGAAAAGGCGGCAGGCGTTTGTAGACGGTCGTTTAAAATGAGCTTGAATGTGATTGTTTGCTCTGAACTCAGCCACATTCCCAGTTCTCAAAGGGTGTGCATACTTGTGCAACCACTATTTGCCTTTCAATTGAATTCAACAGGTTATTAGTTACATCAATGATGAGAGAAGTTGATCTTGGAGTCTCACAAAAATGCTGTGTCTTTTTTTCGATTACCAAAGCTTGACATTTGAACTGGGGTGTGTAAACTTTTTATATCCACCGTAAGGACATTTCAGAGTTCTTTCAGAGTTTTTTTTTTATTCTTTTTTTTTTTAATTGAAGTTCTCCAGTTGAATCGATACTTTTACTGGGGTCTTTTTTTTATGACCAAGTATCTGTACTTCTAGTTCTACTGAAGGACAGTGTGAGAAATTTTCATGTGAATTAAACCGCTGTTATTATTGCGTGCGCAAGTTATGAGTTATTTTTTCCTTGTGAAATTACGTCTTCAAAAATATATCTTTTTTTTTATTCCTCTTTGTTGTTATTATTACTTTCCGTTTTTTTTTAATATACTCGTAATACCACCACTGTATTCTAAAAACCTTAGGATTTTCTCCTCTTAAATTGTGATTTATTATTTTTTTTCCTTATTCGCCGTGGTGCAATTACCAAAATGCTACATCTCAGCATCCACACTGCAAACACACAAATTCTAGCCAGTTGCAGCAAGGCAGAGTCACTTTTGTGTCTTGGGTCAACATTTCCTATTGTTTTATTTTTATTTTACTGAGCCAAGGCACATATTTTAAAAAATGTCACAGCACACCACCAAACAAAAATGTTACAAAAATTACACAGTACGTAACGATGGACACACTGACCGGCCTAATGTGAGAACAATTATCGTCCTGCCGGTCACTATGCAACGCTAGCATGCATAAACAAACAAAGATCATTATTTGTAGTCAATCAATGTTTTTTGGCGGGGCGCAATTAATCAAAATTCGATCATTTCTCACTGCGATAAGAATTTCTCGATGAACAACGAACGGTTTGACCCTCCAAAGTCGTCGTGACCAAAAGGTCATCAAGGGTCATCTGATCAATGCTGATTGGTTAAAGACACACCCGTCCGCTGCCCGCCCGAAAAGACCCCTGGGGTCAGCCGATGCACTGGGCGCCAGTCCATCAACAGCCGCGCTGGTCAGCGGCACACTCCGGCTCCTCGCCGGGGGAGTTCACGGGGGTCATCTCACCTCTGGCCTGGCCGGCCCTTTTACTTGTCCTGACTTAATAAGCTACTGATGGCTTTGCTCCTTTGTGCATGGCTTTGGGCGCACGAGTGGCGCGTTTTTACGGTGCCGTTCGAGCCTTTAAGAGCAGCCGAGGCGGTCTGTAAAAGGAAGCTCGTGAAAGTACGAACAAGCTTGTAAAGCAGGTGAACAATAGGCCGGCTTGACTGTGGAGTTTTGTTGGCTAATTGAGCCGGTGGGAAATGACAAGTCAAGTAAATGTAGCGGAGCGTGGTGGGAAATGAGAAGATGAAAAGGTGAGGATGGTTTTAAACTGAGAAACATGCAGCAGAAAAATGACGACTGATGCAGAACTTTCTGATGTTTCAAGGTGCGATTACGCAACAAAGCAATTAATAGGGCCACACTTTGAAGAAAAAAGAACACATTAATAAATAGAATAGAAATGAAAAATATGAGACTAATATTCATCATACTGTAAGAATGAAACCAAATGATATCATTAAATATTCATAGAAAAGTCTTCTGTTATATGACCGATGATATAACAACTTTTCCCAATAATATGACATGAATATTTCACATGACATTTACACATTTATTGTCATAGTTATCACTTTATTCTTGAAACTTAAGTAACAAGTCAAGTTTATTTGTACAGCCTTTAATAATAATTAAAAGAAGACTCAAATAACAGCCTCAATTTGCTCTTTGCCATTTATCCCCCTCACTGAGCGGAAAGGATGAGCGTGGTGGGGAAGCGGCAGCAAAACAGGCCAAAATCTAAGGGGGTGGGGCAGAGAAAGAGGTGTGGTTTAACCAAACTTGATATATTTATTCACTTTTTTTCCCCCCATTTTCTTACTTTATTGTGCCCATCCGTCAAGTCCAAATGACGACATTTTTAAAAAAAATTGTCCGATTTCTTTCAGAGATTATCCGGACTGATTATCCTGTGAGGTGTTTGAAGAGGGATTTCTACTCCCCGATCTGCTCGGAAAAACGGTTGGACAATCATAACTGTTAAACATATTCAAGATTTACGATCAGAAATCCCTGAGCGTGTGTGATCAACACCGAATCCGGCTGATCGTTTAAATCGTTTAAAAAAAGAAAAAATCGCTCTGAGTGTACGCTTTGGTGTGTCGACAAATGAACCGGCATGAGCACCTTTTCACAAGTGGAAAAGTGTGCCATGTGAAGTTGTCAGTGGTCATGGACACTGCGTAGTACCAACTCATGACTGAGAGTTTCAATTCCCTCGGGGGTCGCGGGATCAGCGAGCCAGACGAGTGCAAATGCGGGAGCATTGGGAGGTGCGAACGGCGGTGGGAGCGAGCCGGCTAATTATACTGTGGCTGGACGCGGGCATGTCATGTACGTGGGAAAACACGCGGAACACGCTTGGAACACTTGCGCATTTGATGTCATCGTCCACTATATCGCAGACTTTGAAGTGATTTTTGTCGAGGGATTGTTTTTTTGTTATGGCTTTTTGTAGTGCACAAGCACTTATTTCCGATATAGGAACACTTGTGCGACGCATGTCAGGGAGGACTGAGGTCTACTTAAAGAGATGCAGTGGAATTAAGTGTGAGAAGAAGAGGCAGAGAAGGTCCCCAACCCTGAAGCGGCAGTAATATTGGTACAATCCACCCCTGCTATTGGCATTTTCCGAAACGTTTACATGAATGAACGGGCAGAGTTAATAACCCGATTGGAACGGCAACACACGGGCGTCGTGACGCAAATAGGCATCATTCGCGCTTGCTAAATTCTACCGTGAATAAAACACTTTATATTCTTCTCGCTCACCACAGGAATAAAGCAGCGGGTTTCGTTCCTCGCTCTAAAAATGTGCTTTTGTGCTGCGTTCTTTCTGTGCTTGTGTATTTCCGGCGAATTGCCCGTCAGAGGTATATGGACTTATAAACACGTATATGTCTGTCGTTATACACGGTGTCATTTTTGCCGTGGAGACAGAAAATAAGGTGAAAAAAACGCAGCGTGCGGTGAGATCAATGTACTCAAGTTAGGCTCGCTACGGCAAGGACGATGCGCTCACAAGTACTTTATGTACTACAAAGACCAAGATTCCTTGTGGATAGAGCATGCGCAAAACACAAATCAATGCCCCGTTCGACAAGAGGTTACCATGATTAATATTTGTGTTCGAAAAGGGGTAACCCAAGGGTCTTAATTGGGTTTTTCAAAAAAAAAAAAAAAAAAAACCCAAAAGTTTATATTCTGGAATATTCAAGTTTTAAAAGGGTTGTTGAATGCATGTAAACTTCGTGCAGTGACCCCCATTGAAATGCATTAGGAAATTAAAGCTGATAAACATTGTACATACTTTTTCCACGAAAGAGGGGGGGGGGGGATAAATCTATTTAATTTGTCCATGGTGGGCCAGTCTTTGTGGTGTCCCTCCCATGGTGCAGCGCGCGCGCCTTTTGGGGCTGATCCACGCGCTCTTGTCCAATGGGCGTGGCCGCTTTGAGGTTGAACTTGAGCGAGCGTCGGAATGTGGCCCGTGGGAACGCGGGCCCCTGTTGGACCCTGTTGGCCCCCCTCCCATTCACTGGGTGGTGTCACGGCTCGTTTGCATAAAAATGCGGCCGACTCAAATGAAGGCACGCGGACGGCGCCTCTTTCAGACTCGCACTCCTTGCCTGGACTCGCGCACACTGCTGGGTAAGAACTTCGCGCTCACTCGCTTTACACTCACAGTAGGTTTGCTTTCATTCATTTGGATACGTCATTATTACGCGTGCGTGTGTGTCATCTTTACAGTGTGTGTGCATATGTAGGCTATACACCGTGTGGGTGTGTGTGCGTGCGCGTGTGCGTGTGTGTAGTGTAAATCTATATATCTATATCTATATCTATATATATCTATATCTATATATATATAAACTGAGAAATATGCAGCAGAAAAAAAATATATATATGAGGACTGTCAAAGTTTAGGCATATGGAGAGTAATTTCAATTTGATAACCTAATAAAAAAAATGAACTGAGTTTTATTTACTTCCTGTAGCAGCTGACCTCTGCTGATGTGCAGCCAAACTGAGAGGAGAGGCGCTGTCGCAAAGATGGACTTTTACGCAGTTTAAAAAGTGACTTGACGGCTCATTGGAAAAATCCAAAATAATTTGCACACTTTGCAAAGCCAAATTCAAATACCGTATTAGTTGTACGTCTTTGGGGAGTCGTTCACCTGTTGTATTTTACGAGAAAAGAATCTTATTCAAGGATCAAAGAAATCTATTAGAACAGACTTTGAATCTAAATATACTTTTATTGGTTTTTTTCCACATTAATTCCAAAATTTAACTCAAGTAAATATCGGTTCCAAGCTTCGTAAAAAATTGTAGTTGAAAAATACGATTAATCGTGGTCAATTATATAACATTTTGTGATAAATTAGTTTTAAAACTTTAATCGATATATGTCTATACATATATATGTCTATATATATATGTATAGACATATGTATATGTGTGTGTGGGGGGGTGTGTGTGTGTGTGGACTACGTTCTGAGTTTATGTTTGAATTTAGGCATTCTAAATCTGGCTCGAGAACAGATTGCTTCTTCTTATTATTTTGAATTATATTTTACCATGTGTGTTATTATTCACTTGTAATCGGTTTCTTTGAGGTGCACTCCACTTGTTAAATCTAGTTGTTGTTGTTTATATCAGACTTTTCTGTGTGTGCTTGTTCGTTTTACTGTACGGCATATCTCGTGCGCAACATATGCAAATGTATCGGCACTCTTGTGCGTATTTTGTTTCTTCCCACTTATACGACAGCTTTTGAATAACTGTGATGACATTGACCACAATCTGGCTCAAGAACATTTTTCTGTTACGCTGTGCTGTTCATTAATATGATTACATGGAAAGCAACTGATCTGTGTTATACTTTTTAATACATTGAAATACAATTGACTGATATCATATTTTAAAAGAGTTGCCTGTTTTAAAACACGCGCACACAAACACACACACGCACACGCGCGCACACACACACACAAAATCGAACCTAAAGTTTTATGCAAACTCTATGTCGAAAACATAAGCACATATGCCTGCATGTTTAAGACTGTCTCAAATACGAATGTGTGCGTAATAACAATAATAATAATAATAATAATAATAATATTTTACACAGGACAGTGCTATTATTTAAAAAAAAAAAAAGGAAAGAAAGAAATAACAGACCTTTTACATTGTGCTCACGTCATCAATCGTCTCCAACAAGTGTTGGTAGCAGAGTCCAAATCAAACAGTGGATAAAATAAATCACATTTAATCCGTATATCAATTTTACACACTCTCATTTGCAACAATTACACTGATTGGAGGCTATGGTCGATTTTGTTGTTGTTTGTTTCTTTTGTCAATGAAATTGACTTGAGATGTACAGTTGATGCAATGAACAATTTGGACACATTCCCTTCCACTATAAGCGTGTGCAAGCCTTGATATTATCCAAATAATCGAAAACGAATTAAAACAACAGGAATTCTCCCAGTCGGGCCCATTTCAACGTGCACAAATTGCACATCAATGAAAAACATTTGACTTGCCGATTGGCTGAATGGCAATGACGCGTTAAGGAGGGCGTGTTGAATTCGTTATGAATCCAACAAACATTTCACGGATTCAGGTAGCACGTTGTAAAACGCGTTTTACTTTGGAAAATATTCATGACAATATCGAAGATGTGCATGATACTTGACGTTTTGTTTTGACCTCATCAGAATAATAATGATGTCAGATGCTTTGATGTTACTCATATAAGTGAATATATGTCCCTCTATTGTGAATGTTTAGTAAACTTCATTACAAACACATTATTAATTATCACCACAGTGATAATAATCATGATCTTATTCATCATCAACGAAAGGATGCTTTGACAATATATTCTCGGCAATTTACAGCTAGCACACGTTGCCCTTTTAGTTCATTCGTGTCACCTCACTGCACATTCGGTAAGTTGTCTTGTAAAATTAAACCACGACATGGAAACGTTATAACTTTTCTTTCCTTTTTTTTTTTTTTTTTTTTTTTACATTTCCTGTTTCATGATCATATTTTTCCCCCCTCAATCGAACATCATGCAAATATTGTACATAACACTTATGGCTTTTAGTTGTAGCGGTTCATTTTTTTTCTCACCGAGGTGTGGCGCTGTTTCGGCTTGTCGCCTGCATCCTCAATGTATTGATTCACACGTGTTATTTGTTTGATTGTTTGTTTGTTTGTTTTTTGTTTTTTGGAGCTGTGGACATTTTATCAAAAGACAAGTTTGGTTTAAAGAATTGAAATATTCTGATGTCAGAAATGACGAGGCCTCAAGCGCACAGAAAATTGAAACATGCCAAACACATTAGCCGAGAAACGACACATCTTATACGTACATTATTTTGTGCATGCATATCATCTCTCTTGTTAAACATATTTGCTGAGCAATTAGGATAATGGTCAACAAGAAGGATTTCAAACTTGCTGGGGGGTGTGGGGAATAAAAAAAAAAATCCCCGCTAGTAAAAATAATGAAATGCTGAGTTGAAGCTTATGAAACCATTGTGAAGCTGAGCTCTCAAATGATCTTTTTTTTTCCCCATTATTCAGCACCCCGGCTTAATTTGGAGATTTATTTATTTATTTATTTGACATTAAACTCACCTGTGTGATTTTTATGCCTTGTTTATTCAGCACGTGCATGTACAGTACAATATAGGGACTGTTTGGCAAACGTAATAGGCCCTGAGCCGGCATGTATTACCTCCTCTTTCTCCTCCTCCTTTTCCTCCTCCTCCCTTCTCGCAGCCTTTATCATTTTGATTATGCATGCATGCACATATTGCTTATACACGAGGGTGAATATTTGAGAGAAGACGGGTGAAACCTTGCAGAGGGGAGTCCAGGTTAACACAAAAAATGGCATTTGTGTACGAACTAAAACCGTAAAGAAACAAAAAATGGCTTTAAAGCTGTAAAGAAACTAAAATTGGCTTTAAAAAAAGTGTGTGTGGGTGTGTGTGTGTGTGTGTGATCTGCACGACTGTAGCCCTCCATCTAAATCTTCTGCATCTTTTTTTAATACTTCAGCTCAAGCCAAATAATGACCTAAGCGCACTAACGCAACGTGTTAATGCAAATACCAATTAACAAAGCGGTGCACGCACGCATGCGCACCAACGAGCCGCCGGCCACGTCCAGAATGTTCATGAGCAACGTGTAGATCGTTTCATGAATGAGGCTCTGTGCATGCAGCCATGTGCTCGTTTGAGGAGCATTGATGGAGAAGGAGGAGGAGGAGGAGGAGGTTCAGGGTGGAGGAGGACCCGCCGGCAGCCAGCGCTGCGGTGCAGAGTTCAGGGAGGGGGGGGGGCTGGGGGGGTAGGGGGGGCATTGTTATGTGAGCCTGGGAAAGTGTAGCAGGGCTGACGCCAGACTCTGGTGTGCGGCGTGGGGGTGCGGGCTGCGGGACCAGACCGGATTGTCATGGAAATGTCTCTCCAGTACGTTGTTGAACTTGATTTTGACTTCTTTTTTCTCACCCCCAACAACCCCCCTCCACACCCCCACCCCTTTCAGTCAGGTTAGGGGGTATTGGGGGGGGGGGGATTCTATTTTCCTTGTCACACGTTTGTGGGAAAATCCATCATCAGCACTTTAGTGCGTAAAACGCATCCACTTTTTTTTTTTTTTTTTTTTTTCATTAGTGTTGTTAAGTCGTGGGTAATTGTGCATTCGACGCGTATTTTTCAGAGTGTGTCAACCTGGATGTTGAGTTTTACACCGCATGCAGCCGAAAGGGCCTTCCCGCACATTGCGCAGCCGATTGGATCTCCTTATAAATGATGCAGAGTGCAATCCGAAAGATTGAAGATGCACGAGGACACAGAGCCGCTGCACGTGGCCCGACACGCACCCGAGTCAGAGAACAGATTGCCCTGCACGCACCATAATCAGATATGTAACTGTTATCTGGTGCAAGGTTCGTTTGGGAAACTGCGGGAATAGGCGCAGGTATAGCTTCCCCTCTGCTTTTTTTAAAATTTTTTTTTAATTTTCATTTTTTTTATCTGTACATCACGCACGCGCATATGCATTTACAGTACTGTACACACACACACACACGTTTGAGTCAAATATGAGCAGATATAGCAAGTTGCTGATAGTGTGCGTGTGTGTGAGTGTGTGTGTGTGTGTGTGTGTGATCGTTATCTTCGCCATCTCATCTCGTCATGCAGCCCTGATATCAGTCACATCTTAATATTACACTCGGTAAGCCTATCCACGCATGCAGCAGGCGTGTGTGTGTGTGTGTGTGCGCGCCCTTGCAGGATTTTTTTTTTTGGGCAGGTTCTAATACCACCAGAACCTAAAAATGCACCTGCTCGATGCTATTTTTAACAGCAGTTTTGCTTCAGCCTCGAAATGTATTTTTATTTTGTTAGAGTTGCCTGATAAAAAAAAAAAATCATGTGGGTCCAATGCAAGGCGGTGAGCATATTTCCGGTTATGAAATGATACGAGCAAACAGGAAAAATACATTTCATAGGATTCCAATTCATCTTTGAGGCGTTTGAGAACAGCAAAAATGAATGAACAAAACATGGCGATAAAGAAATTGTCACTGAGTCACATTCGCCCCCCAAAATGCCCAAAATTGCACAAAGCCAGAGTGTGAACGTGTATAGCACAAATTAAAAAAAAATAAAAATAAATGAATTTTAAAAAATGGAAATAGACTTTAGGCTGCTAAAGTAGGTCAAACTAACAAGTGAGAGAATGTAGGTCAACTGATTTCGAATTGTATCTTCACAATAGAGCAGAGCAAAAAATATGTTGCTGTTGTGTTCATCTTTTTTTAAACGCCTAACCAGTTATCGATGTTGTAATTTTACAGGCGTATGGCTGAGTATTCTGTTCATTTTCAGAAGGCAAACGATTATTTTGTTGAATTTGTTCACTTCAAATAATTGCATGACAATGAAAATAAAGTGACAATCTAATTCTAATTTCTTTTCGTAACATCTGCAAAATAAATGATTGCGTGCGCGGCATTTAGAAAAAAAAACGCGTTTCTATTTTAAAACAAACAAACAAGAACAACAGCGTGACCTTTTCCACTGGAAATTGGGTGCGAATTAAACACCGTTGTTCATTTTCAAGTCAGCTATAATGTTTTCATATTCCCGCCTCTCTCTCTCTCTCTCTCTCTCTCTCTCTCTCTCTCTCTCTCTCGCCGTCTCTCATCCCCTCCCTCCCTCCCTCCTCGATGTGAGGCGGAGTTAACGTGTGTGCGGTCACCATGTGCACTTCTTGCACTTGTCAGTCGCT
This sequence comes from Filicampus tigris, assembly GCF_054856515.1. NCBI lineage: Eukaryota > Metazoa > Chordata > Actinopteri > Syngnathiformes > Syngnathidae > Filicampus > Filicampus tigris. The sequence continues at coordinate 19,173,508 of NC_141226.1, read as the reverse complement.
CTCTGCAAGAAGTTGCAGACCACTTGGAGTTGCCCCCGTGGCTACACTTTTTTTTTTTTTTTTTTTGCGGCGCAAAATTTCTACCATTTATGTGGGATCTGACTTGCATGAAAAGCGGACTTGAGCTTTTATTTTTCTTCTTTTTTTGGGGGAGATACTGATTCAGCGAGGTGGTGGAGGAGGAGCACAGTAGTCATGTTGGAGTGCAAGTAAGTGTGATGCTGTGTGGGTTTTTTTTTTTAGACACTCTACTGGCATTAAAGGGATGCGAGTGAGAGAATCTTACGAGTTGTGGACTAAGATTCAAGATCCCAATGTGTTTATCATCATCCAAGGGACACGTGTCTCCAATTAGTCCCTATTATGCCCAATATAAGCAGAGCTGCATGATGATACATCTCGTGCGTGCATGCGCGCGCGTCCACGCGCTCCCCTCTCAGCTTTGGGAGGTGATGTGCGCGGCCCCTTTAAGAGAGACGACAGGCTTAGTTTGTGTCTTTGGTTATCTAGCTGTATGAGTTTTAATTTCATAAAGCTAGAGAACCGAAAGTACCAACTGACGCCGAACACTTCGCAACCTACGCGCCTTCCCCACCCAACTCAACCCGCGACGTGCTATCGGAGGACTCGCTCGAGGGGACGCCGGATGCTGAGGGGATGCTCACGCCGCCCGACACGCGAGGAAAAGGAGGAGGATGGTGATCGTATACGCTCCAGGAAAGAAGAGCGAGTGCTCGACTCGCTGACGGTCGGGTCCGCGATCATCCGACATGGCCCACGCGCGTCCCTTTCAGACTCAACTCAATTCATGAAGCATCTCGCCTTTAAGGCACAAAAGGAGGCGTTTACGCGCCCGTGGGAAACTTGGGACTTGACAGCACGTGAATGGGTGTTTAAGGTGTAATAATATCACGAGAGGCAAGACGTGGAAGGTGTGAAAAGGCTCCGCGTGATTGGCCGGTTTGGGGGACACGTGACGTTGTTGGCAGCGCAGCAGCCTCCATCTTTCATCGATGTTTGTTTCCAACCTTTTGACTCGGTTATAGTAACAGCAAATGTGACGTCATCTTTGGATGTACCTGACCTATAGGATTTCACTTTTAGGTGTCTAAATATTTGACTCATTTCCACTGCTTCAGTCGGTCCTTAATAGTTTCCCATTTCCAACAACATCTATTCTTACCAGGGTTGGTGAACTTTATTCGCAGCTGACTTTTGGCTGAACGGCAGGATACATTCTGGACGGGTCGCCAGATAATTGCGCGGCACGTAGGATAGACAAACAACCATTCTAGCTGTTCATTGACCAGTTCAAGTTGAATGATAAGAAAAAAGTGAATTACCTGTTCCGTATTAAAGCACACAATTTCCAAAAGTCCGGCAGCTTTCACGCTAACACATCATGAAAACACCACCGAGGGGCTAACGAAAGTAGCATCGGTATTGCGGTAGTTGGTACTCTTCTCATAAATATATGAACATAAATGGTGCAGCATCACATGTAGACTGCCAAAAGCCTATAATAATATTTACAGATCCATGTTATTTTGTTGTTTGCTTCAACCATGTGTTAGGTTAGGATAGTGGATCTTTTGAACATGTATTATCAAAAATGAAAAGCACATATTTTTCCCGTATTCAAAACGCCATTTTTGTCATACGTCTGGTAAGACGTGCGTGGACCTGTGGCCCCCCAGCAGTACTGATGAAAAATTGTGGCCTCCTCCAGCATTTCAGTTGCCCATCCCTGTTATCTGCCCACCTAGCGTAGATACACCAGAAGGAGCACAATGTGTGACTGGAACAGAATCGTCACATTTCCATTCATTTGAATGGAAAACTCATTCAATGTTTTCCACATCGTTGACCTTCTAATCTGGATCCAATGAATGATGGCCAATTGGTATTTCTCGCGCAACATCAAATACCGACTCCTGTGTAACGCGGCACAAAAGTCGACTTTTGTTCGTGGGTTAAGTCAACGCACTCGTGTCATCTGTTCCGAGCTCATCATCCAAAAACAATCTTGTTTTTGAACCATATTCAATCCAGTGGATTATTTTTGCCAGCAAAGAACAAAATAGGGCGACACGTGGCGTTTGATCTATTCTTGGAGTGGAATCATCAAGCCCGGGAGATGACTGAACATCCCTGAAGTCCCAGCATGCTCCATTTAGACCATGACTGACAATATTTGATGTGCACTGTTAGACAAGAGCTGGGCCCAAATGTGACCGTGTGTGTGTGTGCGCATCTGTGATTGTTTTACATGGATCACGCCGCTTCTACTAGTCTTTGTGTTTGTAGTTTAGCAACTGATGAAGCTGCCCGGATGCTACAAAGAGTGCATTTTATCCGTATTACATCATGTGTGTTGTATCAAGCATGACATACTATACATGTAGCACAGTTCTCATACCTGGGAGACATTAAAAGTGGGAATCAACCCAAACTTGTTTTTTTTCCACAATATGTTCTATAAAGGCCCACTTGTCAAAACATGGGATTCTGATTCATTTTGTGGAATATGAGAAAGCCACCCGTTTTTAGCTAGCTCAGGGGGGCGGCCATTTTAATCAGAATGTCGTATTACAACAAATGTGCCTGCATAGAACATATTCTGCAAAAAAATATGTTCCCAGCAGGCCCACTAGTTGAAACACGGCATTCTGATTAATTTTGCGTTTGTGGAATATAGGTTAAGCAGCAAAATGCACTCGTTTTTAGCCATCTCTGGAGGCGGCCATTTTGTCTTCTGTTGACTGAAAATGACATCACAACTGCTCACAACGACCAATCACGGCTGACCTGTTTTCCGAATCTGAGCCGTGATTGGTCGTTGTGAACAGTTGTGATGTCATTTTCAGTCGACAGAAGACAAAATGGCCGCCCCCGGAGATGGCTAAAAACGTGTGGATTAACCTATATTCCACAAACGCAATATTTATCAAATGCCCTGTTTCAACTAGTGGGTTTGCATGGAACATTTGTCCCACATTTTGCACAAACGTCTTTTTTGTGAGCATCCCCGTGCGCTAACATTGTCTTTTTGTTTTTCTTTCAAAGGAGAATGCCGAAGACATCGCCTCTAAAGTTGCCTTCTGTAGCCAGAAGGCCAGCAGCCATGACGAGCAGCTCGTCCGTCAGCCCGCAGGTACACGTGTGCTTCAGCTGTCATTTGGAGCCTCGCTTTTAGAGTTTGCACCTGGAGGTCAAATGGAAAAATGCTCCAGGCTTCTTCACAGGATTAGATGTGTGTGCGTGCGCCCGTATGTGTGTGTTGGTTGAGTCACTGACTGTAAGTTGCTTGATTTTTACCTTGGTTTGGGACCAGATCATGTAATGCTTCAAAATCCACAGACAACAGGACAGAACGACTCACACTGAGTTGTCGTTGTGGCATAACCATAAACCAGCCACAGGGACGGGCAAACGTGCTTGGGTAGAACTAGTGGTGAGGGGAAGAAAGACGAAAAAGGGCTCGACAGTTTTGCACGCGTGTGCCGCGAGCAATCTGGCAATGAGTGAGCGATGGGGAGAGCCTCATAGCAGGGTAGCTGACTGGCATAGGTGGGCGTGGCTTCGGCATGAAGAATTGAGTGGAAAAACACTGGGGGAGCGTTTTTGCTATCTCACGCTCACATGCTCATATTTTGGACGAACTGGCTTCTGACATCACACACCCCTGAAAGGCACACATCCAACACAAATACTACGGTATGTGCTAGTGCTGAAAGATTTTGAAAAATTATCGAATTGCCATTTTTTTCTCCTCGAAATTCCGATTACAATTTAATGCGCAATTATTTTCTTAAAGGCCCTCCATGTAATTTTTCAACAAGCTGATCTGTATTAAAAAAAATATCAGATTCATTATATGTAAATGTTTTGATTTTATAGGTTAGGCAAATGAACCACGAATGAATGACCACACCCCTTTTCTACACCTCTTTGGCAAGCTGTATTTTAAGCGTTCATTACAACAACTTCACCAAATTCCACCAAACAGGCGCGGCCTCGACATAAATCAGTAAATCCGATTGCAACAATAATAAATCTGCCTTGCCATTGCAACTTTGCATGTTTTACGAAACAATATGTGAACGTGGACGACGCTTCTGAAGCACACAACTCATCAAGGCACCATGAAAACAAAATATTAAAATAAGACACCTATGGCTGAAATGAAGCCAGCCATCTGTACATGGTGGATGCAGGAATTTGTTTTCGTCAAGGGGGCAAATGTTAACCCGAGACGCAAGACAGGACAAGCACTTTGAAAATAATGAGCGCTACATTTCAATAAAAACTCGCATGCATGCAGATGGTTGAAATGCAACCTGCCGGCCGCTCCAAGTGTCTTCCTCGTTCTCCTTAGGCGAGCTCGTATTGACACACATGAGCAGGCAGTTATCATCTGCCTTATGCAACTGCCCCCCCACCCCCACCCCAACACACACACGCACACCTACAACTGCAGACATCTTGCTTTGTCTCACAGAAAGTGATAAAACAATACCCGCCGAGAGGGGAACAAGGTCTGCTTTCCCATCCTAGCACAACAAAGAATGTACAAGTCAAGAATTGCATATTACATGAGTGCAAAGGCATATTTTATATTTTTCTAACAGGGATCAATTGAAACAGTTCGCCCGCCAAAAATCACAATGGCACTGCCTGTCTATTTGAAGTATCCAGGTGAGCCCACTTTGCGTTGTCTTGGCGATATTTGCTCCTGATTGACTAATTACACTGTATGAGGTCATCACCGATTATTTGTGGTGGCCTTTTTGCAAGGTCATGTGAGGTGTAAAAACAACGACGGGATACCGTACGGTATATGTGCATCGTTTGTTTCTGCGTTCAAATATTAGCATTTTTTTTTTTTTTTTCGTTCCACACACCTCCTCTCCCCGCACACTCACACACACACCTCTTTCATTCTCATGCAGTCAGCGTTTTATCCCTTTAACCGCGATGATCCTATTTGTCAGGTAGAGAGTGTGGTAGGTGGCGGGGAGGTGGCCGTGTAATCTTTGCTGCGCTTCCTTTATCCCGTTAGCCCAGCGCGGCAAGTCGGGCTCAAGCCGACGTTTTGGACCCGCTCATGTGGAAAGAGCGTTTGGGTGGCTCTGTCCTTTTCGTCCTTAATGCCTCGACGCGACAACCTCCTCTTGTCTCCTTGCTATTGTCGGCCACGCTTGCACAAAGGTGCGCGGCCGATGCATAATTCAGCCGCGGCGAGGCATTTAGCCCGCGCGGCAGAGCTCCGTAAATTTGGACGAATGATTTGTCGTCTTGGGAATAGCGCTTGCACTTTATTTGAACTAAATCCTGCCCAAGACAACATTCCATCTCCCCACTTACGCGCTTCTCGTCACAACCCCAGCCCCCCCCTTCCCCAGCATTAAGAATTAAACACAAAGTACATATTATCACCAAGGTCAAATCTTCATGGTTCCGCAACCTTGGCGCTCAATAGAAAGCTCAGTTATTCAAATGTCGTACGGAGTTCTTTGAGTTGCCCCGATTTTCCCAAGCTTGCGATTAGCATATGCAAGGAACGGCCCCGCGCTGCTGTTTTCTAAAGTGGATGTAAATTATAACCTCCGTATTATACAGGCTGATGGCAGATAAATCTCTGCAGTAATGCATTGCAGAGAGTGGGGGGGGGGGGCGCAGAGGGGGGGGGGGGGGGTGTCAGCGTGCGTATGTATGAGTGGGTGAGGCACTGTACAATAGCCGGTGGCAGATGGAATACACACCAGCAAAGCGCTTGCTCAACTTTCTTTGCAGCAAAGCAGAAATATCTGAAATTCTTTCCTTAAAGTGTGCGCACTGTGCTCTAAACAAATATTAACACAAGGAGATTACTAAAGTGAAATTTGCACTTGTTCGCTCCCCAAAAAAAAGGCCTCACGAGCAAAGTGGAGATCTCTATGCAAACGAGGGCTTAAATAATAAGATGTATTTATGAAGGGCTGGGGAAGGGGTGGAGGGGGAGGGTTGGGGGGGGTGGGCGCTTTTGAAAGTGTGAATAGGATTGGAGGGGAGGCAGGGAGCGGTTGGAGGGTCTAGTCGGACAAGGGTAAGGGGGTCCGAGGGGGAAAGGGGATCCAAGGGCGGGGGGGGGGATGTGTGTTGGGGCGCAGCAGTCTAGGCCTCAGCCGAGGCAGCTGTGAAAAGGGGTCCCGTCTTTTTCCCACGCCCAGCAAGACGCGCAAACACTGCCGCGACTCGCCCGGGTCAAGTCCCATCACTGATATATGTATACACTCACGCACACACGCAGGCCGGCGTGTGTGGACGAGTTGTGCAAATTAACAAGCTGGCCGCTGTGACATAGGGACACCTGCCATTCCCCCAGAATGCTTTGCGCTCTCTTGTTTTCCCACCAAGGGCCCGACGAGACAACAATTAGGTCATAACTTCAACTTGAACTTAAAATTGGTCGGTGGACTCAACAAAGCCTCCAAAAATGACGGATTGCACCACTAAAAGCAGTACGCCGCTTAGCAAGGTGGCTATGTGGTGCCGTCCTTACTTTACGTTGGTGTGTCCATTGAAAATGTTAATTCGTAATTATTGATAATTAGAACAATGTGTTAAAATGGAATTGTGTGACAGTGGTGTCCCTGGTGGTCCCTGGAGAAGTGAGTATTTGCTCAATTTGTTTTTTTTTTTTTTTTTTTTGAGAAGTAGTCCAGAAAAAGAAAGCAGAAAAATCCCCTGTTTTCCGAGTTTGGTCATGTGACGTTCACAAGCTGAGCCGTGATTGGTCGTGAGCCCTGAGACACTGTGATGTTATTTTCAGTCGACAGCAAGTGACAAAATGGCCGCCCCCTGAGATGAACCAAAACGGGTGGATTTGACTGCTTAATTCAGATTCCACCAAAGCAATATGAATCAGAATGTCGCATTTGGACTAGCGGTGGCGCATAAAACATTTTGGGGTTGACTTGAGCTTTAATTAAAATGACATCCAGTAGCCTGCTGGTGACCAGGGTTAGGGTTAATGAATGAATGGGAGAATGAAGAAATCTTTGTAATTCTCAAGAGATAAAAGAAGGAATAAAACAATCGATTAGATAAACAAATGTTTCAAATGTTGTATTTGGACATGTTTTGCTACAGTTACTTTATGTTTGAGTTCTGTCCACTCACTTAAAGTTGCTACATTCATATAACAAAGTATTGTATATCAATGACCTATTACTGTATTAATATGTACTGGTAAGCACAAAAAAAAAATGCAGGTGATAAGATTTGACGAGTCTTGTACTTGTAAAGTTGAAGTCGCCTACTCCTTTATTTAACAGTTAAAAAAAGACATACTGAGTAAAAGTAGAAATGAATTTGTACTGTCAGTTATATACAATGCCTGTTTGCGTAACTTGGCACAATGAAAAAAAATATTCCCTTCATATGTTTTTCACATTAGATGGAGTTTTTTTTTTCTTCATGTAAGAAGCTGGTAGTTTTTCGGCAATCACGAGACAATGTGTTTGCCGTGAATCATTCTTGAAGCTGACGTAAAAAAAAATTCTCTTTGTCCAGATCTGCTGCATCATCCTCATTCCTCCATTTTGCTCCTGTCCCCAAGATCTCAATCAATAATCTCCGGCATCCCAAACACTGCTGTTTTTACCTCTCTCAATCTCTGACTTTTTTACATCACGTCATCATCAAAGTAGCCAGCCGGCTATTTGGACTAAGTAAAGAGTAGAAAGCACAAGTATCTGTTATTAATTATAGTGAGTAAAACTAAGGAGTTGTCAGAAAAATAAGTAAAGCCCAGATACTGGAAAACTCTTCTTAGGTGTCAACCACGGTAATAGTAAGTAAATGTAAAATCTCCAGGAACAAGAAGAAAAAGGTTTTGTGAAGATGTGGCAAATACTTTGCATATCGCCATGACCTTCTGCTTTTCTTCGAGGGAGGAGCTGAAAGACATTTTAAACAGAGGACAACACATCATTTCCTCGCTGTGCTCCTCTAAAAACAATTAGCCTGCACGAAAGCAAAGAAGGTCAAAAACATCACGCAGGTATTAGGCAGCCTCACATTTAGGCAGGATTTGCTCTTTCCATTACTGCGCCCCCGTTTAAAAGCTTCTCAAGGAGCTTTTTAGAAATGTCGGCGGCTGCTCTTTTGGCGCCGAGAGACTGTTCCTCCCATTTTTAACCCTGCGTGGCACACCAATCGCGGTGTAGCTACGCTCGCGGACAAGCTAGCACTACACAGCGGCGAGTCACCGTATTTAGTTCTCGCTGCTGTTAATTCCACACCAGCTCCCTCTTCTTCTTCTTCTTTTGTTACTTTAGTCTCCCGCCTTTTCCCATCCATCCCCCTCGTTATCATTTTCCCTCCTATTCAGATGAGTTTCAAATCGAGAGGGGGGAGCCTCCTAATTAGCTCTGTAAAGACGCTTTGTGGACATCATGTGCATTGAGAGCGGATGCGTGACAGCCAAAGTGTTAGCACACAGCCGCTGTATGGACCCTTAATGAGGTTTGTTAGCCGAGTGTGTGTCCTGCTGTTTGGGCCACCTTTGAAGCGGCGCTCATGAAGAGAGCGAGAAGTGTTTGAGCAGGCCAGAATGCAGATGATAATGCGTCGTGCCTGGACCAGAAGAGGAGCGTCACAGCGTTGAGACTCGTTTGTGCACATTTTTGGAGACGAAATATTCACGGGGTCATGTCGCTTTTCAGATCTTCAGGAGACAGTTTGGGAGATACTGCGAAATAATAGAACTCACCTCCGCTGGGGAGGTTATGCTTTCATTCCATTGGTTTGCTTATTAGCGAGCGCCACAATTTCCATCCAAATTTTGACAGTAGATCACAAACTAAACTTTTGCACTTTGGTGCAGATCAATTATAGGTAGTTTTTGTGGCAACTTAATTTCCCTTCCAGGATGAATGAAGCATCTATCTATCTATCTATCTATCTATCTATCTATCTATCTATCTATCTATCTATCTATCTATCTATCTATCTATCTATCTATCTATCTATCTATCTATCTATCTATCTATCTATCTATCTATCTATCTATCTAGCCAGCTAGATAGCTGGCTGGCTAGCTAACTGACTGTATACTGTATCCATCTAGCTAGCTATTAGCTTTCTTGCTATGTAAAGTCACCCTTGTTCTCCTCCATTGTTATTGTTTGTTAATACATCTTACTGACTGATGTTTTTCACAGTTTTAAGTTGAAAACAATTTCTGTTTGTGGTTCTGAGTAAGGAACTAAGAGGGAAAGGCATCCATCCTGGAGCCTATCCAATCTGAATATTGGGGAGAAGGCACCCATTGGAATGGTTGCCAGCCATCGCAGGGCCCATTGTTATAATAAAAATTCATACTGCGTTATGTACAACTCAGAGTCTTAAATTAACCAAACATTTTGGGTAATGTAGGAGGCAGCCAGAGTAGCTGGAGAGAAGTGTGGGAGGAAAATTTGGAAACTCACGAGGAGGGAAGCTGCAGCGGAGTTTCAAGCCCAGAACCTCAGAACTGCAAGGCAGACATGCTCAATTCTAACAAGATCAGTTTTAACTCAATGGTATGGGTAGTTTGTATGCCTTGTTGGATCAAAAATCTTGACCCAATGTGTTAGGTCAAAATCCTCGCCCCAATGTGCTGGGTGTAAATAACCAAGCATTGGTTTGGTCCCTTTCTGACCCAGCTCTGGGTTAGCTATAGCATCCAATTTGGGTTACTTTAAACCCAGTGTAACATATTCCAAAAACAATTGCTTTTTTCCCCCTTCTTTTTTTCAAGCCCAATTTTGATAGTGTTCCTATTCGGCCCCACGTCGATCCATTCAGCCCATCTTGAAACATCCGCTGATCGCCAACAGTGAGAGGAAGAAAAGGTTTTGACAAAAACACAGAGGGCGAGGCGACGATTTGGGCAAGATTTGATGTGGCTGCAAACAGATGAGAGTCGGAGGTGCATTTCAGATGGAACGGGGGAGAAGGAAATGGATGAAAGTTGCCGGCATGGCTCGCAAGCGCGAGAGCCAACCTGCCTGCTGCGCCTGCACGCTGCCGCCAAGGTGCTAAAGTGTCACTCAGGATGCAGGCGGACGAGCAAAGACAGACATCATTTGTTACTTCTCACAGCACACACACAAGCTCCTCTTGTTCCTCTTTTCACTCCATTTCCTGGATATTCCCTTCTGCCGGTGCACGTTTATGAACCTCCTAATCTATTTCCTCTGTCTGCATGTCTTCCCCCCAGCCACCAACCCCCCACTGATGAAATAGTTTTTCTCCTCTCATTTTGCAGCGCGTCGTCGCTCTTTCCTTCTGTTTCGCCAGTTTACACTGAAGTGTTTTACATCAGCACAATGAGCTCTCAGGTAGGCTTCTTGCTAACTACGCAGCCACACAAATAGCTTTCTTGATCCATTTTAAAGAGATACACCGCCTCCATTGCCAAATTTTCTTTACCAGGGGAGAGTTTACCTGTCTTGAATATGAAATAAAGATGTGCATTACCAGAGGGTTGTTCATGCCGGCAGCATCACTGCTCAATTGAAACACACACACACACACAAAAAACATCTTACCACTACGGAGAAGCATTTGCTTGTTAAATAGTCTTCGGAGGTGCGCTTCATGATTTTTTAAAAAGTCAGCGGAGGATGTGATTCCTGCTCTCAGCTGCAAACACGAAGCATTTAAAGAGTGAGGATGAAGTCGGATCTTTCGTTCCGAGCACTTGAAAATTTTACTACAGTGGTGCCTTGACTTTAGAGCAGGGGTGTCCAAATCTGAGGGCCACTATCAAATGATCAGCTCATCATCTTAGATAGATGCATGGATAGATACACTGTAGATAGATAGAGCAATAGATGGATAAACAACAACAAGGGAGGAGAACAAGTGGGATTTTACAGGGCAAGAAAGCTAATAGCTAGCTAGATAGATAGCTAGTTACAGTTATATAGTCAGTTAGCTAGCAGCGCTAGATAGATAGATAGATAGATAGATAGATAGATAGATAGATAGATAGATAGATAGATAGACTTCATACGTACAGGTTGACAATATTGTTTTTTCTGCCACTGGTCCCTTTCTCGTCCACCTTGCTCTTGTCCATTCTGGAACGAGATGTCCTTTTCACAAACGACCAGCTGGGCTAACCACGGGTTTTGAGTGCCTCCCTCAGGTGCCTGTGATCTTTCTTTTTGGACTGTGAGCTGCCTGGAACATTATCAGCTTTGTGTTGTCGGGTTGTGTAATGCAGTTTGTGGTGTGAGTCACTTGGGTGGTGTCAGACAAAATGTATTGGTCAGTGTGTGTGTGTTGAAAAAAAAAAATCACGTAATAAAATGCAAAAAAAAAAAAAAATTACAATTGGATGATTTTTCAAAATTGTTCAGCTTTAATTTTAGTTGCAAGTGACTACGTTAATATGTAATATCAAAAATGTAAATAAATGTAACGTAATCTAAGGGTTGGAATGTTCGAATAATAGGCACAACGTGTAATTTTTGAAGGCCATCGTGCGATTGTGTTCGCAGACACATCTCTGTTTTGTTTGCCAAGTCCAAAGCCACGGGTCACGGCACCACCGATCCCCTACGTCCCTCCCCCGCCAACTCGATAATGTGTCTCCATTCTTTCTTGCTAGGCGGAGGAGGGCTGCCCTGAACCAACATTTTTGTCCCTTACTCCAGCGCTTATGTATGTGTGTGCTGGGGTCGGGGGGACGACTATTGTGTGTGAAGGAATGGGGAGTTAACACCCATGTGTGGACCTGCTCAATGTGGGCATTGTGTCCGAATCTTCACCCCACGTCGCTCTCGAGGCCGCGGCCAGTAAGAGAGGCGACTGTGGCTGCTTTTGTTTTTTGAAAGCAAGCACATAACAGCCAACTCAAATTGGCCAACACACTATCGCAACGCCGTCGCTTTATCTCACCACCTTCATTGTGCTATTAATTTGCCGGCAAAGCGCATTGAGCTGAATGTGATGCTCGCCGCTTGCTCTGACAGCAACGGGGATGTGGAGGTGGGCGGTGCAGAGACGGCGCTTGCAGCAATTTGTTGTGCGTAGAAAAGAACAGTCATAAAAGATGACATTGTATCATCATCATAAAATGATTTTGCACAGCCTTTCTTTCTTGAGTCGACGCACATATTGTGCATTTGAAAAATCTTACGGCCCGCCACCTACCAAAAATATAAACGTGTTGTGTGTGTACTGAAATAACGATGAGTTTGTCTGAATTTAGGTGTACTTACACTGAAACAAGTTTTGGTTGAATTTACTCAATATTATTTCGTCAAGTGGTTGCGCAAAATAAAATCATCAGGTTCAAGATACATTTTTCAAGTAGACGATACATCTAATTTAAAAAAAGGATCTGGATCCAGATTATTTCCTTTTGTGCACCCATTTGATGAAATAAAATGAGTAAATTAATAAGCTTTAAAGCTAAATAGCTATATGTTAGCTAGATAACTTATAGATACATTTTTAAAAAAATCACAAAATGTTAAGTGATATCAAAATACTAAATGCATAATTCATGTTTGAAGATAATTGCTGAAAACATGCAAATACTGACAAATAGTAGCTAATAATAGTACTCAATTGTGGAGATATTTTCCATCATTTTAGTTTCCTTGATTTTTGGACGAGACCATCAGGGATGAGTCCTCCAGCCCAGCTAAATAACAACTCGATCATCGACATCATTCACGTCAGTGGATTTCCGGAGCAATTGCGAGTTCTACTACTTGCGAGGCCCAAGCCTGTTAGCTCGCTAGCTAGCTGGTGGCTAGCGCCTCTCGTCACGCCGCGCAATATTGTGCCTGTGCAAAGATAACGTTCATGTTTGATTGACATCGTCATAGGAGTATTCATTCAACAATATAATTGTGGTGGTGAACAACGGAGAGATCAGATCTCAAAACTTTTTGTCGTTGGTTACCCCCGTAGCTACCCTGAAAAAGTTGAATGAAAGGACGTCTGAAATGGACTTCAGTAAGAAATTTGGAATTTAATCATCTTAATGTGTAACATCCAGTAATTATTTTAACTTGAATTATTACTTCTGCCACATTATGCTCAGAGCAAATCCTCCCACCAGATATAACTCCTTGATGCAAGTACAATTGTGTGTGTGTGTGTGTGTGTGTATATTTGATAAATGTAATATTTTTTTCACATATCTGTACCATTGATCAGCGCACACGTGTGGATGTTATTTTTACGAATTATTGACCAATCCAAAGTGTTGAAAATGGCTTGCTCTCTTTGCTAATGTCAATTGCAAACGTTGGACAAACGTGCCATTTTGAAAAGTGGTGATTTTGGAGGCATGAGAATTCTGACCCACTCCGGCCAATACATTCATATAAATGTGTGTACTTTGTCCGTATATAAATACTTTGTAGGTACGTACGTGCATATATACACACACAAATACACGTGTGTGTGTGTGTGTGTTTTAAAATGCTTTAAGAAATATAATGTGCTGCTAAACAGATATGTACTGTGTTGTTTCTGCAACAAGTTGCATTTGATTCTATTCTTCTATTCCATTCTGTTGTAAACGTCTCCACTACGAGCGGAGTGTGTTTCAAAGAGCACGCAGAGCTCATTTTTATTTGTTTGTGTGCAGCGGTGGGCGCCTTGGGGCAGGTTACAAAAGAGCAAGTTGGCGTTTTCTTCCCACATATTTTTAATCAAAGTGTTACTGTTTGCATTTGCATTTGCATTGAACGTAGGGATGCTGAATGCCAAAGGTGAGATTTAGTAAAACACTCCTATTTTTATTTTATTTTTTTTTCCAGATGGAAACACGGGCGGGTGGGTGGTTGCAAGGCTGGATGAATGCGTGTAGATGACTGAACTCCGAGACCCCGGTGCAGCTCATCATCATCGCCATGGGCTCTTCCTTCTCTCCTTCTGTGGCCCCGCACTTCCATCCAGGGGTCCAGCTCAGCCCATGAAGCCTGAGCGGGGAGCTTGTGAGTGGGCAGGCAAGGATGGAGAAGGTCCCTGAAGGCTAAAAGCACCTCTGCGGGTGAAATCAATACGAAGCATGCTCGCCTCCAAGTCGGGTTTCCTCTGCCTCTCTGCATGTGGCCTCGGGGGGCCTGCGGGCCTACAAAGGACGGGGCCCTGTGCGGCCTCTCTCAGCTGGACTGGACCCCATCTCCACTTGGCTGTGTGTGGTTTTGCTGAGGGGGATTCCCCTCCACCCACCAAAATGATTCCAATACAGCGAATGCTGAAGCGCTGCCAAGAGGGATAGTTGTTCTTCTTCATCTTTTTTTTCCTCGCAAAAGACTGACATATTCCCCACCTTCTTTCAAATCCAGTATGGGACTTTTGACTTCTTTCCATCCCCAGCTGTCTAGTTCCCCAACCATTTGGCAAAAAGACTGACATTATTTTTTTTCCCCCTCCACTCTTGGTTTGCTATCACTATAGTGAGCTGTCCGAATGTGTGTGCAAACCAGAGACTTGTTCCCCCCCCCCCCCCCCCCCCCCCCTCCATGATGTGTACGCGACAAAATGGACTGAAGAGTAAAGAGGACGACTACGGAGATGCTTTACCTTCCTTTCATTCCAGCGGTAAGTACTTTTTAGCATTTCACTATGAACAACACTGCAATATCACATTATACCCCAAGTTGTCCTCCAGGGCTCAGTTCTAGGCCTCCCTCCTATTCTCACCGGGGATGGGAATTGATGACAATCTTGTGAGTCGGTTGTTGACACTGCATTCTAAAAAGAGTTGGGTTAAAAATAACACAATTTTGGGGTCAAAAATAGACCGATACACTGCATGGGCCAATTTGTGCAAAGTTTCTGGGTTGTTTTTGCAGAAAACAAGCCCAAAAATTGGTAGTTTTGTGTCAATTATTCTATCATTTTGTATAGAATAATCCCCAAAATTGGACTGTTTTGTACAAAACAATGCAAGAACGTGGGTCAAATTGACCCAATTATTGGATAGGTCCATTTTTGACCCAAAGTTATGTTATTTCTAACTCAACTGTTTTTAGAGTGCGCCTCTCTGATTCTTTATTGATTGGGTGGGAGCTGAAATAATACAAATGACTCTGTTTGCTTCAACTCTTCAACTTTAAAGAGAAGACATAGAATATCCCGTATTCACACATCATCTCTAATGTATACTTTGGGGCAAAAAGAAAAAAATAGGTGACTTCATTCTCAGAGTATGTCAAGAGACCAAAAAAGTTTCATTCAGTTTTGGAGCATGTTACAAGAAATTGGGGTGCCTTGCTTGCACATCTATTGGTCCTGAGAAAAGGAATTCTTTTGGTTTTTAAGACCAACTTGTAAAACAATTTTAAACATTGAGACTGAGGGCAACTTTCACCAATCCTGCCAGGATCTCAGATCTCTTTTAATCCACCACTGATTTTTTTTTTCACTGGATACATTTCCCAATATGTGACTTGGTTGCTTTCATTTGGAATATTGACTGTACAACTTTTGTGTTCAACTTGCACCAAACCTAATTCAGACATAAAACAAGTAATTGTTCTGTATAAAAGACAATATTGTTATCGAGAGTTTTTTTTTTTTTTTTAAGGAATCAATAAATGGAATCATCAGGCAAGCATAGAAACAATTACTCAGAATCAGACTACTGGGAACTGTTTTTACAAAAAGAACCGGTTTTCAATTCTTGGTCATCCGCCATCATGCCTGGCTATGACATTCCTCTCCATATTTCCACCAAATCCGTCACTCCTGTCACCCACTCTCCCCTCACAAAGTGCATTATTCTACCTTACTCAAATTGAACTGTGACGAATCTGTCATCCTTGCTCCCAAATCCCCGCTCACAACTTCTCTCCTTCCACTGACGGGCACGTTGCTTCCACTTCCTGTCACAGACGCAGCCCAGGACAAAAAACAAAAACATTGTCCATTCTTCTCCTTCTCAGCTGCTTCAACACTCAGCCATGTAGTCACAACATCCACACGGAGCTTCTGCAAAAAACAAAACTCCTTTCTCAAAAATGACAATACTCATGACACGCATCAAAATG
The DNA here is from genome assembly GCF_054856515.1 of Filicampus tigris. NCBI lineage: Eukaryota > Metazoa > Chordata > Actinopteri > Syngnathiformes > Syngnathidae > Filicampus > Filicampus tigris. Next base: position 19,157,453 of record NC_141226.1, on the reverse strand, counting down.
AAATGTGAGCCACTCAGATCCGAACTTTGGAGGGCACAAACGGCTGTTTTCGGTCCTCAGTGCATCACCACACAGGAATTGTGTGTGTGTGTGTGTGTGTGTGTTTTCTTTTTCCCGTCCAGATGGGCACAGCTTCAGACAAAATGGCCGCCAGACTTTCCCTCTGCCAAAGATGGCGGGCGCGTCTCGGCGCTCTGCCATCTGTGCGTCGCTTTAGTCGTTGTCGCATGCAAATGGGACGTCTAATTGCATTTGCATAACCCTCCAGATTGTTACTGGCCCGTGCCGCTAATTACGATGAATGCGGGCGACAGCAAGGAGGAGACAGGTGACTTTTTTCTTTTTTCATAATCACGGCAGTTAGTGTTTGTTTTAAGCCGTGTTGTTTTTTTGTCGCTTTTCGGTTAACATGAGATTAAGGCTGCGGCGGTCCGAGTGCGCCATATGGTGTGCGTGTTTGCATGCAAATGGGACTGGAGAAAAGATGACGCCTATTTCTTTTGAAATCAAACAGTTCTCTGCCACACATAGATGGATTAAACAATTCAAATTAAGATAAGAGGACTTCAAAATCATCCATTTTGGGACCACCATTTTGGGACCACCTAAGTAGCTTAGAAGGCGTTCATCAAATATGGGGCAGGGGTTTTATTCCGAAAGCCACTGTCACATAATCAAAGGTTGAAAATCAATATTGTGCTTAGTAGATATGATACATAAATAATTATAGCTGATTCAAATGTATTACGCAGAAGTGAACTAGAAATTGTACTCAACAATTGTTCGAAAAGATCAAATGCAAATGTAAGGTATTTTACTTTAAAGTTAAATACAACTGAATTGTACTTAATAAATGTACTGTGTGAGATTTAAAAAAAAAATGTTTAAGCCATTGTAACATGCGAAGTTTTAATATTTAATTCAGTGATTCTTCGCGTAACACTTGAGAGGGAACCTGCCTTCCACTTTTCGTATCACGCTTGAAGAATCACTTACACACAATGCACTTCAATTTTAAACATATTTGATTCAATTCAAATGTATTACACACAGTAAAAAAATCCAAATGTTTGAAAGCAAACAGTTTTAAAAGATGAAATGCAAATGTAGTGCGCTTCAAAGTGAAACACAACTGAACTGCACTTCAAAATATACTGCATGTTTTTTAAAAAAATTTTTTAAATTCAGTTTGTTTGATTAAATTCAGGGATCGGGAACCACTACATGGAACCTGCGTACCGCTATGAGAATCCCCATAAGGAGACCCCAAAAATGCAATGTTAGTTCAACCATTAACATTGCATCATCAAAGAGAGCAAGCAATTTTCAACACTTCAGATCGGTCAATAAATTGTAAAAAAAGCACTCACACATGCAGACTGACTGATTTGTGGAAAAAATATGCAATGTAGCAATTTTTGACACAGGAGGTTTTGACCCGACGCCATTGATATGTTCCGTTTCCTTTGTGTCACAATCGAGATTTGTTGTCATGGCTTTTTCTGGCGTAAACCGATCTCGTCATTTTTTTTTTCTCCAGATCTGTATAAAGCACAGGTGAGAGCCTGAAACAAATAAGGGTAGCTCAGACGAGCGCACACTCTAATTAAGCAGCTCTTCAATAAACTCCAGGCAGGCGGGCCACAAACGTCTCATCTTCATGCACGCGGCTGTCTGGTTACCATGGCAGTGAACACATCGTGAGGTGGCTGATTTTGCAGGGGGGGGGGCTAAAGGGGCTCATGCGTGAAAACGTACGGACCGGGCGCTTTCGGGGAGAAATTGTAGCTCGGAAGCATCACAGGAAGTTCGATTGCAGGCTCGAAAGCGGCCGTGGCTGATCAAATGTCGACGCTGGATCGGAAGATTCGTATTTCCAGGCACATTAATTCACACGACGGGGGTCGCCCCCCCCCCCTTATTTGCATTCGCCGGTCGAGGCAGCTGCTGCGCGGTACAGTTTGGAGGCAAAATGGCGGTCACGCGAATCACATGTCTGGTGGCAGGAAAGAGCGAGAGGACGGGGCGAGGGGGGGGGGGGGCGTTTTTCGCATTTTGGGGTGTCTGCTTGGAGAGAGGGTAGACTGGTGCGGGGGAGCGAAAGATGGAGTGGGGGGTGCTTAGCAGAGGTTATTATTCGAGGAGGGGGGCGGGCAGGGGGGGGTGTCTGGTTTTTGCCGACCAGTAATGAGAGGCTGGCTGATCGTTTGTCTGCGTTTGTGAACATGCGTCTGCATCTCGCTCATTTGCATAAAGCGGCAAAGGGCGTCCATATGCTGCAAGGCACGAGAGAGAAACACCCCCCGTCGACCCCCCCCTCCACACTCCCGCTCCTCCGTCAATGTGAGGGAGCAGAAGGATGCTCTAACGCCACGTCTCAAAATAACACTCCTCCGAGATTCGGGCTGGCCACATCACTTGGGATTCGTCCAATGAGCTGCTGCTTCCGACCAATCGCGAACCACCAGGAAGAGGAAGGGAAAGGCCGTCACGAGTTTACCCTTCACGCACACCAAAATGGCGAATAAACAGCATTGTGGGTGGAAGGTGGGGTTTATTTACAACACATAGGAACACTATGGCAGGTTTTGGAATCATGCACTCATTCACTCATTTCCATGTTCCATTTTCATGATCAAATTGAACATTTTGCACAAGTTGCTGTCCACCCTGTCATAATGCACTGTCAAAGGTTTTTGTTGATTTTACTCCATTTTATTTTGCTAAATGGTTGCAGGAAATAAAATCATCAGGATCCTGGTAAAAAAACAAAAAAATAAGTATACTATACTTTTATTTTTAAAAAATCTACTTGAATTTAGGTGATTTTATTTTGTGCAGCCACTTGATGATATAAAATTGAGTAAATTCAACATGGCATTTTTTTCATTGCGGGGTAACTTCCCCTTTAAGAATCTGCTGAAGGTTTTCAGTGACATCGCTAGCAGGCCGTTTGTCTTTCTTCAATGGAGGCTGAAACAGTGGCTTGTTGCGCAATAAATATTTACACGCACGTGTTGTCATTTTCATCTTGTATTGTGCCTAGTTGACTTTTGCCAAGCTTACCATGTCCACTCTGTCATAGTCAAATATGAACTCACATAATAACCTTTCAGATATTCAAAAATCGATATTGTTAAACAGTACACGGTTCGCTAACTGAATCGTGTCGCTACGTGAAGGACCACCGTGTGCTCATGAAGCGATCACACGAGCTCAAAATGTCCACCCTGTCATTGTCCGTCCTTGTCAGCAAGCTGAAATATTTTGCTCTTTTGCGTAAGAGCATAACATCAACTTAATACAATGAATATAGCTCATATTTATTTACAGTTAATACAATAACAAATAGTAGTAAAAAAAATCTATAAATTATACAGTTTTACTGAAATGCTTGTGTAAACAAATGTTTTAACTGCTTTTTAGTATACATCGCGGATAGGGAGAAAGTTCCGAATCCAGCCTATATAAAGGTTATTTCCTTGTATTAACTATAAATGATAAGTGACTTTGTATTTTAAAGTCATAAAGCACTTTGTGAGTCCCGTCGGTGGCAACCGCTATTCAAATAAAGTTGACGTACTTACGTCTAGGCAATATTCATTGTCGGGTGCAGTCAATAAGGCGGGGGATGTCAAGTGTCAGACTGCGAAACACACAAAGAGACACAAGGCAAAAATCTCCATCATGTCCGGGCTAAATACTGCAGCGTCGAGGCTGTGATCGACGGGGAATGTGCGGAGCGTGGGAAATGCCGCCAGAACGGGGTTGTGGCAGGTGAATGAGGACCCTGGAGTTCAAAGGTCAAGGCCAGTTGAAGAGGTCGTCTGGTTGTTTGCTCGTCGTCTGGGCCTCGCAACATGCTAATGAAGCAGCCGCTCCCCCCCCCCCCCCCCCCCCCGTTTGATAAGCGGCGCCGTCTATTGTTCGTCCGCTCTGGCTGATCCGAGGGCCGGACTTCAGACATGCACGGCTCAGACGGAGTCACCAAAATGGAAAGCGTACAGTCATCCCGCAGAGGAGCATTGTCTGTGTCTTAAAAACATGTAAATGAGCTCAAGCAGGAAATTGGAGTGATTGAAAAGTGGGCTAACTCCCTTTTAAAATACTTATATTAGTTTGTTGTACTTTTTTTCTCAGGTTGTTTTGGAATACGGTGATTCTCAAACATTTGACACTATGTGCCACCTGAAAAAAAATACTCGTTATGGCCATGATGAAGCAGGCATAATTGTTCAACAAAAATGAGGCACTTTTATTCCAACAAATATTTGATGGATTGAAAGCCACGGCAATATTATGCACAGCTCATCATTAATGCTTCATGTTTATGCAGTTGTCATTTTGCCGTGACCGGAAACTCTCCACTTACTGACCTAGCGTTATTTTGCCGTCAATTCCGCGAGAACTTGGTCAAGAGAGTGGTAATCAACGCCAAGAAATCATATATAAATTTTCGTCTTGTCTTTGCTGGTGATCTGTAGATTTTAGCCTACGTTTTCGTCTCGTCTTGCATGTTGATTTGATTTAGTCACAGTTATTGTTTATTTCGGCGCTTGTAGTCTTTAGTCTAGTTTTTGTCCGGTGAAAAATGTGCATTGACGAAAATATTTTCATCTGGTTTTCGTTCACGAAATTAACATTCTTCTGAACACAGCCACATCCCACATTTTTTTAGGCGTTTTTTAAATTTTTTTAATTCCTCTTTCACAATGATTTTTGAAATGTAATTGAGTTGTAACATGCTATAAGTCACATTAATGGAAAAAAGTTTCTGAAATGATTTTTCATTTTTTTATATCATACAAACAGGGGTGTGTAGACTTTTTTTTTTCTTTTCCTAACCCACTGTTCATCTATTTCAAACGAGATAATCGGAAGTGTGAGATCATGTTTTTATGGTCGCGAGGTGTTTAACATTTGAAAGTCACTGACTTAGAAAAACTCGTAAAAGTGATTGGAAATGTAAAATTTGATCCCAAGACAATAATTGGAGTACATTCTTCCTTGCCTCATAAAAGGGCTGATTTAATTTTTTTTTTTTTTGTGGGGGGGGGCTGTTGGTTTGACTCAGCCTGTATACACTGCACATATATACATATATACCATTGTAAATAATAATAATAATAATAATTATAATAATAATAATGCTCAGGAAGAACTAAAAGCGTAAACTGAGGAGGAAAAGTGACACATTTTGACTCAGTGGAGTGTTTATAACGGCGATGCTATGTCGCTCGATAACAGCGTGGCCATTGACGATGTCCACACGTCCAGCTTCCTTTCGTTCATTTCGAGCGAGGCTGGCGCGAAAGGAAGGAAGCGAGTGAATGGATGAAGAAGCGCACGGCTATACCTCTGTGCTCTCTTTATGCTTGCGGCTGCAGGCTTCATTAGCTCCACAGAAAGGGACAGCTCCCTCAATAGACCCATAGACCTGTCTCACTGGCACAGGCTCGGGCTCAGTGGGGTGTGCGCGAGCGTGTGTGTGCGTGCGTGCGCGCGCTGGCGTGTTTGTATGCATGTTTTCCCCGACCATTCGCACACCACGGGGCCTCATTGTTTCTCACTCATGCCTAAAGGAGGCTCGGCATTGACACTTTTTTTTTTTTTTAAGGCTCAAATCTCTCTTTGTCCCTCATTCTCTCGTTTTCCCTCGCAGGCTTCCCATTATTCTCCATTTCACAATTTTCCTCATTGTGTTGCCTCTTTTGGGGGGGGATGAAGGCTCAGATGTTTAACAAAACCGCACATTATACAGCGTAGCATTCTCGTGTCAGCATTAGAGCTGTATATTCCACATGTGGCGCCCATATTTTAATCATGCATGTGATATAACAAGCCCGCATGACACCCAATGTAAAATTGAACGAAATATTTATTTGGGTGGTTGCATTTTGCAGTGTACTACATCGTTTGTGTCCATCGCACATATGGAGGATGATTATCCATAAATGCTGACTTCCTAATCGCCGTGGGTTCAAGGTGGGAGTAAAAGTAGGGCGCCGAGGGGAAAGTTTGTTGTACCCGCAGAGAGATGCCGTCTTGTTACTCAAACGGAACGCGAACGAGGAGGGAGGCTGACGGCGAAGCCAAGAACGATACTGTGGCCTGGTTTGTGGTTCCACTGGGATAGAGACACTTTTTGCCTGCGAAATCAGAGAGTGTGCGCTCGTTCAACACACAAAAGCACGCGCGCACAAGCGCATTGTTCCAGCCGTCGATGTGAATCAACGCGACTTTGTTGTTGAGGTGGCAAGAAACTTTTTGTTTTGTCCCACATTTCCTCCACACATACACTACTCATCATTTCGGTCTTCAACTTGGTCAAATGCAGCAAGCCGCCGTCAGGTTTGCTTCACACTGTCAGCTCTACGCGTCTCTACATGTTTCTTTGTACTTTTTAATTGAATCGTTGTAAAGTTAAGTACATTTTGATAAGGCAGTGTTTCTCAACCTTTATTGAGCCGAGGCACATATTTATCATCGGGAAAAAAAAACCCTTAGCAAAACGAACCTTCCGTCACTTGGGGGGGGGGGACATTTAATCGTTTTGCCTGTTACTAAACGTGGTTGGCATAAATAAATTAACAAAACTTTCTTTTTTAAAGCGGAAGATAAACCAAAGATATTTTTTTCAAGAATATGCAGCAAAATGCACTTGTTTTTAGCCATCTGTGGGGGCGGCCATTTTTTCTTGTGTTGACGGAAGATGACATCACAAGTGCTCACAACGACCAATCACGGCTCAGATTCAGAAAACAGGTCAGCCGTGATTGGTCGCTGTGAGCAGTTGTGATGTCATCTTCCGTCAAAACAAGACAAAATGGCCGCCCCCGGGGATGGCTAAAAACAAGTGCATTTTGCTGCTTAACTTATATTCCACAAACGCAAAATTTATCAGAATGCCGTGTTTCAACTAGTGGACCTGCTAGGAACTTATTCTTGAAAAAAAATATATGTTTGGGTTAACTTCCGATTTAAATTAGATTTTGTATTTTTTTCTGTCAAAATAATGGACATTGAATCATTGCCCCACGGCACACTGGCTGAGAATCGCTGTGATACGGCAATTGGGAACAGAGTCTCACTTGCAATGCTGACCTGGCAGCAGAGCAGAGTGAAATAAATAAAAGATATACTGTGTTGTAGACATCGGATATAGAAAGATCATTAAAAAAAAAAACAACAACAATCTCATGGCGTTACCCCCTCGCGTTCTATATCCACATTTATTAAAACACACCGTTTATTAAAAGTACTGTTCTCCTCTCGCTCGGACAGTTCTCCTGTGTGCTTCAAGCTGTTTATTTGTCACTCCCAGTAGTACTTTACTGAAAAACCAACACATAAAATAATAGAGAATTCCACTGTGTATATTTAAACTGAAAATAATGTGATTTTCAGCTAACAAGTCAGCTAGCTTAACGCTAACATACAATGCGTAACGCCCTCGACAGATTCAGGGAAGTTACCATCGATATTACGACAAATTTGAATATTTGCATGAAATATAGAAACAATTGTACTGGTACTATAACACATGGAGCAGCGACGCTTACAACACTCACAGGCATATATTATCTCTGCCTTGCTTGGCCAACGGCTATTTGTAGCAGAACCCTGATGGTTTTTCGGCTGGTGGCTCTCTTGCAGTAGTCGGTATGTTGCGGCATAACATGTAACGTCAACGAAGGCGCTCTCTGCTCCAAATTTGGACTTTGCTGTATACTGTTAAAACCCATCCATTTAAAAATCTGCAGAGAGGGGGCTGAACCGCGAGACAGTGGGGGAACACTGTACCTAATCAAATGTCTGCTTAGCCTGTATGTGTGTATAATACGCAGCCACATCCCGACCGTGTCCCGCTGGGAAGATTTCATTCCCATAGGCTGGACGGGGTGGGGTTGGGGGTGGGGGGTTATCACGGCATTCCCTTCACACACACACACACCGTTGGCTCTTTTGGTGTAGCTGTCAGTCGGCCACCCATTCAGGGCTCAGTCACGGCCACTTAGAGCGCAGCAGACTCGGGGATTCACACGAGCTGTGATCCAATGACATGTATTTATAATGAGGGGCCGCCAAGACGTCTTTGTTGCACGCACACAATGTCAGCAGCAATGTGTGTGTGGAGAGGAGAGAATCAGCACACACTCAGAAGCCACCCCAACTCTTCCAGTTGTGTTTGGATTTAACAGTTAACCAAATAATACTTGGATTCTCGTTAACGTGAAAAGCGTGAACTTCTTGGATAAAACCGCGTGGTTCATGAGGGACGGCCCGACGCATTAGGTACACCTGCGGTGACATCCATCATAAGATCTGTATCAAATATTATGCCTTTCAAAAGTTTGGACTGACGCTGTCAGACATTGACTTAAAGCGGAAGTCAACGCAAACATTTCTTTTTCGAGAATATATTCTATGCAAGCCCACTAGTTGAAACAAGGCATTCTGATAAATATTGCGTTTGTGGAATAAGTGTTGATCCACTCGTTTTTAGCCATCTTCGAGGGCGGCCATTTTGTCTTCTGTCGACTGAAAATGACATCACAACTGCTCACAACGACCAATCACGGCTCAGAATCAAAAAACAGGTCAGCCAAGATTGGTCGTTGTGAGCAGTTGTAATGTCATTTTCAGTCGACAGAAGACAAAATGGCCGCCTCCTGAGATGGCTAAAAACGAATGCATTTTGCTGCTTAATTTATATTCCACAAACAAAAAATTAATCAGAATTCCGCGTTTCAACTAGTGGGCCTGCTGGGAACATATTCTTGGAGAAACATATGTTTATGTTGACTTCCGCTTTGACAAGAGCAATACGAGACGATTTTGTACACGTTACAACGCAACAATTCATGCTAGTAAATATTCGATCCACCTCCACTGAACTTAAACATGTGGCGTGTGCACATTTCTCGCGCTCACATTATTCTTATTGTCTCCGAGCAGTTACATCATCCAGCCTTCACTTTATCTCATCACGATCTAACCTTTACACATCTCACTCTCGCCGCCTTGTAAATTGTTCTGTATAAGCTGCTTGGACTTTGTATGAAGTGGAACGGCACCACGCTGCACTCAGAGGTTTTTTTTTTCTTTTTTTCTGATATTACGGTTATCTTATTCAGCTACACAAGAGAGGGGGCAAAATGTTTGAATCAGCTCTCAGTGTGATGCAGTGAATATCCGCACCGCTGCATTACAACTACAATAATCATCATATATTAATGACATGGGGAGGAAGATTTGTGGCCGCAATATACAGTAGATAGCATAAAATGCTAATGTGAGGCCTCTAATTTGTGGTCACGAAATACTGGAGGGATAATGTGCGTACAAAATATTATTTTGTGGTCCCAATATACACCATCAAATTGGTAGAGTAATTTTTACAAAGTCACCGTTTTTTTTTTTTTTCTCTAATTGGGTTGTATTTAAACATGTTGGAGTTCAATAGCCTCCCCCCGGCCACTAGAGCAGGAGTAAATCTTCAGAATGGATCAAACTCTCCTCACTCTTAACTCTGTTTGGACTGGGACCAAATATAGTCTTCTATGAAATTTACTGTGGAGGTACAGTATGACTTGCAAACGAAATAATACTAATTTGTGGCCATGAAATAGGTCTAACCTGTGCATAATATGCTAATTCGAGCTCACCAACTAGGTATGACGTTCACAGGGGATACTAATTTGAGACCACGAAGTAGGTATAACATGAATACGAAATACCAACGTGAGATCACAAACTACATAACGTGTACATGAAATACTAATTTGAGATCACCAATTAGGTATAACGCACACACGAATACTATTCTGGGGATAAGAAAGAGGAATAACTTGCACTGGACATACTTATTTGTGCCCACGAAATCTGTATAATGCGCATAGAACATACCGATTTGAGCTCATGAAATACTGTAGGTAAAACGTTCGCACGGGATAACTACGTTGCACCTTATACCTTTTTTCGTAGCCGCAAATTTGTACATTGTGCACTCGTACTTTCCTCACGGCCACAAATTTGCATTTATTTGACATTAAACGGCCACCAAGTAGAATTTTGTGCACGGTATTTCAGGTATGCAGTACATAATGGCCACAAATGTGTATTTTGTGCGCACGTAATACCTACTTGGTGGCCACAAATTGGCATATTGTGTGCGCATTATTATTTGATGGCCAAAAAAGGGGCTCTGTAGGTGTACCTAATGTGAAGGCCGCTGATCATGTTTCACTATCTGCAAGCTGCTATCTGTGGACTACAATAGTGCATACATTAAGCATTGGTCGGGACAGCGTGGGCAGTTGAAGAGGTCCGGAGAGCCCTGAGGCCTCTCATAATTTGCTCCATGTCTGAAGCATCGCATCTATCCAGGGGACTGTATTCAGCCATAAGTGCATTCGTCCTCTTCTTCACTCTCCATCGTGTGAATCGCATTTGAAAAAATATCGTTTTATTATACAAGGTAACTCGGAACCATCAAAGGTTTCTTTACTGGTCGGGTCGCCGTGCAGTGATGGTGCAAAAGCGGACCGTGCCTGGGATGCGGGTGGGCGTGTCATTTCCCTCGGGTGGGATTGGGCGGCTCCCCCGCTGAGCTGGGAGTCTTCTTGGCATTCCGTACATGAGGGTTCAAGGGTGACGTAGCGTGGATTCAAAGTCAGACGTATTGCTAGTCATGACCAGGGAGTCCCTTCTCGAACTCAGCACCCTGCAAACACTGTAATTTTTTTCCCTGGTATTTTTTTCGTCCAAAAGTGCTGTGATTGGAGACACACGTGTACGCATGCTCGCACACAGGCACACAGGCACACAGGCACGCACACACACACACACACACACACACGTTCAATATTTCATTTTTAAAAGTGTCAAGTAATAATGATTTTTGCTTTTTTTCATGTCTCACTCATCTACACTTTCTCTCTCTCTTTTCTTTTTTTTTTTTTTTTGGCAGAATGTGATACCGGACAAGAACAGGCAATCCTAGTCCTGGTTGTGGATCCATTACACCGTTATCCTGCTATTGTGAATGAAGATCACAGATATGTATGTATTGCGTGTACACTTGGAAATACACTGCAAATAATCCAGGTGTGCTTTGCATTGTTTTTATTGCAAATAAAATGTAAAAAGTGTCAACATTGTATTTCTTTCTATTGTGACCGACTACTTTCATTTCATACAATATGTGTTGAAGAAATGACTGAATTGATTTTCCATGACAGCATGTATTTCTTTTTTCTAGTGAATTGTGATCAACTACTAGATTTCGTGCACGTTGCGTTGAAGAATTGATTTAATTGGTTTTCCATGAACGCATGCTGTGTTTACATCCTGTATAAATCCATTTGTCTTGTCAATAAAAAAATCACATTGATTTGACCAATATGCTGTAGTTAGTTTTCTCACAGTTCATGTCCAAAATAATGAAGTGTCTCTAAATATATACAGTAGATAACATAAAACACTATGATCGAAATACTGACATTAAGCTGTGGTGTATGTGGGTCAACAGAATTAATTCTATTGAATTGTCGTTATTTTTGGCACACAAAAATAAATATTTGTTCGTCACATATACTATAAAACCCAGAATATGCGTGTATTATTTTACATATTTTTATAAATGTTTTTTTGTATTTAATTCAGTAATTTTGTGATCATTTGTGATTAAAGGATAGGGCATATTTTATGGAACAAAAGTGACTGTGTAGCAACTTCATAGCTTTACATGCTAATGTGCTGTATTTCATGAACCGTTGTCTTCAAATAAATTTACTGATTTTTTTAAGTAACGCAGCAAAAAAAAAATCTGAATAATTTTAACCCCCCCAAAATAATAATGAGAATCCAAAAAACAATAATACTCAGAATAATAATGGGGGGGGGGGGTCGGTGCGCTAGGAGCCAGTAGCTGAAGAGGGGGAAAAGGACAGAAATAATGGTGATTAAAATGTGAGATACAAGAGGAAGTGTGTGTGAGAGAAGAATAAATCTGAATAAATGCAAATTGTCCCTGCCTCCTTCTGGCATCCTGCCAAGTATCTATAGCAACCACATCCTTTGACACATGCACACTCCTCCATCTTGGTTTTGGTCTCCTTCATACCACCTAATTAGTCCCGAGAGCCACTTACTTTAGTCCCCCGTTCATTCAACTAAATTGTCACACAAAGTCAAAATTCAGTGTTCAACTCAAACGTGGAAAAAAAATTCTATTGGTGTTGTTGTTTGTAAAGTGGCCCTTAGGCATCTAATCAATAAAACCTTTATGGTGAAAATAAGTCTTATCTGATTCAGCGTAACTTTACGGTGATCCCCATTTTAAGCGTTGCGCTCCTGTGGTGCGTTCACGGTCAAAGTTCAAGTTCATACGTCAAGACAATAAATGTGACTCCGATCGCCTCCGCGTAACTGGACGAAGCACTGTGCCTGCGCTACCATCTAGCGACCGTTTTTAGAATTGCGCATGATAAATTCATTTCCGAGGTTGGAGGTCTCTCTAGTGGTTATTTTTCGCAATTACAAAGCGCCAGTATATACAAAAAAAAAAGGATATATATATTTTTTTTTGGGGGGGGGGGGGAGTGCTCTATAAATAAAGCTGAGACAAGTAATACTGGACACAACAGTGATAGAAGACATCTCAACAGTACTTAGCAGTTTTATTTGACATTTACAAACAGTCATATGAAGTAGTTGAGTCAATGTGAATGTAGTATGCAGATGGGGTACGCATATTATCCACACTCAGATGGCACAAATTACTAGCGTTTTTTGAATAACGGCTACACTACAAAACAAAATGTATCATGCAATACCGTGTCCTGGGAGGTATGTAAATTGTGTCAAAACAATTAAATCAACATGAATATCTGCACATTAAAATGGTTCATCACTCAAATTGTCAGGATTTTCTTTTTGTTTTAGTATTCCATCAAGTCTATTAAAAAATGTAATTCCAAAGGAAATCAGCATAAATACTTTTATTTATTTATTTATTTATTTATTTTTAAATATGGAGGGAGGGGCAAACGTGACAGGCAGTGATTGCTGTGGATGCCCAGGGAAATGTTTCAGACATTTGTAACAGCAGTGAGCATTTGTAACGCAGGTGAGCAACCTAATTGGTTGTAGTAAAACGGATTGACATATTAAGTAGGCACTCGCTGCTTATACTTGTTTAGAACACTAGTAAATACACAAAGGATGAGTGAATTAGTTCTTGACTGAAAAATAATATTATCAAATTCGTATTGAGCGGCAATATTTATGCATGTGCATCTTTAGCTAATGCCCAATCTGGAGTCGGACCACGGGGGACACAAACAAACTCCAAAGCTGCCCGGCAACCGCATTAAAAACTATGACAGAACTTGACAAACTTGACTGACCCAATCAGAATGTGGCGGGCCAGGAAGGAACCTAATGGCATCCGCGGTAAGCTGCGCCTTTAAGCATATGAAGTCAACAGCGCCGCTCCGCCACGGCCTGTCTTTGCAAGACTTGAAATCTGGAGGGGAAAATAGCCCCAATCCCACAGTGTCTTACGTTTGGGGTAAACGCAGCTGCCGTGGCCGTTGGGAACACAGCGGGGGAAAAAAACGTAGCCAAAGCAAAAAAAAAAAAAAAAACCCTGCCAAGATGAGTTAGTTGCTCTATGCAGCTAAATCCTACAAGGAGGTCATCAGGATTACAGAATCCAGGTAGAAAAACTGGACTGGAGAATGACATTCATTCAGAGTCCTTCTACACCTCCAACTACAAACCACCTCCAGCAGCGGATTATCAAAACTAAAAAAAAAAAAAAAAAAAAGACCAACCTTGCAAAAAGGTTGGTGCAAGTAGCTGAGTCCTAGTAAAAGGGTTACTATTCGTCGCCAGGCACTTCAAGAGACGCTACTGAGATGTTCAGTGAGCTTGCAGCTGCTGAGATGATCCTGAAAACATTCCATGTGTCATCCTCATTATCATAACGTCACAACTTTTCTTCTCAAAATTAGGCACCTTTTTCATTCCTATGGCATCTGTCCTTGGAAAAACGGCTCCCTTGCGAGGCGTGCCTGGACCCCAAAAGTTTGAGAACTCCTGCTTGACTACCGATAACACGCCACGAACAATTAGAAAAAAAAAAAAAAATCATAAAAATCTGTTGTTAGATTTTTATACCTATTAAAACAAAAATTGGCATGTTTATCCAAAATTGCAGTCGTTTTTTTTTCTCTTCTAGCACGTCAAGTTTTTTTTCTCCACAAATAAGACAAATTCCACTGATTCGCTGTAGTAAGACTTGCCATCTTATTATGCTTGGACTCATCTACAGCTACTTGGCAACTTGTTTGTGCAGCCACAACTGAGACGGTGTGGTGAGAGGTGTGTGCAGCTCCCAATAGGTCAGTTCAATCAATATCTGCAAAACGGAAAGCTAGCATAGTAGGAATTCAAACGATGAGTGCTGGCTTTTCTCTTGACCTTTTTGCTTTGTTTCGCTTTCAGTTTTCAAAGCTTGTAACTATTCCATCTTAGTGTTACATTTAAAACTAATATCAGTTTTGCATTGCGCATTCAAATTGATAAATGAATCAGATATTGTAACATTTGTCTATTTCGCGTCGTACAATAAATATTGACGAGGCGCTAACAAGCTGCTACGTTAAGATTGTCTCATGTTTATAAAAGTGACTTTGCTGCCCCCTCCTGTACACTGTGCTCAAATATCTGGCCTGAGTTTGCCTTTACAAGAGAACTGGCCAACAAACCTCGCACACATAAAAGAAAGAAATGTGATTATGTGCCCAAGTGACATTCATAACAAGCTAATGCTAGCTAATGCCGCTTCACTAGGATGTTTCAAATCTATGAAATGAGTGAGACGAAAAAAGGAAAACAAACAAACAAAAAAAAAAAAAAACATCAGCTTCTCTTCAACTGAAGTGTAAAATGTCCACTAATGTTAGACAAAAGAATTGTAGAAGAGAAAGTCTATGATATGATACAGTACAATCTTGACGATGAAATAACATGGGCACTCTTTTCATTTTAAATGCACCTTGAACAAAAATAGACGTCAGTTTCCAGGATCACCGCTACAAAACTCGACGTCATTTTCATCCCCACATTTTGAGTAGCGCCCTGTCCTCATTCCGTGTCCTCGCCGAGCTTTTTGGATGAGAGGAAGCCGCCGAAAACTCACAGAAGCACCGGGAGAACACGCAAACTGCACACGGGATAAAGCTCATCTAGCTAGTCTGAGAATTCTTGTGCTTCGATATACTAAACCCAGATATCAGCCACAGCTATCCTGTACTTTGGTATCATTCGTGGAAAACTAAAGTTAATCGCCCTGTAAACAAAAAAAAAAATTGTACTTGCGATTGCGCTAATGTGCAGATGCATCTCAATAAATTGGAATATTGTATAGAACTTTATTGCGGTAGTTCATTTTTAAAAACGGGTTGTTACATCAATTCATTAACATACGGGAAGATGGTTTTCCGCAGACTAATTGAGACTTAACTTCCACATTAAAATTCTTTGATTGTTTCTTATGTGCCATTAATTTCTTGACGGCGATTTTGTGTTAAAAAAAAAAAAAAAAAAAAGGTAGTACTTTCGAGAACCACTCTTCGAATTTATTGAGCTGCACATGCGTGCTAGGGCTGCACAAAACATTGAAAAAATATCGTCAACACGATCACGGCCGGTGCAATTTGCGTATCACAAACACGTAACAATATATTGAAAAATGTCATTTCTTTAGATAAATGTTAAATATCGCAATAATATCGATATTGCAACACAAGCCACATTGCATTATCGCATGTTTTATTTCCAATATTGTGCAGCCCGACTATGCGCTGTAGGAAGCAAACAGTTCAAAGTTGAACTCATGTTTAGGTCACTTGGGGCAAGCATCGAAGTATAGATAGCACATTTCAATACCTCAATACACATGTTCCACATAAAACCTAATCTCATATATTAAAGAATCTATAAAGTGGACAGTAAATAAATGGCAGCCTTCTTTGCTGGTGAAGGCAGTTCATGGGAGCCCCTCGGTAGGGCTGTGCAATTCATCGAAATTCGATTACAATTACGATTATTACACTCCATGATTACAAAATTGGCATAATCGCAAAAAAAACCCGATTATTAATATTAATTTATATCCAACGCACTATGTTTGTTTACACAAGGAAATCATACTTGAATTTACACATTTGATTTTTTTTCAAATTTTATAAATAACTAACTGTAGCAATTTAGTTTGGTCTACAAGGAACTCACTTACATGTATTTGTCTTTAGATTTTTGACGTTAAAAAATGTTCTTGTTTTGTACCCAAAAATAAATGATCGTTTGAATAATCGTGATTTCAATTAGCAAAAATAATCACAATTCTTTTTTTTTTTTTCAAAATCGAGCAGCCCTACTCCTCGGCACGGGCGTGACTCCCAGTTCAGTCGACACCTTAAGTGGCCACGCAAGAACAGATAATATCCACACAGCATATTTGCACTTTGATGCACATGACAAGAGCGAATGCACACACTTAAGTCACATCTTTAGGGGGCACACGTGTTAGGAGGACACTTACTGCGAGTGTGTGTGTGTGTGTGTGTGTGTTTGCTTTCATTGCCACAAAACTCCTTCCTCACTCACTTTTGTTTTCACAAGTTTTCGAGCCATTACCGCGACGTGTAGCCCATCTCGTGCAGCTTCCTCAGGAGGATTTGAGTCAGGTCAAAGGTGGTGAAGCTGATCCCCACTGCAATGGGCCCTTTGACCCAGTTCATACTGAGGCCTTTATAGAGTCCTCGGATTAAGCCCTCCTCGGACACGATCTCCCTCATGGTGCCCAGGATGGTGCCGTACGTGTGGCCCGTGACCCCTGCGGTCTGCATGCGCCGCCGTACCACGTCCAAGGGGTAAGACGCCGACTGGCCGATGAGGCCCGCGCAGGCGCCGAAGGCCAGCCGCTCGTACGAGTAGGGCTGCGGGCGCCCACTTCGCTCTGCGTCACAGGGGAGCAAAATCAGAGTTCTGGCGTTAAAGGCTACGCTTTACGTCGCAAACATAAAGACCGGCGAGTGAGCAGAGGCACTTTGTTGTGCTTATATTGTACCTGCGTGAAGCTTTTTCAGCGTCTCGTAGGTAAAGAAGCTGAGGCCCGCATAGGGGACCACGCCCAGCATGGTGGGCGTAAAGCCTCGATAGAGGGTCTTCAGGCCCTCTTCCCGGGAGATCCGCACAAACACATGCAGAATGTTGCCGTACCTAACATCAGACAAGGACTGTTTTTTTTTTTTCTTCCACATTAACAATGTCTGCACTGCATATGGCCGCTGTCCTGCGAAAAACACTTATGTCCAATTTTGGAAACGTTTTTGATTTTCACATTAATGCGAGGTCTGTAACGCGGAAATACGTACAAATAAGAAAATTGAAAAAAAAATGGATATAAGTTTTTCACATGACAGCGACGATATACTGGTATATATTTTCTTAAAGCGGAAGTCGAACCAAGCATATTTTTTTCAAGAATATGTTCAATGGAAGCCCACTAGTTGAAACAAGGCATTCTGATAAATATTGCGTTTGTGGACAGTTAATCCACCCGTTTTTAGCCATCTCTGGGGGCGGCCATTTTGTCACTTCTGTCGACTGAAAATGACATCACAGTTGCTCGGGGCTCGGATAACGACCAATCATGGCTCGGCTTCAGAAAACAGGTTAGCCGTGATTGGTGGTTACCTGAGCCCTGGGTAGTTGTGATGTCATTTTCAGTCGACAGAAGTGACAAAATGGCCGCCACCGGAGATGGCTAAAAACGTGTGGATTTTTAGCCACAATATTAATCAGAATGCCACGTTTGGACTAGTGAAGGCGCATAGAACATATTAACCCAAACAATTCTGCGGGGTCGACTCCTTATTGAATATTCCTGACAAACAACCGTTGTCGTGGTGACATTTCAGATGACCAACAAACGTTTCCAAACGCCGGTTGGTTACGGTTCAAAATGACCTTACATTTCTTTCGGCGTAACAGCCATCCGAGCTCGCACCATGTCCAGTGGATACGTCAACATGGCCGCCGTGATGCCGGCCATCGATCCAGCCAGTAGCCTCGGGAGCGGAGGCAGGACCCTGGAGCAAACACCAAACAAGAAAACACCGCGGCCGTCTTAAGACCTAAATCCTAGCCCCGTTGTAACAAAATCAACTCTTTGTGTGTGTGTGTGTGTGTGTGTATGCAATGCTGAGGCTCACACTCACTTGCCCTGAAAGCCATAATAGTCTCCCAGGAGACTCTTGTACTCCTCGTGAGCACAGAACTGGATGGCGGCGTACGGGATGACTCGCACCATTGTGGCAGAGTTCCCGCGCCACAGCGTGAAGAAGCCATCCTTAAGGTACGTGCGGTAGATTAACCTGTAGGCCTCCTGAAACACATACGGCAGCTTACTTTTCTCTACTTGATGTACTGTCATGCTTTTTTTTTTTTAATGAAAAACAACAATAATAATTTGATCATTAATAATCATCATCCAAAACTTAGTATCTGCAAACCCATCTTTATCCATTTTTTCTTGCTTTATTTCACGCACATTTCTCATTTCGGCCTGCGCAGGTGTACTATCTTTTGTGTGCTCGGATAGCCAGCAAAATCTATTTTTGTTACCCACAATTTTAAACATTTTTAATTTTGAAGGACATTGGCTTCCTACAAACGCCCAGTCCTTGCATGTTAACGTTTATTTTATTTTTTATTTATTTTTACGGTTTGTTTTTCCCATGTTAGAGTCAGCAATTCACTTAGGGAGACTTTTGCCAACTTTTCCCCTGAACAGGGTGACAATTACTTTCTGTTTGGGGTCATTCTCAAGCTTCTACCACAAAGTGACTAGTATTGTCGAGGTTTTATTTCTGGCAGATCACTTACTGTCTGAGTGACTAGCGAGAGAGAAACGTCATTGTGGTGTCAATACATCATCGAGTCAAACTTACTTTGGCAGAGAATCTTGCAGAAGACACTGAAAAAAAAAAACAACAACAAAAAAAAATGTTCAGCCTCAGTTATTTGTGAATTCCGTTGCCATAAAAAGACGACACACTTCCGTTCAAATGCGTTGTTTTTGTGACATAAAAAAACGAGGGCGTGATAAACGGCTTAAAAAACTTTCCCCTCTAATGTGACCTAAAAATATGTACAAACAAACAAAAAAGTGAGCCGTGATTGGTCGTTATCTGAGCCCTGAGGGTCTGTGACGTCACTTCCATCGACAGAAGTGACAAAATGGCCGCCCCCCTGAGATTAGCTCGGTCTCATTGCTTTCGAGTGTGTCGAGCTTGCCTTGAAAGATGATTTTTGTCCTGTCCAAGGGCGCGACAGCGGTTTTGGCCACGGCTCCCGCCAACGCCCCCGAGAAGAGCGAGTTGAGGACAGAGCGAGTCTGCTTCAGGCCCTGTGCGGCAAAGGAAGGGTCACTTTTCAGTTCAAACCAAGTAGCCAGGCCAGGTTGCGTTTGGATTGCTGTAGAGGATTAAATACGAGTTGCCCTGAGAATGATTGATGGCATCCGATGGGCCAGCGGACAAATCTGACGCAATGTCCTTGGATGACCAAATGCAAAGAAAAGACGCTTAACACATGCCAACAATTCAACCCAGCAAGTTTTCCAGAAAAATACCCAATTAGCTCTGACATAAAAGAACGATAAAGTAATCCTCCGCTATTTGTGAAGTTAAGAGACGGAGCACTACGGAAAATAGTCAATAAATGTGAGTAAATGACGTCACCCAAAATGTTTAGAATTGCCTCTAATAATAGTTTGGAGTGTCGTAAATATACTGCAAACTATCATCCCCAAACAGTTTATACCATTTCACAGTTTGTAAGAAGGACTGCTTGGATCCAAATTGTGGCTGCGGAAAGTTGTTAGAATCGGAATCAGAATTTTCCCCCACAAAGGCAAACGCGCTTCTAAAATACGACTGAGTTCAAACGAGCAAGCGCTTCTTTTTTTCGTGGATTCGATTTCGGTCTGGACTTAGGCTTGAAACTTTTTCATTCTTGACCATTCTGGAGTTTTGGACATGTGCTGGCAGTCGTTGCAATATGTTCACAGCCAAACGAGAAGTTTTCAAAGATATAATTATTCTGAGCATTTCTTCACTCACTTCTGACTGAGTGGAGGCCCGCGGCAGCACTTCTCCGTGGGCGAGCGCTGCATGTTGATCCTGGACTCCACTCCCCATGCCCGAGGACTATACGCCACCGCCTCGGAGCGTACTCATGAATCACACCACCGCGGGGGGGGGGGGGGGGGGGGGGGGAGAATCGTTCTGGGAGCTGAAGAGCAGGGGTCAGACGAAACATCAATTCCATTGAAATGGTGAAAAACAATTCATTAGACACAATTAATTCAGGCCCGAGGACCATATGTTGTTATATTTTTCTTCCGACGATAGAAATGCCTTTTAGAGGGACTCAAAATGCCCAAGAAAACTCAGCATTTTTCATGTATCCTGGTGAAAATGTTTGTATTTAGGAGTAGCGGTTCTCAACTATTACCCTGACTTCCCAATGATGCAAAAGGTTGTTTGTTTGTTTAAAAATAGCATTAGATTCCGTTTCAAATGTATCTGACATGCCGTCAAAATCATAACGCTAGCTATGAAGTCTGCTAGCCAAAGGCTGAGCTGCACTGTATTGGTTTACAGAGTAGCAAGTGACTAGAGCACAAGTACCGTAAGTGAGTAACATTTTCTGACGCTTACCTAATGTTGTAAATTGTCTCAGTCTTAGTAGTGTTCTGAGGGAAAAAAAAAGAAGACAAATGCAAGTCATTTTTTACTAGCTGTCCTTGACACACCTAAATTGGGTCCACGTCTCACTTTTGGAGCCCACCAGTTGAGAATCACGACGCCCCATAAGTCACTACTCTGAAGTCAGAAAAAAGTAACGCCGACACCGGAAATTGAGTGGAGGTGTCCATCATGACAAGACACACCAAAAGGTCTCAGGTTGAAATTGAACAGGGAGTCTGCCATTTTTGTTTCAAGCTGACCGTTTTGGGCGACTTCCGGGGAATCATGTCATGGGAAACGATCCATTTACTACAAAGAAGGTGTCTTTGGATGTTTATTGTCGAGGTCAGCGACAAAGTGAGAGGCAGAACAATTAAATGCTCTTCCACTAGATGGCAGAAGGTACAACTAACGGCTCAATTAAAATAAATAAATAAATAAAACTGAAAAACTGCTTGCCGTCAAAGTTTGATCTTCATTTTGAGGCGCTGCCCGCGCTGTTTGCTGCTTTAATTTTTAGCCGTTGTTGTTTAGCTTTTCTACCTGACCTCAATTCGCACAACTACCGCTTTATGACAGCACATGAACTCTTATGGTATGGACTCACTAACTTGTGTGTCCTTGTTACATTTAGCCACCTGCCAACAAGACCCTGGGCAAAGTTACATCCCAAAATATCTCATGAAGAGCAACGCTGTTGACTTGTAGGGGAAAGGTGTCCGGTGGGCCGCTGCCAAGAGAACAACAGACGTGCCGATTCCTTGCTTGCATCGCGGGTTACACTTTCAACACAAGTTTGCGTCCCGCTAGTGAGCTTATGTGAGCTCATCGCTTTAGCAGGCGATCACTTATTTATATGACCTTTAACTTCTCAGGCTTCCAACTTCATTGTGACAACACAGGTTTTGCAGTCAATTATCAAACTAGAAGATGGAGGGAGAAGTGCAATGCTCTCCAACTGGGAGCCTGGATGTCACTGAAATGTATTATAATAAGGTATCAGGTACATTCTTGCACAAAACCAGTTCATCGTTTACATAAGTTATTCAATTACCGTCCTGTACAAACAATGTGATCAAATATGAGAAAGTGCACACAACTACAACCACACACTACTCACACTGCAGACACACTGTATGTGACGACAGACATTTGAGCACATTCTGTGAGAATGTACTATAACAAGTCTGTTTTTCACACCATTTTGAAGCCTGATTTGATGGACTTGGCAATTTTCTTTTCAGGCTCGTTAATAACACTGTGGTGTGTGTTCAGTTTTCAATACTTTTTTTTACTCTTTACAGTGCCTTTAGCAAACCAGGGAAAGTTAAAACACAAAATTCCCGGTACATTTAATCAATGTTGGCAAAAGTTTGACCCTTTTCTTCTATTTCTATTATTTCCAATACAAATAATTGAAGGTCATAATGAAGAGGACATAATGCATTTTCTTCAACTTCCAATGAACCTGAAGAGTCTTCCGAATTGCATTAAAAACCATTCAAGCACAAAACCCACTCTACAATACAATGTTTAATTTTGGGGGACTGCTGATGCAGAGTCTGCAAATGAGTTTGAAAACACATCAAAGCCATGTTGAATCAACAGAACAAGATAATGAGAGGTGGCCAGGAGAGCCAACAAGGGGCTCCTGTGAAAAAGTGGCCTACTAATATTGGCCTCAGAACAACAGCGTTTCCAGCCAGATCCTGAGATGAGCACTTTGGGCCCCAAAGTGTCCCTTGTCCCCTCAATAATGAAATAACTGTCCTCAAATAATCTCCTCCCCACACATTTTGGTTGTAATTCATATCACTGTCCAAAAGGTTCTTTGTTTTTGAAAGATAGTTGATTAAATGTCGATGGCCTTCCCTAACTATAACACTGTTTGGCACACTTGATAGTTGAATCCAGTTAAGACCGCGGAGTCACACATTGTTACATGGACCAGGCATGTCGCCCCACTGTGTGGGTGCAGCAAGATAGTATAAGAACAGGGATCTTTTTCGACTGAGTAGACTTTATTCCGTGTCTTAGGTTTGGCTCCCGCATGTTTTTGGGCATCCATTAAATAGTTCAACGGAGAATACAACAGGCGTCTGGTAGTTAACGTTAGTACAGCAGGTACTGTATTAAAGTTAAACGGAACTTCAGCCTGAACTTTTCATTCACTTCCCTCAGCGAGAACCGAACCCGGGCTGCAGCGCCGAGAGCGCCGAATCCTAACCACAAGACCACCAGGTACGTAACGACTCTCACAACTTTTCGGACACGCGATTGCGAAATACAAAGCTGGGGATTGGGTTCATCAGATCGTTAACTTTACACTTACGATGTCTGGTCAGGTTCTTCAAGTACCGCACTCGATTCTGAGACCGACCACGCTTTCTGACGTTAGAGTATCACATTGTGCCGTCACCTGCCTTTAAATAGCACAATAACAGCATAACACATAACCAGTTGCTTACCTGATTTGACAACGCCACAACTTCGAAGGCTTTGGAAAACTTCCCCCTGTTGCACTTTCCGAGGCAAAACTAATATCCCCCGAACCCACCTTTCGGCATTAAATTTAGCCAAACATTGGGTTAGATAAGGTTAGCTAGCCGTTAGCTCGCTGCTACACAACTGCTTGCGTTCATTTTCAGTGCAGCAAATGCGCCGCGGCAGCCGTTCGCCAACTTTGTAGCGTAATATGTGCACTGACTTGTAATCATTCACTCGCACAGTGGTGACTTTCAGTGACTGACATTATCGTCCATGCTGCTGTTGCCGCTCCTCCTGTCACAAGCCGAAACAGGCTCAGCCATCCCCCCATGCCGTGAGGTTGACAAGGGCGAGTGGACAGGCATTATGGGAAATGTAGTCTGACGCCAGCAAGGCTTCTCACGATAGGCAGGATGGAGGGGCGTCAACAGAAATAGTTCAGAGCAGAAATTCTGACTTGTTTGGCCTTGAATCTCACACGCAAGTGTGAGCATAGTTTTAACTTAGTCCCTGTATAGTGAAAATATCATCTAAATTTGACACACCGCAGAGAAGAACGGTGTTAAGAACGCTGCCAAATATTTATTCCCCCCCCAAAAAATCACCAACTGACAGCAAGTATATAAAAAGGGCCAAAATAATGAAAAATCAATGTTGTCTCTGCTCTCAAACACTGTGGGGATTGTCCAGTCCACTGTACATGTGAAACCAACACACCACTGAAAAAATGGACACGACTTTGCAAGGCTCAAGATACAGTCCCCTCCAACAGATTTCAAACTAATTTCATTTGTGAGCACATTGAGATGAGGTTTACATCATTTCAGTCTACTATATATACCTTCAGAGGGATTTTTCTTCTTGAGTAAAATGTGTGCCTTGGCCCAATAAAGGTTGGTAAACAGTGCATGGCCTAGAAAGGAGTGTTTAAAAACTATGCAACTTTGGAAAATTGATGTGTGATGCATCAGTGTGTTATAGCTAAATAATGTGTAAACAATATATGAAAAGGACTAAAACACATACCTAAACCTGTGGTTAAACATTGGTAAAATAAAACATATCGATCATGTTCCAAGTCATCATGTGTATTTTCTCACATATATTGATTGACCTTTAGCAACTTGGAATTTCAAGTAAGCCAACTTTTTTACCATTACAAAAATCAAATATGAACACAGTAGTAGTGTCAAACTCAAGGCCTGGGGGCCAGATGCGGCCTATGACATTTTATGTGGCCCGCAAAGGAAAAATCATATACGCCGATTTCATGTTTCTTGCAAATTATCTTCACTTTTAACACCACTGATATATAACATAGTGTAAGCAGTTTTTTTTAAACCAATCCCCCTTTAAAATAGATTTAAAATAGTTAAATAATTACTTAGTGGCTTCTCATTCATTCATTCATTCATTATCAATTTGTTGCATCTATGTGATAATATAAGGCAATCATGCATTGAAAAGGGTTCATAGTCATAAAAGCCCTTGGAGGGAAACCATAACTACAATGTGGCCCGTGACAAAAATTAGTTTGACAATAGAAGAAAGTGGAAAGGAACATTCTTTGTAGATCTAGTCTTTTCCTCCCTAAAACACAATGTCAACTGCAACATGTGCATTTCCTCAGATTGCATTTTGTTTTGCTGAAAACATTTCCGGACAATTTACTACAATGGCTAATTTGACTTTTCTTTGCCGCTCTCCTCCCGTTTCAGTTAGTGATGCCGCCACGTTTGCCGGTCCACAGCTCCCGTAGCTCCACCTGGCAGCCCAGATCCCTGAGGGCAGCCTTGGCAACGTCGCCGCAGTCTCGATGGGTCCGTAGCGCTTGCAATATGAGGGCCTCCACACCCATCTCCAGAATTGGTTGGCTGTAGGTGGGCTGATGTGAAACTAGGTTTCTCAGCAGCATGCATGCCTGTTTCTGGTTAAAAAAGGCAGAAAAAGATCTCATTTTACACAGAGATCCAGCAAAATCAGAACTGTAACGGAGGCTAGCGACATAATGATAAACAGCAGAATTTTTGCGTAATTTTTGGCCTGGAGTCTCAAGATGGATCTATTAAAAAAATAATTCTTTATCCACTGGAAAATGTGAATTATTGCACTTTAGTTGCAACGATATTCTGTGTTTCGTCATCAGATCTACGTGTAATATTTATGTATATACAATGTTACGGTTCCCTGGTGTCCAAGGTATACACACCAGACACACAATGGCCATTGAATTACGGCAAGAAATAATAATACACACTGTTTAATTATTTACATTCAACAATTTTAGAATACTATATGGTTATTTTTGGTGTTATTTCAAAAGCCCTGGAAAAGATGAATGGCATTCGTAGCCATTTCATTGGTGAACATTTGAAGTTACATTTGAAGTGGAATGAAGTGTGAATGGTTGTGAGTCTCCATGTGCCCTTGACTGGTGATCAGTCATGTTATGCTTACCTGCACATTAACAACACCAGGATGAGACTTCATTGCCTGCACGGCCGCTAAGGCTCCTCCTTCCTCCATGATGACCTTGCAGTTGTTGGGCTTGCGTAAAGCCAGGACAGAAAGGCATGCACAGCCCTGGTCACACACCTGAATAAGGATAGAAAATGTGTCAAGGATATTAAAAATTACTGTCTACTGGCTTGTCCTAAGTGACAAATAATAGAGCCCAACTGATTAACTGGACAAAAATGATTTTATTTTTTAGAAGATAAGTACATTCAACCCTCACCCAAAAATGGCAGATTTTTCTCTCTGTGGCAAAGTTAAACTAACACTTAAGGTCAAAGTTAAGTAAAACCGTCAAATGCTCTGCGTATAATTCATACCTTTACTGTTGTAAGCATTAAGGGACCAAAAAATAAGTTATTTTATTCATTCAATTTTTTTTTTATTATATGGATAATTAATCGGTTACCGGAAATTTATTCCACCTAATATTTCATCAGTAAGGCTCTAGCACACAATATTCATAACGATGGCTTACAGCAGAGATTGTCATGTGTCTGTTCATGGCAATGACAATGAGCTGGACTCCACCCGCTTTAACAACAGCATCTTTCACATCGTCATTTCCCGCGACGGCTCGTATTGCACTAAGGACCTGCCGCACCAACTCCTGAGAAGGCAAAAAGAATCTCGTGTGAAAAGAATGTGTATGGATTACACACCTTTATAACTTCTAACTCTATGTCTGTACCGCTGACTCATAGCTGTCTGCGAGTAACGTCATCATGAGCTTCAGTCCACCCAGGTCACAAATGTCTTGGCAGAACTCGTTCCGTACGGCCAAACGGGACAAGGTGGCACACAGCTCACTCAAAACAGAGATATTGTCATTGTGAGCTGAAGGTAGAAAGACATGCGGAAATCACGTTAAGAAAGTAAGACGGATCCACAATATGACATAGACGAATGGTACTGTCTGCTTTCCACAGACATCACTCCAAAGATGAAGCATTCAACCGTCATTATTAGGACTGCCATTATTGAATGTTTTGGATTGATTATTCTACCAATTATCCCATTGGTTAATCAAGTAATCTAATAAAACTTAATTTTGCATGGTTAAACAACAAAACGTGCATGCAAGGTGCTTGTACTCTTGTTGTCCACTTGAGGTCGCTATCGTCACTTTCCACCATATCCGTGACCAGTACAGCGCAGCAGTGTTTTTCAAACTTTTTGGAGTCAAGTCACATTTATTTCATTGAAAAAATCCCGTGGCACACCACCAGCTGAAATAGTGGGGGAAAAAAGCTAATTTTAACAATATAAGTGTTATATTGTTTAGATAAGCTTTTTTTTTTAACATTGAAGAATGACGTTGTATTATAACGTCTTGAATAGGAATTAAATAAACACAAAGAAAAAAGTATTTAATAATGTTTCGTATTGATACTCAGTGTGTAACATGGGCCTGTTTGGATAAACATGCGTCACTAATTCGCTTGTCTCTAAACAAAGACAATTACCGGTAGCTACCTGCTGCTGCTACCTGCTGGTATGGAAGAGTACTACAATGTAGTAAAGGCATGATTAGATAATTTCCCACGGCACACCTGACAATATCTCGCGGCACACTGCAGTTTGAAAAACACTGCAGTACAGTATTGTTAAGTTTATTTTGTTAACCTTCGTTCAATAGATTGAAAGTGCACCGGCAGCTGTGTCAATGCTTGGAAACAATACATTCTAACTAGTGATGGGAGGCTACTGTATAAGCAGAGATTTTGCTTGGACTTTTTTCTTTATAGTCAAATTATTCGATTAATCATTCCAGCTATATTTTAACATTTTAATATACGTCATTATTTTTTGCACTTGTACGTACTTGTAAGTGAAGAATGTTTAAATTGAAACATCCAAACAATATATAGGTCAGAATGTTACCATCCAACTATCCATATGGATTGATTACAATTTCCATTGCAGTCATCCTAAGATACACATCGGTTCATTTTTTTTGGCAGGTTCAGTGCATCACCGATTTTTTTATTATACAGTGAACCCCAAGTGTACTTCTCACGGAGAAATTGTTTTGAAATCCTGAGGTCAACCTGCATCGCTTAATGGATGGTATGCACTGTATAGATCAGCCGGTCTCACCTTTTGCAGACTCGATTAAGACCTTCAGGCCGTTGTGCTGAAGAACAATCATCTTGGCGTGCTCGTGAGCATGTCCAAACGTAACTCGGACATCATCGTCAAAAGTCATGATCCTGAGAGCACCAGAAGCTTCCTTGACCACCTCCGCACATCCACTCTGCTGTTTGATGGCGTTAGTCAGTAAAGGCAGGATGCCCGCTTTGACCAAATCCTGTCTGTTCTGTTCATGTTTCAAACAACAGTGACGCACCGCGGAGATGGCAGCTCGTGTCAATGAAGAATCAGCCTGGTACTTCTTGAGAACACCCAAAAGGAATTGCTTGCCGCCTGCATCAAACAAGTCGGGCTGTCCGTCAGTCAGCGCAGCCAAGGCGGACAGAGAAGCCAACGTGGCTTCCTGCTCTCCCACGCTCTTTTGGCAGTAGGAAAGGATGATGGGATATGCGCCTTTCTGGGCCGCCAGGTACCGTTGTGCGAATCCAACAGAACATTGCTCGGTGAAACACTTCAGATCTACTGCCATTTTTGTACTGTCAGGGGAGTCTTGGGCAATGCAGAGGGCCTCCAGGGCCTGCAAGTGAAAGAAAGATGATATCAGAAGGTGTGGCCACTCCATCGTCAATTACTAATAAGTACAAAGTTATACCTGTATGATCTCATGCGTTTGCTCCTGTTGTTTGTCATCTGATGGTGCAGCAGGTACAGCTTTTACAATACAACTGAGGTCCACACCTGCATGTACAGTATGCATCAGTTATCTGGGATGGATGGATTACACTGTGATCATATAAATAACAGGAAAGATTTAGCTAAATAAGGTTAGCCTTTATCAAATTGTACAAGTGTGTCTATTTGTTCAAGCTGGACAGTTCAGCTAAGTTATTCTTTAATGATTAAGCTAACTATTCAGTACTTTAACCTCAATAGTTAAAAACGTGCATTATTCACCCAATCCAACTTGTCATGATTCAGCAAATTGTGCATGCAAGTTACCAAGAAACAAAAGGGTACATTTATGCTAACTCTGGCAACAAAACCTTGAGACTGAAACTGCTCCACGGCTTCCCTCAGAGCTTCGTCGGGATCCATCTCAAATTCATCGACGTTTTCCCTCACTGCAGCATCAAATGTTTCCTGAGTGATCCTCCGTAGAGCCATTTTCAGATCACTCCAGTTATTATCCGCTATGTAACAATAATGCGGCAATGCTCGTTTGTTACCGTTTCTAGTTTAAATAAATGTATCTATCGTGTAATGGCGTTGCTTTAATGTAAGTTTTCTTATCATTAAAAAAAAACAATGTAGTTAGTTAACGCCCTGTGTCTTCCCTCGCTTTATTCAATGAAACTACCCTGGTCGATTTGCGCAATTTACGTACTCGGACTCTCCTTGTAAACGTGTACATTGCGTAATTTCTGCCGGACTGTTTTAGTGAATTGCCGCCTGCGCAGGACGGTTCTACCCCTTTATGTGCTCGGTGAAAACATACAATTACACACGTTCCATATTTATTGAATGCGGCGAGAATTGTTGTGTGGCTTATCTGGTTCAAGACTAATGGAACATAATTAAATTGACGAACGGGTGGAAAATTGACATAATTTAATCAGACACTTTGTTAGGTGCACTGGCTGTAATACCATTCGTGGCAAAGACAGGCATCTAAACGACAAACTATAACTTCATGTTAAACCAAGGCAATATAAAGTCAGGTGTTGACCTCTGTAGTTAGGTAGAACATGATCATAGATAGATAGATAGATAGATAGATAGATAGATAGATAGATAGATAGATAGATAGATGACCCACAATATCAATATTAGTAAGCTTATTTTATTCCTTTACGTTTAATGTGGTTTGTTTGTTTGTTTGTTTTGTTTTGTTTTCTAAGTTTTCTCATAATGTGTTTAAATGTACTTCTTTAAGGAATTTTGGTAAGCTACTTGTTTTCTCTGCTTTGCTTATGAATGTTATTAACTTGTGTATGTTTGTAAATAATTGTAGGTGTTGTGCCTTTGCTTGTGTGAAGCACACTGACCACGTGCCTCTTTATCGTTCAAAAAGATCATTTTATCTCACAGTTACTCACTATTGTATTATATTCTGTCATTATTGTTTTTATCTTTTCAAACAATCGGTTGTGTGCTGCTGTGACACCCGAATAAACCCTTTGTGGATCATTAAATTATTATCTTATCTTGTTTTATCATAACTATTAACAATAATAAATGAGTACTTGTGCAGTCATTTATTTATTTCACCGGTCAATTCAAAGCACGAAGCGTGTGGACTATCAAACATCTCCTTCAAATACTGTATTAGTATTATAAATATTACATATTTGAGACCCTAGTGATGATAGCGGTTCAGAGAATGGATGGCTAGATAACACGCTATCTGGTTTTCATGAAGTCTCTCGCCTTTATCTGGTGGGCAAAAGAGCAGAAGCCGTCACGTCACGCCACCAGGGGGTGGAGACTGTTCTTCATGAGTTTGAACTTCTGGGACGCTTGAGGCTTTCTTGGACGCAGCAGAGAGGAGCCGTTTCCTGCCAAATAGTGAGCCGGTGTTCATCGTCACTGCAGCAGCCTCTTCCTGCATTCATTGTTACCGCGCTTAATGAGGATTAAGTTGACGCCGTCATGTGGCCACCGACGGCCAGTAGTCCTCCACACCGACAGAGAGAAGCCGGAGTTTAATGTAGTTTTAAAATTGGGCTAACCCACTTAACCCTTAAATATCCAATTTTAGTCTATTCTATCTTGGCACCAGACCTTGCCTAAACACTACTGTAAACAGTGGTGCATTGACATACGAGTTTAATTTGTTCTGTGGTCATGCTCGTAACTTAAAACATGTGTGTCTCAAATAATCTTTCCCCAGTCAACTGAATGGTAATGCCAATAATCAGCTCCAACCCCACAAAAGCACTCCCGTAACGTGTTTTTATTAATATGAAAGATTACACTGCACAGTATTATACGTTATAAAAACACACTATAATATCATAATTAAATAGAATGTAAGCAATAAACAATGTGGGCATCATGAATGCACCTTTGGCATCGGGGGCAGTGTAATACAGACATGCATCCTACACAAAGAAGAGCTTGACAGCAAATGACTCAGTACGATGTAATAATAATATTAATATTAATAGTAATAATAGTATTTTTTAGTATTTTTTCACAGTGGGTAGAGAATATATGGCTGTGAGTATTTTTATAATGTCTGTTTTTATTTGTTGCTGCATCATTCGTGTTCAAATATCGATCACTTATAGGATGTGTCAGACAGTCAAAACCGAACGGTGTGTTTGGGGACTGAGATGTATCCTGTCCAAGTGTGATATGAAACTACCTTCCGAAAGTGGTTTCAATCTGTCTCACAAAAATCAGATTTCATTAGCCTCGTGACTGTTCAGACAACAAAAGAGTCATCCAGTTTCATTTTAGATGGACTAAAAAAAACGGATTTTGGCGGGCAGTCTTAACAAGGCCTAAAAGGATTATAATTACCGCAACATCAATGCTAGTTTTGTTAGGCCATCTATATGGCATTTTGCATTGTGTGTTAGCATCACTCTTGTAAGTTATGTGGTTTGGTTAAATACCGAATGTGTAATTGTCTTTGTTTTATGTTTACATTTGAACTGGGACTAAATATCAATAGCGAGTGGCCTCTTTTTTTTAACATTTCTTTACTGCCTGCTGCTTGTTATGAATATCCCTGTCACCATTTAGAGCTTGTAACTAAAATGTTTTGTTCACAACTCAAAGAAAAAAAAATGGTTGGGCGATGGCTCATGTCTCAAAATTCAAAGTGGGTTTTCTAATAACAGGTATCACGGTATGCATTTGTTAACTCTGTGGATCGATATACAGATAGGACACAAAGTTAGCGTGTTACTGTGTGAATGTGTTTATTCTGATACCATTTACATTGACTATAAAATAAAATAGTGAGAGTCTAATCAAGCCAATAAAAAATAAATCATTCTGGGCACTTGTTAGGCCTACTACACTTCTGTATTTTAATGCTGTTGTAGTACTTTAGGATCCAGGTGGTGCTTAGTGTAAAAAGTTTTACTACCACTGCCCTAGTGGAGTCACAGTGGTACTACAGCACCACCTATTGGCATAAATGTGCTTCTGAATGTCTCTATAAGATGTTGGAGTACTGTCTTCTAATGAACAAAAATTAGAGGGGGTGCTAGTTTAATTATATAAAACTACTGCATTTGAATTATAAAAACTGTACAAATACTACTTACTACATGACTCTACTGTACACGTGACTGTTTGTACCATTATTCAATGAATCTTTGTACTTGAGTACATTTCAGAGTCCGTTCTTTACCACTTTTACAAGTACAAAAGGGGAATCAGTACATCTACTTTTATCAGCGTCTTTTTTCAACCCAAGCATCTGTACTTCTACTTAAATACGGAGGAGTACTTTTGCCACCTTTGCAAACTCTCTGAAAATTTGTTACATTTCCAGTTATTCCTGTTTTTGTGTCCAACATGGGATGCAAACAAACAGGAGGTCATTACCAAAACAATTAGCTTAGTCAACAGTTTAATTACTTGTGTTATGAAACACCAACATCACCATGTTTTTCATAAAGTTACTCACCTATGAAACTTGTCATGAACACCTTGACCGTCCAGGAGCTTGTTTATAAGCAATGTGAGGAATCTCTGTAGAATCTTAGAAGAGTTGTCAAATATGTTGTTCCAAAATAGGTCAGCACAGAACCACCAGAAAGTAGTAAGCGGGTAAACTAAAACTTGTCATTTACACATGTACAGTGGACAAAAAAAGTTTAGTTTTTGTGGTATGAAAAATGACATCAAGACCTTTGTTGACAAAATTAATGGCCTACAACCTGTACAACTCAGTTGAATTAAAAAATATATATTTTCAAGAGGGCAAGTATTAATGACTGAAAAACAATTGTGATAATGTGGTATCACAAATGTGAATGGCCTCTTTTAACTAAAGGATGCAGCTGTGTTCAGAATTGGCCAGTCATATTCAAACACATGGGACTCAGCACACATCTGCCACCATTTATAAATCATCTGACAATATAAAAGTTCAAAGAAAAATTAATTACTCCATTATTAAATGAATTTTCTATACTACAAAAGGCAGACATTTGAACAGGCGTGTAGACTTTATATCCATTGCAGATGTTTGAACAAAACAGCTACACAATATGTAAAACATAATGTGCTTATGAGGCACAATCCCATTTTTATTTTTACTTTACAAAGCTGTCTATGTGGTGTCTCTTGCCAATTGCTAAACACCTTCAAATTTACAGACACGCGTGACGAGTCCTGTTTAAACATTTGTTCCAAACCAATGAAAGTTGTGATCCCGTTTCAGGAGTTGACCTCTGATTTCTTAATGTCCATTGATTTTTCACCCTTTGCCCTTTAGCAAACCAATTACTGGTAAAAATATAAGACGTGTATCGGGCTGCGGCCTTGGAAAATTGACTAATCGATGAATCCAATTGTTTTGTTTTGTTTGCAGGATGCGTTACTACTATATTTTACGAGCTCCCACCGGTCCCGATTATTTCGTGCAACATTTCCTAGTATGGAGGAGTGTGAAAGAAATGGACATCTTAAAATTTATGTTCAAATGTGTGACATTCATAACGCTAACTCGCAGCCACCTGGCATTGTGACACAAGTAATTGCGGCAATGTGACACAACCAGAAAATCTACCAAAGACTAAACCGTTTCATTTAAAAAAGGGTTGATAGCTTTGAGATGTGACTTTGAAGGCGTCACTTGCACTAACAGGGCACCTCGTGAGATTGGACACAATTATAGACAGACAACAGCTCATAGATGGAATTGACTTGATTTGAATTACTAATAACATTAAGGAACCGAAAATAGGATCGGGAGCAGATAGCATTACCTTAATTAAAAAAAAAAAAAAAAAAATGTATTCCATCCAATTTTATTACGGCAGGAGTGAACAGATGCCTTTCTGCAGATGTGTACAAATCAACGTATGGCCTCAGGAGATGGAGTGGCAGGATGAGAAGCGGGAGACAATCAGACCTGATGACACAGCATCATATAAAGAGAAGCTTAGGATGGCAGAATGAAGCTGACAAAGCACTCAATCGCACCAACCCCCACCTGTTAGAGAGCGGTGGCCCCCCACACACTCCAGTGCTTATGATGACTTCTTCTGCACGTGTCAGATGTAGAGTATGATGGGATTGGGGCTGAGTTCATTCCTCAGGGATGTCATGAAGAGTTGAAATTAAAAGGCAGGTGGTGCCGTTATGGAAAGCATTCAACTTGTTTCAGTGTGTAAGTCTACCACGTGTAAAAATGTATCGGTCTGTAAATCTCCTCACTTGCCTTTAAAGCGGAAGTCACCCCAAACATGTTTTTTTCAAGAATATGTTCTATGCAGGCCCACTAATTGAAACAAGGCATTCAGATTAATGTCGCGTTTGTGGAATATGAATTAAGCAGCAAAATGGACCCGTTTTTTTAGCCGTCTCACGGGGTGGCCATTTTGTCACTTCTGTCGACTGAAAATGACATCAGGGTTGCTCAGGGCTCAGGTAATGACCAATCATGGATCAGCTTCAGAAAACAGGTCAGCTGTGATTTGACAAAATTTTGTGCCAGTTTTTGTAAGTCCACGCGGTTTTAGTACAAAGAACGGGCGACTCAGCTTTTCATTTCCCAGAATCAATACACGTTCATCCAAAGCATTTCTTAAAGTGGAAGTCAACACAAAAATGTTCTTGACAATAGTATGCATATGTACATGTATGTATGTGCCTCCACTTGTCTTAACCCGGCATTCTGATAAATATTGCGTTTGTAGCATATGAGTTAAGCAGCAAAATGCACCCGTTTTCAGCCATCTCAAGGGGCGGCCATTTTGCCACTTCTGTCGACTGAAAATAACATCACAGTTGCTCAGGGCAACGGCAAATCACAGCTCACCTACTTTTCGAAGCTGAGCCATGACTAGTCGTTACCTGAGTCCTGAGCAACTGTGATGTCTTTTTTTTTTTTTTTTACACCAAGTACACTTGGTGTAAAAAGTTTGAGATCTGTTCAAATAAAAATGGTTATATCGTAAACACACATATTAAGAAGAACAATCCTTTACTGTATCCGTAAAGGGGGAAACCAAGTTTGCACTCTGTTACATTTGTTTTACTTGGCAACATATACTACATACATATACTACATATACTATACACATACTGTACACACAAACTGCATCCAGTTAGTATGCGTCAAGAGCTTCAGGTGAGAGAGTGAGGTGGCTGCACAAATAACGTTGCGTCCCAAACAGTTGCGTTGGGGTGGGTGCCTTTCCCGAGGCTACTTGGCGACTCTCCAGCAAACACTTTCAATATTTTGGGGCTGTACTGGGTCGTAAAGTGGCCACCTCCCAGCCCCCAGGCAAGTTCTGTACAGAGTAAGCCCTTGCATGCACAGCCGCAGTGGTTTTGTCATGTCGAATGACGTCACCAAATCCAAGATTGCTGTAATATACTGTGTCACAGGGAGACTACATTCCAAATGAACGAATTTGAAGCAAAACAAAGAGAAACCGTAACTTCACCTTGTAATACTTGTGTTGCATTTTCAGAGGTTTCATGAGACCTGCAGTGGTCAAGAGATTGACCCTCTTTCCAATTCATTTGCAACGTAAGCACGTATGCGCTCTGTTTAGTAGTCTTATGTACACAAGGTAACAAAGACAAAAAAAAAACATTCAATGGCGTCAAACTGAAGGCCTGGCGGCCAAATCGAGCCCGCCATATTTTTACATGTGGTATGCTGCAGCAAATCATGTGCAACTGCTTCATTTTTCTTGGCTAAACGAAAAGTGTAAATTGTCTTCACTTTTTGTCACGCTAACAAGCATTTTTTTGTTGTTGTTTCACCAAACCCCTTTTGAAAATAAATGGAGCAATTGAAGTTGAATCATTTTTCCTTAAATACCATTACAGCAATTTTCTCTGCATGTTATGAGGCGATTACACAATTATATGTTTTCACTGTCAGAACAGCACCCTAAGGGAAACACAAACTACAATGCAGACCATTATAAAAATGACTTTGACACCCGAATGTAAATAAATAATATTAGTAATAGTAAGAACCACGTAGGATGTACAAGTTATATGTATGCAATTGAGAGTGCTGGAGAGTTGGAGTGAACTCCAGACAAGTTCTTTTACAGCCTGGAGCAATTAACACTACAGTATTTCCATATTTGACAGGTTGAAGATCCAGCCCAGCTCCTTGGCTCGGTTGAGCGGTATAGCCAGTTTTGTCATTTCTGCAGGACTTTTCTCTGTTCTCGTTGTTGCAGGCCTCGCATTGAGAGGTCAGCTCTAAAATGGCTGAACTTTTTGGCCGAAATTCCAAATAATGTGTTTGGTTGAAAATCAACACCACTCATCACTCAAACAACACTATACTGTACCCACGGTGAAGATGGTGGTGGCAGCATCATCCGGCTCGGGGCTCTTTTTCCTCAGCTGGAACTGGGGCCTTAGTCAAGGTGGAGGGAATTATGAACAGTTCCAAATCCAAGTCAGCATTAGCAAAAAAAATTCAGGATTCTACAAAAAAAATGAAAAAAATGTCAGGAAAAGCCTACTAGAACATCTAAAATTTGATTTGGTGTTAATCAGAGGTACTTTAAATGCTGGCAGGTGTGTGCTGAGTCTGATTTAACATGATTGGTTAATCCTGAACACAGCCACATGCCAGTTATACGAAGGTGTTCACACTTGCGCAACCACAGTATTTCAGTTATTTTTCCTTTTTTTCTTTTTTTTTTTTTTTTAAATAGACGTACAGTTTATAAGTCACATTAATGGTGGAAAAAGTTGTGAAATAACTTTTCATTGTTTCATTAACCTGGCATTTGAACTGGGGTGTGGAGACTTTTTTTTAATAGCCACTCTAAGAAGTAAAAGTAAAAAGTCATCCGAAAAATAAATGAGGCATGTTCAGATATCTGACAGGTCTACTTACCGGTATTGTAATACAATACAATACAATACATCCATCCATCCATTATCTGTACCGCTTCTCCTCACAAGGGTCGCGGGGTGTGCTGGAGCCTATCCCAGCTGTCTTTGGGCAGTAGGCGGGGGACACCCTGAACTGGTTGCCAGCCAATCGCAGGGCACACAGAGACAAACATCCGCACTCACAATCACACCTAGGGCCAATTTAGAGTATCCAATCAACTTACCATGCATGTTTTTGGAATGTGGGAGGAAACCGGAGTGCCCGGAGAAAACCCACGCAGGCACGGGGAGAACATGCAAACTCCACACAGGGAGGCCGGAGCCGGGATTGAACCCACGACCTCTGAACTGTGAGGCGGACGTGCTAACCAGTCGGCCACCGTGCCGCCCCAGTCGGCCACCGTGCCGCCCCAATACAATACAATACAATTTTATTTGTATAGCGCATTTCACAACAGCTAGAGCTGTAACAAAGCACTTCACATACAAACAACAAAATAGCCATAAGTCGAGAGTACAGTAACTAAGTCTTTATACTTCCCACCACTGACCCCATTGTTTAAGGCAGCTAAAGTATATTGTGTATACATTAACACGAACACAAGTGAGTAAGTGTTTGTGAGCCAGAGGCTAGATAGAAAGTTTTTTAATGCCAGATGGTTGACGTATTCAAGACGGCACACTACAAAACACATTCATTGTATCATTCTTGGTGCCAACATCGAACAATTTTCTGATAAAAGGCCATGGATAGGGAAGTCCCTAAGATATCCATCAATCAATCAATCAATTAATCAACCAATCCATCCATCCATCCACCCATCAATCAATCAATCACAAGCTCAATCACAATGACTTTAGCTCACTCTAGTTACGTCTTTTTTACGTCATCATAAAACACCATAGCTGGGCAAACAAATAGCATGAATGTCGCTGCGTTATAACTCTTTAAGCAACGGATATTTGAAAATGAACAACCGGAGCAACAAGTAGACAGATAATATAACAATAATCACAGGCACATATACTTTATCTTCTGTGAAGACGAAGGACCAATATTACGGCATCTTACTGAGGAGTATTGACTGGCTCATGTTGATCCATAAGTCTGTATTATACTGTCCGCAGGTGGTCAAGAAGAAGCAGAACAATACACATTGAACTGAAGCGAAAAACCTGGCAACATCTGCTTGTTTCATTACATTCTACTTAATTATGTCATTACCAGAGCTGGGCAGTCCGTCCCTGGGCTGGACCGGTCGGACCCTCCGGCCCAGCCGGATGCCCATTTTCGGGCCGGGGGGTGGGGGCTGACAATTTTTTTTTAATGGCTGGACTAAGCCCGGAAGTGGATTTTAGTCCGGCCCACTAATCGGCCCTCATTCGTTTGACGTGGTCGCGAGGCGGCCAAGTTTCATCTCAGCCTACTCGGTGAAAGGCTTCTTTTTAGGCTTCTTTCTACTCCCACGTCGGGGGTCCATTTTAAATGTGTTAGTTTCGGTATTGCTGTACTTAAGTACGAAGAAGGAAGGTTGAATTGTTGTTTGGGAATTGCAGTTTATTTGTACTTGACAAATACTCTATGCATTAAAAAAACTAATACTAAAATGAATAAAAGGAAAACTAAAACGAAACATTTTCCCTGAAATAAAAACAAATAAAAACTAACAAAACTACTCTACAAACAAATCAAAATCACACTTGAAAATGTAACTAAAAACAAATGTCAAAACGAAAGAAAAACTAACTATAATGAAAAATCCCAAACTATTATAACCCTGATCTCAAGGCGCCACTGCACTTCGTTGCTCGCCACAACTGACCCCCAGTGCTCATTGCTTATGACAGACAAAGTGTATGTACATATCAATTGGTAACATGCTTGGACAGAACTGAGTGAGCGTGCCGGGGGCAGTCAGTCCCGGGTCACCCCCCAGGAGCCCTGGGAGGGGGTTCCTGACTTTTCTCATCCTTCCTACCTTGGCCCTTGGTGGTCATCGGTTTACATGATGTGATCCCGTCGCCCTGGTATGCCGAGGTGCGCATGCCCACTAAAGAGGACGCAGCGGCTCCATGTGTGTTGAGGCGCATTATTTGGCAACAGACGCGGCAGCGGGGAGGGCCGAAAAAAGAGGATATCCCCTTGATTTCAAAAAAGCAACGATATATCCAGGTTAACAGCAGATTAAACATTCCTTGGTCGACCATCGGCGACGAGCGGGCGACAAAGCGACCGAGTAAGTTGACTGTGTGTGTGTGTGTGTTGGGGCGGGTGGGGGGTGAAGCCGAAGTTTTTAGTGAGTGGATCGAGGGGAGCCTTTTATTCGGTCTAGCCGAGAGGAGCCAGGTCTTCCTCCACCTATCTGTGACGATAAAGAAGCTGATGGGCTGTTGAAAAGTAACACTTCTCCTTAGAGCCAAAGGTTGAGCCGTGGAAAGGGGAGGGGGTCCCGCTCCGGCTAAATTGTTTCTTTTTGAAATGTTCGGAAGCTTGTCACGCTTACCGGTGCGGATCTTGTTAGGTGAAATGGTGAAATGAAGCCAGGATTATAACGTTTCCTCGCCGGCGGCAAGCTCCGCTTGTGGGCCGGTCGCTTACGTTACCGAGTTCCGACCCGACCATTTTCCCTCGGGAGGGGGACAGAAAGGTAAACACTACTTCCCCGGTTTGCTCCACTCAAGTTTGACTTTGTAAAAACATGATGTTTTTGAAAGTTGCTGACCCCCTCGCTTGAGATGACGGCTGTCCCGCATCGGGGAGCAGCCAGGTCAACGATTCGGGCTCGGTTCTGACCGTGTGGGTCTTGTTTACAAGCGACTGTCCGCTCGGGGAGCTTTTATTTTCTTTATCACTTTGACTGGAAGTGTGTGTTGTGGCTTTTTTGGTGGCTTCATGTGAGCCTTGAACATGCGTGCTAAAGTGACTGCTTGTTGTTGTTTGTGCGGCGGAGCTAATGTTAGCTCGCTAACTCCTTCGTGAGCTCACCTCCTCCGAGGCGGTGTCAACACTAAAAAGCCGGCTAGTTGCACATGTACTGTGGGCTGGCTTTAGTTTTTAAAGGGCCGACTTTGCTTTCTGGGCTCTACCGGGGCGGTGGAGCATGGACGGCGGAGGTTGCTGTCCGTTTGAAGCCCACGGCAGCTGCCACTGTTGGTTCTTCTGCTATCTAGTAGCTAATCTTCCTACTTCTCGCTGTGACAACCGTAGTCTTCCTCCTCTTAAAGCTGAATACACACACGCACGCACACACACACACACACACAGCCCCTCACGCAAACCACATACACGTACGCACACACACTCATTGTGTCATATATTCCAGGGGTTCTCTGACGTTTAGGTCCAGGGAGGAATGTTTTTAATGTTTCCAAAGTGTGTCCGAAAGGTTCCAGGACTGCTATCACAGTGGCTCCAAAAGTGTACAGTGAAACCTCAGGTTTCGCGATTAATCGGTTGGGGCCGATCTTTTTCTTATTCATTTTCAACAAGTTTATCCATCACACAGAATGGTTTCAAAAAATGTCTGAGTCAACGCATAGATGCTGATACGCTGTAGTATGCCAGGCCTGAAGTGGCGCTGTAATCCCCAGGAAGTCACCAAAACAGAGTAACAAGCCTGTGTGATTTACTGTATTCTTACTCACAACAATGGCGGGGAATAGGAAGCGAGAAAGGAAGGAGATTGTCTCTTCTAAACTAACTTTTTGCACTGGTTGAACTGGTGTGCGCAGCTTTGGTGTACACGCTACAAGTTTCCCCGGTCGACCTAATCCCCCTGGAGTCATGCCTTCATGCACTCATGGAAAGATTCTTGCAGGATCCTCCGCAACTCCCTTGTCACAGCCATCTTTATGTCATCCACACCCAGGTTAAGATCAGGGGATGTCGTTAATATGTTGTCAGCTATGGGCATGTGAAGCCCTTTGAGACTTTCCTGTGATTAAGGGGCTGTATAAATGAATTTGAATTGACTTGACATCCTTGTCCCGTGGATGAACCGCTTGAAACACAGAGTCAGGTCGCGTGCGTAGGGAGGTTGCTCCACCACAGTCATGTTCTACTCGACCAGGAACTGCCAGATGCTCAGGGCGATGTGAGCAGACACAAGTTGTCCTGCTGCTACTCTGGCACTCTGAATAATAGTCTTTTTTTTTGTGCCGGTCCCTATATTTGTAGGTATGCATTTTACCCCAAAATTACACATTATTCATTGCATTTTATTTTGCAGATCCCAAAGTTAAGGCTCAGTTTGAGAGTCATTGATCAATTCAGAACAATTTTAATCAAGCATTGTTGTTGTCTATGTGAAGTATCTAGCATTTCAAACCTTTTTTTCTGACGATTTTCTTACAATGGGAGCCTGTGTGTGTTCATGTGTTGACAAAGCTCAGCGGCGTTTCTTGTTGAGGCAGCAGATATGGCTATTTAACTTGAGCTGTGGCAATGTTTGTACTTCTGATGAAATAGTAAGGTCTTCTGTCATAATAGCTCATCACTTATCAGATGGCCTTATAACAATACAATAGCTTAATGGTATTGTTTGTTTTCTAATTGAAGAAAAAAATCTTGCATTACTTGTACATTTGAATGCTGGAGTTTTCATCCATTTCGATAAACGCTTGATAAATGTCTATCATAGTAGATTGTAAAGTAGTCTTTCAAATTAGCCGCACACTGAGGGATGGAGCTAATACCCGTTGAATTGTGTAGGGGATTTGACACTAGTTTTCAGGACTGGCTTGCTGTCGGCTATTGGTTTCACCATGACTCAAAACGCCACTGAACGCGTCACAATATTGCACATGTAACAGCCTGTCCAAAATGCGCGCACACACGCACCTACAAAAATACATTTCCAGGATTTAAGAGAGATCCAAGCGAGATGGTGGCTGCTATGGTGCCGCCAAGCCGTACCAATATAGTGCTTTCGTGCGTGCGTGTGCGTGTGTGTGTGTGTACACGATGTACAGTAGCGCTGATCAGAATCAGATTTATTGGCCAGGTATGTAAAACACACAAGTTATGCTAATGCTAGCCAAGATAGCTACTAATTACCAGAGGTAGGCATTCTGTCAGACTGACGGACCGGTTTTGACGGACAAGGGATTTTCACTGATGGACCAGTTCATCAGTCCGTCACCGATGGATGCCCATTTGGCAGACGAATGACGGGACACCTTTTAAAAATGACAGAAATGGGTTTTCAGTGACTGCCTGCGACGATTACACTGACGGACGCCCGTTTTTCTGCGGGCACCAACTGACGGAGCAACGGACTAACTGATGGGCTGACGACTATCACAAGTCAGTTCGTAACGAAAAATATTTGCCACGCTTGATGGAGTGAAGAAAAGCTCCCTTTAACAGGAAAAAAAAAAAAAAATAGAACCTGTATCAAGGGATTTTCTGCTTTAGAATTTCTTGATTGAGCCATCAGTTTAATACGGTTGTTCCCATTTTGTCAAACATGCAACTCATGCCAGTAATTATTTAGCTCACTGTATGGTTATTAACTTAGACATCTGCCTTCCTTTTGGGTATGGTGGTGTGGCCAGCTCCTTGGAGG
Source organism: Filicampus tigris (assembly GCF_054856515.1). Classification (NCBI taxonomy): domain Eukaryota; kingdom Metazoa; phylum Chordata; class Actinopteri; order Syngnathiformes; family Syngnathidae; genus Filicampus; species Filicampus tigris. Next base: position 19,114,897 of record NC_141226.1, on the reverse strand, counting down.
GGTCACTGTGACTACTCTGCGCTGTTACAGCCTCTTTGCATAATATTGGAAGGAACTCTTCATGCAGCAACAGCAGTACAAACAACCATTGCGGCATTGTCTGTGAACAAATGGCGGTCAGATAAATAAAGAAGAGTGGAGAAGGTTTTGTCCCGTCACCGGGCTACGTGTCATGGCGGACTCTGCTGACATTGTCAGTTCAGTCCGTCTGATTGAGTGAATATGTAGTAAAGTTAAAATTACCAGGCTCTACCTGAATGATTGAGTCAGGACATACCACAAGGTTTTTTTTTTTTTTTTTTTTTTTTTGATTTTTGACATTGTTGTGGTCCATATTCTAGAACGTGCCGCTACACTGATCACAAACAAGACTGATTGAGGGTGTTTGTGTACTCGGCCAATGTTCTCTGTAAAGGGCTTGTCTGCTGGCACCATTTTAAGCTGCTGCGCATGAGTGCAGGCCTTTTAGGACAACTTGATCGAGTACAGTAGAACCTCTAAGGTCGAATGTAATCCGTTTAGAGAACACCGGTCAACCTCCTATTTGTTCAGGTTTTGAAACGAAAACAAGAAATGGAAATAGAAATGATACGTTCAATGTAGAGTCAAAATGTCACCCTTGATACCACCGTTATTTTTTGGAGACTTCTTTCGGACAAAGGTGCAACACAAAGAGAATCGGAAATGTGGCTCACATACTGAATTGACAAACTGTAAGAGGAAGTATTTTGTGTGAGGAAAGGTTCTTGGACTGGTGTCCCAAAAGACATCTAGGGTGCCCCAAAAGTCAATTCAATTCAAGCGGAAGATTACGATGTGCTCAACAGCTGAAGTGTAAACTGTTCACGTTGGAGGAGTGTGACGGCCGAAAAAGTTTCTTAAACACTCAACGTTAAACTTGGGTTGGTGACAACAAAAAAAGGTGTTGCCGGGTGGCAGTTACGCAACACTGCTCCAATGTGAATTGGCAAGCCACGGGCGAGAGAATGATATGCGTAGAAAACGACAAAGCCTGAGCTGTCACATGCTCATGGCCTCACGTCTGTCCGAATGATACCTCAAAAAAAAAATTTTAAAAATGAAAAAAAAAACGGAAGAGTGTGTTGACTTTTGGGGGCGCCCTGCATTTCAAACCCACACTACAAACTCCAAGTTGTCCCCGTCAACGTGGATCTGACGATCAAGCATCATGCCTACAAAATGATCCTGAGAAGAGAAGTGGTGAGAGTTGCGGCAGGACAGCTAGTGGCTGTTCACAATGCTTGAGCATCTGTCACTTCCTGGCTGAGAAGAACATCGCCCTCCCTACTCACCCAACCACGCTCAGTGTGAACTTTTTTGACACACTCTGTCACTTAATACCTCTCATTGAGGCTGCTCCTTATTTTGGAATAAGTGTTTCAAAACCAAGAAAACGCTCATTTTTTTCCCCCTGTAGTAGCGTAAGGAAATTTAGTGAAATGCCGTCTACCGGTACTCAATATTTAGATTTTCCACTTAGTGTGATCTTCATGATCAACTTGATTGCCCACCTTGGAAGGAATCCAAAAGAATATATTCAGTTGTACTTTTACTTTTTTTTTTAATTTAGTTACACAGTATAGTACTTGACTTTTGCACTACATGCTCTAAACGCTAATGTGGAAAATGAATCACAACTGTTGCGCAATATACAAGCTTTGTACAGTACACGTCATCACCATCAGAGCTACGCAACATGCTCTCTTTTGTCTATTATTTCACTTTTGGTTGTCTTCGGAGGCTTTACACGAGTTGCGTATGATGCCATATTCATGCCTGGGTTGATGAGCTTCAGATCCATGTGTTAGACGGTGTGCGTATGTGGGGGGTGGCGTAAAGGAAATGCATGTTAAAAAAAAAAAAAAAAAAAAAGGCCTCAGAGTTGAAATGTGAAACCATTTAGCCATTGGGACCCCGTGTAAGAAAGATCCGGTTGGCCTGAGGTCGCAGGGTACGTGGCGGCGTTCCCTCCCTGTGCAACGCCATCATCTCACTGCTACAGTATGTCCTCCATGCCGATCTCACACACACACACGCACGCGCACACACTGTACACACACACACACACACACACGTAGACACTGTATAATGGCCGCCACTGTGGAAGCCGAGTGTCTGCTCCGGCACCTGGAGGGTTAAAAGGAGCTTCGGCTTCTCTCTCAGTCGCGCACGCACGCACACGCACGCACACACACCAGCCAACTGGTTTAAACCAGTTCTCGGGAAAAGTGCTTTGTGTGTCCTACTGAATCCTGGGAAGAAGGGTCATGTCATGTGTGTTTTAGTGATGTAAGAGTATATTTAAAAAAAAACAAAAACATAAACTTAGTCAGCTGTTACCAGATGATTTGTCCATTTGCTGTTTTGCGACTATTACGCCGATTGTCATACTAGCTAACCTCTGTGCGCTTCATGCACATCATCATGATTGCAATTTTTATTTCTTCCCTTAAAAAAAAAAACAAAAAAACAACCTTGTTGTCACTTATCTCCGGGCAGACTGAGATCCTCTTTGGTACAAAAGGCAGGCGCTGTTCCGTATGCATGAATATGATGCTGGACATCGATGCACTTAATGTGGATGCTAGATTGCAAGTTAATATTCCAAGTGACAGATTCAAGTGTGCATCTCGGACTGATCTTGTCAGCGAACTACAGTACGGGCAAAGGTCGTCTCCCACTGCATAGCGTGTTGGTCAGACTCCGAACATGTCAACCTTTGGTACAGTTTGGGTCGACTCTTGTGTTGAGCGCAATAAGGACTTGTTTAGGGTTCTGGAACGAGAATGTGTTGGCATATAGCTGTAGCGATGTCCGTGTGAAAGTGGAGGGTGTTGGATTGCGAGTTCACTTTTTAAGAGTGTTATGCTTTTAGTAAATGTATCGTGTATATAAAAAAGAAATTTAATAGTTAAACATATTAGTTTGTTTTTTTTCCCAATTTACCCAATGCATGTCAATGTGCATCAGATATATGCGCATTTCCACTATTCACAGGCCAGCATGTCATTTGCCCATACTGAAAATTTTTGTCATACATGTGGTCCCCCAGTAGCGCTCATGAAAATCCATCATTTAAGTTGCTCATAACCGTTCTACATTTGAGAAGCAATCATGTAGCATAAAGGAGAAAAACCGCTGTTGCTGTTCATGACCGATTAACAGTAACAGTCACATTCATCATTTGTCGTACGAGTGTAAAAGCCGAAAAATGCATTCTCACCCTTACGTGTGATCACGCGTGACGGATGTGAAGTGTTTAGGGAAGTAGAGAAGTTTCCTAACATGCAAATAAGAAAATCCCCATTCTATCGTCAAATTAAATAATGTACCCACAGTCACCCAGCTGGCTTTTAGATATCATATGTACTGTACTGGTAGACCTATTGTTGACTTAGCTTTGTTTGACTCATCTGCCAGGACGGAGATGGTGTGTAGTGCTAAACGTATATGGTCAAAATTTGTATGACAATCTTGCGCACTAAAAAGTTGAACCTGCTACAGAAAGAACGTTACCACTGAATTCAATTTAGGATTTTATTTCATTTGGGAGGTGGGGGTGGGGGGCGGACACTTGGAAGTGTTAAAACCGGCTACCTCCTTTTATATTTTTACTGATTCCGTGGGGAATGCCGCATATGCTGTATATATGGATTAAAGAGGCGCATTATCATTATCGAGCCATGGGCGTGTGACCAAATGTCTGCTTGAGTCTAAGCTTTGGATTTGACCCTGAGCGGGCGTTGCAGTAATGATGCGTGAGTGTGTTCCTGTGTGTGTGTGTGTGTGTGACCGAACAAGCAACTGTCTTCGTCATGTCCGCATCTGGTGCATTTGTTGTACAATATAGGCCAGATCACATGGTAAGGGATCTCATTTGGGTTAAAAGATGGCCAGACGTTTTATGAGTCGGCCCCCAAAAAAATAGAATAAAATAGTTTCTCTTGCGTTTGGCTTCATGGGTTGTGATGAATATTTCAGGATTTGCTCCAATTCGTATCCCCCCCCCCCTGTGTAGTTTTTACCGCTCCAATTTACCTTCAACATAATGATTTGGACACTTACTGCTGGGATGTTGTGTTTAATCAATGTTTGGGAATTTAACTTGGCATCTTGTGATGATACTAATCCACAAATTTTTGTCTGAAGGCCATTTGAGAAACCATGTGTTCGCTGCCGATGAGTCAAGGTCAGTTTGTCCGCCAGACAAGCAGCGGCGATAATGTGAATAAGATCAAAAGACGCAGAGCGCAGTGCTAAACGGAATCAGCGAAACTCAAATCTCTTGACCCAGCGTTATCTTCATATTTCTGAGTCGTCGCTTACTTCATTGTTCAGATTTTAAATTGTAGCTGCCATTAATGCTCCTTTCGCTTCTTTCAGCTGTTAGAATTGTAATCTAACATCTATTATGTAAAAAAAGAAAATAATGATCAAATATTTTCGCAGCTGTTTGCGTTCACCCACAGAACTTTGTTTACTACTTTCCGGATAAATCACTTCCTAATCTTTAAATTCATTCTTTGCCGTTGATGTTTACATTTGTCGACCTGAGTCCAACCGTTTACCGCCAGCTTGTACGGTATGTGCGTCAGTTAGGCGTGGACGAGGCTGTTGCTCAGCTTTCTGTGAGATTCAAGTTTGTAAAGTACTGTAATGACAAACAGATCTCTGAAGATGGTGCCGTTGCAATGCTTCAGAATTGAGATCAGCACATTTTTTGAATAGAAGATAAAGATTAGGCAGTGAAACAAGGCTTGTCACGTCAATCATGAGGGACAGAAATGCCAACATTTTGGATATACTCGATATACAGAGTATGCATAAGTATCGTATAAAACAGAGTATGTGTCATGGTGGCTAGTAGAAAGTGTCTGTTCTGGTCGTGAGGTAAGATGTCCGAGTCACTCATGGTGTGTTTCTTAGTTGCATAACTGTTAATACGTTATTATTTTGCCATCAAAAGCCCTTTCTCAGACTTGTCTTTGTTGTTTTATAGTTTGAGGTGTCACAAAAATAAAACAAAATACTGGCGTCGGTCATGTTTCTTTTCGCAAAAAGCTCATTTTGTAATGCTTTTTGGTCAGAAAGCTGTGTTTTTGGTGAAATGTTCAACTGCAATGGAAAAAGCTAGAAACAATCTTTTTTTTGCTCTTAAGTTCCAACACAATATTTTTGCGGCTCTTCAAATGTCAATAAAAATGCTATGGGCATCTGTGCTTTGAAAACAAACGGCGGTGAATCAATTATTTGTACTTTGCAATGGCGTAAACCTGCAACGCATCGTGTGCGAGCAGTTTTGAATATGGAGCTCAATAAAGTAAACAAAATGAACAACTCTCAGTATGATCCTGCAAACTAACATTGTTAAATGATCAGAATGTTTTAAAGAGCTCCTGTATTGAATCTCATTCGATTATGCAGGGGCACTTCATGAACGGGACCGGTTAGTGTAGTTCTGTGTCATGTAAAACAACAAAATCCTCCAAAACAGGATGTTCCCATCTCGTAGGCGAGAAAGTAAGCTCTTTTTATGTTGGTTAATGAGACTCCTCATTTTGAAGGTGGAACCAAGACACTTCACTTTACACCCGATGTTAGTTCCACATTGACCCCTGGTGCACATTGAAATGAAAATTAGAAACGTTTTCAATGACGGATGAGTTTTCTTTTGACGTTTTTCTTAGTTTAGACGGTGAGAGTCGGTGTCGGAGGCATGGCTGGATTGATAAGTTGCAGTGTTGGTATGAGTGAGCGACACGTCGCCTTGATCTTTGACACGCTCTGTCGATATGTCTGAACTCTCCGGCTAATCCACATATGTAACCAAATCCTTTTCGTGACGTATCCGCAGGGGATGTCTGAGGAGGCCGTCCGCCAGACCCGCAGCCAGAAGAGGGCACTGGAGAGGGATGCAGCGCCGCACACGACAGACCCTTCCAGCCCTGACGATGGAAGCAAAAAGCCCAAGCTGGAGCAGTCTCAGCCCACAGCCCAGGAGGCGTTTTCACCTCGACCTGAACCACGACTGGAACAGGATGCTCAAAGTCTAACTGGGACCGGATCAAATGAGGGACCAGGGCAGTTACCGGCGCCACCTTTGGAATCTCAGCCAGCGAAAGACGATGCCGCCCGCGACGCGAGCTTGGACAATCAAACCGGACGCGATGACGGAGCTAAGAGGGAGCCGAAGGCGGAGGAGGATGAGGACGCCGTGAGCCGATTGCAGCCCACAGAGCCAAAAGCGTCCAGCGGCATGTTGGCTGCCGGCGAGGTGAAGGCAACCATCAAAGTGGAGATCCAGACCGGAGAGCAGCCTGTGGACATGAGCACTTCCAAAGGGTAAGAAACGCTTCTCTACTTGAACGCACGCAAAGAATCTGTCAAGTTAGTCCATCCAAATGAGTCTAAATGAGTTCAGAATCATGGTAGGGCCTGCGGCCGGTTGTAGCTTTGCTGTTTTTCAACAGCAATTCACTTTTCAGTAGCAAAGCTTGTTTTATGATCGCATAAGATTTCCCCAGGCAGTTCTCGGCCTTAACGAGAGAAGTCAACCCAAACATATTTTTTACAAGACTATGTTCTTTGAGCCTCCACTAGTTGAAACAAGACATTGTGATACACGTTGCATTTGTGGAATAAGAGTTACGCCGCCCGTTTTTAGCCATCTCTGGGGGCGGCCATTTTGTCACTTCTGTTGACTGAAAATGACATTACAGATGCTCAGGGCTCAGATAATGACCAACCATGGCTCAGCTTCAGAAAACCGGTAAGCTGTGATTGTGAGTGTTCAAACTGCTATGCAAACTAGCTAGAAGTAGCTACTTATAAATTGCATTAAAAAAAAAGCCTGTGCAACAAAAACAGAAAATTCAATCACAAATGCAAGGAGCGGAATGTAACTTACAATTGACCTCACGGTGTGGGCCAGTTTTAACTGGCGTGAAAAGCAACGTTTTGAAATAAAGGCCATGATAATAATGTCAAAAGATATGGAACGCTTTTTGTTCAAAACATGTAAACACAGTTGTCGCGGTTTTGCAGCTTATAGGACTTAAAATAAATGAGCGAATGAATTTTTTATGAATAAAATTGTACAAAAGTTGCCGCTGTGCACTAGCTACAACGATCAAACTTTTTTTTTTTTTTCCAAGCGTGTTTTCTGTTTCACCTTCTCAGCTCTCCTTGCAGTGCCAACTTGACAGGTGTGTCTGTTATTGCTTTTTGTTTCCTCTTTCTTTTTGTTAAAGGGAGTTTCTGTTGTGTGGCCTTTAGTAAGGGTCGAACAACTTTTATGCTAAAGTTCAGCCAAGTCAGTGTTTTCTCTGTAGAGACTGTGGCCTTTTGATTGGCTTGGTCCATAGCTGGAGTAGACGTTTGGTGGGGAATCAGATTAGAAGCTTGGTCGGTAGCTGGGGCAGAATTTTGGTTGGTAAGTAGAGCTGCACCTGGATGTTGCGTTCTTTCAACGTGGCTGGATTATATGGACAATTGTTTTGTTCTGATGTATTCAAGTCAAATTTAGTTTGTGGTCAATTTTTTTCTACGCTTTGACGAGTTTGTTCCAGCTGTCCCTGAGCGCATTAGCAATGAGCTAGCTTGACCTAGAGCTAACAGTGAAAACATGACCACAAAGTATTTCAATGAAATAAACACATACTCAACATGATATACTGTATGTTTGATGAGTTAAACAAAGCAGACTATGTAAAAATAATCATTTGAGGTTAAAAAAGAAAAAAAAAAAAACTTTCTTACATCAAAATGACGTTTTCCCCTCACATTTTTTTTCTGTCTGCTTTATGACTACATTTTCACTGGGCTAAACTGAACTAAGCATCAGGTGATTCCTATCTTATTCCTGATTGGATCAATTGAAAGTGTCACAACTGACCTGTGTTACAACTGTCCCCCCCCCTACTTACGGTACTCAACTCACCACCTCGCTATTAGCACTTTTTTTTTCACAGGCAAAACCACTGCCAGTCGCTAACTGGTCAAGCAGATTATTCTGCGCCACCTCATTTGAACATATCAGGCAGGATAAGCGACAAAAAGTAGAGAGCAAAAACACAATCTCTTGCTCACTTTATACGAAAGCTCTTTGAAATCCGGGAGTCTCAATGTGTTTGTAAATTCATCGTACAAAAATCTGTTCAAGCAATTAAAAGGGGATGTCTTTCACTCCAGCAATATTGGAATGATGCAAATATATATCGGAAAACCTGTGAATCCCTTTTAGTTTTTAAGAAAACTTGTTGGTAAAGCTTTTTTTGAAGGTTGTAGAGAATTTTCGTTTTGTCTTTTTTTGCAATGTAAGTCGGCAAATTCAGCTCTATATTAAGGCCAGGCTTAAATAATGTTTAGCTTCTGCCTGTGCCATTCCGTCACTGATATTTGACTGTGAATTGTGTATGCTATGGTCAGCTGGATGATGACAGGATAAACAATGTCCTACTACTACTAGCCACTGCAGGCTGCTTGTTTGATCCTGATGCAAAATTGATATCATTGAATTATTTTGGACATGAACAGACTTTTTAAAGTTTCATTGTTTGTTATTATTGACATTCCACAGAAAAGGCCGCAGCAGTACTCAGTGGCGACTTTCGACTTTAACCTTTGGTCTGCCTCCATTTTCCCCATAAATCACCATCGGAACCCTAAAAAGTCCACGCACACAAAATGAAGCCGTGTGTCATAAACCGGTTCCAGCCGGCTGTTGCCATGGCTACTTCCATGGAAGAAGCAGGGAGGGGAGGTGGGGTTGTATCGGAGGAAAAGTGAGTCACGTGATAATGACTTTGAGGTCATGTGACTACTTTGGAAGTAGTGATTAATGCACAGGAAGTGATGATGGCACTAAGCCCCGAGGAAACACACACGCACACGCACACACACACACAGAAAGAGGGCGGCTCAGGCCGACAGGCCTCATGTTTTCATGCTCTGACTTTGTGCTTCATGAAAATACATTCACCGCGATTGAGTGTGTGTACAAGGCCATCCTTGTTTTTAGAGGAGTCCCAACACGCCTGTCATAAACGGAAAGAAGCTTTCGATTGTACATTTCACATTTGGCACGTTGTATTCCATTCGAATTGCAGATGTGTTTTACACGCAGACGTGAGGCCACAATCCACCTTTACCTTCATGCTGTGTGACATTTTGAGCTCTATCATTATAATCAGCCCTCAATATATTGCAGTTTCCCTTTCGACACCACCGCAAATTACAGTGAGAATATACAGCTGACCCTTGAGATACAAGTGACCCAACTTAGGAGCTTTTCAAGATAAAAGCCATCGTTCGGACGATACATACTGTCTATTTTTTTTTTGCATACTTTTTTTTAAAAAAATGTGATTGCTTACCACATGCTTCAGGTGCCATTTTTTGTCCTTCAGCATAAAAAGGGAGAAGCGGCCTCCATCCCCCGACGAGGATGATGATGATGATGATGATGATGATGTCATCATCTTGTCAGATAACGACTCCCCGAGTCCGCCTATGAACGGTCTGAACCACTTGAAGGAACTGGACACAGACCTCCTCATGGTGAGATGTTGTGCTTTTCATGCCATGGATGTTTTCAAAACGCACTTTGCATCAAAGTGGCGCTATCGAGTTACAAACAAGGGCGCAGGAAGTAAGTCAGGCCAGGCCATGAGCAACCTTACTGCGCCGTCAAGGATTCGCAATCGTGGCTCGGATTCACCCCGATGATCCGATTGAGAGGGACTCCAAACGAATGAAAGATTCGCCCCACGAAGGACGCGTGACCGGACACGGTTGTTTGTCTTGAGTAGCGCGATTGTTCCAAGTGATTGATTTCATGTGTGGAGCGCAGAAGAGCAGCCCAGGCGAACGGGAGCGCGTCATTAAGCAGCTGAAAGAGGAGCTGAGGCTGGAGGAGGCCAAGCTGGTGCTGCTGAAGAAACTCCGACAGAGCCAGTTACAGAGGGATACGCTTCAGAAGGTGAGCCCAAGTCAGAAGCGCCTCCCACACGCACACACACAAACGCACAGAGGCCCACTCCTGTACGGGAACACGGGGAGCCCCCATTTACCACGGGGGGGGAATATGTTCCAGACCCACCCGCGCCGGAGGAAAAGCTGCGATATCGAGAAACCAAATTAAAAAAACGACTATTTTGAATGTAAACACATTTAAACTTGTCAAAACACACTTTTTAAAGTAGTCAAGTCAAGAAATGGGAGAAAGCGAAAGAAAGAAAAAAACGACTGTTCCCCAAATAAGAGGTTAAGTGTGCTTGCTTCAAGCGGTTTCTCTGTGTACAGTCGAACTGACACATGACAAGAAAAGAGAATTCAACATTGTTTATTTAAACAGCAAAATGTTCAAGCAAACCATCCTTGCATCTGACGTAATTCCACTCTCTCTGTGATTCCAAACCAGTGTTCTGGATGAGGAACATTAGTAAGCCACAAATAATGTATCTTTGTTCATCTATCTCATTAATGTCCAAAGTCCGGCCCCGGGGGCCAAATGCGGCCCGCGGTCAAATTTTATCCAACCCGCACACTCTGTTATCGAATGAATAACTTCTGGCCCGTAGCCCCGTTGCAAAGCGTATAAAATACACTCTAAATGCAATTTCGCATTTACACACAAGAGGGCAGCAGCACGCTGTCCAACTCCATAACCTTGCGCGACCCTTTCCAGACGCTTCCACGGCGAGCGTCTCGTCTATATCACTGCCGTGACTTATACCAGAGCTCTCGCCATCGACTGCGCCTCCATTACCCCTCGAAAAAAAATTTCCGGATATCCTCCGACAATTCACGACACCGTCACATGTATATTCTCATGCGTTTCATTGGCTAAGAGACCGAGAACCGGATTTTAAAAAAAGCAAATGACGTATCCGCTCTCCCGGCTTTAAAAGGACAAACACGCAGCAGCGCTCCCGGCTTTAGCGGTAAAAACGCGGTTATGCGCTCCCGTCCTTACTGGGTTTTAACCTTTTTGCGACATTTTTTGTCGGGAAACACTGGGCTAGCTTAACGCTCGCCTATAATGCAAAACGCCATAAACTGTTAAATGGCATAGATGGATATCTTCTAACAACTGCTACTGCCACGCAGAGTAGCAACACACAAAAATCTGCGACATGCTAGGAGTGTGAACGACGAAGCGCGATGTCGCGGCGCTTCAATGTACTGTGTCAATAATCATGAATAATTGCCATTCCTCAGACTTCGGGGGTGTCCAGCTCCTCCGCTCCGCCTCCTCTAATACGCGGGACGATTGCAAGCAGCAAAGGCTCACAGCAGGTCAACGGAACGATCGAGCGTCGCACGCGACCTCCACTTTGGCCGACGCCGTTTCTCATTGGCCGTCTGTGTCTCACCCCGATAGATTGCGTCGGGTAGAAATTCAGGCACGGTCATACCGCCGCCTTTGGTGCGCGGGGGGCAGCAGGTGTCATCCAAACACGGCTCGCAGATCATCATGCCGCCCTTGGTCAGAGGAGCGCAGGTGAGTCGTCGGCAAATGTTGCACACTCAAGTAGCTGCAGGTTGATTACTAGCAAAAAAAAAAAAAAAAGAAGAATCTGCCTGTTCAAGGATAGTTATTGACACTTTTGATGGACACCGTCAGGGAGGTCATTTCACAATTTCAGGCCGGTGTAGAATTGCACAGCATCATACAGAGACAGGTGTGTCATCTTTTGATTTTCATGACACGAAATGAGGTAGCCCACAAATTGCAAACAGCGTCCAGTGGAACTTGCAAAAACTCAGCGATTTGTGTTTGTGGTGCTCTTTCTGAAGCGCCCTAAGATTCCACGGGAAGCTGTCAAAGCCCGATCAAATAGAGAAAAGTAGTACAATGATGCCAAGGAAATCTGTCAAAGTGATGGAGCCCAACTGAAAGACAAGTATTGTACGTCAAGGGAGGGGTGGGTTGTTAGCAGAGAGCAGTAGACCATAGGTTGGTTTCACCAAAAACACCAGATTATGACCTAAGAGGGGAGAAAACAAGCATTTTGTTTAAAAAAAAAAAAAAAAAAAAAAAAAACGGCAAGCCGAATAGTGACTTTGACGCTAATATTTTTTTTTTGCTTTTTTGACACCTCAAACTCTAAAACAACAAAAACAAGACTGAGAAAAGGGCTTAGATCACAAAATATTTTTTTCACCGACATCCCACTAAGAAACGCGCCATGAGCAACGTGAACGCCTTTTATAAGCGCCGCTTATCATTCACTCCACGTCATCTTTTCTGACGTTCGTGACATACTTTCTACCACCTACCGTGAAACGTGCTCTGCTGATACCACACGCGTGCATTCTCTGTTTGAACGTGAGGTGTCTAAACGTCCAACCTTTCTTCCGCCCTCATAATCGACGCGACGAGCCCGCCGGTTTCATCTTTACCCTCAGCTCAAAAGCTGTGCCGATCTCGAATCCAAAGCAATGCAACGGCGCCCTCTACAGGGACATGCTAGTCATGACAGCGGCTTCCAAACCTGAATTCCTCAGACAGGCCAGGCCGCGCTACCCAATGAACAACGTCGGACTTGAGACATGCATAAGGCGTGGCCGCTAAACGGTTGGATTCCAGTTGGCGAATACAAACGGTGAATGAGGTAATACAGGAAATTACAAACCATTTTTTGGAGGTGTTGGCATCAGATCTTGGATTTCTCTCGCCCTCGCTCTGTGTGCCCTTTGCGTTGGCGCTGCGGACGCCAATGCCACTCGTTCCGTGGAACCCCGTGTGCGTCGTCACCCCTCATTGTCCTGGTTGTCCCATCTCCGTATCTCCGCAGCAGATCCAGGCCCTCCGCCAGCATCAGCATCAGCAGCAGCAGCAGCAGTTGGCAGCCTCGGGAGCTGGAGGCTCAGGGGGGCCGCCCCCCCTGCTGCTGGGCGCCAGGACCTCAGCCCCTGCTGGCCAGGGCCAGAGAAGCATGGTGCAGGCGGGCCTCATCAGAGTCGGGAATACTGCAAACTCACTGGTCAGTATGTCACCGCGGAGGAGGAAATCCAGGACGGACAGATGGACCCTTCGCGTCTTCTGCCATTTGTGTCTGTATTCCGCTCTGGCGACACGCTTTTCTCTGTGTCGCGTTCACAGGGATCGTCCGGTTTGAAGGTTTCTACCTCAGGGAGCAGCGTGGCGCCTCTGGCGGGCGCCAATGACAGTCCCGCCAGCCGCCAGGCCGCGGCCAAACTCGCTCTGCGGAAACAACTCGAGAAGACGCTCCTGGAGATCCCCCCTCCAAAGCCCCGTGCTCCCGAGTTTAACTTCCTGCCCTCAGCAGCCAATAATGAGTTCATCTACCTGGTAGGACTTGAAGAAGTGGTCCAGAACCTGCTGGATACCATTCACAGAGGTGTGTTTGTCATATTCGTATTAGTTCTGAATATTTATTATTCTCAACTTGCGAGTGCAAAATATTCTTCAGAAATGAGGCCTCAAGCTGTCCGTTGCCACTCTCAGCCGAAGGTTCCAGTCAAACTAGGGATGTAACTAAAAATTATTCTAATAATCGATTCATCTGTTGATGTAATTTTTTTCAATTATCGTAATTGAGGAAAAAAAACTTTTAATTTCCATCGCTTCATTTAAAAAAAAAAAAGCTAGCTACTTCAAATTGAGAGTGCAGAAAATAAACACAATTAATATTCTGTCACTGGTTTTGTCTGTACCATGTCGGAAAATAGGCAAAAATGTTGATCATTGTTTTCCCAGTAAAAGGAAATGTTTGATTTGTACTCAACACAAATATAATCAGTCTGCTTTCATGGAGGACTGCAGAATTTGACGAATATTTGTTGTTGAGAAGCTGGAAATCTGAGGATGTGAACAATTTTAAATGTAAAAATAGGTATCGAAACCATTAATCAATCATCAAAAATAATCAGTGACTAATTTGCTAATCGATTAATTGTCGATTATTCTTTGCACCTCTATATCAAACGAAACATAAAACAAAGAGATTTACATGTCTACTCAAAGCAACAACATAGCCTCCACCCGAATGCTAACATACAATGGGAAATGCCATCGGCAAACAATTAGCATCTACAGTATGTATCCGGTGGTATCGTTTCCCTCTAAGCGATGAATATTTGAGCACGAAAAGTGCGGCAACGCATGTAGACATACCATCTATTACAATATTCACAGGCATATATTCTTTATCTTCAGTGAAGAACGCCAAATGTTATTGTCATACTGAGACGTGACACTTTAAATTGTAGTGCTCGGCAACGAAACGAAACATTTTGCCGTGTGGAGTGAATTTTTTATTTATTTTTTTAATATACATTTACAAATCTCAGGGTCAAGTCGCAGATGCTCGCCTACTCTACAACAAGGCTTCTCAAACTTTTTGGGCTTTTGCATCTGTCCGTTCAGGAAAGACTGGGGCAGCTCCATCCAAGCCCACCGTCAGAGACCCCAACATGTGCACCCAGTGCAACACCGACTTCACGTGTAGGTGGAGGCAGGACAAGGCCAAAGGCGGCACCGTCCTCTGTGAAGACTGCATGTCGTCCAATCAGAAGAAGGCCTTGAAAGCCGAGCACACCAATCGGCTTAAGGCCGCCTTCGTCAAAGCGCTGCAGCAAGAGCAGGAAATCGAGCAGCGGATCATTCAGCAGTCGTCTTCGTCCGTCTCTCACGGGAGCTCGTCGTCCTCTTTGTCGCTGAAGGCCGAGCAGCTGGTGTCCCAGCAGCTCAAGCAAGCCCGAGCGTCCTCCCTGCACCGGGGGGCCAACGTCATCCACCATCACTCCATCAAGGTCAGCAGCGGGCGGAAGTAATAATGCCTCCTTTCTCTACTTGAAGGTAGATCTTTTCAAGAATACGTTCTATGCAAGCTCACTAGTTGAGACAGGGCATTCTGGTAAATATCGAGAGTTAATCCACTCGTTTTTAGCCATCTCTGCGGCGGCCATTTTGGCCTGTTTTTCGATGCCGCCGAACCCCCACCCCCCCCCAACGCGTATTGTTGTCGTCATTTTGCGAGCGGTGTAATTATTTTTGTTTTTAGAGTGTCTTCTCTCCACCCTCAGGGCTCCCCGGGCCAGCTCTCCCACAGCGGCGTCAGGGGTGTCCCCCACTCCTTCTCCTCCTCCTCCCAGCTGCAGAGCGCCGTGGCGGCAGCCGCTTTGGTCAGCCGGCCAGGTAAGCACGAGCATGTGACCCAGCGCTCTGTCCAGATTTCAAAGGTGAGCAGCAGCGGAGTCGCCGGCAGCAGGAATATGAGCGCAGGCAGTGCCTCATCCACTGCATGGAAGAAGCAGAGCAACAGCAACAAAGGTAGACTCGCATTCACAGACAGCCCCGACATCTGCTCTCTTTCAAACTCCTGTCCGGCCCAAAGCGACCCTCAGACGACAGTCGCCGTTGCCCGCGTTCGCCGGGCCAACTTTTCTCCGGGGTTGCTGTCTCCTTTGTGTCCCGTTTGTGTGTCGTTGGGATGCAAGTCGGCCTCGTCCACATGAACGCGGGTGTTTTTGAATGGCTGCTGGGACATTTCCGCTTCGTGGAAACTGAATCGTCGCAAATTGCTGTCGAGCTCCGAAATTGCCAAACTCATACGCCGCGTTACAAATGATTACGCGAGTGACGTTTTTCTCAGATTTTTATACATAGTTTATGCAAACGACACTCAGCATAATTTTCAAGTTATCAACTCTTCGAGAATAATTGGAATGTTTTTTTTAAAGGGGAAAGTCGCCTCAGAAATTGTCTTTGCAATAATATGATCTACATCGCCCCACTAGTCTAGACACGGCATTCTGATTAATTTTTCATTTATTGAAGATGAATTGAGCAGCAAAATCCACCTGTTTTTATCCATCTCAGGGGGCGGGGCCATTTTGCCGCTTGCATCCATTATCCTCAAACTAGTGCTTATTTTTCAATAATAAGGACATTTGTAAGTTATGTGATGTTATTCTAGCAGGCGCATTTTTTATGTTGACGTTAAAAAAACCCATCAAAATTGGGTCTTGATCCGAAAAGAAATTGGTGAATCCTATTCTATTGTAACATTTACAAATAACTTGTCGTGAAATGACTTTCAAATGATTAAATGCCCTTGTACATGTGGACAGAGCCTCAAAAATCAAACATAGTTTTGCCTTTTTTGGTCTGGCGAAATGTTCAAGTGAGATGTGCCCTGGTCTGACTTGCCCTCTTGACCCCCAACAGGTGTGACAATGGCGTACGTGAACCCCAGCCTGAGCGGACATAAAAGCTCGGCCAGCGTCGACGCACGCCAGAGGGAGTACCTGCTGGACATGATACCCTCTCGCTCATCCATCTCGCAGACTGCAAATACGTGGAAATAAAAAAGAATACAAAGAAGTTCCCCCTCAGCCAGCTGGACCCCTTCTTTGCTTTTTCCAATGTCATGGTCAACAGCGCACCCAGGAGGACAGTTTGGCAAATACAAGCTCCCAAAAGTGAAGAAACCTTTTTCCTTCGTGTCATTTTTTTTTTTTTTTTTGGTATGATTTTCCTTTTCTGTTCATTTTAAGGTTTTGCTGTCCTGCATATAGTTTTGATTTGACTGGGGCAGACGAACCAAAAATTCACCAAACTTGGTACTTCTTTTCTCCCTGACTGGGTCGTCAAGTAATTCATTCGTTTTGCATCAAACTGACTCACATGATTGACTTGAATGCTTGATTAGAGTTATGCGCACCCAAGAAATATACACATTGCTTCAAGCAAATTATAGCGGATAAGAGTTGTAAATGTTTCATTGTATTCATCCCTTTAGTTAAATGGTTGAATTTATTTTGTATTTACATTAAGTTATTTTTGTTGTTCTTTTTTGGGACTGATGTTTTCTTTTTTTTTTTACTTCCTGTATTGAGGTTTTCACAAATGAAGAGTTGATTTTTTGCTTTCTTTTCTTTCTGTTTCATAGCATGCCTACATTTAACAGCCAATGTTCATTTTGCACCTTAGCTAAAAACGCGTGGTGTTGTCGCTCAAGCCATCTGTAATTACCATCTGTAATTTGCTTATTTTGTATTTACGTCAACGCTGGCATTTTAATTTGAGTGTCACATCTTCATCGACAAAATGCAAACGCCGAGGAGCTGAATTTGTCCACCCTTAAACCAGAGACCATGATCCCGTCTTTGAAATTGGAATACAGTGTCTGCAACTGTGAACCCAGAAAGCACAAGCCAATTATTTGTTTTTAATCCTGTGACTTCCCGCCACATTGCATATTTTCTCTGCTACCCAACCTAAACTGCATTGTGCAAATTATTGTTCAAAATTATTTTGGTTTAACTTTTTCCTAGCTCCTAAATAAATAAAAAGATACATTTTAACTTGCTCTATTTGTTTTGTGTACAGTATACTTTATAAAGTGACATATTGGATTCCTTCCACACTACAGTGGGTCCTCCATATTCAATGGACATCACCCATACCTCAGGTGAAAAGTTTCCAACAAGGAAAACACACTGCTTTTGCTTTGGAAATGTTCAGCACAATGGACTCTGTGATTGAAAGATTCTTTCATGTCATATGCAAAACATTGTGAAAATGATTGCACTCAAACTGTCATTCAGTTTTGGTAAAAATAGTCAGAAAAGTTGCTAAAAATAGGGTCCAAATTGCTACGTCGGAAACACTGTGCTTTTGTAAACCAGCGTGTATATGGTCAAAGCTATGTTGTTAATGGAAGAAGTGAACATCAGTTGATGACGATGGATAAATATTGAATTTAATTGTATGGAATTTGGTTATGTTCCTTTGTGTGGCGGGCCATGCATGTGGGAACACAACAAAATTAACCCACCTTTTAATTACCGCCACCAGCAGAATGAAAATTATGCTGACATCATTGAGGGCCAGTACAAATTCCCGTCGGTCAAATGTTTTAAGTTGCATCCGCCAACAGATGTAAGATGCTAGCAAAAAACAGAAAGACAGAAATACTGTTTTGCTTGTCAAACTTGAATGTAATTATTATTGTTATTATTAGTTTTTTTTTTTTGCTCGAACCAACCAATCAAGAGGACGGACAAATGCTGACGTTGTTGCGGGCCTAGCGGGCAGGTTGAAATCTTATTGGACAAAAAAAATGAATGTAACATACATACACAATACATAGTGGGGTCAGTAAGTTCATATTTTTCAATGCAGTCGTATGGAGGCGCCCGAGTGCCCTTCGCCGTAGTCAAAAAGAAGAAGAGTTGTTTCAGTGACGTCATCGTGTTTTGGCCTGTGGAGGCCGGGGCAAGATGGCGGGCTCCAAGGTGAAGCAGGACATGCCTCCGCCGGGAGGTTATGCCGCCTTCGACTACAAGCGAAACCTACCCAAAAGAGGACTCTCGGGTACATGCACCACACTCGCACGCAAATTCGTAGACGTAGTAGTTACTAATCTTGTCGGACTATCATGACTTCATGTGGCTCACTGCTAATGCTAACAGGCTACGGCAATGGGCTCAATTCAGAAATAACAGTGGCTTTGTTTAAAACGTATTCAATTAGTGCATAAATTAGTATTTAGAGTGTGAAAACATTCCACATATGTATGTTGATTATTACTGACCTCGCACCGTTGCATGGTAAGCATTTCGTACCATAATCTTAAATCTAGGCAAAACGCCAGCCTTAATTATTATGGGAAAAGAGATCCAGAAATTAAAAAGCCTTTTATTGAATGCAGAAACACAAAATTAGTAGGTTTTTTTTCTGGGCATAAAAGAAAATATTTTTTTTGCTTGAGATTACTCCTGCTTAGAGTTCGAGCGAACCCTCAACCTTTTATTGATCCAATGTACATAATCTACCGTACATTAGAAAAATATTACAGCATAGCAACGTGCAATTATGTCACAATAATATGCACTGCTCAAAAGATAAAAATAAAGTGAACAGCAAAACACACAATGTAACTCCAACTTGTCAATCACAAAGATTTTCAACTGGAACATTTACCTAATTGATATCTAGATATCTATTGATGCATTATTTTAGCGTTCCCTTTATTTATTTTTCGAGCGTTCTATACAGCAGAGCTGGGCACTTGACACTTTTTTGCTGGTCCGTCCTCTGTCCTCGACCTGGGTGCCATTCCGTCCTCGTCCCTCCATCCTTATTCATAAAAAATGGTCATCCTCCGACTTACAGGTTAAATACACCTTCTGCCATTTAGTGCAAAAGTATTAGATTTGTTTGGTTGTATTTTTTGCCTTTCACTGTATGTCGCTAGCATCAATAGATGAACAAAGCTACATCTGTAAAAAAAAAAAAAATTGGGCTGATTAAGTGATATCGGATCTTTTATCGTTGCACTCGGCGCAGTGGTTGGGAATCCCTAATCGAAGCAATTAGACTCACAAATCTTCATTCAACAGGTTACAGCATGTTTGGCATTGGCATCGGCCTGATGATGTTTGGCTACTGGAGAATTTTCAAGTGGAACCGGGAGAGGAGGTAGGAACATTTTTTGTGAGTTTGCTGCGTTTGGCGGGAACTGCAGCGCCTGAAGACTGATGATGTGCGTTTTCTGTCCCACAGGCGCTTGCAAATCGAGGAGCTGGAAGCCAGGATAGCTATGATGCCGCTAATGCAGGCGGAGCATGACCGCAGGTAAAGGCAAATACAAATACTGTAGTCGGATATGGTGAACCATAGTCACGATGCACTTATCAGTTGTTTATTGTATGCCGGGAGAACAATAAACAGCGTGAGGGAGCAAGTGCACCAGACTGCAGCCCGCAGATCAGGGTTGGACTAAATGTGGGTGGAGTTAAACGTTGGACTGAACTGTTTGGCGGAAGTGGTTGAAACAGCCACTTTGATGTCCATTCTGGATGAACGGAGGGTCATAGTGCCGCTGATGCGTGTCTTGCGTGTTCAGGGCCCCTGAAAATGGGGGCGGCGACGTTCTTTCTGAGTGTCTCGGCCACTGGGTTCAGAAATTGTGGTCAGAAAAAATCCGCATAGAAACGAGTGGGATGGGTGCAGTACCACATGTCCCCAGTAGAGGGAGCACTCCCTGCATCATTGATGTTAGGTTGCAGGGTTGAGACAAGGAGTTCGAAAACGAGGTTTTAGAGTCGGAGTGACCGTAAATACCCATATTAAAGCACATTTTGGGTTATTTTGCACACAATTTGTGCGTGTGGGCGGGGTCAAAATGTTAATGTTCAGCCACTCCTCTATTTGCGCTTAATCTGTGGGTGGGATAATACGATAGATTTTTAAAAATGATTTCTATTGTGGGCGGGTCTTGAGCGTATCCCCCCCCCCCCAATAAACTGGGGTTGACTGGACATTCTTATGGTCGTATTTCCTCAAATAGTGGCCTTGAGTCTAATACATTGTGCAAATAATCACATAACCTCATCTGAAATGGATGCCTCATTTTGCCTTCCAGGTGGAAGAACAGGTTGTGCGACTCGCTGTAATTCGAGCCACCAACTAACTTGCCAGTTAATAGTGTGTATGCCCAAAAAAACAAAAACAAAAGACTTAATTCTAACCACAACCCATGTAGCTGAGTTGAAGACAAAACATGTGATGCAAACAGCAGATAAAATTCAACATGACAGTGCGTCTATGATACAGGTGCAGCTCAAGAGAAGAAAAGTATTTTAGTAGTTTAATACAAAAAAAATGTGAAATTGAGATCTACCATCAATTTGAGATTTTTATTTTGTGGCTAACCAATGGTTTCTCCCTCAATCTGCATCGCATTACCGACAAGAACCCAAAATAGGGCAATAGAAATTGCTAATGTGAGTTTAACAATATTCTGTTCTCATTTTTAAGACTAAACTCATAAATGTCTGTCGTAAGTATTAAGGCCTCCTCTTAAATGCTCTACTTCCAATAGAGATGCACAATTTAAAGCGGAAGTCAACGCAAACATATTTTTTTCAAGGATATGTTCTATGCAAGTCCACTAGTTGACACAGGGCATTCTGATAAATATTGCGTTTGTGGAATAAGTGTTAATCCACTCGTTTTTAGCCATCTCCGGGGGCGGCCGTTTTGTCTTCTGTCGACTGAAAATGACATCACAACTGCTCACAACGACCAATCACGGCTCAGATTCAGAGAACAGGTCAGCTGTGATTGGTCGTTGTAAGCAGTTGGGATGTCATTTTCAGTCGACAAGACAAAATGGCCGCCCCCGGAGATGGCTAAAAACAAAGTGCATTTTGCTACTTAATTTATATTCCACAAACGTAAAACTAGTGGGCCTGCTGGGAACATATTCTTGAAAAAAATATGCTTGGGTTGACTTCCGCTTTAAGGAAACCTGGCTTGGTTTGTATTTTGATTTTTATATCTAAATTTGTTTTAACTGTTCTGATTCTCTTGCAGAAACTTGCGGATGTTGAGGGAAAACTTAGAAGAGGAGGCAATTCTCATGAAGGATGTTCCCGGGTGGAAGGTAAAAAAAAAAATGTGGTTATAATTTCCAATGTATACTTTACTGAGCCATGCGGATGCAATAACGTTCTAAAATCGTCACCACTTTGTGTATACACATACCTTTTAATCGTTTGGAAACAAATATAATAGTGTGGAAATAATATTTCCGAGCGCCTCGACGTACGACTTTTGGGCGTTATGAGCTGTTGCTTGGTCTCTATCCCCCCCCCCCCCAACCTTTTTGTTGCTTGCCAAAAAATTTAGCTAATCGAGTGAAGTTTAAAAAAAATAATATAAAATAGTCCAAATCCTCAAGCATTTCAGGCTCAAGTGTAAATATGCTCAGATTTACTGTATGTAGTCCTCCATGAATGCAGACTGTTTCATCAAAGTGAAACGTTTGTAACCATCTGCTTTTACTTTGGAAAACAACGATCAACATATTTGGCCATTTTCTAACACTTTCCACACCAAACCAGCAACTAAATCGTAATTTGTGCAGTCAATCTGAAATAATGTACCAGTTTTAAACAGTGATGAAAGTTCAAATGTATTCTTTGTCCCAATTCATCAACAAAATGACTTGGCAGCCCTAAAACACTTTTTTTTTCAACAATACAATGCTGGGGTGATGCCACAAAATGCAATTTAGTGCGGTAGGTAGGCCCCACTAGTGCTTGTCTGAAACCACCAAGTGTGAAGTACACAACCAAGCCAGTTGCCTGTGACTGAGGTCATTTTTACACCCAAAATGTCGACTTGTTCCCCAAACAGACTTAAAAGGAAAACGTCTGACCTCATATTTTAAAATGGTCTCAGTCTCACCTGCCTATTGGACGAACCAACGGAGCAAACGTTGACACGGGTGTTTTGTCTTCCCCCAGGTGGGCGAGAGCGTCTATAACACGGACCGCTGGGTGCCCCCCCTGTCAGAGGAGCTCTTCAACCTCAGGCCACGGGAAGAGCTTTTACACAAGCGCTTTGGCTTCTTGTGGTATGTGTAAAATCATCCCACTTGTCAGCCCCACCTGGATCACAACTTGGGCTTCGACTTTGTAAATGGTCAATATTAAACATGTATTTTCTGTTCCCACTTCCTGGCATTTTGTGTGGATTCATTTACTTTGACTAGAGCACCGAGCAGGTTAAATTGATAGAAAGCTGATTTGCAGAGCCTGTTTTGATACCACCAAAGGTGGATTTGATTTAAAGTTCAATGTCAGTTCAATATGACACGTTCAGTGGAATCAACGGTTTTGAAGAGGCTATTTTACAGGAGTTATCCATGTTTCCAAAGTGTTTAGTGAGGGAGATTTAAAAACTAAACCAACCTCACACAATTTAAAGTAGTTTGAGTTTGTCCATTCCAATGCAACGTATTCTTTGGATTTAACAATGTTGGCGGTGTACTAGCCAAACTTCACATCAGATTTCTATGCTTTTTATCTTACATTGCATCGTTTAACAGGAAGCGCCTGAAAAAAAAAAGAAGCTCTACAACAATCCTAGCAAGTATGCGCCAGGAGCATGCATTTCATTTCAAAGGTGTGTTAATGAAATAATGAAAAGCAGTCTCTAGTTTTACTCAATTTATTTGATTACAGAACATTTTCAAAAATCTCACATTGTTGAAATTGAAACTCCTTCAATGAGTCAGTCCTCCGGCGTTTTTATTTTTACAAATGAACACGCTGACACTCACTGAGCCACCACATATCAGGCTTCACCGTAGCAACAATCTGGACCTGTAAAGACAAACACAATCGTGATTGTAGTAGGTAAGAAGTATCCGTTAGACATTTCAAACTCTGTACAAGCTAGTCTATTTAAAAATGGGACATCTCTAGGGTCCAAATGTGAACCCTCACCTAAAAAAAAAATAAGATTAGAAGTCTTAGAAACCTATAACTACTTCATAGGCACATTTAATTAGGAGATGCACACGGGTCAAACGCCCCATCAGGTGAAAAAAAAATGCCAAAATTAACATCTTGTTTGGGCATTTCCACCAATATCACTTTATTCCAACTCAAAATGGATAAATCATCCTCCAGTCTCCACAAAACAGTCACATTTCCAAGGTCGTGAATTAAAACACGAACCTTACATCTCGTCACCTTAAACTAGTGACTCAAGTCATTTTAACAACAACCTTTTGCCTTCAACATCTCGTGGTGCTGGCTAAAAATCTGCAACATCCTTCGTTAAACAGATTATATATATTACACCTGAAATGAGTTTGGTTCCTTTTTTTTTTTTTTTTTTAAAGGCATGGGTCTTCGACAAAGGTGACAACATATTCATAACAGCAAATAGAAGGCCAGCTAAACGTTTTTGCCAACCCCAGAAATTGAAAAGCCATATCAAACTTCTAAAGAAGGGGTGCCCAAGTTGAGTCCTCGAGAGCCCCTATCCAGCCTCTTTTAGATGTTTCCTTCCTCCAGCACATCTGATTCAAATCATAAGCTCATCTGCAAGCTCTGAGAAGCCCAAATAACGGTCCTGATCATTTCAACCAGTTGTGTTGGAAGAGACTTTGAAACCAGACTGGATAAGGGCTCTAAGACTGGACTTAGGCACCCCCGTTCAAAGAAATGATACAATCACACAATCACAGTATCGTCACTTGAATCGGTGGCCGAGCATAGCCTAAACTGTTGCATCAAATCAATTTTCCCCATTGAGTGCCAATATTTTAGCCCGGGTACTACCAAACACTGCGGTATTTTTGGTAATGTTTGAATAAAAGCGTGAATCAGAAGGAAAAAAATATGGCTTTGCAATAACGC
Organism: Filicampus tigris; assembly: GCF_054856515.1. NCBI lineage: Eukaryota > Metazoa > Chordata > Actinopteri > Syngnathiformes > Syngnathidae > Filicampus > Filicampus tigris. The sequence continues at coordinate 19,090,681 of NC_141226.1, read as the reverse complement.
GGATGCATGCCTTTGACTCATTCACTGCCATGGACGAATTTAGTTGTCTTTTCGATTTTTACTTTAAGCAAATATACAAAACTTACAAAACTCCATAAAAGACTGATTCAAAAGATTACTATAGAGTATTCTCCAAAATGGTCTCATGTTTTTTATGCTCATAGTATTCCTGGTATTGCAGATAAAAGCACATGCAATGTGTCTTTTCACAGTCCCCAAATGTTTTCAAACGGGGTAAAGGAGGTCTGAAAATGCCTGGCAGTGAATGAGTTAAGAACCTAGTGAGTAACATGAGCTGGAGTGAAATCTGCTCACAAATAGGAAAACTAGGGAAAAAAAAAAAAAAAGCAACGTACACACTTGCCCCGACTGGTCTTGTCACCGATTGACGGGCACCTCTTGGGCAGAAAGTCTTTCAGCTGTGACATCCACAAAGTCCAATCATCAGTTCAACCTGGAGAAAAGAGAATGTGTCAAGTCTGTGTACAAACAACGAAGCGGCCCAAATACAAAACAAAACAAAAAAAATTCCAACAGCATGCAACAACACTATTCATGGGTCTGAAACTCACCACATATTGAAATGTACATATTCAAGTCGTAAGAGTAGTTTTTAGAATACTTTTGTGGGTCGTTACAGGGGGGGGGGGGCAAATTAGGACTAATGCAGTGATCTGAAGTGGACAGGTCAGTACAATCCATGACTCAAGAGGCCAGTGCTTTTTTTTTGTTTGAACTGATGGAGCATTTACATTCCAGGAGCTTCACAATTCCTCAGGTATGACAAAGAATTCGGAGGAAAGGCTTTAACGGCCATGTCATGTTTGTGGGCGACTTGTGAGGCAGAGGACTAGAAAGAGCGACTGAACTCGAGGGCATTCATGGAAACAATGACAACTGAGTTGGAAGGATGTGAGCAAAGCAAAAGGAGATTTTTACCTCACGTGCATTGGCCTACTCTCTCTCCACATATGACCTAGGCAAGAGAGCAGCTTTCATCTCTGAGCAGCACTTGTTGGTAGGCGCAACGCTTCACTCTCCAAGGACTTGTCGGATTTGGAAGTAGCTGACCTCTTGAATGTAATGAAGCATTAACATGACCAAACACCAGCTAAACGTTCCCAGCAACGACTCGCGTTAAACCCCCGCTAGAGGTTTAACCTTGCGCACAAGTTGCCCAACGAGAGTCTTTGAATAGTCGGGCGGAGCCCAGTGGTACGCTCTCAATGGAAATTCAGATTAGGGAAGCAGTCGGGCAGTTGATTTGATTTTTTTTTTTTTGGTAAATCTCTCTCCAAATTTGGACTCCAAATGCATCCCGAGCATTTCAACTAATGTGCACAAAATTGGAATCAAGTCCCCCCATGCGACACGTTTTAAGGCAAGAATCAAAAGAATATTTTCCACAATCTGTTTAATGGGCTCCATGAAGCCGAACTGGACAAAAGAAAAAAAAAAAAAAGACCATACAAAGAACAAAAATTACAAATCTGTTCCCGATCGTGATTTTACTTTTAGGAGGAAAAAGTTACATTTTGTTTCGATCACTTGACAAGATTAGTCCAATTTACAGCACTTTCTTTTTTTTTTTTTTTTTTTTTTAAATGCAGATGTTGAGCAGAGCACAGAAGATACCTTGGACAGACTGTAGCATGCTGCAATTTGCAACTTCATGAACAGCCAGCCACTTCGGATTTGTAGTTCACCAGTCTGAAAGGAATTCACGCTTTTGGGAAATTGAACACACAGGAGGCGCCAACTAACCTAATTGTAAAAAGGAATTTTGGACTAAAAACGACCCCCTTAAGCCTGTCTGGGCAAACGAATCTCTTTCGTCAGAGTTAAAACCCTGGCGGGAGGTCAGTCAGTGGGGCCTCAAAAACAATTGAGCCCCTTCAGAAGTGCCAATATAGAAAAGGACTTTGAAAACCAGGCAACAATTGAATGTTCTGGACAAACTGAAGGAAAAAAAAAAAGCTCACAGTGTACGTGGCTGCGCCAAAAAAAAAAGAAAAGAAAAAAAGCCATGGACTTGCTCACTCTGACCCCAAAATTTGTGGTTTGGAATTCACCTATCCATTAAGTTTTACAGTTAACATAGTTGGGAAAGATTTGTGGTGCCCACGGGCAAAGCAAAGACCGTTAACTGTAATTTTTGTTTTAAACACTGAATTTTTTCTTTTTTTGCTTTAAAACGACCAAAACTCAGGGCTACATTCTTTTAAGATGCTTGGTTACTACAACAGAACTACAAAACTAAGGTCAGCAATAACATGGACGGGTTTTCTTGAGGAGCGCATCTTTGAAATACAGCCAGCCAAGTGATGATCTTGAATCAGGGAGGTGTTTAGTCGTTTGGAGCTGAGGATAAGAAGTGGGCACAGGTAAAGACACTGAAAGTTCCTGAACAACATCCCACTCAACCCATCACAGTCCAGAAGCCCTCCCACACTTTTTTTTTCTTTTTTTGCACAAGAGGCTCCCATCTTTCTCCCAATTTCACAGGGAGCGAGGCATCTCTTCTTTCTTATTGTGCGCCAGCCTTGTTTCAATGCAGGGTGAAGCGGATTGCAAAATTTGATCGCCTGCCCAAAATGTATTGCCTTGGCATCAAGCAGCAAAAGGTGTATCGTATCAGACAAATGTGATATGTTGGGGCTGTGTGTGGGGTCCTCAAACAATTGACTGCGTTTAATAAGGGCTACTTTTAGAAAGCTGTGTTTCATGGGGGGAGGAGGGGGGGGATTAATTGGACAGTGAAGTGTGATTACAGCCCCAACATAAATCTATTCAGCATGAAATCAACATCAATGCCTACCATAGCTGTCATATCCATCGCGGTAGGAGCTTGAACGGTCGCCGCCATATCCACCTTGTCCCCTGGAAGAAATGGACATTTTAACTCTAGAATCTCATACAATGTGGCACTTATAGATCAAGGTACCACTGTACCATATCGTCGCGGTCATGTGAAAGACACTTTATCTTTAATTTTTTTCAATTTTCTTATTTTAGCGTGAATAGTGTTTCTGCTTTACAGACATCGCATTAACATGAACATTTTACAAAATGTCAAAAATTGGACATAAGTGGACAGTATTTGTACTAAGTACCTATTGTCCCTGTAGCCTCCGCCACCGCCGCCGCCGCCTGAGTAGCCGCCACTCCTGTAGCCGCCACCGCCACTAAAGCTTCTGTCTCCACCTCCAAAGCCCCTGTCGCTGTAACCCCTGTCGCCGCCGCCGTAACTCCTGTCTCCATTGTAACCACCTTAAAACAAAAGAAACTTTAAAGACTCTTGAAAAGACACCATCTGTAAGAAAGGACTAATCACTCACCTCTGCCTCTGGAGCACCCGAAACGGCCTCCGCCACCACCACGTGGCCCACCGGAGCTGAATCCTCCCCTGGAGCGACCGCCACCTTTACCTGCTTCATCCACACGGATAGACCGGCCATCCAGAGTCTATGGAGGACATTTCGCCTCAATTAGCAGCGGTCACTCCTTGACAGTGTTGTAGTTGAACCTTTATCAAAGTGTGGTTTACCTTTCCGTTCATGGCCTCCAAAGCGTCTTTGGCATCCTCCACATTTTCGTATTTCACGAAGCCAAAACCGCGGGACCTTCCTGTCTCTTTGTCTCTAATCACATCCACTGGTGGGGATAAAATAGAAAAGTAAGAGGACTACCTGCAGCACAGAGGCCTTATTCTTGCAAAATCAATAATGCAATTGCTCTGGAAATTGTGTGAATTCTCAAGAGACAAGCTAATACGTGAACATAAATTACTGAAAAAATATAAAAGGCAAGGGGATTATTTGGAATTTTTTCTGTAAAATAAATGAAATGAGTAATGTCAATTACAATGTAATTGTGCGAGATATCCTGAATGAGTTTAAGTAGGTGTAGTTTTCCCTCTTTTGGATATTTGGGGGAAAACAGAACTTGAAAAAAGTGAAAATATTCAAAGAAATGTGGAAGAACATTTTTTGTAGGATGTGAAGAATAGTGATCTGAATATTTGAAATTTGAATGCTGAAGGACAATGGCTTGGAAAAGGACGTTTTTTCGTTGAATGTTTCACTTTTCTTGTTCCATTGCAATAAAACAGAAGGTTGAATGATGAAAACAATTTGGGCTATTGCCCCCGTTAACGCACCCTTTTCAATGGTTCCATATTTGCCGAAGGCCGACGCCAGGGAGTCCTCGGTCGTGGTGAAGTTCAAGCCTCCAACGAACAACTTTCCCTCGTCCGACATCTTCAAAGTGCGTTGGGAAGATAAGCGAGCAATTATTTAGAACAGGTTCTCGTGGTAACGCGATGTTCAAACTATGCCACAGCGTACTGCGCCACAGAGGTTAAACTAGGTTAGCAATCTCAAAATAGCACAATAAAGAAAAAACATCCGTGCTCTACTTGAGTAGTCGACTTTAGACGTATTGGTAAAATAGTTTGTATCGTGTCGAGAACAATTATATAACGTTTGCTTGAAATTAAGATCTCCAGGTCTCGAGGCCGCAAACGTGGTCAGTAGTGTTAGCCTGATGCTAACTCGAGTTAGCATTTTTTTTTCCTCCCCCTTCTCCAGCGCCATTTTAAGTGCAGAGCTCCCTTTGCCCGCTTTGTTTCACAAACTACCATCAATGCCAGCTTTGCGTCAAATACCGCAAGTCACTCTAAATCAATAGCATCACACCAAATGTATCAAATACATATTTGTACGTTTAAAATTAAGAATTACAAAAAACAAAAACAAAAAAAATCAAAATTACATAAACGCTTCAATAGCTATTCACAATCAGTTCATTTTCTCCTAAATAAAACAACCCCAAATCAAAGCTTTGCACGCACGTACAAAAAACACACGGTAAAACCCCGCTTTGTACGGTATACGCAGATGATTTTGTAGAATTAGCGCCGAATAAAAATAAACTGAAGTGCACAAAAGAAAGAAATATAACAATTACCTTTCCACAGACAACGGCTTCACTAACGGTCGCGAAGAGCTTCCGAGGGAATGAGAGCGATAAGAGACTGTGCAAGTCTTTTACTGTGACGAAGCTCTCGACGGACCGCTACAGCCAATTGGGGCGGATCACGTGACTCAACAACCAGCCGCCTTTGCAACACTTTACGATGGCATCTACTCACTTAAGCTAACAGCTGTCCTCCCTTTTATATCGAGGGGTAAATTTAAAATGTCAACAAAATGAACAAAGGAGGCCACCACTTCTCCGTTTGAATAGATAGTTCAAATAAAAATTAAAAGCGCCATTAAGTTGCTTTGTGGGCCATCATACGCGATTGTGATGTTTTCCCTTAAACGCAGACTATTGATTCTGACGAAATAAACTCATCCCATCCGTATTACGTGAATTCCGATTACTTCGCGAAATGTTGCGTTTCTCCTGGTTGATCTTCGTGTTAACAGAATCTCAAAAGAACAAAGGCGGTCACAAAGATTGCTTTTTTTTTTTTATTGAGCAGCCACTGTTTCTTGATATTCGTACCACCAAATTGCTTCATGCGTTATAATGTGTCTTTTTTCTTGAATTATATCTTAACCGTGTGTGTTTTTTCTTGAACTATACTGCCTGAATTTGAAGGAATCACAAGATAAGCATGCGTGTCACGTGACCCTGCAGGTCATAACGGTCCACCGAGGCAGTCTGCCTCTTTGGCGCTCTTTTGTGCTGACCTCATGTGACGGAACTGACGTCATCAGCCACGTAAAATGGCCGCTTCCTCCTGACAGCGCCGACTGGAATCAAGTGGTCGTGTACACGTAATACAGATCAAATGCGAGGGGAAATATTGATAATGTTGGAAATATTATCTCTGAAGGGAGTTATGTGTTTTTTTGTATCAAAAACTTTTGTTTTTGTCTGTGGGAATAAAAAGTAATTGTTACAATTGAGATAAGTAATATTTGGCAGTTGCACCTTTGTTGTAGTTAGTTCTGCTGTTGAACTCGATCATAGTATAGTAATTGGAAATTGGTGGAGTCGGTCGCTGAGCCTCCTAGCTGTCTAGTTTCATCCAGAGTAAATCACAAGTGGACGTCAAGTTGAAAGTTGCTGAAGGGCGTGAAAAGCAAAACAGGGCATGTTGCCAATGATCAAATTACATTTCGCATCGAGTGTCTCATAAACACAGTATGGAGTAGAGCCTGGCAGTGCGGCGGGGATGAGTCGTTGGGACATTTGCCTCACAGTTTTGAGGGCGAGCGTTTGAAATTCGGCGGTGGCTTTCTTCTGTGGGGAGTTTGCCAATTTCCCCCTGTGCTTACGTTGGGGCTCTCTCCACGTTCTCCAGCCCCCCCCCCCCCCCCCCCCCACACACACACACACACACACATTCCCAAAACATGCATGATCGGCCCATCCGATAATCTTCATTGTCCATTTGCGTGAATGTGAGTGCCTCTCGCCCAAAGCAAGCCGGGAAAAGCTGCAGCTTGTCATCATTAGGGTGAGTTTTGTGAGAGCAAATGGATAGATGGAATCGAGACTTTTGTTGGTTTGGCAATGTTTTTAATGAATTTGGCTACAAGAGTCCGCCCTCTTCAGGTTCCAGCAACTACATGCATGACGAGAGCACACGTTGTCTGGGCTTTGTGCTACTGAGCAGACTTTGCATGGACGTGACATTGTATGTTCGGAAAAGACAATCAAAGTCCTGGTCATTTCAGTACCACACTTGTAATGTAAACATTGCCACCTACTGGCCTCTCTGGATATATTTCATCATCATTTCCTGAAGGCAGGAAAACCAAAATCAAACTGAAGCATTAACGTTGCTTCGCTTTGTATCTTAATTATATTGGGAACAACAAGTGTAATGCAATCTGTTCTTTTCAGTTATGGATAAGCAAAGGAAGACATGCTGGATCCAAGTGACCCAAATAGTGTTCGGTCAGTCATTTCTTTTCATAATTCACTCCACGGTAGCACGTGCACACTTTGGCGGCCAATGTAATTTCAGGTCCGCTCCTCTGGCCTGCTGCCATGGAGATGAGGGCCGATCGTGACGCTGATAGGGGTGAGCTGGTTGTGAAAATTGGGAACTTCTGCGCGTTTGCCTGTGGTGACGTCGCTGGTCCATCAGAGACTGCAAGTGCTTTAGCTTGCAGTGCAACGTCTGATTCTCTTCGGACTTGGTGTGGAATTGGCAGGCCTCTTCTGCTGCGGATAAGAGTAGAAAGGAGCGGACGATTCAATTTAATCAGTCTAGGGGCACTCGATGCTGGCCTAAACACTATTGGCAACACTGACCTCATTTACACCCCAAATTCTTATATTTCTTCCATGAAATTGTACTAATTGACTTCTGGAATTGCTTTCTCTTCAATTCGTAGTGTTTCTCTTGGCCGCACTCACTGCTAAACCATTACCTGATTCTTAAAATAGCTGTCCATTAATTTGATAATCGATAACTTGTAGGGATGACCAATATATAAAAAATATATATATATATATCAATATCACAATATTAGCTCATGCAATATGCATATCGCAAAGATATGCAATAATTTTATTCTGGAATGGTATGCTTTTATCTGAATTTGACCAGTCAGATGGAAACGTAAATTGCGCATCACCACCAAATAGTTGGGACATTATCTAGGGGAATTACAATTCGTTAGCTACGAACACATTGAGCTTGCTTATTTTGCCGTATGAAAAAAATGTACTTCTTTCATTAGATTATAAAAATGTCACTTCTCTAGGTACATGTTGAATATCGCATTAATATCGGTATTGCATATAGTCAACATCCATATCGCATGTTTTCCCAATGTCGCGCAGCCGTAATTGTCAATTATTCGATTAATTCTGACACCTCTACTGACTTGATTCAACCATTCGACTCAGCTCAAATTGGAAAAGCTAAAGTCATGGTTTACTTTGACACTAAATTTGAACCTACAAATGTTGTCTTTACAAACCGCTTGTCTTGTCCTCCATAATCACCAACCCACTTGCTCATTTACTGCCAATGACATCTATTTTTGTCTTTTACGAAGAATCCAGACATTCAACCCCAGGGATGCATTTGTGTATAAAATATACAAATATTTTTTTTGAAAATATTTTTTTCGAAAATATTTTTTCACGTGGCAGGGTAAAGGACGGTCTGAAAATGGCTGGCAGTGAATGAGTTTTTCAGTGAAACTGTGATTGCGCCTACCCGGAGCCTCATTGACGGGCTCGGCCTTTTGTTTGCGTTTGTGCTCCTGAGCCGGAGGGTCCGAAGCCGGACAAAGGGATGCCAAAGCCCCTTGGTGGCGTGAGGCAGCTCTGAGGAGGTCATCGAGGATCTGCAGAATAATGGCGATGCCGCGGCGACGATGGCTAACGCCGCTGCGACTGCACGGCGTTAGAGTGCCTGATGGCAGATTAGATGAGATTACATTTTACATTCACCATCACGTGATTTCATCAATCAGGACTCACCAGAGAAAGTTCCAGAGAACGCCCCTTCAGAGCGCCTAACGACACTTTCTATGACTGCACCCGGCCGCTTGATCGGTTCAGCAGTGGGTGAGTGAAAAGACTGTAAAATATCAAGGATGAGATTATTTAAAAAAAAACAGGGTCGTTTGTCCAGGACAGAACGATGTATCCGATCCAACATGGCTGACCTCTGTGAAGGTGGAGGCAGGTAATGGACTCTGAGGTGCAGCAATGGAGTCATTGAAACAAACCGGCGTGGTGGCTGCAAGTGGGCGAGCGGAGTGCAAGGAAGGCGTCAAAAGAGCGCCACGGCGACGGGAGTGATGAGAAGTTGCTTGGCGGTGGCAGTCCATAGAAGAAACAGCTTGGGGGCCAGATGGCACAAAGCCGGCAGAGTATGCGAGTGGGGGAGAAGAAGCCGACCGCGGGGCGCTTGTGTCAGTGGGGGAGCAGCTCAAAGCAGACTGGCCCGTGTCGACCTTTGGGGGTGGGCTGCTAATAGCTTTGTCCAGCTGCAGCTTTGCCACATCCTGAGCAGACAGCTGGAGCTGCACATGCATTGTGTGGACACCAAGTGCCAGTTTAATGGCCAAAGGTGAACACCCGGAGAGGAAATCGCTGATCTGCATGATTGTCGGGACAGAAACAGGTGAAAGTTTAAAAAAAAAAAAATAAATAAAAAAAAAGCACACTAGTTGGGAATCATTGCAGTATAGTCAAGTCTGCACTTTTACCTCGCATTCCGTTAACCTCTCCAAAACTTCCACCATCCTCTCCACTGTGGCACTAGTAAACTGTGGAGGGATATGATGAAATAATATGAAGTGTAACCCCCCCCCCCCAAAAAATGTGCGGACATGTTCTCTGCGTGTGTGTTTAGAAACCTACAAGTAAACCAGCTTGGACTGCTCCAGGCACCTGTAAGGTCAGTCTGCTGCCATCTGCTACACCCTGCTCCACGAGTTTCCCAGCAGTCAATTGCCTAGCACGACACAAGAGGAGAGACTGGTTTTTAATACTGCTTCAATCAGGTGGCAATAGTACTCACGCACTCTGTACTTAAAGCGGAAGTCAACGCAAAAAATATTTTTTTCAACAATATGTTCTATGCAAGCCCACTAGTTGAAACAGGGCATTCTGATAAATATTGCGTTTGTGGAATAAGTGTTAATCCACTTGTTTTTAGCCATCTCTGGGGGCGGCCATTTTGTCTTCTGACGACTGAAAAGGACATCACAACTTCTCACAACGATCAATCACGGGTCATTTTCAGAAAACAGGTCAGCCGTGATTGGTCGTTGTGAGCAGTTGTGATGTTATTATCAGTCGACAGAAGACAAAATGGCCGCCCCCGGAGATGGCTAAAAATGAGTGAATTTTGCTGCTTAATTTATATTCCACAAACGCAAAATTATTCAGAATGCTGTGTTTCAACTAGTGGCCCTGCTGGGAACATATTCTTGAAAAAAATATGTTTGGGTTGACTTCCGCTTTAAGTAGAAGAACAGATGCTTGTGTAAAAAAAAAAAAAAAAAAAAAAGTACAAGACTCTAAATCGTACATGTTTGTACTTGTTCATTGATAGGACGTCCTGTTGACGTCCCCCCATGTTGCTACCTCCCAAGTTCTCAATCAATCAAGAGCTCAATTGCAAGTGACTTTACCTATGTTTATGTCTCTTTTATGCAGTTGACAGATACATAGGCTGAAACAAGAAACGAGCCTATTTTGAAAAGATGATGGTGTCGAGTTTTTTTTTTCGAATTTAGGGAATAAAGGTAAAAAGGTGTCAAAAAATAAATCCTAAAAAAAACAAAACAGATACAGTTAAGTTCTTTGGAGTCGTGGCCTAAAATAATGGCCAACGTCTTTTTTTTTGGCAGAAAACACAAACAACTGAACCAAAGTCTGATTATATTTAATTTGATTTAATTCCAGGGGTAAAAATGCATGATCTCTTGAACTAAGGACGTAGCACAACCGCATTTCAGCAGAGGTGTCCAGCATCCTGGGATGTTTAAGGCAAAAAAAAAGTCTCAAAATATGACTTGGGTGAGGCTTTATAAACTCATTTTCATTGGGGGCAAATTGTAATTATGGTTTCCTTCAGAGGGCCGTTATGACTGCGTGAACCCCAAAAAATGTATGATACACAGCAAACTGATGGATAAGTGGTTTTGAAATCAGAGGCTAGTAAAAAATATTCAAATATCACATTTATTTTAAAAGGGGAATTGGTAACTATATAGCAATATATGTGAAGACAATTCCCAATTTGGGTATTTTAGCAAGAAACATGAAGTCAATGACCATAATTTGAAATGTCTAGAATTTTTTTTTTGGGGGGGGGGGGGAATCCTCCATTATTCACTGAAAAAACTCACCTAGATTATTTTTGTGCCAAACATAGTCCTTTGCCGCCATCTTGTGGCTCAAACGGGCAATTATAAACCTTTTTGACAGTATTTGTACTCGGTTAGTAAAATGTCATCAGACAAAATTAATACTCAAGTAATTCACACACACCTGAAAAAAAATCTACTGAAATACGACAGTATTTCTTTGTACTTTGTTACTTTCCACCACTGGAACGCCGTATAAGAAAAGTGTCGGAGGCTTACTTGTCTTTGTGCAGCAGGACGATGCTGTGAGTGTGCACGTTAAGTTGACGGGAGAGGCGCGTCCTCAGCCCGTCCACAGTCTCCCCTCTGGGGACAACGAGCTCCAACGTGCCGCCGATTGAGCAGGAGTCGACGACCAGACGCATAGTGGAACCGCTGTGAATACAGAAACGACCGACGCCCCCTTGTAAGATACACAATACAATTGAAATACTTAAAAAAAAACAGACACGGCTTTATGACGTTTCGTCCGTGTGTCATCCCTCAAACTATTCGACTACTCACCCAGATACCAAGTTTCGGATGAAGGCAATGCAGCACTTAACGTTGAGGGAGAAGCTGAAGCTACCACACAAATCGTCAAAGCTAGAGTCTGCCTGCCACCGTTTTACTACAACAGAGGAACGGTCTTCGGTAAGCCACGCCCATCCAAACCCACAGCCAATCAGGGAGACAGAGAGACATAAGTCATAGTGCGTTGTCCAATAGGAATGGTTTCTTTCGAGAAGGTACCGCCTACTTTAGTCCCTAGCTGGTGATCGGTGAAGCTCTGCTTTAGAATAATAAAAACACAAAACAAGCATTGTACTGTAATTCGTACATACCAGTATTAATGAAGAAATAATAAAAGTAATAATTAGTAGGACCGGGCGAAACATCCTTAAAATCTAATTTCCTATTTTAATCGATCCCCCATTGCTTATAGCAAATGACAATGACATTCAAAGCCAGATTTTCTTTTGTTTTGTCACCCCCAAATGCCAGCGCATTTGCTTTATTTCACCTAATAGAGTAAATGATTTTTTCCCCCCCAACATTAACTTTAATCAACGTTCACATAAAAAATACAAATACTGGAAAAATTAACTGTGTCCTATTTTGCCAAAACATGTATGTAAACACGATCCTAAATAAATTAACATTGAAAATCCATCCCTCAATTTTGATTAAATATGATCAGCGTGTGATGACCTTGGTAAGAAAACCAACAGGAGCACACCACCACCGCACTGGGAAACAAGAGTGTTGACTTCATTGCTACGACGGTGAGAACAAGTCTGCTCTGAGGATTGTGCAAAACGCCTCTCTCATCCCGGCCTCTTTAGTATTCACGTCCCACCTCTGGTGCTCAGCCGGGCTTCGGGGCTGCACCTGTCACATGATGCACGGAGGAGAGCACAGCCTGGCAGGGCAGAGAAATGCCACTAATACGCGTCTCCTTACTGGGACTAAAAATAGGCACACCCACAACACCCCCTCTTTTTCCGGTCTGCGTCACATCTCCGCTTGCTCCACTATCGCCTACCTACCGTTCTCATTGTTCACAGCCCCGTTGCAATCAAGAGACGTTGCAATAATTAAAAGCCCTTGGAATTGTGACGGTTATGAGCGCCCACACACACGCACACGACGTGAGCAGCATGTGCCTTACATTGAAACTCACTCACTCACTCACTCACGAGGAGGGGCTGGGCTACTTTACATTTTCAGAGTCTCGCCAAGAACAATTGCACAGGATGTCCTGCTCTCCGGAGCAGACGCATCTCTGACGTCAGAGCTACTGGAGCAAAGACACACAGTTCAACACACACGCGCGCGCGTACACACACAGCGTGTTGGTCTTCTCCTTCGCATTCCTCCCCACTTCTCCTTGGCCTCAGCTGCCATCATTGCTCAGATGTGTCAAGTTCTCTGGAATGTCACAACCCAGAGCTTGAAAATTCGCATAGTCAACACAATTACGCAAAAGAAATGTAATATTTCAACAGGAATCCTAACCTGTGGTTACTTTGACAAATGAGTTCAATGTCTCCTTTGTGATTATGTGCATCTCATTCATAATTTGTGTAATCGTTTTTATCAATACTTAATGATACGCAAATAGTTCTGGAAAACACAAATGGGCGACATGGTGTTTGGGGAGATTAAATCTTCTACCTCGCGGTTCTAAGGTTGGGGGTTCGAATCTGGGCATCGGCCTTTCTGGTAGGAGTTTGTATGTTCTCCCCCTCTTACACAGGGGGAGGACTTCACGCAAGACTCTAAATTGACCATTTGGTGTCAATGGTCGTTTGAATTTTTGTGTCTTGTGAATCGACCAGTCCGTGGTGTGCCCATCTCAAGCCCACAAAGATTTACTTTAAAGTTACTTTGGCTTACCTTAACCAGAATCCCACGTCGCATTTTAGCCAAAGTTACAAGCCTGGTGGTAATGAGCCTCCTAAATCCTTGTGGAAACCGAATCCAAATTGCCAAGACTACGGTTGCTTCTTCTTCTGCTTCTTGTTCTTTTTCTTCTTCTTGTTCTTGTTGTTCTTCTGTCTTTGGTGATAGGCAAACAACTTTTGGTGCATTACCGCTACCTTCTGAACTGGAGTATGGGTCTTGATCTATTTCACAACCTCCTATTCAACCCTACTCTTTAAAAAAATAGACATAGAATTTTAAAACCTAACTCACAAGAACTTCTCTGTGAAAATGTCTCTAGTATTCAAAGCTACTTTCTGACCTCTTAACTCATTAATTAGTTGTTGTCCTGTCTGACTATACTTACCAAATGATTCTAATACATGCTCTATTGTCACTTTGGTGCATACCTCCACCTAGTGTACAGGAAGCGCAAAGCGTTTTCATATACAGTACAGTATAGTCAATGCAGACCACTAAAGCGAAGCCACTGTATTCACCTCCTACTGCTGGTGCAATGCTGCCGCCGTGTGGTGAAAAGTCAGACTACAACAACGTCTTTACATGATGACGTTCATCACTCCTATGAATGGTGGAAAAACACGTTGACGTAAGCAAATAAATTTAAAAAAAATAATAATAAATAAATAAATAAATAAAAATAATAATAATGAATCAACTGCACCACACTCAAGAATCATCTAATCGATTGTAAGACGATGAATGGCAGCAAGCTGTGAATTTGGCGTGGGGGGGGGGTGCATGGGGAGTCTCCATCATCTCGCATCATCATCATCATCATCCTCATCATCAGTAGCAGCAGCATCGTCGGGGCTGGTCACGTGGTGCGTCGGAAGCAGGGACGGGCGGGTAGTGTGGGTGTGTCCAATGGCGTGCGCGTTTCATTCATAACTCCGGCGCATCTCCAAGCTCCCCCTGATTCAAGGATGCAGACGGGGGGCAGGCTGGACCGGAACCTTCGTCTCGGCGAGTCCCCGCGGATCAGCCAGAGGAGGAACCCCACCATCACTACGACCACCAGCGTTGGGCGCCCACGCAGGCGAGTTGATGATGATGTGATACTATGTCGTCTGATTACGTAAAAAGACGTTTGGTAGCTATGCAGTCGTGGATGATCGCGCTCACCGTGATTTGTTCCCACGCAGGCGGGCTGGGAGCAGCGGGGCATGTGGGACGCGGGAGAGAGGATGAGGATGATGAGGATGAGGGTCTCCGTACAGTGACAGCCGGTGGAGGGAAGCGACTTCAACACCTTCTGTTTAGAACGTAAGATGCAACACGCACTCACAAACACACGAGATGAATTTTGTAAAAAGTGACCGAGTGTCTGGAGAGCACCCGCCCAACCCACTCACGCGCACAACTGCATGGTGCAAACACTGGAAGCATCACTCGAGTGCACACTTAGTGTTTCCCAACCTTTATTGAGCCGAGGCACTTATTACACCAAACAAAAATTTCACAACAAGTGTACTGAAATAATGCTAAGTGATACAAAAGTAAATGCATGAATGTCAACAAGTGGATTCGCAGGGCAATTGCACCTTCTGCCATCTAGGAGAAGAATATTTAATCGTTCTGCCTGTCACTATATGTCACTGGCATACAAGATGAAAAAAGATACTTTTCCTAAAAAAAACAAAACATTATGTTATTCTTGAAAGCTCACAATGCTTTTTTTCTCAAAATCCTTATTTTTAAACTTCAAAATACAACAAAGACTAAACTGACTTTCAGCAAATATTGTTTTTCTTGAAAAAGTTACACTTGCTAAAATGCAGTTTTTTCTTTGAAAGGGGACAAGGATGTTACTTTTTTTATTTAAAAAAAACCCCTACAAATAAATGACTTAATTCTTGTTCAACTTTTTTCACAAATATTCTTTTTTTCTGATCAATACAATTTTTTTTTGTGGAAAAATATGACTTTCACACAAAAAATTTCCCCAAAAAATCCAACATACAAAATTCTGCCTTTTACCAAAAAAAAGGTTTGAAAAAGTATAATCTGTAAAAAAAATACCCAGATATTTTTCTCTGTTGATACACCCCCACCACACAGTTTTTTAAAATATTTATTTTCATTAGTACCCTTTTTCTTCTGATTTACACAATCTGACTGACACAAAATAAAATACATTAAAAACAACTAAACCACTTTTGTTTTGTAATTATGACTGTGATTTAAAATAATCCATGCTTGCTGCTGTTAATGCGTTAATGATAAGCAAAAGCATGCTTTTGCGGTACACTTTGGCCACAACATTAGGCACACTTGCATAATCTAACATTATCCCATCCAAGACCTTTATAAAACAAGCCCCAAAAGCCTTTCATAATAATAATAATCATAATAATAATAATAATAAGAAGAACAACAACAACAAGAAGAAGAATCATAATCATAATAATAATTTCTGTTTTGATTAGCACTGTCTGAGAGGTATTGCTTCATCAACATGTCGAATATTGTAACTGTCCTCCATGTTGCAGTTTTTTTCCGTGTATTATTGTGCAAACTACAATTACATTTATAAGCATGTTATCAAATGAGTACTTCTCTTAGAAGGTCATTTCGTTTTTGAGACAGACATTATTTTGAATTTTCTGCACCGAACGAGCTGTCATTTCTTCCCTCATTTGGTGATAAGATACATGAAAGTGGGGCTACAGTTACACTTATAAACCAATATGATCTTCCCAAGACAAACGAAACGATCAACTGATTTGGACTCATTAACCAGACTAAGAAAAAAAATATAGGCGGTTGTGCGTGTGCGTGTTTGCTGAGCTCATCGTCCTTAACATAGCTACCTTAGCTCCGATGATATGTATGAGATATTACATAAAATACCGTCTGAGTCACATGGCTGGAGAATGTGCAGCAGTTAGCTCTATGTGTGTGTGTGTGTGTGTGTTAGGAATGCTACCAAGGACTTGACGTATACGTAATAATGTGACGTGAATGCTTCTGCCTCACTCTGTCTCACATGCACTCAGAAACATTCAAAAGGTTCAATTTAAAGATGGCCGTCATTTGACCAAAACATCCGCAACGCAAACAACCGTCGCGAGCCTTTCGCAAAATATGCATTTTCAAAAGCGACAGTATCTCTGCAAATGCACCTGTCTGATGTTAATCCATTACCTTCACGGCAGTGCGGTTAAAAACTGATAACATTTTGGGGAACTAGGGAGGTCTTAATCCCCCAGCCTTCTAAAATAATCATCCATGTGGATGTGTCCAGATGTGATTGTTCGAAAGCCTTTTATTGTAATTATTTGTTGAGCTGGGAATTACTGTAATCAGAGATAACAGCTTTCGAAGAGCCTTGCAGAAGAAAAAACAGAAACTCAGTAGTTTATATAATTGCCCTCGGTGTTTATAGCCGCCTGTGCAGGGGATTTTCATCAGACGGTGTTGACATAATCACCCAAAAATGGTTGTAATCCAATCATGCAGGAGTCGCTGGTCCATCTGCTTGGTGACGGCCAGCCTAGGCGATCACAAATTCACAGTATGTTGCCTTCTGATGCAGGTGCGGGAGAGCGGACCAAAAAAAAAAAAAAAAAAAAATCATCTTTCTCTTTGTACAGTATTTCCTTGATAAAATGCACATGAAGAGCGCACAGCATCTATTAAGTCACCATGATTCTTCAAATATCTATATTTACATTTCATTTAGCATGCTAGTATTAAAGTACTAGAGACTACCCTTTCTGTATGAAGTAGGTACTTGATATTTGACGTTGAGTACAGAAAGCTCAAAATTCCATTTATCTATGGTAGATTGTGCAGTTCTGAATAAAACATGTAGCTACAGCAAACTGCACTGCCCTCCATAATTATTAACACCCCCGGTTACAGAAGTGCTCTTTAGCATCTACAAAATTCAGTTCCTCCCCAAATAATATAGGACCAACATTTTTTTTTTTTAAAGTGTAAAATCCAACCGTTAATTCAAGTGGATTTATTGAATGGGGGGAAAAAACTACCACATTAAGAAAAAATGATTTGACATCAAGTGATGTGTTCCACAATTATTAGCACCTGTGATGTTTGTACATGGCCCTTTTGCCAACAAAACAGCATCTTATTTTCTCCTGTAAAATGTATTTATAAAAGAGCGATCGAAATCATCCAGCAAACCGGCTCCTCTCCTGCGCTCGCCACTTTTGCCCCCGCCGCAGGTTTTCAATGGGGTTGAGGTCTGGGGACTGAGATGGCCATGGGAGGAGCTTGAGTCCGTGTCCGCGGAACCATTTCTGCAATTTTCATGATGAGAGTATGCTTCTGTAATCAAAAGTGAATTCATTTTAAACGGGAAGTCAACTCCCCCAAATTATTTACAAGAATATGTTCCCAGCAAGCCCACTAGTTGAAACACAGCATTCTGATTCATATTGCGTTTATGGAATATGAATTAAGCGGCAAAATCCACCCATTTTAAGCTATCTCAGGGGGCGGCCATTTTGTCACTTTCTGTCAACTGAAGATGACATCACAGCTGCTCACTGCTCAGGTAACGACCAATCACGGCTCACCTGTTTTCTGAAGCTGAGCCGTGATTGGTCGTTAACAGAGCCCTGAGCAACTGTGATGTCATTTTCAGCCGACAGCAAAATGGCTGCCCCCACAGATAGCTAAAAACGGGTGGATTTGTCATATTCCGCAAATGCAATATTAATCAGAATGTCATGTTTCAACTAGCGCATAGATGTTGGGTTGACTTCCCCTTTCAGGCTTTGAACACATCTTCCCACTGGCAACATTATTCGGAGTCGTACATTCACATTTTCGGACCAATGAAGTGAAATTTATCACCGGACGTGCCGCCACACTGACATGAAAAGCAACAAAGACAGATGCGGTGTTTTTGGACGCTCTCTGACTTTGATGGTCCTCTGCAGGCTTTGCCCACGCTGACCTGGACCATGAGCAATGATTCGCCCGCTCTGACAAGTCTGACGGAGAACCCCACTGTGAGTAACCCCGAGCCGGCAACACACACGCAAACTGCTCGTCAGGTCGAGTGTCCATGTGGGGACGTCTTGATCTGCAGTCAAAGACAATTGAGTACATACGCACACTTGTACTCGCAGATGAAAGATGTCGCTCGAGCCGTGTAGTCAAACAAATACGACATCACATACTGTATTTCCCCGAAGGCCTCAGACGAATGTAGGCCAGGGCTGCATTTAATGAATATAAAACAGCCCATGCTTGCTGGTAAGTAGAAATGACTTGCTTTACATCCGGGTTATTTATTTGAAAACATTTTACTGAGGTCAGCACAGCGCACTAGTGGTTAGCATATCTGCCTTCAAATCACTTTATATATGTTCGACCTGTGCTTTTCCACTATTCGGGAATACTCACTGTAAGCCCTAAAGCAACATTAATATGTGGACATTGTACCTGGCAAGTACACTAATTTCTCGTCCAATATTTGTCATTGCCATGGTGGACAGTGTTCACTCATTTTGTTTTTGTTTTGTTCATTCTGTTATATTGGTGGGGCAACCTGGACAGTCCCCCTGTGAGCATTAACAGGTGTGCTGCACGTACACTACAAATATTGCTGCAGCTCACCAGGTTGTGGCCATCTCCATGTGCACTATGTCTGAATTATACTGCCCCCAGGTGGCCAAGGCGCGCACACCAGATGGGGCCGTACAATCAAAAGGAATTGACCTTGATGCACAAACTGTCATGCTTTAACACCAGGGGCGGAGACAGTTTGACAGACTGCCCACCCAGTGAAATTCATGAAAAAATGTATACTTTTAAAAGTTTTTGTAAATTATTAGGAAATTATTTTTGAATTTGTGTTTTGTTTTGTGTGTTTTTTTTTAATTTTTTTATTGAATATTAAGAATGATAATTGTGGTTGTCTAAGGAAGATCTGAATTTCATATTATTCAGTTTGTCATTTTATTTGAATATACGATGTGTCGGGACAGGAGGATTGTGCTCAGTGAGAGAAATATTCAGGCGTTTCCATTAACCAAAAAATGCTTTTTTTTTGTAAAAGTATGAACATGTCTGAGGGAACCCAAACTTTTAACTGATACTGAAAGCTTCGCTAAAATAATCTGACATGTTTATTTGGAGAACTCAGACGACTTCTTAGTGTTTCACTCAGCATGAAAATGAATCAGCGTGACTTCTAATTCTAGTGCATGTCTTCTGTTTCATTCTTCTCAAAGTTTATAATAATTATAATCAATCTATGAGGTCTACTGGATATATCACGAGGCCACTCCTGAAAGTGACGCATGCAGTACCCAATCTTGACGAAACTTCACCGCGGTCAACTTATCGTATGCGTATTTATTTAGCATCTTCCATTGCGTTGCTTTCAACTTTGCAACACGTACACAAGTTGTTCTTCCCCAGTAACTCGGTTACTTTGTGAACTGAACTCCACCCTCTTCGGAAAGTGACATCAGAAACAGATGCAGCAGGACGCTGGGCTGGCTCGCTACGGGGATTGCTCATGTGCGTCTGCATCCTCCTCCGTTTCCATTTTTAGCCTTCAGAGGCCTCATTTCCCCACTCATTGAGAAGCGCTTGGAAATTGAATTAAGGCTCTGGATGACGTTTCGATTAGGGTCCGCGAGGCTCGATTGCTCAGCCAAGACGCTCCGAGTATTCATCAGAGAGAGTGCTGTCTCTTTGTACGTGTGAGTCTGTCTGGGGATAAGAATCACTGTGAGGAGCTAGCAACTCCCCCGTGTTAATTCTAAATCCTTATTAAATAATATGTCGCTTAGCTGACCGGCTAATGCCACCAAGAGATTCCGAGCTCGGGAGAAGAATCCATTATTGCACTCGCGGCTTGACTATAAAGGGTACAGACACAAAAACAAAGTGTGACAAGTAAGATGGGTGAGCTGGTGCTAACGTGCTTTATCAGAGTGACAAAGTGGATGATCGCCCCGAGGGGTGAACGATTTCCTTTTTCGAAATCGTCATCTAATTGCAGTTTATTTTTCAAGACCCTATTCCCACGTATCTTTTAACAAACGCATGCAAATAAATATATTCAATTAATCTGTATTACAGTCTTACGCTAAAATAAAGGCGAATGAACCATGAATTAATATGTAAGACACTTTATTCATCCACTTCAATTAAAGATGTGAATTTACCAAACACTTTGGCTGTGTCCAAATTCGCAGGTTCGGTTCGTGACGTCACTTCCGGCGCGACTCGACCGCACGTGGCGTCCAAATCTCAAATTCACATGAACTCATTCAGTACCAGACTTCAGTCTACATTCTTTTTTTGTGACATTTTTGTTTGGCGGTGTGCTAACCACTCAACTACCAACCATCATCTTCAATGTCACAATAAAAACACAGTAGGTGTTGAGTGGTATGTTTATGTCAGGAACGGCTGTTTTCCTGGAGGATGCACACGTGGGCGTAGCAAATATGCCGAGTACAAAATAGAACGTCTTCATCTATTTTGGGGGGGAACAAAACTACAGTGCAAATCAAGTGGAAGTACTCATGCTGATAAAAGCAGTGCCGATGTTTTTTTCCCACCAGGATGTGCCTCTGTCGGCGGGCCAGGTGGAAAATTATGTGCTGCTCTTGGTGCTGCTGAGTGTTTTCGCTGGGGGGACGCTGGTCCTGCTCTCCCTGCTGCTGCTCTTCTGCCACCGCTGCTGCATGGATGGCCGACGCTACTCCAGGTGCGTGCGCCACACTTACAGTTTCACTTGGACTCTAGATCAGGATAACTGCTGAGCATCCATAGGGAAAATTACCAGCAAAATGCTCTCTTGGCCATTGCGATGTTTCTCCCCCCGCCCCATTCAATTTATCCTCCAATGGCAACGGATTACGCAACACATGCGTAAATTATTAGAACAGTTTTGCAATTGGAATAAAAAACACAAAACTTACCACACTTGGACTTACGTGCTTTTCATTGGACTGCAAAAATATTGGAAAAGAAACCAAACAGCGATGCCTCAGTGGGTGCCGATAAAGATTATGCGTCCTTTTCAGAGCGAGTGATGACCCCGAGAAGACAAACACAACTTACGTGGACGATTCTCAGCCCACCCAAGGTCAGAGGTCACACACTCGGTCAACATGAGCACATATCCTCACCCTTGCGCCGTCACTCAACCTCCCCCCATGTGTCACTCAGAGATCACCATTCGACTGGATGAAACGGACGGTCTCTCGGCTTCGAGCTGCCACGACGGGGAGTCCGAGAGATTTGTTTCCACCGGGCTAACGGGCCGCAGAGTCTCCTTCAACGAATCTGCTCTGTACGAACAGGAGAGGATGACGGAGGACAAAGGACGCAGGTGCGCTCCACATGAGCCAAGGCACATATTTTAGCACAGCAGTAAATAAAAATGTCCCAAAAAGTATATACAGGTGCGCCGAAATAGTGATGATCTTACCTCAATTTACATACGTATTTACTTAGTGTGAAACCTGTTTAGTTGAACACAAAGCTATAATTAGAGTGGTCAACAGAACGTTTTTATCAAAAGATGGCTTTATTTGCCCCTGAATGTACAGTATTTTTATGCTGATTTGAAAAAATGTCTTTGTTTTCCACAACACATCAGGTTTTTGAGATGTTTTTTGCTTTTAACTTTGATGTGTAAAATCTTGCGCAATATGGATTCTACAGTAAGTTGTCATTTATAGCTATGATGTTTCAGGAAAAAAAAAATTCACCTGTTGCTGAACCTAACGCTTCATTCATACATATGACTAAATACGGCAAGGGCAGATTCTGAATTAGAGCACAAAAAAATGCAACTAGAAAAGTTTCATTTCTGATTAAAAAAAAAAAAAGGAAAATTTGGTGACCATTTTATTCCTTTGTAGGGTTAATTGGACCAGCAATCTAGTGAAAGAACATTTAATTGTTCACTAGTCACTATAAGTCATTGGTGTAGATAGATGAACCAAGTTCAACTTCTTTCTTAAGAAATGTTACTTCACCAAATAATTTCAATATAATACTTAATTTATGTATATTTTCTTTCCCGAAAAAACAACCAAAAAAAAACTTCCTCAAACATAACATTTATTCCCTAATATTTCTGCATTTACCTAACAGATATTTTTTTCTCAAAAATACTTTCTCACAATATTATGACCTTTTCTTTGAAACAAATATCCCCACCTAAAATTCATCACAAAACCCAAATTTTGACTTTAAATGAAAGAAAATAAATCCCACCCCCTGCAAAAAAAAAATCATGAAAAATCATTTTAGTAAGTCCAACTTTAATTTCATAAAATGGCTACATTTTTTCCCTTTAAAGCGTGGGACATTTTCTCTGAAAACTAGAACAAAGATACATTACTTGTAGCAAATAATTCATTACCGTACAACAATAATAAACACATTTTCAGAATAATGAAATTGGCTAATTTGGTTGGAAGCAGCTGATTTCAGATGAATTTCCCTTGCATTTTCATCAGATACACTCTGACCGAGGGGGATTTTCACCACCTGAAAAAAGCTCGGCTGACTCACCTGCACCTGCCGCCGGCCCCGTGTGACCTCAAGATCCTCACCATCATGGAGTGTGACTCAACTGAGAGCAGTTCTGTCAACATCACTGAGGCGCCGGCTCCCAAGCTGCCTCTCACCATTTACCAGGTAACCGCGATCCATCGCACCTTAATTTAGCAGTATCTCATCAGAACAAGCCCTGCGACCGGTTCTGGGTGTGCCCCACCTCTCAATGTCGGTCAGCTAACATGCAATCTTCCTGGATGTAGAAGGAAACCGGACAACTCGTAGAAACGTCACCCAGTCACAAATGGCTCACTTGTTGCAACACAGAATTTGTGCTCCACAAGCCTAATAAGGAGCAAAAAACATCCATCTTCATTCATAGCAAATTCTGACACGAGTGTTTGTTCTCTTTCTCTGCCAGCCGACTGACAGCAGAGTGTCAGACTGGTTGGGTCAAAGCCTTAGCGGAGGTCTGCCAGGAGACGCGCATCACTCCATCATCCTGGACCAGATTCCCAGACGGGGCTCTCTGACTGTGAGCATCAGCCATTTGTCATTTTTAAAACATTTGTAATACTCTATTCCGAATGAAATACTTTGGAGTTGCATGTTTTAGTTCAGTGGAGTCACCAGGATGGGACATTAGTTTCCATCAGGTGGAACAATTCGGTTCGCTCTGGTACAGATCAGGTCAACCTTTTCATGGGATTTTTAGGGGTTTTCTTTCCATTCAAATCCTTAATTGTAAAATCGAAGAAGGCGCATTTCTAGGTTGACCAATCAGCAGAGAGAAGTGTGTGTAGGGTACCATTGAGTACCATTGCGAACCTAACCCCAAGAAAGGGGTTCTGAAAAGTGGGACGGTTTAGATGGTATATTGTGGGACCTTTTACCATGGAGCATACTGAGCTGAACGGATCCGAACGGTACCGATTGGTGGAATTGAGGCTTTTGGCCTGAGCTTTTACAAACTTTGGCTCACCTTTGAATGTTTTCCCAAATATAATTTTGGGGCTTCTACTTGTGACACTGGACAAACTGTGTTAGAAGTTCAGGTTAAGCTTTGACTAGGGATGTAACGATTAATCGAAAAGCGATTTAAAATCGATTTGCCCCGATTAATCGAAAATCGAGTTGATTAAACTCATCGAGAAAATGACGTCTTGAAACGTTTTTTCATTCAAGATGTATAGCACATTTTGAATGTGTGGATCACATTATGCTTTTGCGCCAAACATTGAGTGGATGGCTGCAGAACCACACTAGTGCACAGAGACAAGCATGGTAGCATTTTTTAAAAATTCAATCGAAAATCAGGAACTGAAAATCAAAAATTGAAGCGAATCGGGGCTTGAGTGAATCGTTACATCCCTCGCTTTGACAGAATATATTCCTGCATTTTAGCTAACACTGGGAGAGGTTCTTCAGTGCGGAACTCTCCAACTGGCATCATCATTATCATTCACTGCGTGCCAATTTAACAAACGTTAATTTCCGATCATCGTCCATCCCTTCCTTGTGCCGGTCAGTTGGAGGTTCTTGGGGGCAGAGCAGAGGCTCCGACTGAACACATGATGCGGGGAGAGACCACCCATGTTCCCGGCCAGACTTCAGTTTTACAGTTCTTGTCAAAACTGCGGCGCCACACCAGTCTGGAGGGAGCTGGGCCGTATTTCAAGCGATGGAAATTCGACAGGAGCCACCGGGCCGCCAGTCTCGATGCCAAAGGTTTGTGCGGGAACGCTGCCATGAAGGCGGTATTGGGAGAAACCCTTTTTAAAAAATGGATCTGTATCCTTTCATGGGATGGTCAACCAGGATCCCCGAAGAGAAGACCCTTCCAGAGGCAGAGAGCTGCAAGTGAAACCACTGACCATACTGACGATGACTCTTCTCTCCGAAATGGTGCGACGGGGTCTTTCCCGCAAACTCCAAGTCAGGCCAGTGGCCTCCAGTCTCTGTCTGCTGAGTCTCTGTCTCAACCGTCCATGGGTCACCACAGCTCGGTCTTCTTCCACAGGTACTTTTGTCGTACCACGCAGCAGAGGTGGGAGAAAGTCAATTAGCTAAACTTTGACGTTAACCTATCTTACCTCTGTGGGATATGTAGCGACGGATGAAGTATCTCACTTGTAAACGTTGCCGTTCTGCTTTTCCGCCGAAGAGAATCCTTGAATCCAAATTTAGTCATCTCGGGGCGCTCCCTCCATGAAACTTACTTCAAGTCGAGTCCAATGAATACCATGTCAAATGTCATGTCAAGCTCCCAATTCCTAAACGTCGAGTCAAGCCATATGACTGGATTCCCCAACCTCTGCCACATGGTCTTTGCCGTTCTTGGTGAAATAAACGCTTTCTCACTGTGTTCAGGCTAAATCTGGAGGCCGTGGTGGTGGAGGTCAGCGGTAACAGCGGCGGGAGAGAAGACCCGCCTCGGCAAACAAATGATTGCTCC
Source organism: Filicampus tigris (assembly GCF_054856515.1). Classification (NCBI taxonomy): domain Eukaryota; kingdom Metazoa; phylum Chordata; class Actinopteri; order Syngnathiformes; family Syngnathidae; genus Filicampus; species Filicampus tigris. Next base: position 19,065,433 of record NC_141226.1, on the reverse strand, counting down.
AAACAGAGCATCTCAGGCAACAAACCAGGAGTAGAGGAAGCATTGAAACCAGATACAGTCACAACGACGGACAATGGCAGAGTTGGCGCTGAACCACGAGAGGACGACGACTTGTTCGAGCCGCAGCAGGAAGCCAAAGTTGTTCAATTTGAAGACTCGCCCAGGAAAAGTCAAGACGGCGCAGCAGCAGATCTAAGGCAAAATTGTGAGATGGAAGTGGACGACGACGAAGAAGCGCTGTTAGGAGTTGAGAGCCGACCAAGAGCAGATTCAGGTTCTTCTCTTTCGTTTGGTCTTCGGCAGGAGTCCTTGGAGGCTCAACCGTCTCTCTACAGAGACATCTGGAGCTTGCGAGCTTCCCTGGAGCAATATGCCTCCTCGGACCAAAGCAGCACCGACCGGGAGTCCATCCGCAGCGACGCCGAAAGTGTCTCGTCGCTTGGCGGTGCCGGGGCCCGAACCGGGCAGCTGGACAGCTGCCTGTCCCAAGACCTGGATGATGAGCCGGAAGCAGAAGGCGAGATGATGGAGGGAGGCATCAGAGGAGCATCGGGCGGAACCGGCGAATCGGGAAGCGGGGTCGACGGAGAAGGGGAGGTGGGAAACCGCAAGCTCCTTCAGATGGATAGCGGCTACGCCTCGATCGAAACGCCATCCAAGGGGCCTGAGGAGATGCGCATTTTTGGGACTCCCGCAGCCCCTCGCGGGAAGACGGCCTCGGAGAGGAGGTTGTTCTTCACAAGCTCAGGGAGAAAAGGCTCCGTGTGCGAGAGCACTGACACCAGGTTGTTCCAGGAGGAGCTGGAAGACGATTTAACCGAAAGCACAGAGGAGAAGCACAAGGGTAGCCTCTCGCTCCAAGAACCGTATCCGCTCGTCAAACCCATTCATCCACAGAAACAGGAACCTCTGTCGCACATTTCATCTCAGCTGCTGAAGCAGACCTCTCAGCCCTCCGCTCTCCACCGACCGCGCCTGCACCGCCGCGACTACAGCATCGACGAGAAGACGGACGCGCTTTTCAACGAGTTCCTCCGGCACGACCCGAGGTTCGACCAGCCGGATTCGCCATTTCGAACCAGGCACCGCTCCAGAGTGCACCTGCGCAAGCAGTGGCAGAGACGCAAGCAATACAGCGACCCCGGATCGGGGAGCGGGGGTCGCTACTCGCCATCTCTGGAGCGGCAGAGGTTCACTCCGCTGCCCAGAGGCGACAGTGCCAGTTACCCTCTGGACACCAGGTACCACAGCACACTTTCGCGCATCGCCAGCGCGGCGGATGAAGAAGCCAGTGAGATTGCGGCCTGCGAAGAGGCAGCCAGAGAGAGCGCTGACGAGGCATCCCGCGACGGAGGCACCTTGGACGTCAGAACCGATGCGACCGCGAGCGGCCAGGGTGACGGTCGGCAAACTTCTTCCGACACAAAAAGCACAAGCGCGCGCTGCATGGACCCCCGAGTTGACAACAGGAACAACAACAGCAGCCCATCCGGTGGCCTGACGGACAAACTGGCGGCAGCGGTGGAGGAGAGGCTCTACGGCGGCCTGCGCACGGCCGAGCTCGGCCGGGGAGGAACCGAGAGCGTGCTCGCTGCCTCTCACACCGCCTCGCCTGACCGCAGTCCCAAGTAACTTCATCATACTTGTATCCCAGGTTTTCATAGATGAACATTATGCTAAATTAGTCTGACACATGGCAATCACAAATATAGTGAACCCCCATTTATCCGAAGGATTATGTTCCAGACCCCACCGCAATAAGTGAAAATCTGCAGCTATTAAAAAAAAACAAAAAAAACCACTACTTACACATTTAAATGTACCCAGAGACAAACGTTTGCCAAATACTTTTAAAGTACAGTTCTGTAATTAACACTTTTGTCACTCCCATCGGAAATTTACTGTTAAACTAGCACCACGATATTCAACCGAAACATACAAATGTTTCTAACGGAACACCTCTAGCTTAATGCTAACATATAATGTTGTGGAGAGCTAGGACTATATGTGAATTTGGGGGGATTCGCCGGAACGACTCATCCAAACGGTCACTCGAATCAAAGAGCGAGACCGGACACAGTGATAGGGAACAACGTGGCTTTAATAGCACTCCAATCCATTCCACAGAGCTCAACAAACTCGCTCAATCCCGGCGCGTACACGACGACGAAAAAAAAACAGCGCGCATCTGCAGCTAACTGCTAACAGACTCGATACGTCTCTCGTTAGGACCCCTTAGCTGTCCAACAATATGCCCGACCTCACTCAACATAAACAAAGGACCCATTAGCTGCCCGAAAACATGCCTGGTGCTAAACACGAATTAAATAGTAAACCAATGCCCGTGTAAACTAAGCAGGAATGAGGAATTTACAAAATATAATGTGGAACTTCATAGGCGGGCTGTTGGGAATTAGCATACCTGGTCATTTTAACACACACAGAGCAGCAACACATACAAAAACGGCATACAACAACTCTCGCAGGCATTTGTTGTCTCTGAAAAATCTACAATGAAGAGCGATACAGCGGGGGAACACTGCATTATATGGCCATGCTCCGCCCACATTTCCTCTCAGACCTTAATCTCCACTGTGATGCCATGTGCTGTGACATGTGACACCCCTTTTTACCTGCTCAACATATTGCACAGAATAACACAATTTAGCGCCTCCATCTTTAGAAATATTTTGAAACAAATTGTGAGTTTACCGCATGCTACTACTACTACTACTATAACTACTGTATGTCCGAAACTGTGTAAGTGAAAGACTGTACAGTTTCAAACTTAAAAAAAAAACAAAGCACTTTGTTGGGAAGAAACATCCATGTCAGTATTTCTATCATAAGCAACCATATCCTCCGCAAGTGTCCTTCTTGTTTTAGTTTCCATGAGGGGAGTATTTGGATACAAGGGACGCCAGTGTTTGCGCCGCTCTCTAAATAACAACGGTGAAGAGCGTTTTTGGCACAACGAAGGGAATTCGGTGTTGGATTGATTTTTTTTTTTTTTTTTTTTTTTTTTTTTTTAACAATATATATTTTTAGAAATATTGGCAGGAAATTCTATGCGGAGCGAGACCAAAAGAATTCAGCCACATTGTGCCGTGGACCTTTTCATTCTCGTTACGGGTCAAAACATGAGGTATACCTGCACAATCTAGCACTGGTGCTCAAATACGGAAGCGCATTGCTTTTAATACACCTTCGTACTCAAAAGCCACATTTGATTTTTAAAACGGGCAAATTGTTATGAGGTTGGAGAAAGTTCAAATGTGAATGAAAAAGGTTTTATTTTAGTAGTAAAATAATTCATCTCCATTTGAAAAAAAACGTTTATATAATTACAATTAACAAATTGTTTAATGAAATGTGTGTGTGTATGTGTGTATATATATATATATATATATATATATATATATGAAATTAAATGTGTGTGTTTTACCTAACCAATTTTAGGTAATGCAACAAATATTGGTACTGTACATATAGTTTCAGTTGTTTCACTTCAAACCAAATTCTTATTACGGAATAAACCATTCACTGAAGTCTTCCTCAGTTCGCACATCGTGCAGTAGAACCTCCAATGTGGGTGGCACATTATCCATTCTGTGGCAATTATTTTTTGTTTAAATGGCGCCAACATGAAACTTACCGTAACGTTAGAGAATTTTTTTTTCTTTATTAAGGATAAGTTACCCACTGTATAATACAACTAAAATAAAGTTTCACTGCTGTAATGAAGAAGGAAGACAAAAGCATTTGAATATTTGAATAGCAATACTATTAACTAGTGACTTAGAGATATTGCTGGAATTGATAAGTGTGTGTCTGTCACCTGTTGAGCTTTGTATGTATTGTTTAACAAATCAACACAATTGCTTGTGGTGTGGAGGGGAAAAGATGTACAGTAAAGATGCTTTTGTGGTCATTTCCATGCTATGATCAAATTAATGTCAATGCTATTGAATGATTGCTCATATTATCCGAAGCGGCCGCACCGTTTCCCACATGCCGCAATAAATTCCATTTGCAGTTCTATGGTTATTCTCATACTTCCAAAAACATGCTTGTTAAGTTCATTGAAGACTCAAAATTGTTCATGGGTGTGAAAGTGAGTGTCTCTATGTGCGCTGTGATTTGCCAGCGACCAGTCCAGTCCTTGTACTGAGTGCAGCACTCTTCCTCCCTTCTTCCCAAGTCCTTGACTTTAAAAGTACTTTAAGTCACTGATTACTTGATTTCAAAACTAACCAAGTTACGTTATTTACATTCAGCAGATGCCAACAACCTTAAGTCTTCTATGATGTACAATTGTTTGCTGTCTTCATCTAAGAATGAGTTCTCCTCCTGTATTTTATTATTTGTCACGTACACGCGTGAGGAAAAACCGTGTTTGAAAAGTGATTACTATTCAAGTGTACTTACTGCTGCCCTCAAGAGGCAGCTAATGGAACTACAGCTTGGTGAATGGTAGTTAGTCGTCTGTGACCTGGATGTTGAGGACTATGCAGTAATAATTTGTGACTTATGAAAGTAACTGTAACCAGACTGTTTCTCTTAGAAAAGTAACGCGTTATCTTAGTCGCTGCTGTAAAAAAAAAAAAAAAAAAAAAATCGATTATGGTAACGTGTTACATTCTAACACATCACTACCCGCGACCTAAATTCTAAAAAAAATGGATAGCTGGATTTGCCTTATAGAGCAGTTGACAGCTGGATGGCAGCACTAATCTGGAAACGCTTTTCTTACACAAACTGACGTGGAACTAATTCCTCATCACGTTCTTATGGGTGAGAGGAATGTCGATGACGTCACAGTCAGTCTTTTCAACAGGAAGGTAGGAGTTTGCGAGCGCGCGTGTCTCTTCGCTTTATAGCAGTGGATGAGTCATGCAGAAAATTCAGCAATCATCCACGATAAATACCTGAAAGGGCAACCTGACGCAAAACGCTCATTCAGAGATGGCCATTTGTCAAAATACACACGTACACAAACGAGAGAGAGCGAGAGAGAAAAAATCACCTTATACTCTGAAAGAGACTTCAGACTTTTATTATTAACATAATTTTATTCAACTTTTATGAGCAATGCTAATACTAATTAAACAGAATCATTCTTTGAGTACAGTGGCGCCTTGAAATACAAGTGATCCGACTTAGGAGTTTTCCAGTTACAAGCATCGACCGTCGCAGTTTTTTGCTTTGGCTTGTGAGCGCAAACTTGAGATACGATCATTGCCTGGTGGCAGAGGACACAACTCACTTCGCAACAAGCAACCTAACTCAAGCTCAACTGAACGTTACTGCCAAACTAAACATAAAACAAAGAGAATTACACGTTGTGTACTAAAAAGCATATCATCGCTGTCCTGTGAAAAACATTTATGTCCAATTTAGATTTTTTATTTCTATTTTCACAATGCAATGTCTGTAAGGCGGAAACACCATTCACCTAAGAAAATTGAAAAAAAGCGATGGATATCTGAACACAAACTAGAGCAACACATGTAGACAGATCTAACAATACAGTGGACCCCCATTAAAAAATCCCAATGCATTTCAATGGGCATCAGTTATATGCACATTTTTGCCATTCGCAGGCCAGCCTGGTCCCGATCCCTTGCTATAGCAGAGGTCCACTGTACTCACTGGTACATATTCTTTATCCTCTGCAAAGAACAACCAATATTACTACCATACTGAGATGCTAAAAAAGCACAATTGAAGGAAAAAGTGAGACAAAATCGGAAAAAAAAATGTGACGTGAATGTTTTTATAAAATATATTATAGAATGCTTTAATTTTTTGTGGAGGGGACACGGGAACAGATTGGGGAGAAAAACAATATTTAGGGAGGGAAAAAAAAAACGGTTTCATTTTTTATTTTGGCCACTTGGCAACCTACTCGTTGGTCATGATAGTAGTATTTGTAGAGCTAAGAATTTTTTGTTCAGGTGGTACTTGGTGTGACACTTTTGAGAACCTCTGACTGCACTACACATTGGAAAACTACACAATTTCAAACAGCCCGTCTCTGTTTGACCTTGATGACGTACTGAGTGCAGCACTCTTCCTCCCTCCTTCCCACAAATAGTCGTGACTCACCTGCTCTCTGATGTACTCCCAGAGGGGGGCTGATGATAGGCTCGGCTTCCAAATAGGGGGAGGCGGTGAGTGTGATGCGGGGCCCCTGCCCATGTGATTAGCACTACACAACACAGCTGCTGGGGGGGGGGGGGGGGGGGGATGAGGTGGACTAGCTAGAGAAAGGTGAGTGTATGACAGCAGGAGTGCCCGTGTGATGGGATTAGACGTTAGCAGGCATGAAACACTGTCGGAAATCGGTAAATAGAAAATGAGGATGAGGGAACGTCAGGGATATGATTCAGGGTTTCATCTCACACAGCCACAACGGAAATGCTCTCATACACAGCTACAATCTTTTCACATATCATACAGAAGAAATGCACACAAACACACACACACACACGTGTTCATTTGCATGCTTGTAACCCCCCCGCCCTGTAACTGAGAAGTCATTATCATACCATCCACAGTTAGGGTTTCGAGAAATAAAATATACATAACTGTGCCCAACACAAACAGGATCAAGTCCAAGTAAAAAGCGTTTTGCTGAGTTTCATGTATTTGATGCCGTTTTCTTTTATGTTGCTCTGCTTTCGTGCACTCTCATTCACTGATTCGTTAGCTAATCAGAGTGATCAGTTGTCACCGGCGGCTGATGACATTTTGAATACTGTGATCGATAGCTCATTCACCACGACAAAAATAATTCACAATTCTAAATGTTGCTTTTTACTTTTGTTTGTATGATGAGTGCGGGTGCAAGGTTGGTCTGCGTGTGCATTATGAAACCATGACTATGGTATGAATAAATTCTCGGCCATGTTGATTGTTTATTGTGCAGAACTGTGTTTTTCAGTCAAGTGTGATAGATTCATGTGTGTGAGCGCAAAAAAACGTTTAACCATAGCATTTCAGTGGGAGAGCCTTTCTGGAGTGAGAGTTTCAATAATGTGACTTAAATTCCATAGTGTTTTAATGGTGTGAAAGCATTTCAGTAGTGTGAGGAGAAAAAAAAAAAAATCAGTCATGTGTATTAAGAGTGTTACAGCCTAGTAATGGTGACAAAAAAAATTCTATAGTGCATGTGTGAGCAAAGAAAAAAATAATCTGCGAGAAGTAATCCCGAATTACGTCCGCTAGCGTCACTGCAGCCAACTGAAACAACCCCCCCAAAAAAATGCAACCAAACAGACTTTTTGGGATATTTTTATATAAATAATTAAAAAATATTCATTGGAAAAACAAAACTAAAGGGGAAAGCAGAAGTCCCCTCACAAGACATCAGTCAGTCTGTCCTCATCCAGCTTTGTACGGCATGCAGGTTGTACGTTGGGTTGGTGAAAAGAGCTTCGGGTCACAGATTGATGCAAACCGTTTGGAGCATTTTACTCAACGTCCTCGACATCCAGCTTTGAGTCCACCTACTATTACACTGTCCTCACTAACAGACAATTTGGCGAACTACAACCGTGTCTCGCAAGTAATGACATTTTTTGGAACACTAGTAGGAAGTCAAAATTTTTGCGCTACTGGACATCTATATGATACTAGCACCACCAGTGAAATGCTAGATGTAAATTAGAATGTTCCTAATAGTGAGGACCAAAAAAAAAAAATAAAGTACATGGACCTTAAACTGGATATCGAAGAAATACATAAACAGCTTTCCATCCATATTGAAAAATAGATCTATCAAGTTTGCTTTTACAGTTTAATATTCTTTCCCCACACACAGATCACAATGTGCCTTGAAACTGCTATAAGGTTCTGTAAAAACAAAAAGGTAGTCAAAAGCCACTTTACAGATTCTGCAAATACCTTTGTTTAAAAAAAAAAAAAAAAAAAAAAACTCCACCTTTGAGAGAGGCTTGTGAATCGAAGAGTCGTTTTAATGCCGCCCGTGTCAACTCCCTCCTGGCTGCGCCTCCACCTGCCCCACTCAGTGGAGGAACGTCCCTTTCCCCGCTACTCGCGCTCTGAAGGATTTGCTACACAGCGGCAAAGATGAAAACATGAACGACGGGCTTGTCAAAAGTCCAGTGCAACATTTTGGCCCTCGGCAGAGGGAAGACAGCATGACGAGGCAGGACGTCGGGAGTTTGAGGAAGTGACAACGTGCAAGAGGAAAGTGACCACCGCCGGCGATTGCTTCGACTTGTCTCGGAGCAAAGAATCTGAGGTGTCCTTTGTCCTTTAGGGATCAGGTTCCATTCTTTTCCAGGAAGTTGGAAACGTTCCATGAGAATTTGCGAAATGAAATAAAGGCTGGATCTTTATAGGTAAGACAGCTCTGGGGGGGAAAAAAAAAATTAAAAGACTCCTGAAAAATGATCAGTTGCACTGTTTTTCCGTAGTTAGGGAAAATAGATTTGAGCATAATTCTGACAACCACCAGTTTTGAGTTGTGTAATGTTCACATTCCCACCAGGCATCACTTTTATAATTTAACTACTGCTGCAACTAACAATTATTTTATTCATTGATTAATCTGCCAAATCCCAGAATTATTTATTTATTTCCCAATCCTATATTCAAAAACAGGACATTTCAAATTGAGAGCAAAAAATACTTGTTTGGTAAATGTCAAAATGTTTGTTTTTCAAAGTAAAAGCAGATGTTAAATGCTTCTTTGAAAACTCAAAAAAAATTGGAAAATATTTACTCCAGAGGCTGAAATTCGGAAGATTGACAATTTTAAATGAAATAAGGTCTCAAAAAAGGATGACCAAAATCATTGCCCGTCGAAATTCAACCACGTGTCAGGCCGTTTACGCAGCAAAAAGAAACATGAGCTGGGACTAGAGCAGTTTTCCCCAACCAACTGAACCAACAAGAAAAATCTCAAACCCACAAATAAAAAAAATTTTTTTTAAAACGCCACAAAAAGTATGACTGCTGAAATAACGATTCTCGTCTCAATTTATTCACAAATTGACTTGCGCTGTGAAATGTGGGCCTTTTGAACACAATGCTGATGACTTTAGATCTATGAAAGTTGACAGGTTGATCAATAAGTTTCTTGCACCTTCTGTCATCTACCGAAAGAGCTTCGTTAATGTGACCGATGTGCTGTCGCAAAAGCAAGTCAATCAAATGACATTTGATCTCTCATACACACACACACTGGGGAAAACATTTTTCCTGCCCCGTATGTGTGTTTTTTTTAGTACATCAAAAGTATAACAAATCATGTTAACACAGTGGAGGAAAACCTTTTGCCTGCTCAGTTTGTGGCCAAAGATTCGCTCAGAAGGGACGTTTCAACGCACACTGGTGAGAAACATTTTGCCTGCTTCGTTTCAATCGACTAACACATCACCCGAAAAGCTAAAACGAACTCATCCCCATTGGTGGTTGAATTGTCCAATGCTTGCTTTAATTCCACCAGTCAGCCAAGAAATGATGCCTGGTGAGGGTGTCAACATTTTTCCCCAAACAAAAGATTTTTCATTTTTCTGCAAATAAATACTTAAAATGACAAACCGAGCCATCATTTTGTTGATTTTTTTTTTTTTTTATAGAAATTTTGAGGTACAAGCAGGCTTCAGATATGCCACTGCTCTAGTGCAAAGGAGAGAAAAAAAAACGTAAGCAATAAAGAATTGGTAATGCCCTCACACTGGGGCAAGGCGAGCTATCTACTGGTCTGGAAAATTTTCATTTCTCTGACTTTGCCATTCATGGGTAAATATGTTCAACTAAAAATCAAGATTACTTTGATTCTCTAAACGACTAACATCATGACTGCCAAATTCATATGTCATTAGGGGCATTTATCTGCAGGAAGAAAAAAAAAAAAAATATTCGCCCCCAGAGCTGTATTTGGAGTGACTGACTTATGAAAAACCAAACCTTTATATTTATGCCTTTCCATTAAATTACCCTCAAAAACCTCCAAGTAAATGTTCCAATTTGGAATATTTCAAGAGAAAATGCCCCGTTTTAAACTCCCATGGAAATTTACCAAGCTTTCTGTCAATTTCTCACCAATTGGCAAGCCTGCTCAGAGCACACGCTTCTACAAAGCCAGATGGTCCAGAGAGGGGCGTCAAACTTCAGCAGGTTTCTCTCACAAGCGTGTCCGCTGCGGACAGATGAGGACGGGGGACAGCTCCACCTATGGGAAGGCAAAGAGACCAACATCGGCGGAGCGTAGAAAAGAAAGCGTGACGCTCAACGTTTCATCCAGGCAAACAAGGCGCAGGCGGGCGGCGTCGACTTCGGGGTGAGTCATTGCCTCCAAAGATTAACATGCCGCTTCTCCTCTGCACTGCGGCCGTGACAAACAAGCCCCCGCTGGGAGTGAATGCCACAGCGCGAAAGAAAACTTCACCGCGACTTTGGAAAACTCACGATTGTTACGCTAACAGAATCTGCCGCACGGCCCAAGCTCCAGTTGCTACGTTTATATGGACAGCGTTCCTTTTAAAGCAACACTGCGTCATATGTCAGTTTTTGTTGATTATGGCGGCGCCATGTGGACAAGAGCGGTAGTGTTTTGACAAAAATCAACCACATTTCCCATGCGTGCCAGCGCGTAGTGTCGTGAAATCCTGAGCCGTCCTTATAGCGAAAGGAGGAAGTGAGTATAGCGTAAAGCAATTTCCCAAATTGTATTTTTTTTTGTGTGCCAGGGTTGATCCCATCCTCCTCAAAGTTGCTTTGTGCCAGTAAAAAACGATACAGACACCCTCAGGGCGTGAAGTTCTATTCAACTAGTGTACTTGTAAGTCAATTTTTCATCAAAAGAGTTGTGAACATTTTTTATTTAGGTCGATTTTTTGCCAAGTGCTGCTTTAATCTGACCAGAGTTCGGATTAAAATTTTGATTGGATTGCGCTGTTTTCACGGACACTCAAAATATTGACCCGAATAGGACTTGCATGTTCATGCATCACACTTTCGATCGGAACAAATTATCTTGACATGCGCAGATTGACCAAATATATCAGAAACGGTAGTAGAAGAAGCCGCAGCGACTTCCGCGTCAACAAAAAATCGCTCCGTTCATTTCTACCTTAACCCAATAAAGCCTAAAGTGCCTGGCTCAGCAGCTCCCCAAAACCGTCGGTCATCTTTGGAATTACCCTTGAAAACCTGAATTTTTCCCAGAAATTACACACCTACAAAATTTTTTTTACATCTCAGCCCCTGTAGCAGACAGAAACATCATTCCAAAAGATTTTGACACCTTAGACACGTGGCTTGCACACAGGCCCAAGTTTATTCATCTTTTCTGTTTCAATCGAAGAGGTAAAAATAAGGCGTCAGTGTAAGAGAAGCACTATTTTTAATTTCAAAAATCGAGTGGTAATTACCATCCTCCATTTTGTTACAAAGACGTCGATATTGTCATTGTCTACAAACATATCTTAACCATACATCACGTTCGACTGGTTCAAAGTCCACAAGCGCATCGTCTACATCACTGCCGTTACTCATTTCAAAGCTCCCGCCATCGACCGCCGTTATGACTCGAAAGAATCGTCTGCGGGCTCACGACAGCGTCACGTGTATATTCTGATGCATCTCATTGGTTAAGAGAACAAAAATTGGATTTAAAAAAAAAAAAAAAGAAAATCACGTATATGCTCTGCAGGCTTTAAGGGTAGAAAGACGGTTATGCACTCCCATCCTTAATGGGTTAAAGGTTATTATTTTGTGTATTTTTTTTTTCCCCCGTTTGCGCTGTTACGTCGAGTTAACGCTTCCTAATGGAGCTGCAAACGTATCCGTTCAGTCTCGCGCCCGTCACTCTGCTTCCGAGATAACACACGCGTATACTGAGGTCACAGACATGCGCACTAAAGACGGTTTGTTCCGCAAGCGTTTTCATGCGCGGCGATCGGATCAAAACCGACAAACCGCGCCTCTCGTTCGGAATACAAACTTGATCAGGTCGGAATATTCCGAATGGGGTGAAGCATTTTTATCCCCATTAGGCTTTTAAGTCGGAATAAATGTGTCCGTGTAAATAAACGAGTGACACGTCAGCGCGCTAGCTGTGATGGAAACGTGCGATGAGTTTTCCTGCAGTTTCGTGATGAGTCACCGTGGCACTCGCTGAATATCAATAACAGCTTCTCTCTTTACGCTCCACTCCCCTCCCCTCCCCTCCCCGCCCCGCTCTTGCTCGAGCAAAGGTTCTCCCTTAAACGTGAATTTGTATCGTCGAAAAGAGGCCTCGGGACCTGGCACCCACTTTCCTTTCAAGCTTTTCATATGTAGCCCCCCCCCACTCACCAGGCAGGCTGCTGCCAACTGAAAGTGAAGAGGAGAAAGGGGGCGTCATTGCTGCTTGCAGGTGGACAGCTTGCGGATCTTGCTCGCCGTGGAGATGCCTTTGCGCGAGGGGTTGGACGAGGACGAAGACCGTCGTTCGGTTTTGGCCTTGCTGTTCAGAGAGCCCGCCTCGGTGCCGTTCACGCACAGCGGCTTGGCCATGGGTGGGCTGTAGTCCAGATCGTGATCATCTTCGGCCACTTGTCCTAAAAGTTGGACACAGAGGGGAAAAAAAACACAAAAAAACCCCAATTGGCTTGAGAGCAGAAATCAGACATTCCGCTAAGCTGACCGTTTTTCTATTTATGACCCACAAGAGTTTTTCATACAAATACTTTATGACTTTAAGTTTTGTGTTAGCTTAGCTTATTCAAGACGATAGCACGTTTGGACTCGTTTACCCGTAAACCTAGAGTCCTCCACTGAGCGATTGAACGTGAACCCGACTTCAAAATCCTGCCGGAAAAGTGAACGAGTCGGCACCAATTACATGCGAAAAACCCAATACAAAAGACGGCCTCATTACTAAACACGGGATACACTCAAAAAGGATCAAGTCATGGGACGCAGTATCTGCTCGGGAGAAACATTACCATAGACACAAAGAGCATGTACCGGAGATGCAGCATTGCTCTTCACACGTGGGAGTGAATCCTAGAAAAGCATTCACGCTCCCAACACCACAACCATTTCCACTGGGCTATTTATAGAACACTTCATTCACACTCTGCAGCTCCTATCGGACCTAAGTGGGGCACCCCTTCTAGATGCCCGGCCAGCACAGACTAATGCATTTTTCATTTCAGGTTTGTTGCCTAGCAACTGATACAGGTTGTGAATTGTGTGTGTGTCGCAGTGAGGAAGACTGGGATGTGGTCAACAGTCATAATCAAAGCACAGCGAGTAAGTGACATCTGATGACATGTCTCCGATGCTTGTTGTTGGCAGTCGTTTTCTTTTATTGACACTTTTTTTATAATCTTGTGGGGTTTGCTGTCCGTTGTAAGGACCCGTTCTGGACTGTTTTTTTTTTTTTTTTTTTGATGGGGGTATGTCAGCGCTACTCGATTGTTAGCCTCATATCAAGTACTTGACAAAAGCGTGTCCCAAATTATAAGTTTCCTCCCAACTTACAGGTTTCGACTTTTGTTTTGTTCGGCGCAAGCTTCAGTTATGCTGAGATGAATGAAAATAAAATGGAGCAGTTTGCTACTCTTAAGCCCTCGCATGTGAGCAAGAGCCAGTCCACTCTCAGTCAGGGATATATATATATAAAAAAAAAAAATTATTCAAATAAACCACATAACTTGGACTTTCAAACCTTACTGCCAACAAAATACAAAGCACCACAGCTGGGCTAACGAAAGCAGCATTGATGTTGCAGTCTTCATCGTTTAGTCAATGGATATTCGAACACAAACAGCGCAGGAAACCATGTAGACGGAAAGTCAAGCAAATATTCTTTCTCTTCTGTGAAAAACAAGTATTACCGCAGCTTAGTCAGTAGTATGCATGTGTATACTGCCCCCTGGTGGCACATACACCAGTAAGAGTCAGTGCACGGAAGCATGAAATTGCGATGCACAAACCGTTTGTTGCTTACGTTACTGTCATCAGAGTACCGTTATCGGACAACTGGAGAAGAAACCTCGGCCACAAAAAGTCCCTCAAGAACACACAAACCTGGCACTGTGAAATCCTGAGTGTAGATGATCTCATCCTCTCCGTCATAAAGCTCGTCGTCGTCGTCGTCTTCAGCGTAGCCATGGAGATCCTCCAAGTAGGGCACCACCGTCATACTGCGCCAAGGGTCCCTGCTCTCTGCGCTGGCGGGGATGGGCACGGGGAGCTCCGTCGGTGGGTGTTTCTTACGCACCCAGCTGGCAGGAACACACGGAAGAAGCGCCGTATCAATGACCTTTTGCCCATGTGGAACCATTCAGTGAATGCCTTATGATCGCATTCGAAGCCTTCCAGATTGGCTTTCGCGGAATATCGCAAATAAGAAAGCACTTACTTGTGTTGCCTTATGTTTTGTATGGAAAACCTCTTTGCCGGGTCATACTCGAGCATTCCTGAGAAAAAAAAAAAAAAAAGGGCCCACTTGAAATCACAACCTGGCAAAAATGTTGCGCGCGAATGTACAGTCATGGACGCAGCTTGGTGGTGGATGTTCACAGAATGCTGAGGTACAAGAGCTTCCTTGCTTGCTTGCTTTACCTCGATCCACCTATAATATTTCGAGGTGACAAACTGCGGGTGATGAACCAGTTTGCTGTGGCGTAGGGCCCCGCCACATAGCGAGCAAAGCGGCCGAACGTGACCGAATTGGACAATCTCGGGGAGCCAATCGTTGTCTAAAGCGGAATACATCCGGCCTTAGATAGTCACTTGAGTGTAGAAAATGCAACGAGGTGTCAAGTGAACAGTGAAACGATTCATCTGGGATTTTGTCAAGGCAAACTGTAACCCGTTGTGACTGACGAACTCCATTTTGGGCCCTTGTGTGGGCTTGTTGCCAAAATGTCAGCATGATGAGACAGCAGTGATGTGTTGCGGACACAGACCTAATCATAATAACAATATTAAGAATGTGACCATCTCCCAGCAGTGCTGGGCTTATTTTAGACGATGCAATATTCATGGTCTCTGATCTGACGCATCATCAGACACAGACGTCACACACTGAGGGATGGAGGCCTGAAGACTCGTGAAACCACGAGTTGCTAACTCAACAGCCATTGATCAAAAATAAACCAAATGTAACACTTCATGTCATTTCAATTGCAGAATTAAACTCCCCCACATGGAGCGATTCATGAAAGGGGGAAACGTGCCCATAAAAGGAAAAGCTGAAGACAGAGCACCACCCCATCAAAAGCGCACAGATTCACCTTCATCTCTTGATGTCATCTCAGTCCCTTTTTTTTTTTTTTTTTTTTTCCAGGATTTCTCAGGCAGTTGAGTTGGCCTTGACATAAAACCGATACGAGGTTCGCCATAAAAGACTCTCGACTTCTTTTGTTTTAACAAGGAGCTTTGCAGCAGCCTGGCGGAGTGTTTAGCATTCTGCTGTGGGCTCCAGATCAATAGAATGACGTCAGCAGCTGAAGGGATTTCTACCGCGTGGAGAGGGACACCCAATGATTTCAAATGTCATAGCACCACCAGCTGGACACACTGATAAAGGACACCCGTGCAGCGTCACTGCAATGTGCTTTTTTTGTCCTCCTGCGCATTCGACAAATCAGGCGCAAGATACGTGCACGCGGCGGACACGTCGCCGAGCACAAATACCCACAAAACAGCTCGATAGCGGCAAAATCTTGAAAGGCTTGCTTTGTGGATCCATTTTGACTCAAATAATTCCACACTTGAAACCCCACTTATTTGCATGGCACCTAAAAAGTCACTTTTTCCTTAACATTATCCCTTCAAAGCATGGCGCCGTGTACAAAAGGAAACGCAAACGAGCGCTGTGACAGTCAAACATCTTGAACTTAAAAAACCCCGCCAAGAACATTCCAGAGATTCAATACTCACCTCGCAGCAGGTCCGAGAGGAGAGGTCCGCAATCTTCAGGAATAGTAAACTCCCCTTTTCCAATGTTCTCAAATAGCTTATAGATGTTGTCCCCCTCAAACGGATAAAGACTTGTAGTAATGTTGTATCTAAACGGGGGGGGGGGGGGGGGGGGGGAGAACAAGGAAATTACTTCTATAGCTTTTTGACTATAATGATACAGCCATCTCATATTTTTAGAATCAATTATTCTACTTTTCCCATCGATTCATCTGATTAAAACAAAAAAAAGTATTTAAATATAAAATGAGCATGTGAGATGCAGGTATTATTGCGCACGTGGGGTCATCATCCTCATGTTATCTGTGACTTTGAGTGTGCGTGGCTTTAAAAAGGTAGGGCCTGCTGAGTGACGTGGGAACAGCGGCTGGCTGTTGACTGGCTAATTGTAAGCCAGTTGACCGTAAAGTGCCCGAGTGTCAGTTGTGGCCATAGCAGCTTGTGTGTGAATGTTGCCATTACAGAAACACAACAGGGATAATTGTGTCGAAGGGCCAAGCGCCGAGACAACTCACAGTGTTACTCCCGCAGACCAAATGTCCACTTTAAACCCTGAAAAGGTGTCCAGGCCGTTGGCAATCTCTGGCGGCTGAAAGGCCGGAGAGCCCTGGCTGGTGCGACACGTGTCGTCCTCTGCAAACGGGTGCAGGGCCTGGATGCAAAAGCATAGCTCGGTAAAGCTCAACATACATTCCGACTCCATTCCTCCTCTTCTTTTACAAAATGAGATCACATTTGTACGTGTAAGCTTACCTCAGCTACTCCCAGATCAGAGATTTTAAGTGCCCCGTCTGTGGTCAACAGCAGATTGCCTGGTTTAATGTCTTTGTGGACAATTCCCTGGCTGTGCAAATATTCAAGGCCATCTAAGAGTTGGCAAAAGTACCTGCAAAAAACAAAAACAAACTGTGAGCAAGTGTGCTCACCGGCAAATCGAACAATGTAGACCAGGGGGTGTCAAAGTCATTTTTTGTCACCGGCCACATCGTTGCTATGGTTTCCCTCCGAGGGCAGTTATAAATGTCAACCCATATAAATGCACGATCGCCTTATATCATCACATATACACAATAAATTGATGGATAACTAGTTTTGAAATTAGAAGCCAGTCATTTTTTTTTTTTGTTATACTATTTTTCAATTTAACTCATTAAGGCCAAAAGCGCCTGGCTCAACAGCTCCCCAAAACTTAAGGTCGCCTTTGGAATTACCCTTGAAAACCTGATGTTTTCCCAGAAATTCAACACTTACAAAATAATTAATATCTCTGGTTTAAAGTCCACAACCGCGTCGTCTATATATCACTGCCGTTACTCATTTCGGAGCACCCGGCGATCGACGGCTTCCGCCATTAGCCTACGGCTCAAAAAAAAAGTCCGCGACATCCTCCGTGGTCCCGCGACACTGTCACGTATATATTCTGATGCATTAAATTGGCTAAGAAACGGCGAATTGGATTAAAAAAAAAAAGACACAGATGTATCCGCTCTCCCGGCTTTAAAAGGTAGAAAGACGCAACAGCGCTCCCGGCTCTAGTGGAGTCGACATGATTTGCCTTTGCGGGCCACATCAAGTGATGTCGCGAGCCGGATCTGGCCCACAGACCTCCAGTTTGATGCAAGTGATACAGTCACATTAAGGTTCAACACTAAGGGCCTCGGGCATTTTGCGATTACACAGTCATGCAATTAACTGGCAGTTACTTGAAAAGTATAAGCGCAGCAGTCTAAATATAGAGGCGGAGCCATTGTTGCAAAGAGGATTAGTCTAAAAATAGAATAAATATGGAAATGGAAGGGGTGAGAAGAGCAAGGGAAACGACAAAGCCATACCCGTGAGCTTGAAATATAGGAAACCTTTTTTCCGGGACGCTGTCCAGCATTTCTTGCATCCCGCACACGCAATATTCCATCACCATATACGTAATTCACAAGTCAAGGGCATTCAGAACGTCCAAACAAATACACTCAGTGCTCACAAATTGTGCGTCGTGACAAAGATCATGTTAACATACTGTCAGAGTTATTGAATCAAAACTATGTTTATTATTGGGCTTGTAGTGTACAACTAGTCTTTGGTCACATAAAAGTCATCTTGTATTGCATTGCAATGTGCATACATGTGTGCCTGATGAACAGAAATTGAACATAGGTTGATCTGAATCACTATTGAAGTGAGACGCTTATAAAAAAAAAGACAAGAGCAACTAAAACCACTTAAGGATATATTTTCTGCTTCTCCTCATTGTAGAGAACATCCACCAACTGAATCACATTCTTGTGTTGGAGTCTTCTCAGCAGCTGAATCTCTCTGTGACAAAAGACGCAAACAGCACGGAAAAGGATTAATCTTTAGATGAACATTTGGCCATTTTCCACAGTCTTTCATGAAGCCTTTAAACCGCCATGCAAAAATCCCAGCGAAGCTCGACATTCATCACCGAGCTGTGAGGGATTACAATACAGAACCCCCCGCCCCCCCCCCCCCCCACAAAAAAAATTATACAGCGTTATTCACAGGAGATGGGGACAAGCCTTGCTGTAAATAATTCACACCCCTGCCAAAGGGATTTGTAATAGCGCATGGATGCCTCAAGATGATGGCAAAGCACTTCAAATGGAGGGCATCATAAAACATAAACAACATGCATCTAGCATACCCTGAACATGTTACATATAAAAAACGAGGCTCATCGATAGTATTAGCTAGCCGGTGCCATCTCGCTACTTTCGACTGCATCAATCCTTTCTATTTCATCATGTGCTGCACAATGAAAAGGTAAAACGTCCATAACAAAAGGCATAACAAAAGCAGCTGCCTGGCCACAGCACTGCTGGTGCTCACGTCTTTAGCGCGTTGACACAAACTGCTGGCCAAAGTCCTTCTCTTTGTCTCACCAAAATCAATACTCAAGGCCAGCGCCCGAATGCATGAGTCAAAAGGGGGATCAATCAACTAAGGAGTCACACCTGTTATGTTTCCGCCAACTTAGCCCACATGAGCCCTCCGCACACCCTTCCCTTCTCCCTTGCAGTCAATGGAAAATAAATCACGCCCACCTCCGCACAACCTGACATAACATCACACATGGGCAAACAAATTATGCGCAGTGGCACTTTCCACAAATGGTATTAAGTCATCAAACTTACTTTGTGGCATTTGCACACATTTGGGAGAACCAAAAAAACTGTAACAGTGGAGTAGGCTACACGGGTTATTAGTTGTTGCATATGGGAGACAAACAGAAAAAGTACTTTTAGCACAGTGCTCGGGGTGCATTCAAGGATCACTTATAAGGTAGGAAAACTCAAATCTAGGTGCAAAAAAACAAAACAACTGTCAATGAATAAAATCTCACAACTCCAAGATTCCACCCAAAACAAAACAAATCAAAAAATAACCTCCAGTATAACAATAGAGGCTATTAGAAAACTGTCCACGTATCACAATCGCACAAACCCAAAATGACCAGTCAGCGTGGCCGCCTAAGGCACGGTGACATTCATCTGTAACCTAAAACCAACACAGTTAGGTGCTGTGTCCAAGGCCCGATTCGCAGGACGTCTCAGACTGAGAGAGAGAGAGCTGATCGATGTGCGTTTTCACTGCACTGGGCTTTATCTGACATCAGGTGCAGATAGCGTGCATGCGTGCGGGGCTGTCATTCCCAAACAAAGGTGCGTCTTGCTTTGAATGCTGTCCTGGAAATGGCATCGTAAAGTCAACATGCTGAGAGCAACGGGGGACATGAAACATACGCAGGCCTGGACAGGCTGCAGGATCCTGCTCATGGCTTCCACCAATGAGAGCAGACGTACTGTTGGAGCTCTTTAAACACGGCATCTTGAAGACCTTCTTGCCTTTGCGAACTCGTGCAACTGCTCCCTAATGCTTTGTCTATAATTAGCGCAGGGTGCAGTCATATTTAACGATATATGGTGTGATTAAATTCTTTGGTATTCTGCAAGAAAATTTTGCCCACTTGAGGTCACCATCCTCAACGTTCTGCACTGGAGCAGCTGTTACTTTGAATGTGTGTGGCTTTAAAAGGCAGAGGCGGCCTACATGTTATGTTGTTAGACCAGTCTACGCGTCAAAATTCATGGGCGTCAGCTTGTCTATGAATGAATTACGTGTTTCTTTCTTTTGTTACTTTTTGTTCAGTCAAATCCATTTTAAGTGCACCAGTGACCGCGTCTATTCTTGATCACTTGAAGAGACATTACAATACATTCCCACTAGCGGCGGTAGGCTAATTAGTTAACAGAGATACATTGCAATAATAGACGTGCTAGCATGGAACGCACGTTCTATATTGTGATAGACACATTGCACTTCATCTTTTTTTTTACGTGTGAAATGATTCCAAACATTGGACATTCCCTGTCATTTACAGCCTCTTTCCTCCTGGCTCACCAACTTATTTCTACAATGTTATTCGATTGATCGTTTCAGCCCGACATAGAAAGCGTTTTCGTATGCATTAAGCACCGTGCGTGCAAAAACAGGGTGGAAGGATACTCACTTTTTCACATTGGCTTCGCCATTGGGAATCCTCCTAAGCTTCTTCTTTTTCAGTATCTTGACAGCCCTGCGGCAGAGGGTTTCAGAGTCCAGCATCTCTTTCACTTTGCCATACGATCCCTCCCCCAGCAGATCCCCCATTAAGTACTTTCCTATCAACTTCGCCCTCTTCCTGCGCGGCTGATAAATCACCTCGGTCGAGTCGATGCGGTGAATGAACGTGTCCATCTCCATCAGTTCATTTTCATTCAGGTAGTTGAGGTGATGTATCTCCCCGGTGCTCATGACTGATCCACAGACTGAGCCTCGTGTGCAAACTACTTGGGAACAAATCTTCCTGGTGGCGGAGAGTAATCCACTGTTAACCTCTTGGCCCAAAAACGAGAGGTGATGAAGATAAATACTGAACGTGGGAGAGGGAGACCTCAGGCTGGGGTGGGAATCAGTCCAGATTTGTAAACATTACTGTTCTTTTTAATCAAAAGCTGCACTCTGAGGAGAAAATGTATTAGGCCCACTGTCTTCAGAGTTTCATTGTGTGCCTTTTGAGACAAATTCACTTACAATTTTTTTTTTCTACCCTCACCTCTATATGAATTAATTCAATTCACCCTTTTGTAGGGGCAACCAGCCCTGGTTTAAGGCCATGTAGCACATTTCTGTCAAGGATCCATGCTGCCTGTTATAGTCTGCCTCAGGACACATGTAAACCTGGACTGCATCCAAACACACTTCCACTACTAATTTCATGCAGCAGTGTCAGCTGGGCTTCTGTAGAGAGACCAAGCCGTCCGAAAGTGTGCTCCTCCCGGCTTCAGGTGTCCTCCATTCCACCGAGGTTCTTTCTGCCGAGAAAACGAGGGTCATTTAAACATTAATGCATCTGCACACTTCTGAACTAAGTTGTCTCAATTGGGAGCCAATCATAACAGCGTGTGGACCGTTATAGGGGACCCTGGGCGGGATCGGTTTCCGCATAATGATGATGATGATGATAATAATAATAATATACTTTCGTAAGAGCGTTTAATGTAAAATTAAAATGATGTAGCAATGACAATGTATTGTGCTCAACTAATAGCTAGCCAGAATGCTAATGTAGCCCATCTCCTTGAATGAACTAGCTCGCTGTATTGCACTTTTAACATTGCTTTCTGAGTACACATGCCGCAAAACATGTAGCTTGGTCCACAAACTCTACAAACAAATACATTTCCTTGAAGGGCAAAAAAAAAACAGCGAGCATAAATTTGGATGCGTGAAACGTCGTCACACAAGTAAAGCTAGCGGTGACATGCAACTCTAGCTAGCCATCATTGACACTACAAACGTCAAGCCAAGCGCTTCCCATTTACCGGTGATGATGGGGGAAAAGTCAAATGTAACTGTCGGCGTGTGTATCTTCATCCTAAACCAGAAGATGCCCTGACGACCACAGCATCATCCAGATAAATCCAGCTAACGCAAGATAGCTAGGGTTGCGTCCAAGTCCCAATGTAAACTGCTAGCTAGCTAGTTCATTGCCAACTCCTCCGGTATGGAAAACTCACCTAAAATCCGCGTGTATGTTTGCTTGTTCGCAGGCTTTATTCGTTTCTCCTGTGTCCGTCCTCAGAATAACAAATGTGTGACCCCAGCCAAGTTGCATATCATTTCATATTTTTCGGACTCTTCGTATTACTCGGCCAGTCAGGTTGTCGCCATCTTGTTTACCTCCCCCCCTAAACTCAAGTCAACTCGCACCGACAGTCAGCGCGTTACTGCGTCAAATCAAAGTTTGCAAATATGCAAAGTCCAAGTGCGACAAGCAAGCTCACGGACAAGACATTATCTTCACATAAGCGTTTTGTCGAAAACAGAAAGGAAGCGCGTCTCCCCCGTGGTGGCACGCAGTCAATTGCAAATTATGAGCCGGTTTCATTCATTACTTAAAAACGCGATTCAGGGGCAACGCTTACGAATCTTAATTTTGCCCCCCATTAATACGCAAAGCGTGTTTTATCTTTACAGTGCGATTAGGTCGCCACTTACTGATACCTTGGCCAATTCTAGAGTGCCTTTTGCTTGGCTGGGGTCTCAGAGTTATAATTATCTCGAGTAAGCCCCTTGGGGAATGGCATAGTGAAGGTCTGATTTCACTTATCTGTCACCCTCCAAACGACTCGGCTGCTCCAGACAGCAATCCCTCCTCATGTTCAGAACCTTGGGGAAATTAATATTGTTCATAATAGTTATTAGTTAACAGGCATGGGTAGTAAATGCAAATAGCAAACTGAACAGTGCCTACTTAATATAAGTTTAAACAGATTATTGGACACACATCACAGACACCTCCAGAAAGCAGTAATATATTTGTATTAATATTGAAACAAAATAAAGCAGACAAGAATTAAGGGAAAATAACAGACGGCTTTGAAACTGTAGCCTCACAGAAGATGGAAATAATGTGGGACAAATGGAAGTGTACATGGCGTCTTTAATTATATCTGGTGTAACACAGTACAGTAATTGATTATGATACAGACGCAGTGGGATGTTCAAAACTGAACCAAACCTAACATTTAGGGGGGATTTAGGAGGTAGTCACCCTTGTTATCCTGTCCACGCACATGCACACACAGTCAAATATTTCCATTGTGCAATGAAATCAAATTTTACAAGCAAGTTGAATTTTCAGCTTTCTTCCATTTCCGTGAACAGCTGTTTTCGGTCAGTAATATGGTCTCCGTGGATTATTCTGTGGAAACAAAACATTTGATTAAATTCGGTGATTATGACTACCTACCTACAGTGGTTCTTACACATTTATGGTGTTGTATGCAGTATAGAAAAGAGCAGGAGACATGAGGTTACCAATGGATTAGGCCTAAAGCGGTAGGCAAGCATCATCCTCTTTCTGAAGGCATCATACTCATCGTCGTTTTTTGACAGCTCAGCTGGGCGGTCAACGCCGAACCCTGCTCCATTCATCGCTGTAGTTCCCCTGCAACCGGTCACAAAAGCACTTTGAGTCAGTTTCTGACATCCGAGAAAGTATTAAATAAGCCCCGGGGAAAAAGATTTAAAAAAAGATAAAGCTTCACAAAGAGCCAGTGATGTTTTATTTGTTTACTGCAAAACAAACAGTAGTTGTTTTTAGTGGACATTATTAAAACCCCAAAAGAAACATTTTAGGCGAGCCACTGTATCTTAAAGATGATTGTTCTGTTCTTGCGCATAAAAAGCAAAAAAAAAAAAAGAGGGATCACTACTTCACATTATCCAACCAAGCATTTTATTTTACATTTTTCACTGTCGCATAAAAGTTGTCCAACTATACAACTGGCTTCTAAGTAATAATGTCAGCTCAAATGAAAATAGTAACTGTCCGTTTAAATGCCATTGAATCTGACATTAAAATGTATGTATCACAAAATTGAAAACAATAACTTTGTACGTATTGTTACACTTTTAATTGCGATCAAACAAATCCATTCCGCGCACACATACACAAAATGAATCCAACGTATGTACCCAGTCGGATAGAATGAAATGGGTTGTGGCATGATCAATATTTTGTTCTCTATTGGGAATGAAACAGTGATGTCAATCCAGAGACCAAATGATACCCAATTGTACAGATGAATACGCACTTGTTGACAGGAGCCTTGATGCCCTGTCCTTCACTGCCAAGGCCTTCACCTTCCTTCCAGCCCATCTTCATCAGCATGCGGAAACCAAGATTC
Source organism: Filicampus tigris (assembly GCF_054856515.1). Lineage (NCBI taxonomy): Eukaryota > Metazoa > Chordata > Actinopteri > Syngnathiformes > Syngnathidae > Filicampus > Filicampus tigris. Next base: position 19,041,230 of record NC_141226.1, on the reverse strand, counting down.
TCCACCGTCAACTTAAACTCTTTGTACTCAGAGTAATCGGGGTCCCGCCCCTCCTGCAAAGGAATAAAAGCCGTGCATTAATGCCATTGTTGCTTTTATTTTTCTCACAACAGGGCACAACAATTGGATTCAACAAAAACCCTCTCGAGAAGGATTTTAACCCACAAGAATTCTCAGACTAGCGAGGTGAGCTTTATGAACCCTAAAATACTAACGTTAGAATTTGTTAACACCATCACTAACGTCGGGTACATTTAAACCGATATAATATACAGTTTTCATCAATTTATGTAAAAGTACAACATTGTATGCCAAATTGGAGGTTGTCTTCATTCATTTCCCAAAACAAAATATCACATGAAAAAAAATTGTGGGTCCACTCCTCGTTTGTTCTTGATACCTTCTGTCTGTGATCATTATGGAACGTTAGTTATTTCTGCGTTGCAGTTGACGGCGCACCTTATCTTCTTTTTTAAGTGTGAAATGATCCAAAACTTTGGACATTCTCCATCTTTGTGCTCTTTCCTAATGGCTCGCTGCCAATTGATTTCTACACAGAATGGTGCAAAAGTCTGCAAAAACTTGTGTTTGTGCCTGTGTGGAAAAATAATCATTGTGAAGCTTCAAGGCAGCAATTTGGCTCCAACTTTTTTTTGGGAGATTGAATTATTCGATTAATCGTTTCAGCCCAAGCAGGCAAGCATTATTCCACTGCTGCCTATTTTAGAATAGCTCTTATAAAATATGATGTAGTGCAGTTCGAAACTATTGAAAATTAAAACAATAAACATAGTTAAATTAATAATTGACAGTATCAATCGATACTGATAATTTTTTATGAATGACTTTTTAAAGCAACACTGTCTCATGTCAGTTTTTATTCATTATGGCGGTGCCATGTGGACAAAAGCGGTAGTGTTTTGACAAAAGTCAACCACATTTCCCGGATTCCCAGGATTCGTGAAATTCTGAGCTGAGGGCATGACAAAAGTCCCATTCAACTACATGTAAGTCAATGTAAAAATTTAAAAGAATTCACAACTCTTTTAAATTTTTTTTATTAAAGTCGAATTCTTGCCCGGTGCTGCTTTAAAGAGAAGATTAAAGAAAGTCTTCCTTGTTTATTTCAAGATAATTCCAACAAGAGCTGACCTTGAGTGCTTTAAAAGTCTCCATAAACTTATCCAGCTCCTCAGGAGGTAGGAAGTCTCCAATGAAGTGTTTCCCTTTGCCCATGTCTGTCAGAGATTCGGCCCACTCTGAGGAAAAGAACGACATTATCCATAATGCAGCATGAATTCCAAGACGGTTACTTGAAATGCAAGTGAACGCTGCCTCTTCATTCCTGCCAGCCTTACCTCGTGTCTTCTCCATTTCCATTTTCCGGAGACGATGCTCCCAGGTGCCAGCCTCCTGGTCCACCTCTTCGTCGCTGTCGTACTCGTGTTGGTGGTCTTTTATGGCCTTGTCCCACATCAGCTGCATCTCGGCCATTGCGCGCTTGTGCTTCATGATCATGTCATACATCTCTTGCATCTACAAAGTGTGTGCGTGTGTGTGAGGGAAAGGGGGGGTGGCATTCAATTAACAGCTCACATCCAGTGGTTAGTTAGTCTAGTCTTGTTGTAACTGCTCTATCAAGTACAAACCAGGGAATGATATTGTTTCATTTTCCTTGTGGACTTCAGCTAAACAGATTTTTTTTTTTTTTAATTTTCACCTAGTGTGCACGAACAACTATGTACCTCTTGTTGCTCCTTTAGCTGTCTCTTCTGGTCTTCAGACAGTTCTGTCACACCAACAAGACCAGCGGGCTTCCCCTTTTTATAACCAAGACCTTGAAGATCTTGAGCTAAAACAGAAGGGACGTTACCACTATTTTAATTACAGTGAACCCCCATTTATCACACAATTATTTATATATTTTTTGGGGGGCGGGGGGGACATCTCCCACACGCTTTTGTATGTAAGTCTATCTGTAAGTACCAGACAGAGATGGCATGTTGGGGTCCGGAACGCCAGTTTCCTGGGCGGCAACGATGGGCGGAATGGGAAGCTCCACTTTGTCATCTTCGGACCCCCATCTACTCTTCCTCTTGCGTTTGACGGGTGGTGCGTCTTCCACCTGACTTTGCGGGTGAGATGCCGGGGAGAACGCAATCTGGGGCCGTGGAGGAGCAGCTGGTCTCTGCAGCTCTGTCCTGGACTCTGCCGCTGGAGGTGAGGAAGTCTGCCAGGCGGCAGCGCGATACTCTCGTAGCTTCTCTTTGTAGTAGCGGTTGGCTGGGTTTTTGTGATCAAATAAAAAACTGGAGGGATAAAAAGGCGTGCGAGGTTAAAGGGGAATAAGGCTTTATTGGGCTCGTGTCAACGTTGATTTTCAAGAACCCGACCTGAAGGTAGGGTTGTCGCGGTTACGCTCGATGGCGATGCTTTCCACCTCCGGGCCGCCCTCAGCCACAAACCTGGCCAGCTTCTCGGCCACTTGCTGGGTTTCCGCGTCCACTGGGGGGGAGACTTTAAGCAGTCTATCAGTACTGGGGCTCAAATGACACTCTACTACTGTACCATACTCAACTGGCATCATACATCACCAGTCTAGAGCTAATGGAGGATAAAAAAAAAAGAGGGAGGAGGAGCAACGAGGACAGCACTGGTGAATGGGAACTGAGTTGATGAAACACTTATTGTAACAACTGTCAGCAAATTACTTGATATTGGCACACGTTTGGTGCGATTTATAGCTGGACTTCCTGCTGTCATTGCGCTCATGACATCTTTGTACTCTCCCTACCATAAGTTACAACTTCAGGTATGTCTAAAATGAATGCGTGGTGCTCAGGAAATGACTTCATTAATTGAGAGAAAGAAAAAAAAAACGACGGCGGAATACAAATCGTTACATCTGGCCGTCCTTTAGTTCGCAGGCTACAATCTGGTTCATGAATGACGTAAGAAGTTACGGAGTTTTAATTCTAGGAGTTACCACTGACACTATTGAGATTTAAAAAAATGTGTAGGACAAATATCTTTTTCTTTTTTTTTTTGCGTAATCGGGTAAACATCATGACAGATGTACAACTACTTGCAATGTACAAGCACAGCACTAAATTTGAAAGAAAACACAAATCACACCAGAACTCTAGTTCTATCTACGCCTCTTTGGCGCATGCACACGAATTTCAAGGTTACGCATGGTGGGTGGGTCAGAAGATAATTTATCACCCTAATGACTGACAACGCAATACAATGAAGCCCCTACAAGTGCACATTTCAGTTTCTAAATTGATGGAATGCGTGTTGCCGTTATCATGTTACCTTACCATTAACTGACGTGTTATCAGTCGTTGGAGCATTCTTTCTTAATTCAGCAACTCTCTTTTTGTAGTAGAGATACTCCATACTGTTTCTATCAAACAAAAACCTAGAAAAGAAAAAAATGAAAACACAGGAGATTCAAGTATTTTATGAGTTTGATAAACCTGGAGGGGCAAAGCTGTCCTTCGGACTTACGAGAAAACAGGATCGTCCTTGTAGTCCTCTTTGGCCCTCCTCTCCAGCTCGGGTCCCCCCTCCGCCACAAAAGAGGCCATCTTGTTGATAACCAGTCGGGTGTCTGGGTCCTCTGGGGGAGAAACTTTAAGCAGGCTATCAGTACATTTACTCTTTGGTCACCTGTGACAAAATGCCAGTCTTAAGCCAAGTGTGCCCGAGGAGCGGGGATGACTCAGAATGTCCGAGACATATTATTGTGCAGAGCTACACGGAAACACACAGGCCTTGATTTACCTTTCATATTTAAGAACTCTGAGAGATCAATCTCATCCTCCTCATCATCGTCGTCATCCGGGGAACAAAACACACTTGGCCTCGGGCTGAGAACTGGACTCTTCTTGGACTGCGAATAGCTCTTAAACTGGCTGAGCATGCTGCCGACGCCAGGCCGCTTGCCAACGAAAATGCTTTTTCTTTGCAATGTGTTTCCTCCTGGGGAAGACGATTGACTTTTGGTGTCACTGGGCGAACCTAGAGAAAACATCAATTCAAAAAAAATAATGTCAATTAATAAAATTAAAAGATATATCAACAGTTTTTGGTCTGGACACTAGAGCTGCGGCGAGCTGGCGGATATTTTTTGAATAGATTATCCTACCGATTATCCCATCGACTAAATGTTTGAAATGCAAATAATATTGAAATGTTGAACAGCTTGCGGTACTAACCAGAAACACTGTTAGGTTTCTGCTTCTGCATCATCATGAACTGCTGTAAGAAGCTTCCATCATTTACAAACTTGTTGGAGGAGGGGCCTTCCATAGTGGGAGAACTATTTGGATCGCAAGAGGTGAAATTATTCATTATGCTTACAATCAATACAACAGAATGGATGTATAGCACCTGACATTAATGGAATTTAAAAACAATAATCATTGGGTGTTAAAAGTTAATATTACATGAGCACGTACTTACCTTACAGGATCACATTTGTTTGGAGTTTGTGCATTAATTTTTGCTTGCTCGGCCAATTTGGCCTCAATTTCCTTCTTTTTCTCAGCTATCAGTTGCTCTTGGCGAATAATGTTCAAGTTCATCTTCTGTTTCTGTACATTCTTGTTTTTCCATCCTCCTCTCCCTAAAAGAACGGGGGGGGGGGGCAAACAAGATGATTAATCTTTTACAGACATTAGAACATACATTCTTTTTGGAAGGTCCTTCAACGTATTACCATTTCTGAATCTGAATAACTGAACATTAAAACTAGACAGTGAGACGGATGTTAATGTACACTGTAATTGCTCTGTTTCTGAGAGGCTATACTCAGAGGCTAAACAGTTATGAGATGTGTCAGAAAAGTTCCAAAACTGGTGTTACAAAAGACATATTTCAGATCCAAATGAAGCAATCCCCTGGTGTCTAGGGAGATGCTTCCAGGATACTCTGTTGCTCCACCATCCACATCATTAAGCTTGGGAAAGAAGGAAAAAAAAATCAGCCAGAGCCAAGTCGGTTCAGTGGGGAGGGTGCCCCAATATGGCAATGTTCTTCTTGGCCAGAAACTGTGGGATGCTCAGGGCATTGGGAGAAGGCGCATCGCCATGCGCACAATGAGCAAAGCTAACATCGCAGTATCTCTTTGTAGACATGCTGGTTGATCTACTGACCCACACTGAAGGGGAAAACCTGAAGTCTGGGTTTGAAATACATTTTGTAACTTTTCTAACACGTCTTGTAAATGTGCTTGTGTGTACCCTATATGTTTTAAATTGTTACTTAATACAGCAATCCCAGTGTGTCTTCATGTTGTAGAGCATTTGACTGTCAATGGTCTCAAAATACCTGATTCTGTAATTAAAATTAATTAAGATTCTGCAATTGTTTTTCCTGCCAACTGTAAATCAGATCCAATGAAATAAAGGACCCCAAAAACCTAAGCAACAACGGCATTCACTAAACCCTCGTGGTTATTTATATTTGAGAATCAACACAATCTAAATTCATACTTTAGAATAAGTTGAGTATTTTAGTACAAATACAAATACACGTCAGACATAAATTGGGCTACTTTGGGAAACGCATGTTAGGTATTCGACTTTATCGCGGATCGGAAAGCAAATTGCAACGTACATTTACTGTTTATCTAAATGTAGGGGGTCTTGAATTCCTAAAATACTAACTATCACGGAACTAACGATTATGCTTGACGCTACTAGGCGCATGCTAGTTACGAAGGTAACTAGCATGCGATACAAACTGTGTTCGTTTTGGGCTACATGATGCTAACTGACGCCGAATGCTAACCTACTATTCACCGAACAGTCAAACATTGAACATTTCACTGAAATAGTATGGTTGTACCTGTATCACTAGACTCCATTGTCGTAGCAGAAAAGCAATTTAATTAAAAGAAAACGGTAACAGACAATCTGCAAATGTTATATCGATACTACTGAGACGACTCCACTTGCTACTTTGGGGGGAGTGTAAACAAGAGCACTACTTCCGTTGTGTGATTTTTTTTTTTACATTTCGGAATAAAAGGAAAATTACACAACAGTTCACCTGCGAATAATGTAATGAATACAACTTCTTGAATTGTAGTTTGAACTGTCAAACCACTGAATGCTAAGGAAAAAATAGACAAAAGAAAACGTTGCTTGATCACTGAGTAAAATTCATTAAAAATAATCTGTGGATGAACAAATCTCTTTCAAGTGGGGAAACTGTGCATACAATACCTTTACAACTAACCCTGAACATGGGACAGCTAGCATATTAGGCAATGTTAAAAATATGATTATTTATTTTAAGAGCATGAAATTTAATAGTCTGTCAAATTATTATTATTATTATTATTATTATTATTATTATTGTTATTATTATTATTATTATTATTATTATTATTATTATTATTATTATTATTATCATTATTATTATTATTATCATTGTTGTTGTTGTTGTTGTCGTTGTTGTACCGCTGTACCGGATATGTACTTGTCTCTTCCATTTTATCGACGACGCATCGGTTTGTTTGGATAGCCATCCCAAAATGCACTGCGAAATGTCGTCAGTCCGCTTCGCGAGTCGGTTCGTGTTCTCGCGATCGTTTGTTAAAAAGCTGCCAGTGTTCAGTGGAGAAATGGCGGAAGCTTCCTTACCGTCCTGCCGGTTTTTCTGCCACCGGTGTTCTGCAGAGATAAGCCCGCGATTACCGGTAAGGCAAACCAAGCAGCAGTTGATGTGTTGACTTGACGAATGGCGTTATAGTGTTGTGTGCAAGTGTGTGGTTGTGTAGGGGAACAACGAGTTAGGTCGATAGCCACGCTCGTTAGCTAGCAAATACTCGTAGTAGTTGCTCAACTTGGCGAATGTATCCCCGTTAACATCGTATAGTGAACACATAAAACATCGTCTTCATAGAAATACAATTGTGGCTCTACAGAATTTTGTCGAGTTGTGCTGAAATGTTTGTTATCCATACCAACGCCCATAAGAAAGAGAAAGCTATCTGCGCTGTTCGCTTGGTTTTCTGGTTTTCACTCAGCGCACACAAATACTATTCGCTGGAATAGTTCTACTATAGATTGAATACACATGTTATGCTAGTAAGATCATTTCATAATTTGGAACCAACAATAGGAATAGCTCTATCCCCTCTAAGCTTCCGCTTAAACTGCGGTACCTGGAGGAGTTACTGGTCAGCTGACCTGAGGCACCGGTGAGACGTGAAGGGATAGAGCAGTTCAACGTTTAAAAAACAAACAAACAAAAACACCTCTCTAAATGTGCATGTCAGCCAGTGGAGGGAGGTAAGAATAGGAGTTTTTTTTTTATCCCGCTTGCGTGTTCCAGTTAAAAGACGAGCAGCAGCATTTTGAAGCAATTGGGCACATTCGAGCGAAGGCTGGCTGACTCCTTTTGTGATATTCAGAGCCTAGTATGTTCTTCTGAGTGTATTGTTCTAATGTGACATTCATTTTTGTGTCAATATCTGAAGGACTTTACCTGTCCACGTTGTGACTCTGGATTCATTGAGGAATTACCAAATGAAAGAAGGTATAAGGAAAAAATGCTGAAATGCTGTTGCTCAGGATAACGATCGGATATATTTTGCTCTTTTTTTCCCCATGCAGAACTGAAGACAGTGCCCCATCAACATCCTCTGCAAGTGAACAGACACAAACACCCTTTCAGGTCAGTCAGCCGTCAATTCGGGAATTTTTGCACTCTTAAGCCGTCTGTGTGAAATCATCCCCGTTGTCTTTTCCAGCCGACCATGAATCACCAGCACTTGTTCACCTTTCCTTCTGGGTACAGTCCATTCACTCTGGGAATTTTCAATGAAAACTTTGAACTCAGGACTTGGCTACCCACAGAAGATAACAGAGAGGCAGAAATTCAGCGGGAGCAAGAAACCGATTTGCAGCAAGCGCGGGGTCGACATGCGGCTCAGCGACAGGGTACACGCCATGAAGGGGTTCCCACATTAGAGGGGTAAATGTTCATTCAACTCTGTTGTGTGTGTGACAATTGCAATCATGTTGCAGTTAACAAAAAGCACTTGTGTGAACACGTTATTACTACAAGGCAGATGTCATTTTCAAATGGACTTTTTTTTTCTTACTGTTTATACAGAATTATCCAACAGCTAGTTAATGGGATCATAGCACCAACGGCTATGCCGAATATTGGAATGGGGTCATGGTGAGTTGCTATTTTTTTGTTTGTCTTTTCATTGTGTAAGTCATATTAAGCGCCTTGTGAAAAACTCTGCAGGGGTGTGCTTCATTCAAACCCAATGGACTATGCCTGGGGAGCAAATGGACTGGATGCCATCATAACCCAGGTAGAACAAGCGCCTTTTCTATTAGAGTCTAGTTCGAAATGTCTTCCAAGCAATGCGGAACTTCCACGCCACACTTGAATTCCCCCCTGAGAATGTTTACGACCATCAATACTGACGCTGCGTTAGTTATAAGCCTTTTAAGCAATGGATATTTGAACACCAACAGTGCAGCAGCACATTTAGACAATATAACAGTCTCACTGGGATATGTTGTTTATCCTCTGCAGAAAACACTTGATTACTGCATCTTACTGAGTAGTCACTTAGTCGTGAAACGCTTGATCATGTTATGTAGTCTGTATCATACTGCACCCTGGCGGACAAGGTGCAGTCTAATCAAACCAAAATCAGCACAATGTCAATGGGAATGGAAGCATGAAAAAAAAAAAAAGATGAACAAACTGTTTAATCTTTACGTTCCGTTTCATCACGTTCTTGATTTTCTTTCCCCCTCCCTAAAGTTCAGTACTGTGGAGGACTATTTTTCTTAACTCCCAAAAAACAGCTTTTTTTTTTTTTGGGGGTGTGTATGTGGGACTGGAGCCCATTGATGGTAGTTCCATTAGTTTCAATGGGGAAAGGTGATTTGAGCAACGAGGTGATTTGAGTTATGAGCATGGTCACGAAAGCAAGTCAGCTTGCAAGTCAAAGCCCCAGTGTGCTGTAAACCGATTTGGTCGAAGACATATGTATGCACATGTGTAAAAGATACAGTGAAACACTACGATTGTGGGTGCTTGATTTCAATTGTGGCCTGTGTCACTTGAAGCTACTCAACCAGTTTGAAAACACGGGTCCTCCTCCAGCGGATAGAGAACGGATAAAGAGTTTGCCCACAGTCTCCATCACAGAAGAACATGTGGGTGAGTTTCAAGACAAAAACCAAGCAAACCGTTTTTTAATAATGAAACATTTCAAAATATGGGACGGAGTTGCAGTTTGCGCTGAAGACATTTTGAGTCGTCGTTTGACGTGTGCAGGCGCTGGTTTGGAGTGTCCCGTGTGCAAAGAAGACTACAGCGTGGACGAGAGCGTCAGGCAGCTGCCGTGCAATCATTTGTTTCACAACGACTGTGTCGTCCCTTGGCTTGAGCAGGTACTTCACCGAGACTTATTGGATACGCCATTAAGTACAACTGCACAATCACACACTCATTTCCGGGAAGAAAAATGATCTTAAAATAGTGGAAATGCATCGGTAGGATGCGGTAGAGTTCTTCACTGCAGATTGTATCTATTATGGTAAACATTTAAAGGTAGAGGAAAAACAACACTTTTTGTCATATGGCAAAATTGTATAACCTGACAGTAGATTATTATTTAAATGATCTTTGAGAAGATCATCTCGCTCGGTACCCATCTTATGCCTGTAATTTAATTTTGAGGTATTGTTTGTTAATTTATCTTGGGCTGTGAGCTGAGGAGAGAGGGAGCAAGTGGAAACAGAAAACACAGATGCCTTTTTTGTCTCATCCTTAAAATACATATGTAAAAAATAAATACAGAAATAAATAAAATGGTGCCAGCAGGTGCTAGTTAGCCCCAAGAACAAGAGGAGCAGTCCACGGCCCAAGTGTTCTTTTGTTGTTGGTTTTTTTTACGTTACACCCCTGTTAACCGGATTCATATTTTCATGTGTACCAGTAGCTAAAAAGCAAAGCGTTGGGAGTCTTGCTGAAATGCATGTGAAAGTACGTTTCCGGATACAAAGCGACATCCAGCCATCTGCCGCCAAACCGTACAAATACAGTATTGAAAAGTGAACTGTATTTCAAAATGTAATATTGTTGACGTTGGGACGAAACCTCTTAAGTCGATGCTATTGGTCAATCCCAGAGTATGTTATCTTTACGAATAATTGATCATTGTAAAGTGTCGAAAATGGTATCTTCAGTAATGCAATGCTAATGACAGAACAAACATGCAATTTTTTTTGGGGGGGGGGGGTTATCTTGAAAAGTGAGATTTAGAGATGCAAGGATTCCAGCCAATGCCCAGCAAAATATACCTGTGGATGAAAAAGCAAAGCGTTAAGAGTCTCTGTTGCAGAACTGCACAAGTACCATCAATGAATGGAGCCAACATGGGTGGGGTTTTCCCCCATCCCGCAATTGTCTAGTTCGGCCTAAAAGTAATTCAGTATTAGCACAGCTAGTACAACAAACCAGTCTAGCTTTGATTTGCATAATAGCATAACTGACATTTTGTTTCCTTCTCTTTCCCTGTAGCATGATACATGCCCTGTGTGTAGGAAGAGTCTTAATGGCCAGAACACAGCCACAAACCCACCGGGTTTATCAGGGATGAACTTCTCTCCCTCGTCGTCGTCCTCTTCATCTTCCAACTCGCCTAGCAATGAAAATGCTTCTGGCAACTCCTAGTGTCCCCGTCCCCCCCTCACCTCATATGTGGAAGTCTCGCGCTCTCGAGGAGTGCGGACACAAACGCAGCTGCTGGTCTTAATTCTTACGGACATCCAAGTTGAGATGAATTTGACTCGGACTTGCTCGTACTCGTCATTCCTCCACTTGTGCTGACTGGTTGGCGGATGCTGCTCTTGCTGCTGTTGCAGTAATTGAGGACATTGGCCGCTGAAGGATCCCGTGAGTACTGAGACAACAGTAAAAATGGGATCTGCCACAAGGTTAGGACACATTTTTCTAGTTCCAAGTCAAAATAAAAATACTCTTTTTAAACGTTACCTGTGGTGGTTGCAGATGTGTTGGTATCAAGTTATCCGAACAATGCTGAGCCAATGTACAGCCAGTGGATCAATTCGTGTGTGTGCTTCTGACTATTTGTATTTATTTGCACAATTGGTTATTTTTGTTTTTAATTTGCACACTGTTTAGTATTTTAATGAGACATCTGCTGAACTATGAATTTTTTTGGTGTTCTTTTTTAAAAGGCATTTCATAGTTAGCTTTTTCTAAATAGTTTCATTGTGTGTGTGTGTGTGGTACAATTTGGGTGGTTGTTGGATGAATTTATGCTGCATTTTTATTGTGAGTGAGGACAGAAAAAAAAATCTAAATCTTATTTATTTATCATATGCCACCAGTAGTAGGGCATGTAAAAAAAAAAATCTTATCTCTGTGGAACTGGCTAAAAGTGTCAAATTGTATTGTTTTATTTACGGATTTAACGTTGTATTTTTACAGTCCCAATAAAATCCTTATGATTATAGTTTTGGGTGATTCATTCATTTGTACTACTCCACTAACAAATGATGTTAGGATGCCTAAAATGGCTCCTAACCTTTCAGACTGGTAAGTATTGATAATGACCAGTAACTCCTAATTTTGGGTTGGAAAAATCCTGATTACGAACTCTCAATGTGCAGTGAGGAAATGTATGTTATGTGAGTTATTTAGTTATTATTTTAGTTTTAGTTATAAAATATTTTCAGCGTGGAAGCACATACCTCGGGTCAAAAGTGTACAATCTGGATCAATCTCTGCTTTACGATGTCTTTGGTCATTTTCAGCACCATTGACTCCATGATTGCCTTCCATCAAGCTCTTGTCATACGGATGAGAAAATGATTCCACTCATATTGTTTCTCGTACTAGTCGCTGAAAAAAATACACTTGAGCAGCCATAGAAGTTGCTACAAAATAAAAAAACAAAAACAAATGGCTGAATAGACAACACTGTACTGCTTTTTCGTGACTTCTCTGCTTGCAGCCATGTTGTTAGTGTAAGTAAGCAGTGAATGTCAGCTACCACTGAATATTTAGGTTGAAAGGTCAAGGCTGGCGGCACATAATGTTTAACTGGACTTATGATAATGAGAGAAATTAAATTCCCTCCCTAGTGAGAGAAATTGGAGAACCCCTGCCACAATTATGCTTTTCTTTTGTTTCCGGCATGGAGTGCAGTAAATTCTAAAGCAGTGTCACCAAGGCTCCCTGTGTTAGGCTTCAAGACGTCACTAAAATTGTCATTATGGGTCACAGTGACACATGTAGAGATATTGTCATTGCAAAAAACGTTCAATATAGGACAAGATATTGCCCCCCCTCAAAAAAAAAATCTTGACTTGAACAGTATACATGCATGTATGATTAGGGTGTCGCTTTGGTTCATTTCCCACGTTTAGGGAACAAGGGAGCGGCCTCGGTTGGATGAACTGAATTGATTAAGAGCAGCTTAAGCTAATTAAGGTAATGCCATCAAATGTGCTTCATGAGCTTAATTAACGGGAGGCTCGAAATGCATCCGAAGGCAAAAGAGCAGTACTTTGCAAAGAAGTCACGTCCAACCAGGGGCGGATTGACAGGTTGCCCACCCAGTGAGATTCATAACAAAATATATACTTTATTATTAAAAAATATAAATTATTTTTGAATTTGTGTTTTGTTGTGTTTTTTTTTAATTGAATATTAAGAATGGCATAATCGTGGTTGTCTTAGGCTGATCTGAACTTAATATTATTCAGTTTGTCATTTTATTTGAATATACGATGTCGGGACAGGAGGATAGTTCGAAGTGAGGGAAATATTCAGGCCCACACAGATTTTTCCAGGCCCACCCAATAGCCACGTTCTGGCTCCGCCCCTGCGTCCAATGGAAAGCACTTTGAGTATTTATGCCATAATCTTGACAGCAATGCATGTACTACAGTACTAGTATACGCTTTGTCCTGACTATTATGACAGTTCAGCGCACTAGCATATAACTGATTCACTCTAGTAAAGTTTCCTTTTCACTACTGTCATATTTTCCCTATTAGCATGCCCCCCCCCCCCCCCAAAAAAAAACAAACAAAACAAAAAAAACTTTTGTGCTGGACTATAACACTCCTAGGCTCAACTAGTAGGCATGTGTCATGCACTAATAGCCTCCTGGACCCAACTAGTAGCACTTGTTCAAATGGTGCATAATATTACAGCGGTTTAAATTTGTTATGTAGAGTTCAGTTGTATTTAACTGAAATACAACAGAATTGTATTTCATCATTAAGAATTGTTGATTTTTGGGAAATTTTCTTTAGGTACATTTTTGGGATTTATTATTTTATTTTATTTATTTTTTCCTGCATGTGCAGTACAGTACATTTTAATTTGATGATTAATAAAATGTTGGTCACTATGGTACATAAAGAGCAAAGGATTCTTTTTTTAGGTGCAAAGGGGAAAAAATCCACTGGCGGAAACAGGCTTCTGCAAGTAAATTTATCTATGTATTTTTTTTACTGGCGGGAATGGGCTTCTTCCAAAAGTATCCCCCAAAAAGTTTTTTTTAAAAATGTTTTTTGTTTGCCCCCCCCCCCACTGGCGGGAATGGGCTTCCATAAAAAAGTGATATGCATGACTTGGCAGAAATTACATCATCAAGCTAATTGCTCTGACCATGGGTTGACCGAAGGTAAGTCCTTTCTTCTACTTTTCATGTACTTTTCAATCTGGATCTTTTATCAAGAGGGAGAGGCGGCCAATTATATTTGAAATAATAGGAATCACTTTTACTTCAGATGTAGTTACATGTTGTCTTAGGATAGCACGACAAGTCCACGTTTCTTGACATTTCATTTAGTGGGAAATGTCCTCCAATTCTGGAATGACCCAGGGAGGAGTAAACGAGGAGGAGGAGGAGGAGGAGGCAGTACGGACTGAACAACTTTCCGCCAGGAGGGGGAGCCGCGTCCTCGGCTTCCAGGAGGCTCACCACCAAGGAGCCCTGCCTTCCTCACGCAGAGGACGCTCTCGCATCCTCACGGCCCACTGCTGCCTCCGGAGCCACGGAGACCCGCGGACCTCATCCGGGCGATGCTGCCCACCACGGCCAGAGTAGCAGAGCATCTGGGGCGGAGTCGTCGGACTCGTGACCGGCCGTCGCGATAGACACCGCGGACGCGACAATTAACGGGTGATGGTCGCAGCAGCGTCGCTCCAGTTTCCAGCATGAAATGCAACAAAAACGGAGAATGCAGGAGGGACTCGGGCACCGGGAGCCTGCGCTCGATCATCTCCAAGCAGGAGAAGCCGAGCGGCGGCGGGTCGGTGAGGGCCGAGGACGCGGGGAGCGCCAAGCGCGCAGCTTGTAACTCGACCACCGCCAGCACGGACGGCTCCATCACGCCAGGCGGGTCCCTCGCCGGGGGGCACGCAGGCGACAGCGCTACCCCCGGAGCGAGCGGCGTGCCCGAGAAAAAGGACCCCAAGGTGTCCTTCTCCAACGCACCGAGCCGGAAAGCCTCGTCGTCCCTGCACGGGCCGAGCCAGACCCCGCAGCCGAGGAATTCTGTCACTTTCCAGAAGCCGGACGACGGACCCCCGATCGTCCCCGCCGAGGATGCAGAAGCACGAGGCAGCCAGGCCAGCTTCATGCAGAGGCAGTTCAGTAGTATGCTGCAGCCGGGAGTTAACAAATTCTCCTTACGCATGTACGGCAGCCAAAAGGCTGTGGAGAGAGAACAGGAGAGGGTCAAATCAGCCGGGAATTGGATTATCCACCCTTACAGTGATTTCAGGTAAGACCCTCGCGGTGTGTGGGATCCTCATTGTCCTCTACAACTTCATAGTGGGACACCACATGCTTGCTTGCTTGCTTGCTTACTCCAGCCGCTGATTTCCTCTGTCATGACTTCTTCTGATGAAAGGCGTCCTTTGCAACACGCCTCCGTGCACTAAATCCCACCCAAGCAACCTGTTGTCAATTAAATGGACTTGGGAGAGTTGCAGACGTCAACTCAAAGCCTCGCAGTGTTGTTTGTACTAGTAGCACGTCTGGGATGGCCTGCTGCTAACACTCAAGCCACTCTTGGCATTGCACGGCGCTCGCCTGCAACAAAAGAGGGCTATCGCCCCAATGCACAACGAAATCACTCAACACATCGAATCAACCTTGTCTAGGTGTGTGCTTTGCTAAAACAAAGCTGCCGGGCTAGAGGTGGAGTGGATGTGCGCGCGTGCGTGCGCGCGCGCGCGCTGCACACAGTAATGGAATGTCACCTTGAGCCAAAAGCATGCTCACTGGAGACACATCCGCCCGTATCCTGCATCCTAATCTGTTTACTGGGGCTCAAACAAACACCAGGAATGGGGACAACCCTTTTTTTTTTTTTTTTTTTCAGTGGGGCGCTGCGTACGCCAAGAGGACGATAACTTGATCTTATTTGACTTGACCCATCAGGGGCTGAATTGCACCGGGATGGGTCAGGGAATGTGTCATCTCGGTTACGCGGCTTTCGGTAGCGCGAAGAGCGGGCAGCTCCCCTCCTCGAAACCTCCCTCCACTCGCCATTAACATCTGGCCCGTTTGTATCACATAACGCCGAGTCGGCACACCACTTGTGTTCGCTCCAACTTGAGTTTAAACATAGCTGGAGACCACAGGCCACCGTAGAGAGACCTCGGCTCCCACGCAGAGGCGAAGCGCAACTGCCTATACTCTCATTGTCATGCTAATTCATGCGTGGTGAATATCCAAAGTCGAGCGTGATCACCGGGGTGCTTATTACTGTTGCGATGCGGGAGCGCAGGAGTCGCAGCTTGTTGCATAAGTCGCAGGGTAGTGACTCAGCGCTGCACCTGTCCTGCACAGACAGCTGTGACGGGGGGCAAACTCGTATACCTTGACTCTCATCACGTCACCACGAGCGTGGAAGTCTGTGCGTGGACTGCATGCAAAACTCTTCAACAATTACATTGCACTTTGGCCTTTTTTTTCCTCTCAATAACTGTCCAAGTTGCAGCAATTGCGTCAACTCTTATTGAGCGAAGGCCAAGCCTTGTCTTGAGTTGCAAGCAAGGATTCGAGATGATGGTGGTAGCGAACGTGACAGCAAAGCTGCAGTTTGACATGCTAGTAGTGAACATTTAAAAAAAAAAAAAAAAAAAAGACTTCAAGCTGTTTATTGCCACTCCCACTTTAAGTTTACTGTCAAACTACTCGTAAAACAAAGACAAATACAGGTTGTGCTTTTAACGCTCGTCATTTTTGCCTTACAAAATTCCGCTAGCTTAATGCTAGCACATAATACGAAACACCAAAGATGGGCAAACAAAACTATCATCAATATTGCAGTAGTTATAAACCTCAAAACAATTTAAATTGGAACACAAATGACACACGCATAACAATACTCAATTGCGTATATTCGTTATGCTCTGCAACAAACAAGTATTACTGCAGCTTAGTTGCGATAATCATCAAATCTGTGGAGTGTGCCTGTATGGCGTATGCTCTAAATTGGCTGTCACTCAAGATGAAACCACGATGGAGGGGTGTCTACCATAATAATTTTGGGACCGATTACGTTTGGCCATTTGATAATTTCCTGTTGCATGCTTGCTTACCCCCCCAAAAAATCTAAAAACGATCTAAATCAATTTATAAAAACAACTCAAAATATTGTTTTAAATTTGCAGAAATGCTGGCGTATATTTTTACCGCGCCCCCCTAAATCCGTCATGACACTGTAAAAACAGCTGTGTTAAAATTGTCACAATTTTGGGCCAAAAAAGGACCGATCCACTACTTGGGTCATTTTGACCTGACTTTCTGGGTGGTTTTGCAGAAAACAACTCCCAAATTTGGGCTGTTTTGTACAAAACAATGCAAGAAAGTTGGGTCAAGTAGTGGCTCGGTCCATTTTTGACCCAAAATTGTGTTATTTTTAACCCAACTTTTTTTTTAGAGTGTTATGTCTGGTGTCTTTTCGCTTCTCCATAGCAACCGTGTGTGTGTGTGTTTATTTCCCCTGTTTTTCTTTTCCCTCCCTTCCCGTCCTGCCGCCCCCCCCCCCCCTCCCCCATTCACACTCCTCATGCCCGCTGCAGGTTCTACTGGGATTTCACAATGCTGCTGTTTATGGTGGGCAACCTGATCATCATCCCCGTGGGCATCACCTTCTTCAAAGAGGAGACCACCACGCCCTGGATCATCTTCAACGTGGTCTCGGACACTTTCTTCCTCATGGACCTGGTCCTCAACTTCCGCACAGGAATCATCATCGAGGACAACTCCGACATTATTTTGGACCCCGAGACCATTAAGAAAAAGTACCTAAAGACGTGGTTCATAGTGGACTTCATCTCATCCATCCCGGTGGATTACATCTTCCTCATAGTGGAGAAAGGGATCGATTCCGAAGTGTACAAGACCGCTCGAGCCCTGCGGATCGTCCGCTTCACCAAGATCCTGAGTCTCCTGCGGCTGTTGAGGCTCTCTCGATTAATACGCTACATACACCAATGGGAGGAGGTAAGCCTTCATTCTTTCCCAAAATGAAGATTTTGTTGTCATTGGATGAAGTCGCGGCGCACGGGTCGAACAAACCACCGATCTAGCGGACGTCAAAAAGTCGCAGGTTAGTCGGCTCGTAGCCCGACAAACCGAGCGCCTCGGGGCTCGCTATTAATGTTTGTCACCTCCCGCCTCATGCTGAGCGCTGCATAATGTCAGCAGGATGTTTGAGCCTTAGCAAACTTTGCATTCTAATTACTGTTTTTGTCACACGGATACCCCCCCCCCCACACACACACACACCCCACCCGGCCCCTGACCAGCCTCCGCCCCCCGCTGCGCCCACCTCCCTGTTTCTCACTGCCTGACCTGGAAATCCCACAGGCAGCATCAGGCAGTCTAATAAGCAGCCCATTATCAGGCCAAACACAGTTAATCAATTAAGGCTGAAAGAGCAACTTGGGCAGACTGGGAATAACGCGCAGCTCTAACGGCGAGCTCGACTGCCATTTTTACACAATGGAATCGCCAAAGGTGAGACGGCGTCGACGCGGAACGGGGCGCAATTTGAAAATAGCCCCAAAGAGTTACTTGGCTAAGTTGTATTTGAAGGGAAACAAGAGAAAATGTTTGCGATGAGATAATGTCAAGGGCCTCTTTGAAAAACCTTTTCAATTCAAGTTTGTTTCTAAATTAGTCTCCTAACAAGGGTTCGTCAATTTTAGTACGGTTGCCACCAGTGGTAAGAATCACAAAATAAAATTTGAATGAATGAATTCAATTTTTTCGTTGTTGTTGCTTTTTTAAAATCCATTACAGTGGATTTGTTAAGTACACTTCAGTTGTATTTAATTTATAAGTTCAAACATTTTTCAAAACATTTATTTAAGTACAATTTGTATGTAACTTTTTTGTGCACTGCATTTGAATGAAAAAATTATTATTATTTGAACACTTAATAAAAAAAAAAAAAGCTTTAACCTGAAACAGGAATTTTGGAAAAAAAAAAAAAAATTTCACTTAAAGCGGAAATCAACCCAAACATATTTTTTTTCAAGAATATGTTCCCACCAGGCCCACTAGTTGAAACACGGTATTCTGATTAATTTTGCGTTTGTGGAATATAAGTTAAGCAGCAAAATGCACTCGTTTTTAGCCATCTCTGGGGGCGGCCATTTTGTCTTCTGTCGACTGAAAATGACATCACAACTGCTCACAACGACCAATCACGGCTAACCTGTTTTCTGAATCTGAGCTGTGAATGGTCGTCGTGAGCAGTTGTGATGTCATTTTCAGTCGACAGAAGACAAAATGGCCGCCCACAGAGATGGCTAAAAGCAAGTGGAATAACCCTTATTCCACAAACGCAATATTTATCAGAATGCCCTGTTTCAACAAGTGGTCTTGCATAGAACATATTCTTGAAAAAAAAACTTTGACGTTGACTTTCTACTTTAATTCACAACAAATAGAGATGTCTGTTTTGTAATTGAACTCTCACTACCAGTTCGGAATGTTGAAATGACTTATTATTTAAACATGACCTTTTACAGTTAACAATAGTCACTAAATGGGTTTATATATATATTTTTTTAATGAGTGAATTTGCATTACATGATTTCACATGGGGAATTATTTTGAAATCAGAAAAAGTTCAAAGTCAACTGGCGCCATGCAATACATCTCGTTGGACTTTGGAGCTTCCACTGTAAGTCACTAATCGTCTATTTCCAAAAACCGGAAGAGGAGGTTAGGAAGGCGGTTGCTTGGCAGACTTCGGCCTCACCTTGATTTGCACCCCAAAGGGTGCACTTTGCCTACGCCGAGCTCCGAGCGCCGGCCCGACTCCGGCAATGTCGTGGGATCCTTCGACTTTGCCTTTATGCCACTATTGGCAGCGCGGTGTTGGCATTTTGCAGCGCTGAGTGGTGCAGCGGGCCTCCGCTGCTCACTTGACCTTTGGATAATTGGATTTTTGAAGATATGATGTGATACACACACACACACACACACACACACACACAGACACACGCGCGCCCGCACACACAGACTGATGCATGATGGGAAGTGATACTTGGCATGCATGGAGAATGAGAGTGGAGATGAGGGCTTGAGTGAGTGTCATCTCCCCTCCCCATCATGGGAGTCACGGCGCTTATTTTATTCGGGACCTTGTACATTTGCTCCATGGCTCACAAAGGACGCCGCAGAGTTTGCTCTTCCGGCTCAAAAATGCAGCAAAGGTTAAAGCGTCATTTAAGTCAAGTCGAACACGTGTGCTGTGTAAGAGGCCAGCCTCGTTCGTCTTCGTCGGGAAGTATGATTTCTCCCTCAGCGGCACTGACCTATTTTCTTATTCCTCCATTGCATGTAGCACGCGTCGGCTGCTCTCGCACTAAATGGGATTTATACTTTTGGCTGAATTTGGACAACGGTAAAACAGTAGAGTGCTTGCCCGCTGCATCGTGGTCCATTGTACGTGGCACTCCAAAATTTTGTGTGTTTAAAAAAAAAAAAAAAAAAATGTATCTTGTTTTTAATGCTTTTTACCATACACGATGGCGCCTTGAGATACGAGTGACTCTCCTTACAGGTTTTTCGAGACGTGAGCTGTCATTCGGATGCTTTTTTTTTTTTTGCTTTGATTGGCAAGCACAAACTTGAGATAATGAGTTTTACGTTGGAAGTGAACTCGACTCATTTCACAATAAGGCAGCATTTGACAATATGTGAATAATTCCTGAAGAGGAAGTCAACCCAAAAATCGTATTTCCAATATTATGTACTATGTAGCCCCACTAGTCCAAACACTCATTCTGATTACCGTAATGATTATGTTTGTGGAATATGAGTTTAAGCTCTGTCGATTGAAAATGAAAATGACATCACAGTTGCTCAGGTAACGACTAGGGATGTGACGATCAATCGAAAATCCATTTAAAATCGATGAATCGGGACGAATCATGGCTCAGCTTCAGAAAACAGGTGAGCCGGGATTGGTCCTTATCTGAGCCCTGAGCAACTGTGATGTCATTTTCAGTCGACGGCAAGTGACAAAATGGCCACCCCCTGAGATGGACAAAACAACTGTGGATTTTGTTGCTTTAACTCATATTCCACAAATATTAATCCAAATGCTGTGTTTAGACGAGTGGAGGCACACAGAACACATTATCGTCAAGAAAAGTTTGGGCTTGACTTCCACTTTAAAAAAAGGCTTCACCTTCAGTTTTCGTTGATTATGGCGACGCCATATGGACAAAGGCGGTAGTGCTTTGCCTGAAGTGTCTTAGGATCCTGAGCTCTCGCTCGTCTGGGATTACATTTTTGTTTCCAGCGGCTGTGTGAAGGATGAATGGCGACGGGGTAATGAAGCGAATTGTCTCCAAACAATATACGATGTTGAAAATGAATGTTCAACATTGTTTTTGTACCGTACTCTCCATTTTTTCTTGATCATCAATTTTGTAGCTATTGCATGTGCGTCTGTAAATTGTCCCCCATGATAAACAGGAATTCGCTGTAGTTGTCAGGTGAAAGCTGATTGGCTAAAGTGTCTGTCCTCAGCATGATTGACATCCAAGAAGACACCGAGTATCAGTTGTTAAGGATCATAATGGTCCCTGTCCATCACGAGTGCGTACAATGTCAGTCCGCACATATGATGGCATGTGTGTGTGTCCCCGCCGGCTTGCGTGAGCGTGTGTGACTGGACTGGTGTGTGTGTGTGTATTTGAGAGTGCTCATTGAAGGCATGTCTCTTGCCTGCTCCCTGCTGTGTGTGATGCGGGACTGATGGGAGCCTGTCATCCCCGTTCATTTATCAAACTCGGTGTAATCTGAAGGAGACCGTAAAGCCGAGCGGGTTTGCCGCTTCTGCGTGTGAAATTTGAATACGGGGACTTGAGGGTTTGCTATTTGCGGTGATAGCTAGGTTAAAAAAAAAAAAAAAGAAGCATCCTCACAGTAGTATTGATTCTTGTTAGATTTTCATGCTGTCGCTGCCACACTCCAGATCTTCCATATGACCTATGACCTGGCCAGCGCTGTGATGCGGATCATCAACCTGATTGGCATGATGCTGCTGCTGTGCCACTGGGACGGCTGCCTCCAGTTCCTGGTTCCCATGCTGCAGGACTTCCCCTCTGACTGCTGGGTGTCCCTCAACAAAATGGAGGTAAGGAACCCTATTGGATTTGCAGTGACCAACCAGTTAGAGTGTCAGAGTGATAACACCACATTTAACATGGCTGCCCCCCATTCACATTTTGCACCTTGTAACGCTGACGAGTCACATGACATCAAGGAGTGGAAATGGCTAATTGGGCCCAATTTGGACAGTTTGGACAGGAGTACTCATTTTTGTTGCCAGAAGTTTAGACGGTAATGGCGGTGTGTAACGATTCACCGAAGCCCCGATCCGATTTGATTTTCGATTTTCAGTTCCCGATTTTCGATTCGATTCGATTTTTATCAAATCGCTACCATGCTTGTCTCTGTGCGCTAGTGTGGTGTTGCAGCCATCCACAAACGCAATACACAATGATGTTTGGCGCAAGCGCATAATTTGATCTACACCCTTCAAAATGTGGTATGCATCTGGAATGGAAAAAAAATGACAGACATCATTTTTTAGCACTCTAAATTAGTATATTCTAATGACCTAGGTATGTTGTATTCTGTTAGGCCTTGCTGTATAGGGCCTGTGAGTGCTGAGATGTCCGAGTTCTTCAAATCGATTCTTCGATTAATCCGCCCGAATCGATTTTAATCGATTTTCGATTCATCGTTACACCCCAAGCCGGACACTGACTACTTTACATTGTAACAAAGTGTCGTGTCTTCACTGTCTTCAAATATTTTCAAAAATGTGAGTGGTGCACTCACTTTTTATGCAATACTGCATACCAACTGAGTGATTTCAAGATCGTTTGAATGAACCTAATGAAAGAAATGTACTGATCTGATGAAAGATTTTTCCAATTCAAAATCGCAACTATGGTGACCTTGTGCTTAGCGCATCTGCCTCATAGTTCAGAGGTCAGGATCCACATCTCAGCTCTGGCCGCATTGTGTGGAGTTGGCATGTTCTCCCTATGCTCGCACGGGTTCTCTGCAGCTACGTTGGCTTCTTCCCACGTTCCAAAAACCTTCGTTGTATTTGTTCTTTACTAAAAACAAACCTCTGAATTCAATTCCAGCCGGCTTTATTGAAAGCGTGAACTGATCATAGCATCGGATGCAAACTTTGGCTGCACTGCGTGGGGTGCTCAAGCTAAAATCCCTCTTTAGTCAGGAGTAGAAAAACAAATACAGACTCCGGGTTAATGGCAAAAGTCCACGTGGTGCCGATCAAAACAAAACAAAAAACCCACGCCGGCCTGCGAACCATTATTAGCTCAAGTGGTCGCGCCGACGCTATGATTGCGCCATGAAAAGTTGTTGTTCGCAGCTCAGATCGTCGCGAGAGATTTTTAGCGCAGGGCGTGATTTTCCCCCGCGCTTCAACACGCTGGGGTGAGCACAGGAAAGATAAAAGGGGCAAGGCAGGGCTGAGGGTGAATATGGCTGGACAGCTGGGCTCTTTGTTGCCATGCATCTCTCGGAGAGATAAAAGCTGCTTGTTTATACGTCTGTCTGTCAGCCTTTTCGCGAGTGCGGGGAGACCGCAGGCACATGGCCAAATGCACTTTTAAACAGATTTGTTCTTTCCTCCTGACAGGCGCCAAGTCTTAAAACCAAGTATTGCCTCTAGATTCTGGCTTTGAGGGCTTGCTGTCACTCTTGTTTTTTTTTTTGTGTTTTTTTTTACTGCCACACAAAGTAGGAAGTTAATGAGATCATAAAACAAGATCCCGTGCGTTTATTGTGTCGATAGGACAGTTGTAGTGGTAGGTAAGTAAATTCAATTAGGATCTAGCCGGCTTGTTAATAAAAGCACAATAATGAAATAAAACACTTCAAATTGTCTTTCTTTTTGGCTGACAATCAATCATTCAAATCCAAACTTTTATTTAACCGGGAAATAAAAAAGCGGTCACTCTTTCTCCAACTTACGATAGGAGCACTGAGGGTCTATTTCAGACATTTTCAAATCACCCCAAAATGACAACGATATGGTCAGTAAGATGCTTTGTGCACAGAAAATAATAACAGGTGAGTCTCCTTATTGCTATGAGAGCAAAATATTTCATTTTATTCCATTGGCTCGACATATTCAATCATGCCCAGGCAGGTGCGCTGTGACTTGGAGTGCAAGTGCAACTATGCTTTGCTCAAATATGACTGCAGACCATATCCAATACACTTTCTCTTCATGTTACACACCATTAAAAAGTCAATTGCCTTCGCGGCAGTCATTCCACTCCTTGTCCGCCGTTGAAATAGCCACACAGCTGCGAGTATGAAATTCGAAATGTGTGGTTGACGTAATATAAACTGAGGGAGAAATCCAACAATATTACATTTTCTAAACTGGCTTAATGTCAGTGGCCGGCCGAGCATTACAGGCATCACCTGCGATACATACAGTACGTCATTTCGAGCAGAAGAAGAATCCGTATTTATCTAAGATTTATCTAAATATAGTCCAGAATTAGGACTAGAATCACTCGCGCAACCTTAGCTTGCACAATAGACATTAAAACTAGTGCTGTCAACGATTAAAATGTTTGAACTAATTAATCGCGAAATTTCCCGTAATTAATCGCGATTAATCGTGTTTTTCAACGACAATTTTTTACAAAGCTTAACCGATATTTACTTGTGCGCGGCGCAGTAAAAAGATCAATTATGATTGATCAATTGAAGTGGATAACTCTGAACATATTGAATATTAAAATAGCAAGAACGTGCTGATTTCATTGTATTTATCTATGACATTTGTACTGGCCCAATGGAGCCAGCGTCAGTTAACTCCTCATTGATTTTGAAGACCTTGGGCAGAATAGAGTGACATGCGTGGCAACACATGAGGCTGAAATCTGATTGGACCGAAACATATTTACCATCCACGTGTCCTGGAAGCAGCGCAGCCAAGAGAAACGCCAACAGGCGAGCAATCTCCATCGACGATCTTGCGTGGCCGACTGAAGCATGACTTTGCTGTTTGCTTCGGTCTGAAGTTGTGAGGCGGGGACGCTTCTGACTGACAGGACACTGACTCGAATCAGGGACAGCCAGTCCCCCGAGAGCCGTCACTCTCAAAGTAAAGAGACGCCGCGGCGTGGTGCAGCCTGCCTCGAGCCACCTGAGACCACCCCCCTATTGAGTGGCTGACAACTTGTAACATTAGCCATTGTGTTGCAGCCCGGCCATCCATCAAAGCTCACACCCCCGACAGTGGCTTTGGTGGCGACGGGGCCCTCGGGCGGGACCCATGGAGGGCGTCCAGAACATTGTGTGACGCTGGGTGACACCCGCCAGCCAGTAATTGGATTCACTCGAACTTGTAAAGTCCTAGAAAGACGTTGGCCAAGAGTGACGGACGCTTACCCACGTCACGCTGGAGGAATACACCGCAACGACAGACAGCGACGCTGACCATTAAAGTACTTTCTGCGCATGCATAAGATGTAATACCCTTCCATACCATCGGCGGCGGTAGTCACCATTTCTCATGGTTAGAAAACCCCAACCGGAAAGCTGTTGGCCGGGGGCGGATTATAAAAACGTAAACAATGCATTCAGCTATATTCTTCGCTCACGATGGACTCCCACGCAACGTAAACCAACACGGTATTGTGAAATACGTACGTTGTCAACCCTCACTCTTGTACTTGTAAGAAGATTAAGGCAGCGGAGGCGTGCTCACTGTTTTTTCCGCATGCTTGTCACTTCCCGTCGGTGCTCCGCGCGCTGATTTGCTAGCTAACAGCCAATCAGGGTGACCAAATGTCACGACTGGCGACGCCGAAAACATGCACTTTCGCTTCATTGAAAACTCTACCGGCTGGCAACCAGTCCAGGGTGTACACCGCCTCTCGCCCGTGACCCGGAAATTGATACAAATAAATTGGAGCTTGAGCAATGTTCAACCTTAAAGTCTCCACTGTCTAGTCACTGCATTGGTTTGTATCGAAACTCCAGCAGAATGATATTAGGGGCTCGTATTTTACTTTCTGTTGCTTCTTGATTCTGTCATCGGTTTGAATTTCCTCACTGCGGGGACTAAAATCTCTTCATCGTGTTCTTCTGCTCCGTAAATAGGATTCATTTGTTTGTTTGTTTTCTGGATGATAAAAGAAATTGGATGCTGTTATCTGACCATAGCTGATTCCCTTCATAAAATAATACATTTCAGCTGTTGGTGAAAGTTCATGTGAACTATTTTTAAAGGGGGGGGGGGGGGGAAATCTGAATTAGCAGGGATGGTTGGAAAAAACATGCGTCAGAGGGGTGACTTTTGTTTATGTAATCACTTTGCTGAAAAAATGCACAAGATAATCAATGGCACTTTCATGTGCCATTAAGTATAGAGCCTGGGCCAGGAGGTGATTAGCTTAGCATAAAGAGTCTCTCCAAAGTACAAATATGCCAGCACCTCCAGTGGAGCTGTAATGCATAGTTAAGTTTACTGCCCAAAAGAAATTGCCCGAGTGCGACATTAGAGGAGGAAAGTGCAAACCGTATTTAACAACTCCCCACCACTCGCTGCTACTGTGCTTCTATACTGTACATTATATGATACAAAATTAGGTTTAATACAGTTACAATTAACTGTGCTTTGAAATAATGACCAGGTGTAAAATAATACAGCAAGTATCCCATATATGGAGTGTGATGTGGCGTGACTCCACAGGATTTCAGATTTAAAAAAAAAATTTTTTTTAGCATATTCATCACACAGGCAAGACCACTGCTGAAAAATACAACGCTAACCCTATCTGCAAAAGTCCGGCCATCAGTTTGTCATGTCTGGCTCAGACACTTTTAGGCGATGCATCGGGGTAAAAAAAAAAAAAAAACGAAATGAAGGATTTGGAGTGGCTAAGTCAAAGTCAAAGATTTAAATCCAGTTAAGATGCTGTGATTTGACCTTAAATGGACAGCTAATACATGGACCCTCTCCAATGTGACGGAGTTAAAACACTTCTGCGATGAAGAGTGGACTCCTCACCAGTTATTGCTAATGCTTGCTTGGCTGCCAAGGGTCGCAACCACTTATTAGGTCAGGGCACAATTACTTTTTCACACAGGGATTTGGAATTGCTGAATTAGCTAGCTAACACTGACAACTAGCTAGCTAGCTAACACTTTTGAACACTACAGTAGTCTGACTCAGTCTCACTTTCCTTTTTTCCCTTCAAATGTGCTAGAGCAGCTATTGCCCTCCCTCAGCTTCAACACACAATATTTCACAGAACCCCCTGCAGAGCTAAGACCTCACGCACAGACAAGGAGTGGAAGAAAGATAGAGAAGCCGAGACACACTAAAGCCAGATAAGCCACTATAAACCGAGCCGGTGCGTGTGCGACGCGGTCGGGCCGAGAGCTTGGTGTCGATGATCTTTTGAAAGTTGTTCAGCTAATCAGCCGCTGGACACACACGCACTGATTGGTCATTTGGAGCGGCAGTTTTTCCGTCATGCCAAAATTCTTTATGCTTCACTGCTGCAAAGTTTTTGAGGAGAGTCCATCGGTTTGTGTGTTAGTTCTTCACTTATGGCCCAACAAGTGTAGAAATGGCGGACCAGAGGTTCTAAAACGTTTTAAACTATACTATACTACAGGGGTCCCCAACCACCGGGCCCGGATACTGGCCACGGGCCACTTTGGACCGGGCGGCGGAGCCCTGTAATCCCAGAATAACCCCGTGCCCCTCCGTCGCGTAACGCTCAAATTAAATGCACAAGCTAGCATCTCCGTCGTGTAACGCTAACATTAAATGCACAATCTAGCAAATAATGAGTAAAACAAACAGACGTATAGGGGTAGCATCAGCCACAACATCACATTCTGATCAAATCTTATTCAAGACCAGTCCAAAAACTCTTGGCTTTCAGAAATAATAATCCCCAATTTTGGAGCTCATTACTGTAGCTAGAGTGTGCGTGTTCCAGTCAATACAGCGGCCCGCAAGTGTACAAAGAGGGCATTTTAGGCTCGTCAAGAAGTCGATGTGCCGCTGATGGAGATGTTGATTATCAACAAAAACAACGATGGTTCCCAAACGGAACCCTCTTGGGAGAGCTGTTGAGACTCCCTCCTCTCTCTTGACTGTGCTATTTCAGAATCAAAGTGCTCATTCTTCATCTATTATTCAATCTGTTGCACTCGGCTGTTTCTCTTTTTGTTTCCACATCCACTATTTAGCCTCGGCCCACTTGGTGGAGCTGTGTTTATTTTGGGAGTCTTCCATGAACGAGAGGCGCCATTGCCGCGGGCCTCGAAAACAGTCTTCCTTTTCTGTTGTTTGCATTTGTTCTTCAGTTGACTGCTCGAAGGCGCGTTGTTCTCGGCCGCTACGGCAGCCCTGTTTGCCGCCGAACATTAGCCATTTTCCCCCCTCACATTTCAAGCTGTGCTAAGTTTTCTCACCACGAGCTCTGCCGAGTCGCACAACGGTTCGGCCCACGGTTTAGCAGTACGTTCTCTCTCGTTCCGCCACATTCTGATGGGATCTTTCATGCTTCTCACATTTGGCTTTTTTACGGATGCAAAGTGAACGCCGGGCAGCTTTGGTGCATGTTTGGTGCCCCGGCAGAGTCAAATAACTTGCTCCAGAGTCGGCGTCAGCGCACGGGGCTATACTGGATACTGCCACTCAATAAATGTTTGATGAAACAATTAGTTTTCTGTCATCAACTCATTCACTAATCCATCTTTTGTCCATTGTTTACATACACGGTGCACTCACACAAGCTCTCTATTACTCGCTGACTCTCACACACACAGCACAATGATGTTCATCTTGTCTTCTTATTATTTCAGTAGGTTTAAACAGGAAGTCAACCCAAGCATATTTTTTTCAAGAATATGTTCTACGCAGGCCCACTAGTTGAAAAAAGGCATTAGGGTTAACATGAATAGTGAAGCAGCAAAATCCACCCGATTTTAGTCATCTCAGGCGGCCGCCATTTCGGCAATTCGGTTGACTGAAAATGACATCACAGACCCTCGGGGCTCAGATAACGACCAATCACGGCTCACCTGTTTTCTGACGCTGAGCTATGATTGGTCGTTAAGAGAGCCCTGAGCAACTGTGATGTCATTTCCAGTCGACAGAAGTGACAAAATGGCCGCCACCAGAGATAGCTGGAAACGGGTGTTTTTTTTTTTTTTTTTGCTCAACGCATATTCCACCAACACAATATTAATCAGAATGCTGTGTTTCAACTAGTGGGCCTGTTTTCTTTTTTTCAGACAATGGTCTTCTTATTCCAGTTACCTTGCTGACAGTTTGGGCTGCCACCGCAGCCTTCCTCCGAGCTGTCACTGCTTCCTTGTGACGTGTCTAAAAACAGCTGACCGGGTCGGGGAAACCTTCAAAATAAGGCGACGAGGGGGACACCATCCTCCAACGCCGGCGGGGGTCTGGAGCGCGGCCTCCATCGGGTCGAGGAGCCTTATTTTGAAGGTGTCGCCGACCCGGTCAGCTGTTTATTGACACGTCACAAGGAAGCAGTGACAGCTCCGCGGAAGGCTGCAGTGACAGCCCAAACTGTTAGCAAGGTAGGACAGTCAAAAGACCATTGTCTGAAAAAAGAAAGCCTAAACCTTCTCACACTCACACTTTGAACAATAAATCTATAACCAGGTACAGTATGGCACGGCAGGTATTCGAGGTAAATTACACACATTTGATTTCTTTGGTTCTAGTCGACTGTGAATTTTTCTAACACAAAAATCACAGCCTGTCACCACTGCCCATTCCGTCTCTGAAAATTGAACATTTTGTCCATGATGGCCTGAAATGAGGCTGCCGTGCCCCCGGGAACAACATTCCTACGTGTAAAGCGCCTCTCATCGAAAGTCAGCTGTGATGGATGGGTGAATTTGTGTCGCTAAGAACAAGATATTCCTTTCGAGTTGGAATAACGCCTCCCGAGTCACAATGCAACGTTTTGCCGCCTGGTGAATGCCAAGACAAGCAGCTGATGACCAGAGTCATTGTTGTCCAACCTATACGTATTCAAACAACCGCTCGTTATCGTTTTCCTCCGAGGAAATCATTTCCCATCCTCTGCGCTCAGCTGATGAGGCAAACAAATTCCCCTGACGCCGTTTCCGCTCCCCTTCTCTGTCTTTGTAATGCAACCCCGTCCCTTGAGTTCTTATTTGTCTAAGTGCTTTTTCATGACCCCCGCCGTCCCCAAGGCCTTTTTTCTCCCGCTCCTTAGACACACACACACGACTCTCCTTCAAAAGATGCCTTTTTATTTAAACAACGCATTTGACTAATCGATGATCCCTCCCTCTTCTCCTCGCCAGAATGACACCTGGTCCGAGCTGTACTCCTTTGCCGTCTTCAAGGCAATGAGCCACATGCTGTGCATCGGATACGGCCGCCAAGCCCCAGAAAGTTTGTCCGATATCTGGCTCACCATGCTGAGTATGATTGTGGGAGCCACTTGCTACGCTGTCTTTATTGGCCACGCGACAGCCCTCATCCAGTCCCTGGACTCCTCCAGACGGCAATATCAAGAAAAGGTAGGACAGTAAAAGTTAAAGAAGTCAAAATGTTTTGGAAATTCAACACCAAAGTAGCCACGACGACGTTAAAATGATCCCACTGTGTCGTAAATAGTCGGAATCAGCTTGTTGACAAAATTGACAAAATCACTGACCGGTTTCTAATATAATGAAGCACACAAGTGGCTAACTATGAATCGCAATGGCAATCAATAACTGCGCTTGGCTGATGACCGGTCCAGGGTGCGCTCTCGGAAAACAGATACATGTGACATCTCGTGAAGTACTCATTTAACACTCTTTTTTACGACGGTGGATGCAAGGTGTTTGGAATATTACCCTCCACTGAAAAATGCTGTGTTGTTTTCATAACTCACTCGCTGGGTGGCTGAGCACACTGGGTTACTTTTACCCTATGTTGGGTTCATTATTTTTGATTCACAGATTGGGTTGAAGCTTGGATTTGGGCAGGCTGAAGAACTTAAAGTAGAAGTCAACCCAAACATATTTTTTTCAAGAATATGTTCTATGCAATCCCACTAGTTGAAACAAGGCAATATGATTAATGTTGCATTAGTAGAATAAGAGTTAATGCACCCATTTTTAGCCATCTCTGGGGGCGGCCATTTTGTCACTGAAAATGGCATCACAACTGCTGAAAAAATGCCCTTTGCATGTGGGCAAGGAGAGCCACTGTCAAAGATGTACTTTCAATGGATGATTCAACGGGAGAAACACATAAATACCAAGTGTGAACATTTTCCAAAATCTGCTGTAGGCCACGACTCACACTCACACTGAACTCTGACGTCGGTCACCAGGCCAAACCCCTTAAAGCGGAAGTCACCCCAAAAATACTTTTTTTAAGAATATGTTCCCAGCAGGCCCTAGTTGAAACACGGCATTCTGATTAATTTTGCGTTTGTGGAATATAAGTTAAGCAGCAAAATTCACTCGTTTTTAGCCATCTCTGGGGGCGGCCATTTTGTCTTCTGTCGACTGAAAATGACATCACAACTGCTCACAACGACCAATCACGGCTGACCCGTTTTCTGAATCGGTGGTGGTCAGCAGTTGTGATGTCATCGTCAGTCGACAGAAGACAAAATGGACGCCGCCAGAAATGGCTAAAAACGAGTGGATTAACACTTATTCCACAAACGCAATATTTATCAGAATGCCCTGTTTCAGCTAGTGGGCTTGCTTAGAACACATTCTTGAAAAAAAATGTTTGCATTGACTTCCGCTTTAAGGGCACACATCCAACACAGAAATACTACAGTACGTACAGTAATTGCATTGGATAAAACCACCAGTTTATTTCTTGACATATTCTTGTATTGTTTTATACACTGGGCTATTTTTTTCTTGATTAGAAACACTCAACAAAGGGCACTGAAACGGATTAATGACATTTGAGTTCATTTGAATGGGTTACATTGATTTGCTACGGCATATGAGTCAATGAAAGAAAAAATCAAATGAAGCTACCACTGTATTACAATCAGCGTGTATTTGTCATGCTCTCAGACGCATTGTGAATGGCGATGGAGGGATCGGAGCTGCAGCAGTGGCCTGTGCAGGAAACAGAGCAGCCTCTCTGTTTCTAAGCAGAGTCTCTCCGAGCGGGGGAGCAGGGGGGGGGGGGGAATGCTGCTTGCTCCCAGCAGCCAATCAGAGGCCACGGGTGTGTTCAGCCAGGTAGAGGCTTCACATCGCCAGGGGCGGGGCCTGATGTGATGATGTGGAAGGGAGACGGCGGGGCGAGGGGCGGGAGAGAGGCTGTGATATGATGTCCCCCTTGGGCAGCGGAAGAATTGATGAGGCAGCAGACCTGTGTGTCCTGACAATGTCATCTTGAAGGCGACGTAGTTAAACATGGCCGCCTCCCTTGCTGTGCTCGAAATCGTTCACTACTTGCCTACTCCCATATATATACTGCAGTGTGGGTGATATAGTTCACAAACACACACAAAAAAAAAGTCGACTAAAAATCACTTTATGGTGGTTAGTGATTTTTCTATAGAGGACTATACTGAAATATAGTTCCGGAACTCTACTTGGGTGTGCTGCTGAACTGGCCGACTCTCTGTAACAAATCTTGAACAAATAAACGTGATTGTTTTAAGATGAGTCGAGTTTACAGTGTGAATGTAAACAAAGCACTGCTTTCTCTACTCACAGCATACAGGGTGACCCAAAAAAAAAAAAAAAAAAAGGCCCCGAAAGATTTGGATTTGGAAATTTGAAATAGATTTCTGAAGAAGAAAAGGCCAATGAGTATAATGTTTTAATTGAGGTAGTTTTACCTCAAGTACAGTAGTATTTGATTCTCTTAAAAAAATACGAAATAATGTAGGGCTGCTCGATTATGGAAAAAAAGAAAATGTTGAACACTATAATTAATAAAAATAAAAAGTTACTTTTGGACCAAACAATATTTATAAAATTAGTTGATTAAAAAAAAAGGTGCAAATTCAATTATGGTTTCCTTGTGTAAACACACATATATTAAAAACAGTTTTTTTACGATTATGCCCATTTTGTAATCGTCGATTGCAATAATCGTGATTGTAATTGAATTTCGATGAATGTGCACAGCCCTAAAATGATGTCTATTGAAAGTTCAACCACTTCAAAATGGAAAACTCACATTATTATAATAGGGAGCAATTTCAAACACAGCCCTTGTTTTTAGTTGTCCTTTTTCTTTCAATATCTCTTTCGGCCTCACATTGTCATCTCTTTCCCATCCCGCCTGCATCGCTGCACCGCAACTGATCTTTGTCTTGATTTGCCCTCTCGCTCTCTCTCTCTTCCTTCCTCTTTGTTGCTGGTGTCCTTGAGAGATGCAGTGTTGTACTGCTAGCGCGCTGCTACATGGAACTGCATGGAGGACACGGGGGGCGCGGGTAGGGGGGGGGGGGGGGGGAGGGGGGCGCGGGGCGCTGACTGTGGTGAGATGCAAAGGCCTTGTTGTCACAAGGAATCCTCGTGCACTGCAAGATGGTAAATAGTGCCTGGGCTGTTTTACATAGTTTACATTGCTTTTGTCAGTGTTTTATTTCTGGCTACCGGTGATGTCATCTTGAGTGTGTACTGTACTGTGGATGAGTGCGCATTGAGGCAAAGTCACTCCCACATGGATGCGAGCCCTGCGCTGCTTTTAGTGGCAATCCGACGTTTTATTTTTTCCCGATGATTCTAGCCCTTTCAACGCCAAAGAACCGGATCGCACATAAACTTGGTAGCGCCCCGTGTCAATCGAAAAGTTCCAATGACACCCTCCCGGCAGCAAATACTGTACAGAATCTTATCCAGCCGGGCCCATTGTTTCATTCTGAACGGTTGTCCTTGTCGATAAATAAACAGTACAACATGCGCGTTATTCCACCTGAACAAGATAAACACCTGAAAATGAAACTCGGTCTGATGTGATGCGATTTGCTGTTTGTATTATCCTAAGCGTGTGTGTGTGTTTATGCACCACGGGAGAATGCAGCTAAATAACTGCGTTATTATATATACACCGCTCTAAAGATACATAGATTTTTTGTTGTTGTTGTTGTTGTTGTTTGAGGGCAGAAAAGTGGATTTCTGACCAATTGTGGGATTTTCTCCGCTGCAAAATGTCGCTCCGGGGAATTCATATTTGAGCTCAAGTTGTGTTTATGAAACAACATGCAGATCAGAAAGTGTCATGATGACAATGCTGCTGCAACCAATTAGTACAGTCATAACATCTTGGATGATTTTACAGAGAAAATGTCTGTGACACTAGTGTGTATTTTACAGGACGTTGTATTTTGTTTGGTGGTACTGACGCAGACTTGTTGAAAGCCATCTATAGTGAATTTAGAGATTTGTTCCTAATACAAAGATAATTACCGAATACATGTGCAGAGATCTCTTGGGGAGGAACAGTTTTCCAGTGACTTCGTTATTATTACCGCGCCCATTTCCACCACAGCAGCACGCAGATCGTAAATATTTGAACAAATTGGAATGCAAGCAGTGTTACGGGATGATGCAGATATGTTAAAAACGGTGTTTCGGACAGCGTGCGCCTTGCGGGGGCGGAGCCCAGTGAGATTTATGAAAAAAAAAAAAACTTTAACATTTTTTGTTAACTATAATGA
Organism: Filicampus tigris; assembly: GCF_054856515.1. Lineage (NCBI taxonomy): Eukaryota > Metazoa > Chordata > Actinopteri > Syngnathiformes > Syngnathidae > Filicampus > Filicampus tigris. The sequence goes on along the minus strand of NC_141226.1, from coordinate 19,006,922 downwards.
AATTGTTTTTGAGTTTGTGTTTTGTTGTGTATTTCTTATTGTATTGAATATTAAGAATGGCATAATTGTGCTTGTCTTAGGCTGATCTGAACTTCATATTATTCAGGTTGTCATTTTATTTGAAGATACAATGTTTCGGGACAGGAGCATTGTGCTCGCTGAGGGAAATATTCCGTCCCACCCTGATTTTTCCAGGCCAACCCATTAGCCACCTTCTGGCTCCGCCCCTGCTGCCTTGTAAAACACTCCATTTGAGTAGTGCTGAACGTTACAGTCTTTCTTTTCTGCTTATTGCCTCATTTATCAGCTGTCAGCAAGTTGGTGATACACGAGTAGGATTTGGTTGGCCAGTGGTCACATTTGCTTTTGTTATGTTGCATTTGTGTGTGTGTGTGTGTATGCAAAAACCTCGACAATATCACAAAGCCACAACAATGTTGCTCCTGGACCGTCAGACATGACTATTTTGTTTCCGGACTTTACTACTGTGAGTAATTTTTATCACTGTGCATGCAAGCAAACGGCCCGCAGAGATATTTATTGATCACTGATTTCTTGTCTTCCTTTTCATTTAATAGAAAGTCATATCGACTAAAACAAAATGACTTACTCATTGAACTACATTTTCTTTGGCATGTGTTCAAAATCCCTGTTGATCACCCATTCAGGTCACATCATCAAGCAAAATGAGCTCGTATTTGGTTCATTAGCATGTCAAGTGATTCTCGCCTTTTAGTGTATGGATTAGTGTTATTCTTGAGCACTATGAGCTTATGAAATTACCAGTGAATTTTATTAAGACGTAAATGCGAGTAAAACTGGCTTTGCTGCCAATTTTCCAGCCAGCGGTTGACATGACAGAACGCTGTCGTTCCACGTGGTGGAGGATTGATTCATGGGTTGGAGGGATTCTACCCGAGAACTGTGTCAAAATTCCGTCTAAAAGCCGAAGTCAACGCAAACATATATTTTTTTAAAGAATATGTTCTATGCAAGCCCACTAGTTGAAACAGGGCATTCTGATAAATATTGCATTTGTGTCATAAGTGTTAATCCACTTGTTTTTAGCCATCTTTGGGGGCAGCCATTTTGTCTTCTGCCGACTGAAAATGACATTGCAACTGCTCACAACGACCAATCACGACTCAGATTCAGAAAACAGGTCAGCCGTGATTGGTCGTTGTGAGCAGTTGCGATGTCATTTGCAGTCGACAGAAGACAAAATGGCCGCCGCCAGAGATAGCTAAAAACGAGTGGATTAACACTTATTAAAAAGATGTTTGGGTTGACTTCTACTTTAAATAATATTCAGTACAGGTTGAGTCTTGTGGAGCGTTTGTAGAATGTCTTCCAATTGTCTTTTTATTGAATTGGCTCTTCCATCGCCGTCATTAAACTTGAATCTGCTCTCCTCTTGTGTTGCCGGGCCAACTCATCCCAATTCCCGGGACGAGCGAGACACTGCGCAGACTCTGTGCAGTCTCAGCCCGGTCGGCGTGATGCAGTGCCTGACAGGAAGCGACAATGTTTTCTTCCTGCGCTCGCCTCTGTCGCCATGCGTCTGTCACAACAGCGCTCCGTCTTCTGCCAACCGGACAGCCTGCCGCTGATCACTCCAATTATCCGCAAGCAGGCTGACCTTGCAGAGATCTTTAGTCAAACACAGCCCGCCCGTGTCTCTTCAGGAAGTAGTTTGTGTGAAATGATTTTTATTTGAACACAAAGTACAACGTTGGATGTGTGATGTTCAAACTCGTAATCAGTCTCCTTTGGTCATCACTGGTTAGGCTCTGTTTGATTTCAAGAGACTTTGTCGAGGGTGAGACCCCACAGAATGTTGTTCCTCCCCACAAGCACTTTTTGTGAATAGAAGTCAGACAAGACGAGCTCAGACTTACTCGCTATCTGATGTTCCTCTCTTTGGCGAACGTGCTTTATAAGATAACGAGGCGATTTAGCCAGGAAGTGAATGAATTATACATTGTCAGGGCCGTTTGGGATGAGCCTGAATCAGAATTTCCAACGGAGAGCGATCGTGGGAGGAAAGCGCAGGAGGACGAAGGAAGGGAAAGCAAAGCCAAGGGGATAATGCTTCCATTGGTCACTGAATGACAATCGAGGAAATGCAACGAGTCGGTCGTTTGGATGACAAAATGTCAGCGGCGGAGAGTTGAGCTGCCACATACGTCATCCGAGTGAGAGCAAACGGACGTCATTTTCTCTCATTTGGCTGTTGTCAGTCCCCCCGCGGCCACTGTGACACACCGGCTAATTGCTTGCTCCATCTCCCCTGCGAAACTTCATCTTGTTTTTGCATACTGTTTCCAGTCATTCAAGATCACCACGAAAGGCAAATCCATCATTTTCCACGTGGACCTGCAGTGGACACCTAATCTCCATTCATCCAACTTAATCCACCGACAGAAAACCATCAAAACTATACAAAACTGCAATAGGACAGAATGCAACTGTGCCACATCGCATTCGGAGCAGTTCAGAATCAGTATTTATCTGATAACATGACAAAAACATACACGTGTAAATAAAAAAACAACAACAACATAAAACCAGAGATGTTGATTGCAAAATGTGTGCAGATCGCTAAAGACGTGTTTAGCTAGTGGCCGTAAAAAGTGCCAATCAGAAGATGGAAAAATGCTGATGTCATCGACATCCAGTGCTCTGGCTGAGCACGGGTGAATTTGAAATCTCATTTGTTATATAGCTTCAGTTACATTGGACAGCACTGCTGACCCTGAAGGCCACAGGCAGATTAGAGTGACATAGCAACACAAGGGGGCTGAAATCTGATTGGACAAAACAGCGGCGCCAAGAAAAATGCTGTGAAATGACGATACTAGATTGTTGGGATGAAATTGGTACAATTTCGTGGAACAAATATTACAAGCTACATCGTAAACATAAGTCAGAGTCAAATATCCACCACTTTTGAACTCATCCTCAGTCAGTTCTTTCACGTAGTCCAAAACGCATCAAAAATGAGGTCAGGGGCGGACGAGCAGCTGCTCAGGCGGAGCGTCGGGTTCTCCCCAACACCTCTCGACACCTCCATGTTGTTCCCAATCAGCACCTCTCATCTACAGTATGAAAAGGACACCAGCTGCGGCGCCTATTTTGACGCATCGGCTAAAAACTTGTGACACACTTCACTTGTTCTACACGTGTCGAGAAAGTGACTCACTCATGCAGGTGAGACTTGCGTAGCACCACACCACCCTCATCTGGAATCAATCAAGATGGCGTAATAGTTATGCTCCATAATTACTTACACTCAAACATTGAAGTTGAACCCTAAACCTCTCTAATGTGAGGAAGATGTGCCAACCTCTAGTCCACCTTGCTCCCTTTTTTCTCTAAATAATTGAATTAAATATATATATATATATTAGTTTACTTTTTTTAACTAATTAATGGCAAAATTTTCCATAATTGATTGCAATTAGTCGTATTATTCAACTACAATTTTTAGCTTAGAACAGATATTTACTTGAGTAAAATCTTGGATTTGACATGGAAAAAAAAATCAAAAGCATTTTTCGATTCAAAGACTGTTCTAATAGCTTTCTTTGATCCTTGAACGAGTGCGAGTTCCAGACTGGCCTGTCAGCAGTCCAGACCTGTCTCCCATTGAAAATGTGTGCGCGACTCCGGACTGTGAAGCAACTGAAGTTGTACATAACATAACTGGCGGCGTGTCACATGACCGCAAATAAAATCTCCGCGGCCCCGCATTTCAAGCAAAGCTCGATTAATCCACGTGAAGCATGACAGAAAATGGAGGGAACAAGGGCGTGCGACTCGCAGTCAAAAGGGGCACAACACCCTGGCCTCGCATTCAATCTGTTCACTTTACACGCTACGAAAAAAAAGAAAACATGGTTAGTGTTACCTTAAAAATATCCACCTTTCCTATGAGAACTCCACTTAGGTAGGTGAAATGTTGACGCCCCCCCCAATGTGGGGAAGTGACATGACACTCTTGAAACGTAATGTACTTCGAATAGAGGCTGCCAGGCGTCTTTTCCTTAGTGATGTTTTATCAAGCAGTCACGGTCCTCATTCAACGTGTCCAATAAAAAAAAAAGTGAATTTATATTTGGCAGTGACTTATGACAGTAGTCGTTAATTCAACTTGGCAAGTGTAGGGTGATTCCGAGGACAACAACTATTTTAAAAAAAAAATGACGTCTCTTACTTCTGCTTTAATTCCGTCTGCGTGACATCAATGATGATGCTCAATGCGTTCTAATGGCTGTGCGTCAGAGGCTGCAGTCATCCGCCGACCGTGATGCATTTCATGCTGCTCTCTAGGCCCTGAAACTGAGAGACCATTCATTACAAGAGCTATACAATTTCTGCACGGTCCATATGAAGTGGAAGCAATCACCCTTAAAGTGAAGCGGAGCCCCTGAGCTGAAGCACATCACGTTTACAGTACAGGACATGTACTTGAGCATTGCATTGGAGGTGTTCACACAATGCTGAGGAGGATCATGAGGCTAATCTCAGCATATGTCACAGCACATCAATACGCCACTCATGATACGTTGTATAGGCCCGAAAAAAAAGATAGTGTGACTTGTGTCAAGGTTCTGTGACATATCATTTGCATTTGCAATTTGGAATATATAGAAAGGCCGTCATGACTTGAGGTGGTGGTGGGAAGTAACAAAGTACCAATATTATACTTAAGAGGAAGTCAACCCAAACATATTTTTTTCAAGAATTTGTTCTATCCAGGCCCACTAGTTGAAACAAGGCGTTCTGATTAATATTGCATTTGTGGAATAAGAGTTAATCCACCTGTTTTTAGCCATCTCTAGGGGCGGCCATTTTGCCATTTCTGTCGACTGAAAATGACATCACAGACCCTCAGGGCTCAAATCATGGCTCACCTGTTTTCTGAAGATGAGCCATGATTGCTCGTTATCTGAGCCCTGAGCAGTTGTGATGTCATTTTCAGTCGACAGAAGACAAAATGGCCGCCCCCGGAGATGGCTAAAAACGTGCTGCTTAACTCATATTCCACAAACGCAATATTAATCAGAATGCCGTGTTTCAACTAGTGGGCCTGCATAGAACATATCCTTGAAAAAAAATATGTTTGGGTTGACTTCCGCTTTAAGTCGTTTTTTTCAGGCACGGTCTCCACTTGAGTACTGTACCTTTCGGACTATTAGTCACACTTTTTTCATAGTTGGATCCTGCGATTTAGGATTAGGCGCGACTGGTATATTTTAAAATGAGATCTTTGACTGGGTTAACCTGGTTAACTGGGTTAACCTAACCCCAAGCCCCAAAAATCCCCCTTCCCTACTCGTGTCGACTTTCTGTGCATTACAGTCACCGTTTCACCAGCGTAAATGCACCAAAAGTATTTGCCAGAGGTGGGTGTGTCAGTCAATTTTGCCTGTCCGTCATTCGCCATTTACAGAAGAAGGCCGACTTGCATTTAACATAGGTTTGAATGTGATTGAATACGTTTCGAACACAGGCACATCGTTGCTATCGGGGGTGTGCACACTTGTGCAACCACATTATCTTGGTCATTTATTTTTACGTCCCCTTTTGAAAACATGTTTTAACAATTAAATCGAGCTGTGGAGGTTATAGGTCACATTAATGGTGGAAACAACCTTCGAAACAAATTCTGGCATTTTAACAGGGGTGTGTAGATTTTTAATAGCCACTGTATAAGGCAGAATGTGAATCAGTGGACACTAAAAACAAACCAAAAAACATGCCTGTGAAAGTCGACCGAAGTTTGCAGTCGGAATCGCTAACGGACGCTCCGGATTAGAGCCGAAATGGGCAAGACGAGTTTTTTTTTTTTCCCCGTACAAAGTTGACAGGTATGGTATTGTGACTGTTTTAATGCAAATGGAATAAAGTGGCAGATGACCTTCTCAGTCCCTGAAAGCTACACAGATTGTGCCAATGTGCTGAGTTGTCAGAGTCCATTTCTTTTTTTTTTTTTTTTTTTTTTTTTAAAAGGTTTTTCAGACAGCGGTAAGCTGGCTGGGGTATTAGGAAGAGCTCTATTTGAAGGGGAATCAACGACACAGTCGGGCGATTCAGTTTACTGCCTCATGAGCAAACTGTCCGTCAACAGTGGAGCCTCACTCTTATTGGGGGTTAGAGCTTGACCTCAAATAGCGAATTTCCGCGACTAATTGACGCCCCCCCAAAAGGATTACGATGAGTGATTATAATTGCCTAAATGACTCGTTTAAACCATAATTACACCACAAGTATGAGTTCAAAACACTCGGATAGAATTTCAAATGCTCACGAAAATGTTGGATTGCTGCTTCGTAGGCCGCTGTGAGCGAGTTTACTGAGCCGAAACCTCTGGACTGACGCAGTGACGCCACCTGGCAGTCATAGATTGCGTTAGCGATGTTCCGCCGAGCCGTTCTTGGGGAGTCTACTTAGACGCCGTGTTTTCTCCTAGTTTGGCGACACTACCGTGAACAAAAGCAGCCACGGCAAACATGCCAACATCGAATCTATAAACTCCCGCTGACTGTCACTCACAAATCTAAGAAGGATGCATTTCGATGTGAGATGGAACGAGCAAGTCTTTTGAACTACTTTGTTTGTTTTTTTAGGTTTTTTTTTATGTTTACAGCCAGCAGTAACAGTTTGTTATCTCCATTTAAGAGATGCTACTATACTATAAATATCATAAATGCTGTTAGAACACGCTTTGCGCATGACTTGCGCTGGGCACGAAAATTGGGCCCTCGAAATTGTCCATGAGTGTGTGTGACTGTGTTTTTGCAGGTTAGCTTCACAATTGTCCATAGGTGTGAATGTGCAACTGGTTATTTGTCTACACGTGCCAGGTGATCAGTCCAAGATGTAAACCCCCCCCACCAGTTCACCCGCGACCTGAATGAGGACAAGCACTATAAAAAATGGATGGATGGATCTCTTCTATTATTCATGTGTGCATTTTACCAGAACAATTGCCTGACATGAGTCGATTTCATCCTGCGCAAAGGCAGATAAAAAAAAAAAAAGGGCAGATTTTAGACATACTTACATTATTGTATGCAGGTGTAAATATAAATCTAATGTGTCACTATAAGGAAGAGTTGCTGTTGATTTTTGGGGCTTCTGCTAGGCTCGATATTATTTAAAGTCAGCTTGGGAAGGCTCACCCGCTACTCTAGTGACAAGCTTCACGTAGAAAGTGGATGGAAGGATATCTACTCTATGGCGGGGATTCTCAAACATTTTGGGTCCAGGGACCCCTCCAGGGGAGAATCTTTTCACCCCTAATAATTCTTACAGCAATTCATTAAAACTACCATGTATACCTCTAATATGAATTAAAAAGTTGCCTATTTTGGAGAAAAAAAGTCGTATGGTTGAGATAACAAAAAAGTATAGTTTTTCATTCATTCATGGGGGATGCAGCATGAATTTTCTTCTTATACTGGAACTTATTAAAGCAGCACTGGGCAAGAATTCGACCTTAATTAAAAATGTTCACAACTCTTTTGATGAAACATTGACTTACTAGTAGTTGAATGGGGCTTTTGTCATGCCCTGGGGGGCCTGTAGCATTTTTACTGGAACTAAGCAAATTTGAGGAGGATGGGAGCAACCCTGGCGCACAAAAAATATACATTGGTACAAGGTACAATGTCCTGAATTGCTTTATGACATATTGTCTTCCTCCTTTCGCTATAAGGGCGGAGGTTGATTCAAACGTCCACGCGCTATTACTGGTGTCAAGGTCTAAGCCCCAAAACAAATAAGAAAACAAAAGTATTGTTTGAACAAAATTAGATTCATGACCTTACCGCTATTCATCATTCACACAGCCACTGGAAATAGGATGGGGTGTTTGCTGCATCCTGACTTTGTCCCACCTGCTCTCTTCAATAGTACAAACAAGTGGAGCAGTACATGTCCTTCCACAAACTGCCTGCCGACTTCCGTCAGAAGATCCACGATTACTACGAGCACAGATACCAGGGCAAGATGTTCGACGAGGAGAGCATCTTGGGAGAACTCAGCGAGCCGCTCCGAGAGGTGAGACATCCCAGGCCCGCCGTTTGCGTTCGTGTGTCCCCGCTGTTTATCTTTGGACGCGTCTTATCTTTGCTCATTGTTTCACCTTTAGGAAATTGTCAACTTCAACTGTCGCAAGCTGGTGGCTTCCATGCCCCTCTTTGCCAACGCGGAGCCTAACTTTGTCACGGCCATGTTGACCAAACTGCACTTTGAAGTATTCCAGCCGCACGATTACATCATACGGGAGGGCACCATTGGGAAGAAAATGTATTTCATCCAGCACGGAGTGTGCAGCGTCATCACCAAAGGCACACTTGCAATGAAACTCTCTGACGGCTCATATTTTGGAGGTAATGACACAAGCGTTCTTCTTCTCGTATGTTACGAAGCAGAGTGGTTTTTTTTTTTCTTTCTAACTTCAACACATTGTTTCAGAGATCTGTCTTTTGACGAGGGGTCGACGGACGGCCAGCGTCCGAGCCGAGACGTACTGTCGACTGTATTCTTTGTCTGTGGACCACTTCAATGAGGTGCTGGAAGAATATCCCATGATGAGACGAGCCTTTGAGACGGTGGCTATCGATCGTTTGGATCGCATAGGTAAGAAAGCGGGATGAAAATATTGTGGTATGATCAACAGCGATTATACAAATAAAGTTCTTACAAGCAGGATAGAGGACACACACACAACACTAGAAAATAGTTCCTGCGTTTCAAACACACAATGGTCCTCCAAAAAGTCCTACATCTGGAGTTAGGTTAAGATACTGTATATGTGTCACGTGCTGGGTTCTTTTCTATCCCCGATGGACCTTCTATTAAAATACAGACGTCATTCGTCAGTCCGTCATTTTTCGTGACGGCTCGTCAGTCAGTCCCCCTCCCCAAAAAACGTCAGAAAAACAGGCGTCCGCCAGTGACGGACTGACGGATCGTCACTGATGGACGCAGTTCGTGCCGATTACACTGACGGATTAAAAACCGCTTCCGTCATTCGTCAGTCCGTCATTTTTCGTGACGAATTGAATAGTAATCGTCAGTCAATCCGTCATTTAGTTCCACCGGTTCGTCTGCCAGAAGTCCGTTGGTCCGTCAGTCAGTCCCCCAAGAAACGTCCAAAAAATAGGCGGTGAGTGACGGTTACACTGACGGATGCAAAACCACTTCCGTCATTCGTCAGCCAAACGGGCGGACCGGTCCGTCAGTGTGACGGAATGCCCACCTCTGATAAAATATACATTCCGTGTTTCTCTTCTTCTTCAGGTAAAAAGAATTCCATCCTGATGCACAAAGTTCAGCACGATCTCAACTCTGGCGTCTTCAACAACCGTGAGAATGAGATGATCCAGGAGATCGTCAAGTACGACCGCGAGATGGTGAAGCTCGTGGACATGCAACGGCCGCGGGCAATGTCAATGACGCCGTCCATTGGCGGTATTTTCGCTCCCCCCGGCCAGTCACAGGCAGGTTCTGCTATCGCCACCCTCCAGCAGGCTGTGGCCATGAGCTTCTGCCCTCAAATGGCGAATCCCCTAGTGGGTCCGGGAACTTTACAGTCTCCTCGTATGGTGCGAAGGTTCCAGGTGATGCAGAACTTACAAAGCCCGGTCTCCATGTCTCCTCTTCAGTCGCAACCCCCTCAGACGTTCGGAGGAGCATTTGGATCCGCCATCTCCAGCCCGCCCGTTCAAAGCCCCTTGGCGGCTTCGGGACGGACTTTCCAGTACATGGCCAGTGTGGGCCCCTCGGGGTCCCAGTTGTCCTTAGTGCAGCACCATGTACCCAGTCCCACACAGACCCAGCAGAGGCCCGCCTCACACAAGAGCACCCACTCGCTTCACGCGGGGAGCTTGAGCCAGGATACCCGTGCACTGTCTGCCTCCCAGCCTTCGCTCCCCCAGGAGGGGGTGCCGCAAGCTGCGTCTGCGGTCCCCAGCCCTCCTCCCTCCACACGGGCCTCCAACACCTCCATCGGACCCCCGCACCCCAACCTGCCCGGGCCCTCTGGGGTGGGGAGATCAGCGGGCACTCAACAGAGGGTAGCCTTCGCCTCCACACCTCCTCCCAGTGGTCCCGCTGCAACGGGGGCAGTAGCCGGAGCTGCCGGATCAGGGCCCCAAGACTCTGGCATTCCCAAGAAAGATTCCATTGTCAGCCTTCCGGAGCTAGACTCTGCCAGATCTCGGCTGTCTTCCAACTTGTGACCCTGGTCCATTTCAGGAAAGAGGCCTTTTTTGTAGGTGTATCTGTTTGTTTTGGCTCCGCCCCACTGATCCCAGTGAGCGGTGAGCCCGTCGGCTGCCGCTGGCGCCGCCAGTCTTTGGGCCTGGGTGTCAGCTGAGGGAGACGTGCCTCAACCAGTCCGGACACCGAGCAAAGAGAAGTCCATACAATGAGAGGAGTATAACGTGAGGTCGGACTGGTCTCGACGACCGTGCCAGCGACTTTACTCTTAGTATCACCCCGTACACTCTGCTTCCAAACACCTACTGTATAGCGCTGTCTTTACTGTAAAGATATTTAGAAAAGTACGATTAATGTAACATTTGCATACTGTGTAGAATCCATGCGATGCAATCTAGCAGGAGCTGGACTTAAACATGAAAATCAGGGACTTGAGGTCAAATGACAATGACATTTTCAATGTTGAAGTGTTTTGAGTGCATTTTACTTTCCGTATTAAGCTGTCGTAGCAAAATAACATATTGCTCTTCATTTTGTTTCAAATAGTAGTGGGAAAAAAAAAAAAAAAAAAAATCATGTTGTAGACCGCTGGTCGATCTTACATCGAAGTGTAAATATTTGATGAAAAAGAGTTCGGAGGAATATTATATTCATTGTATCTACCCAAACCAAAGTTGAGCTTGAACACAAAGTCTGGTTGTGTCTGTATCAACTAAAAAAAAAAAAAAAAAAAGAAAAAAAAGAAACATAGAAGAAAATGCCATTTATTTAACTGCCTTGATTCAATGTTAGAAGCCATATATTTGGTTTGTGCGTATGTCCGTATATACGTGAGCGTACGTTTGTGTGCGTGGGTTTGTCGGTATGTTTTGGGCTCTTGTTTTCGGAGAACGGACTCAACGCTTTCTCGCTCTGTCGCTCTCTCTCGCTCTGCTTCGTCGGGGCTGATTAGTTTGGCATGCTGACGGCGTCACTGACCACTTCTCGCGAAACATCGGCCAAGTGTCCCGACGTTTGCTCGGCATTCTGATTGTAAGCCTGGAGGCAAAGGCGCTTAAATAATCTCAGCTTTATCGAAGGGAGGCATCGGAGAACATCCCATATTGTATACTTGCTTGTTTTTTGTCTCGGTTTATTGATTAACACATGCAATATAATTCTGCAATACTCTACCCCGCCTATATATAAATATATATATATATATATGAATATAGATATCGAAATGTTGTACAGGAAAGTGATTTTTTTTTCCTTTATTTTTAATGTGATCTTTTGAAGAATCCAGCAGCTGTTGTGGCTTCACTTGAGCTATTGTAATCCAGTGACCATGTTGTTACCTGAACCAAAAATATTTGAAGGGATTGGGGGCTGTGCAGTATCATTTTAGGAAGAAAAAAAAAAAGACGAGAGAAAAAAAAAACAAAAACCCAAAACAGATTAAACAAGCCGGTTCAGAGCGACAAGAATCCACACGTTGACAAGAATGTCACTTTAAAGCCCATCGGAGCCAGTTCACTTGCCCAAATGGGCGACTTGGGGTCAAACATAAAAATAACTCGGCTCCAAAGTCAAAGTCGATCGGCCGCATATGTCCCCAAACTGCAATGAATGTCTCAACATTTTCGATTCCAAACCACTATTGCAATCTGAGGATTGAGTTGAGGCTTTGGTTGTGTTTCTTCTGGAATGATTCGCATCCTTCTCTTGCTTGAATGTACGCCATACGCGAAGGAAGACAGCTAATCAGATACGAACTGCCATGTAAATAAAGGGGTGATCGTTTGAAACGGCTTTTATGATGCAAGGGGGTTGCCGTACGATGTTGCTGCCGCCGCCGCCGCCGCCGCGTCTTTTGAAGAAAACTTGATGATGCTTCTCCGGGTTGCTGTGTTTGTCCCGTACGCTACCACCAACACCCCGTCGTCACATCGCACAATCAATTCACTGAGGTCGATCAAAAGCGAGGAGGAGGAGGAGGAGATCCCATTATCAAGCACCTCGTGTTTGCACTACAACCTTGTAATCAAAATGAAAATCAATGCTCCGTTTTCCCAAAATGGTCGCGGGATTTCTCGTGGACCGATTATGTGGTTAAATTGTAGAAAAGTGGATTCAATCCCGGTTCACGATTTAGTGCGATCCACAAACGGGGCGTCGTTTCCAACTTTCCCGCCCGTTCGCATCGACCCCGGAGCAAAATTGGTAAAAGTGATGCGATGGACTTTTCACTCAGGTTTGCTTCCTTTCCAGAGAGAGACGTCATTGATTGGTGGAGCCAAGTGGGCTGTTGATTGATATACATTGTTAAATCTCCCCATGATCAACGCGTTGATCGAACTAGGCGACGCCTTTCATTTGAAATCGGCCCGCCCGAGTCACAACCCTGAGACTGAGATGCGAGCGTGTTTTGACCACATCTTCGGCGTCTGCTCTTGAAACAAGGCTTAGGTGATTGTTTTTTATCTAAGGGCTTCATCTCATAGCTTGAATCCCCTCTTTTTTTTTTTTCTTCCCATGTCAGCCATCGTCATGTTGTGTTCTGTGACTCACATGCACTAAACCTTCGTCATAGTGGGTCGCGATGCCGCGGCCCCATCCATCAGCGACTTTCGATTGCTTTTTTTTTTTTCCTATGGGAAAGGTACAGCACAGCACAGTACATGCCAAAAGGCCAATACGATTGTGAATGAATCGAGTCCATTTGCGTCCGTGGCTTGTCGTGTGCTTCGATACGGTTCCTGTGCAATCAATTGGTCCTCTTCCATGTTCCTTTTGTGCTAATACCAGAGTTTGCCCTATTAAGCTGCTATCAGGACTATGCTGATATGATTTGAAAGGGTCCACAGTCAGTGAGCGCAAAAGCTACTGTTTCAGGCAATATCAGACACGATTCCGTTGCATCTGTCCGCTAAGTAGAATGAAAGTCACTCCCATGGAAAGGACGGACGACATCCCAGAACCAGAACCCTTGACCGTCACGGCCAAGCACATACGATGCTTTGCGTGATAGCGTCATCTAGCTGCGTTTTCCCAACATCCCCCCCCACCCCCCGCACTTGTCGGGGGGTTCCGAGTGCTGCTTCTGGACCTTTCTGTCAGGTGGGACTAGAACCTCACCATGTTTGAGACTGACTGACGATTATCGAGAGTATCAAAAGACTCAAACCTCTCTTTTGTTGCTGTACCAGATATAAAGGGTACCGAATGCCTTGGTGTTGATATGTTAGCAAATCAGGGTCTTCATTTTCTTGTTCAATGTCTCTTCTGATTTGCCCGTCCGGTTTGTTTGGTTCTCGTTTTGACAATGTGCCCCCATGCACATGGACTGTATATACCTTGTGCCTAGTATATCTAGTTTCCACATAGTCTATTTTTGTGGTATGTATGTGCCTGTAAAAATGCAAATGTGTGTTTTTATTTTTAACTTGCAATATGTGTAAAAAAAAAAAAAAAAAAAAGAAAAAAATAGCCGAAGACTCGTATTGCTAACTTTAAAATGACAATGTCAGTATTTATAATTTTCCCTGATTTGGGAAATCACAATATTGCACATTTTTGTTGGTTTGAGCCTTCCAACACCATGCGCGCTGTACTCCGTAATTTCATGTTCTGTATATATGGTATACACAGAGATGTGGGGCACATTGTTGTGTTTTTACCACAACCTGATGTACAAGAACTATTTTATACAGTGAGAGGGTTCGCTCTGACAGGCTTTTGATGGATATCAACAGTCTCAACGTTAGCTTGGATGACCAAATTGCTTTGAAAACAATACAAAGTGGAGATGCCTGCACAGTAGAGATAAAAGGAGGCACACGCTGGAAAATCGCTGCACCGTTGTTGTTTTTTTTTTTTCCTTAATTAAACACCGACGTTGGTCGCACCTTGGCCACAAAAGAAGACGACACACACCTGTCTCCTAATTGGGTTTTATTGCCACACAAGTGCATGCTGTTATTGATCCATTCTCACACGATTCCAAGTGGGACCTTCATATCTCGACATTGTTGTCCAATGATTTCGTTAAGCAGTCCAAACCTTTTGTGTCGTAGCGACCGTAGCCTGCTTAGCTGACCTAAGCCTTCTCTCTGCTTCAGGACTCACTGTATCGTGTGCTTGAGTTTGTGCGTATGTGCGCGTGTGTGTTCCTGTGCCTTTCCTTCGATAATGTCGGTCCCACTTGAGAATACGGTTCTATTTAGGGAGAGCTTGAAAGACACACGAGCAAAAAGCCGGGCAGTTAAAGGACCCTGATAGACCAAACCGACGTCGGAGGTCGCGAAGCGTCGTGGCGCCCGAATGCGCCGTCTGTTTGGCGTGGCGGCCGCCGTCGTAGTGTCGTAACCCGCCTGTAAGTGTCTCGGGGGCGTTTACGTACGTTGAATCGGCGTGGCCGGTCGTGACATCTGGTCACTCTGATAGGCTGTTAGCTAGCAAATCAGCGCGCGGAGCGAATCGACGGGAAGTGACAAGCGTGCGGAAAAAACAGTGAGCACGCCTCCGCTGCCTTAATGTTCTTACAAGTACAAGAGCGAGGGTTGACAATGTAAGTATTTCACAATACCGTGTCAAGAACGTGATGGTTTACTTTGCGTGGGAGTCCATCGTGAGCGAAGAATATAGCTGAATGCATTGTTTACGTTTTTATAATCCGCCCCCGGCCAACAGCTTTCCGGTTGGAGTTTTCTAACCATGAGAAATGGTGACTACCGCCGCCGATGGTATGGAAGGGTATTACATCTTACGCAAGCGCAGAAGGTACTTTAATGGTCAGCGTCGCTGTCTGTCTGTCGGCCGGACGTCTGTCGCTGTTGGCCAGCGTCTTTTTGGTCTATCGGGGCCTTTACACAATCGCCACTCGATTATATGGAAGAACAAAACTGTGTAAATCTAGCGCAAATGACTCGAGCACATGCAAGTAGCATTCCGTCGTCTGGGCTCTGTAACCAGAGATACTTTACCAGCAACATGTAGAAAACAGCACAGACTATGTGACGCAAGAAAAGTCTCGTCTCTCTGTTAGGGGGAGGGAGGCGGAGGGGGGGGGGGGGGGGGGGGAGATCAGTCTGCAACCATCTTCTGCTTGAAAAAGAGTGTTTCACAACTCGGGCTGTGTCTGAGTTGATGTCTCCAAAACAATCCGGGCTCAAAGCTGCTCTCAGTGTGGCCGAGTTGAGCTCGCATCCAAAACGGCTGTCACGTCCGCCACCTCTGCTCGAGCCGACAACACCGAGCCACGCCCTGGTCTCTCTCAATGAACTGGTGTGTCAGTCAGTGGCAATGTTGTTTCAGCGTTAGTAAAAAGACGATTACATTGTTGTGCAATAAAAAGATGAGCGCATTGGCATAATGATCTCTGTGTGCGCGTGGACCTTTGTTCATTGTCGCTGTGCTGTTGGGTTTTTGGTGTGTGTGTGTGTGCCTTTCCTTGAAGACCCTGCAAACATGACACACAAACACCCACCTCAACCTTGTAAATCAGCCAGTGGCCCCTCCACCCTCATTGCACCCCACATCAGATGAGATCTCTCTCTGCAGACAGGGACTCCGCTGCATCCCTGATGAGATGTCTGAGCTCAGGCGAAGGGCTATCTCGATACGTGTGCATGTGTGTGTGTATGCGGCACACGTAAATGTAATCAGCTCAGGACATTTTTGCCTGAATCTCACATGAAGTGTTTATATGAAGGTCCTAGTTTTGTATTTGTCTTTTGTGAAGAGACAGCAAATGAACTGGTGGCCGGGGTGTGTGTGAGCGTGTAAATGTGTTTGAGTGTGCCTGTGCGTGAAAGGGTGGGTGGGTGTGTGTGCGTCAGAGATGAGGGCAGTCCAAGGACACACTCCTCTAGCAGCCTGGGAGCAGCACCCACCCATTCCTTCGATGTCTGTTTCCTTTAAACACACGCACACACACACACACACACACACTGGCGTCTGGATCTTCAGTGATTATACACAGAGACAAGAAGATAAAAAAATACCTGCAAGGTGAGGTGTTTTAACACCGAGCTCAACATTGTGTTGCTACAAATGTGGGCGAGGCCATCCGCAGTGCGTTTGAATAGTTCTGTCTTGACGTGACACATGCTCTCTCTCTCACTTTTTCTCTCCCTCCCCTGCTATGCTGACACATTCTATTTAGAATATCTGTCTGTCTGTCTGTCTGTCTGTCTGTCTGTCTGTCTGTCTGTCTGTCTATCTATCTATCTATCTATCTATCTATCTATCTATCTATCTATCTATCTATCTATCTATCTATCTATCTATCTATCTATCTATCTATCTATCTATCTATCTATCTATCTATCTATTTAGCTAGCTAGCTAGCTATCAAGGTAGGTATCTAGCTATCTATCCAGATAGCTATCTAGATATATAGCTATCTAGATACATAGCTAACTAGCTATCTAGATATATAGCTAACTAGCTATCTAGATAACTAGCTAACTAGCTATCTAGCTAGCTATCTCAGAAAACCACTGTGTCTGGTATGACCACTATCGGCCTCACGGTGCAACACATTCATTGCACAGGTGTGCCTTAAGTGGCCCACAATAAAAGGCCACTGTAAAATGTGCATTTTTACTGAATGAATCAACATCTTATTAATATGCCACACCAGTGAGGTGGATGGATTATCTCGGCAATAGAGATAATTGTTCACTATCACACATTTAGACAGATTCGCTAACAATTATTTGGGAGAAATGCGCCTTTTGCGTACATGGAAAAAGTCTTGTATCTCAGATAACAGCTCATGAAAAAAAGTGTTGCAAAATAAGTGTTGCATTTTGTCCATGTCCTCTTCATACAACGGACACGCAAATGACCGACTGCGGCGACAGAAAGATTCCGCTCAGCAACAAAGTTGGCATCACTGGAAGTTGGTGAGTGTATCCAATTTCCTACTGTACAATTCCGAGGGTTGTCCTCTAGCTCGTTTTGGCTGCAGCGGTGGCCCTCCGCTGTGTCCCTGCCTGTCCGACTTCAATTCATCATATCAGCATCTCATGTACCACCCTCATAGCCTTTTACCTCCACAGGGCCATTTGCTTATTTAGTACGTCCCATCCTCCCGCCCACCGAACTTTATTACTATACTGGGCTTCAATAAAGTCTTTGTTGTTTTTTTTTTTTCTGTTTGTTGGCTCCATACGGGAGACACTAAATGATTTATTATCTCTTAATGACTGTTATTACCTCCATCTCATGCTAATGCGTGAGCAGGATTATTATGCAAAAAAAAAAAAAAAAAGTCACTTAACTCAGTGATTCCAATCATTTGAGTGCTGTGAGAGAACAAAATCAGGTTTGTTACAGGAAATTATCCAAGTTGACTTTATCTACAGTACAAATGGGTAAAAATATCGAGAAACCAGCTGCCACTGTTTATGCAGACAAACAAAAATTTTATTCCGTGTTTTTTTTTTTTTCACTGTTTGTAATGCAATGCAGTGTTGTAGTTGTGCTATGGACTGTCTCTGCCCTAATAATTCCCTCCCACTGAACCCCTGTACGTCTTTGCAGCTGTTGAGCGTCACGAGAACTCTGCTCAAATTTGAAATGAGGATTAGCGTTCGCTTAAAGCTCGGGGTCCGCGAATGAGTCAGTGAACAGGGCAGGCAGATAGAGGAGGAGGCGGCGGGGTGTCGGGCGGGGTGGGCTTGGGAGTCAGTCATCCAGCAGCCGCAGGCCTCAGCAGAAACATCACAGTTAGTGGACAGTGAAGCGGGCCGGGGCGGAAGTGAGCAGCGTGTCAGGCTGAAATGGTCGAAGAGAAAAGCAAACAGGAGGCGAGCGAGCGAGAAGCGGCGCGGCCTTCGTCGCGTCATCCGGATGAAAAGAATCATATCATGACACGCTCACCCGTGGCTCCTCGGGGCTGTTTTACATTGTTTGACTGCTTATTTTGACCAAAAAAAACTAAGAGAGAGAGAGACTCCATTCTGGTGGCTCAATGCAGTCTTGGTCCAAGGTCCAATGACGCCTTCAAGATCGTGGGAATCTGAAAATCATTCGAATAATGGCGCAATGGCCCATTTGTAAATGTCCACTTTTTTTGTCCACCAATTTATGAACATTTTGCCGAACCCCCCGTGGGAATATGGAACGATTTTCAATGAAAAGCAATGCATAGAACTTAGCGGGACAAAAAAGGAGCAAAGATGACTTGACTAATGTGTTTTAATGTAACAAAATGCACCTGGCCAAATGCCGCTTTGAAAGTCTGACCAAAGATGAAGCGAATGAGGTCCAACGGGTCCAGCGTATAGAAAGAGACGATGTGATTCACGCTGACGTTTCCCCGCATTTACCACGCTACATTTACAAGTTGCTCCCGACAGCTGTGTTTTTCAACACCGTTATTAATCTACCAGGTGCTTTTCCAACGGGAATTGTCATACGGCAGGAAGCAAAGGTCCCCGCCCACTAATTTCTCTCCGTCATCCGCTGATAATATTTGCTCGGGGCCGCCCAGTGAAGTGACGAAAGCCAGGACAAAGCTTTGGCTTCTGACTCATCTCATCTGTTCTGCTCCGTCAAGGTCTATACTCTCTGACACTCCGGCTATTCATCAGAGCGGACACACACACACACACACACACACGAGTACAGTAAGTGTGGTCCTATCACATCGAGGACATTTCATTGACGGACTCATTTCCACACTGACTAGCTTTGGATAAACCCTGACCTCAGCAACCCTGATGCCTTCCAAGACCACATTTTACATCAACAGGATTCATTTGAAACTCTTGCTCAAGGGCACTCCGGTACTGCTTTACAAAATCTCAGCCGGCCTATATTTCTGGTTGTAATGGTCTTTTCAGAATTCTGTTACATTTCTCAGAAGGCTATCTGACCGCGTAAAGGGAATTCTGAGAGTTCTTTCTAAATGCGTTCTACAAGTTTGAAGCCAATGACGGAATGCATGTAAAGGCTGAGAAACATGAAGCAAGGAATTGTGGGGATTTGTGTTTTTCACCAGTTCAGTTGTCCTGATTTTTATGCCGTGATGCATTTGGGTGTTCGGCATGAGTCACCCCTCCACAACTAAAAGAGGAAGTCAACCCAAACATATTTTTTTCAAGAATATGTTCTCTACAATGCCCACTAGTTGAAACAAGGCATTCTGATTAATGTTATACGTGGAATAAGGGTTCATCCACCCGTTTTTAGCTATCTCAGGGGGCGGCCATTTTGTCACTTCTGTCGACTGAAAATGACAACTGCTCAGGGCTCAGGCAACGACCAATCATGGGTCACCTGTTTTCTGAAGCTGAGCTATGATTGTCGTTAACAGAGTCCTGAGCAACCGTGATGTCATTTTCAGTCGACAGAATTAACAAAATGGCCGCCCCCTGAGATGGCTAAAAACAGGTCGGTTTTGCAGCTTTATTCATATTCCACAAACACAATATTAATCAGAATGCCTTGTTTCAACCAGTGAGCCTGTATAGAACATATTCTTGAAAAAAATACATTTGGGTTGATTTCCCATCTTTAATAAAAACTTGAGTGCCTTCGTTTTATTCAGTGGTTACCTGGCGCAAGTGCGAGTCACTTTCCATTTCTACCACTAATGCGTGCAGTTAGCTAGCTAAAACGTCTCTTCCCTCCCTGTGTGCTTTACGGAAGACAAAGCGAGACTGCCATATAGCTGGGGATTACTCCACTGATGTAACATCGGTCCGATAGTCAAGAGAACATTCCATATGTAAGGAAAAAAAAAAAAAAAACAGAAACGACCGACCTCATTCACGCCTCTAATGCTATAGTGCCTCTTTATAGAAAGGGAACCTCCAGAAGTGATTTGAAGTGGCCTTGGAGAAGATTGATGACTCTGCGCAGGGATGTGTCAGGTGGGCTGTGCGTTTTCTGGGTGCGAAGTGCAGAAAAGCAGCGACAGTTTAATTGTCAGGGGGATCCCAAGGGGGAAAAAAAACCCCACAGCATCCATCATTTTACACCGAGTGCCCCCGGTGCCTAATAGCCACATTTTGTCTCTCTCCTTCTCTATCTCATGGGATCAAACAGTTCACAATGTGCTTCTGTCTTTGACTTTCTCACCATTTGACATTCGAGAGTAAACTACTCGAGAGTAAACATAAACTCTATTGGCAGTGATTCAATCCATCGACGTGAACTTGCCTTCATCCTTTTTTCCAATGCCTGAAATGGTGGCACGGCACGGCTCAGCTGTTTCTAAGAAGGAAGCGTCTATTTGAGAGGAGACGTTTAATTGTTGAAATGCTTGTGTAAATGTGGAGCGGCTCGATTGAGAATCGCTAAATCCGCGTTACGGGGCAACAATTGTGTAACTTCCTCACATTAGCAGTTTCTATTGGCATGTCCGATTCCTCTTGGGCCCGAATCTTATCAATAATGTAGTGCGGGAAGAGCATTGGCTGTTTATTCCCTACTTGAGTGATAGGGTGAAGGTAAATTTGAATAGTGAGTGGAGGAATTGGCTCTTTAAATTTGTAATTGACTAAAAATGTATGTCGGCTCCGCGAGGTGCATAATGTTGGCTTCGATGTGAGCTAACAAATTGCAAATTGCAGCTTGTGTATTTAAAGCAAAAGTCAATTTTTTGGGAGAATATGTTCCCAGCAGGCCCGTTAGTTGAAACACGGCATTCTGATTAATTTTGCGTTTGTGGAATATGAGTTAAGCAGCAAAATGCACTCGTTTTTAGCCATCTCTGGGGGCGGCCATTTTGTCTTCTGTCGACTGAAAATGACATCACAACTACTTACAACGACCAATCACGACTGACCTGTTTTCTAATCTGAGCTGTGATTGGTCGTTGTGAGCTTGTGAGTTTAGTCGACACAAGACAAAATGGCCACCCCCAGAGATGGCTAAAAGGAGTGGATTAACACTTATTCCACGAACGCAATATTTATCAGAATGCCCAGTTTCAACTAGTAGCCTTGCATGGAACATATTCTTGAAAAAAATATGTTTGGGTTGACTTCCGCTTTAAGAAATTGATATGTAAACACCAATAGTGCAGCAAAAGGTGTAGACAGGCAGTATAACAATACTCACAGGCATATATTCTTGATATTTATATTTCTTTGAGAGAGAGGGTTCACAAATGCCGAACAGCTTCATGCCGCATCAATAAGGATAAATGTGGGGAAAAACTACAGGACAGGTCCGACCAAAAATGAACCCCTGTGCTCATGAAGCCACATGAACCTGGGATATCATCTGTAAGGAATTGCTGCAGGCACGTGCGGAAATCTACCGAACAAAACTCGGATACACACAAGTTCCACTCATGGCTTCATCAACAAAGTCGAAATCAGTGACGTGTATACAAAGTGAGAAATTCTTTCTGGAAGATCGGCTCACCCCGTGACTGGGAATAAACACGCACATGAGCTCATTGTCTCTTTTGGCGCTAAATTAGCCATCTCCCGATGCAGAAGAGTCGGCTCGGCGTTATCCCGGATGGCAGGATAGTAAGGGCCTCTCCCTTCTTCTCCTCTGCTCACATATCCCACGACAGTCTATTTCTGTCCACCAGAGCGTCTGACGTCTCCCCGCCGCGCTAAACGCATGAGGCAAGTCAGTCAGTAATGGCCATTCAGCTGAAGTTCCCACCACAAACCAACACAATGTGATTAATTGTTTTTTTGTTTTTTTCCCCCCATTTGACCCCATTATGTTTCCCACCTCAATCAATGCGGATGTGATGAGTTTCGAAATAGTCCGTCCTCCTTCCCCCGCCCCCCAACCGAGAGTCATTACAATGATGAGATGTTATTTATGTGTACAAAAGCAATTCAGTAATGAGACTTGAATGATTATTGGGTGCGAGGGCTGGTGTGAAAAGGTCAGCGGGGATAAGGAGTGGAGGGGAGCAGAGGCGAGGAGTGAGGAGATTATTTACAAAATTCATCTCCGAAATTGCTGAGTCACTGGAAGGCTAAAGCTGCAAACGGGCTCTCTTTCTCCTTCCGTCGCTTCCTCATCCAAAAGACCCACGCTAAGACGCACGTGTCCTCAACGCACCCCGCCATCAGCACCGAACGGCCACAAGGTGTACAAACAGCACTAAAGTGAAAAAAAAAAGGAAAAAAAAAAATCACTCCCCTCCAAAGATACAGTATGTCCACAGTGTGGCCATTTCCTTTGGGGTTGCAGTGTACACTTTTGGCATCGACAAAAAGATCAATGATCAACTGGATTATTTAAAAAAAAATAAAATAAAAAACTTTTGGAACGTCATGAAAAAAGAAACCACTGATTAATTCATTCACAGCTGCGTACCAGAGTAAGAAAATAATATTTGGGATTTAAAATGATGAATTTTAAAGTATTTGTAGGTTTGCCCTCACGCACGGTTGTTTTCCGTTATACCGAAAGACTGGCAAGGTTTTACAAGGTTAAGATATAACAACGTAAAACAGATGACTTAGAGGATGTAGCATTTTGTTGTGTCAGAGGAGTCAATCTTAAATACATGTCATTGGAGAACATTTAAACATGCACCGGTCATAATGGAAGCCAAAGTTTACTTGAATTCAGCAAACGTTATTAACTGTGGGTTGACGGAGCAGCGCCATCTGCTGGAATATGTGAAGCCTATAAAATGCTAAAGTCAGGGAGGAGGAGGGATTCTTACAGTTCGTCAAGATTAAAAACACCCTAAACCTGAACAAAAAGACAACTTGATAATTGTACTGCAAAAATTGATCCTAAAAAAATGAAAGTAGGAATATATTACCGATAGAACAGCAAATTGTGACTTGGCAGGATTACTTAAAGATGTCATTTTCAATGATGTCATTTTCAGTCGACAGAAGTGACTAATGGAGGCGCATAGTACATATTATTGGAAAGAACATTTTGGGGTTGACTTCTCCTTTAAGAGAAGTAAATAGATGCATTCATGCCATGCAGCTATAGAAATATAGTCTTTCCTATTTTAAGATCCCAACAAAAGAAACAACACACACATGCTCACACACAGACCCGCGCGCACACACGCCAAAGTCTGATTGGATTACTTTCCAGACATGTATGTTGCAGCAATGATATCTCAGACCCTCTCAAGGTATCATACTTCCATTCACATTGTCCACATGGCTAATAATAGAGATATCTAATCAATGGACACACATATGTAGACATAACCTTGGGTTGACTTTACAACTGCGCAGTGTAAAATGTCACGGCATAGAACCGCGCGCCGGAGAGAAAAACAGCGTCTTGCATTGGATGTGAGTCATGTGTGTCGAATGTGTCCAGTTCGTAGAAGACAAAGAAGGTTGGGGCTTGCTGCTTCATTCCTATAGAGAAGAGAGCAGGGTGTAGGTCCTTTCTGTAGCTCTCACAACAAGGACAAGAGGAGGTAACCTTGGACGGCAGACAGCTTTGTGTCGATACAACACTGGCGTGCTCACAAAGGCTTTCGGCTTTGCAGTCAACCAACACTGACTCACACTTTAAAGCAATTCCATTTGTAGTCGACTCATCTAAAAAATGTCTGATCAAAATATTTTAGACTACAGTTCTCACTGTTATTTTCAGGTAAAGGTAATGAACGTTTTTCTTTTTTTTTTTTTTTAAATATGTGTTGCTAACGTCAATAAATATTTAATTTGGATTCACATTCAACTGCGAATGCTGAAATAATCAATGCTTAAGTAGAGTTCAGTTGTATTTTATTCCACAGTAGAATATATTTTTGTATGTCATAAGAATGCCTTTATTGATCCCACAGTGGGGAAATTTTCATCTATAAGAACTCTTTATTTTTAGACTTTTATTGAAGTACAATTTTATTTAATTTTATGTGCAATACATTTTAATTCAGTCATTATTAAGTAACTGATTTCCCTTCCCCCCTATATTTAAGCTTAGTGGTAATGTTCAAACAGTGGTTTACAATAATTTTAACTACTGTATACTGTAGTTTGGTATTGTTTTTGATACACGTCTATTCTGTTACTATATTTGGATGTTGGTCATGATGATGGTTCTTGGAGAGCTAAGTATTTTTTAGATGGTACTGTACTTGGTGTAAAAAAAAAAGTCTACTTAGTGATGGTGGTGCTTGTGTAAAGTTGTTCGGTTTGTATAAACGGTGTAAAGATTCTTCCCATCAAATGGTTCAGTTAAACAATCACCCAAAGCTGCTCCGTTTGCATTCACTTACCTCACCACCGACCACTCAAGCCATCAACTCCAGTTTTGTTTTTGTTTTTTTTACCTTCATGGGCTTCCTGCAGGAGATGTTGTGTTCAGTGTGACATCTAGTGGCGGAATTAAATATTGGTGTGTGTGTATATGTATATATATATATATATATATATATATATATATATATATATATATATATATATATATATATATATATATATATATATATATATATATATATATATTTTTTTTTTTTTTTGTTATATATTGCTAGGGAGGGAAAAAAAAACGTTTTTTCTTGAAAAGTACGTTTGTCTTCTAAACTACTTGGTTTGTCACAACATACTTTTGCACATAATACTTTAGTTGGTCTGGAGGGGTTATTTTATAACATCTTAAAACTGTACTTGAATTAACTTTGTATTTTCTTTTTCACTTTCATTCTCATTTTTGGGTTAAGTTGGACCATCCTAAGTTACAAGTCTTGACTTTCTCTTGTTTTCGTATGCCGCCACAGCTCTGACCCACATGTAAACAGTTCTGTAGGCTGGAATATGGTAAATGTGTTTATTTGCATACACATCTTTTTTTTATGAGGCTTCATTAAGTATCCTGTTTATTTTCTTCACATTGAACGCATTTTTTGACTTTCCTTTCACTTCTACTGATGATTTTTTAAATTAAAAACAATTTAAATGATAAGTTCATATTTTATATATCGTTTTCGTTTTCTGAAAAAGGACGTTCCACTCAAACCCGGAAGTACTCGAGTATGTCAACGCAACGTTAAATCCCAGAGTGCATCGGGGCTGGCGTGTTTGGATTCTGGGAATTGCAGTCCTTAAATCCGTTTCCTTATTTAGCCTACCATAGGTGGTGGAATCTGTTCTTCAAAGAAAAACGCACGTGAAAATATTGATCAGGTAGGGCAAATATTATATTCCCTCAGCTATCACCTGACAAACCCGTCGAGATGCTTGAAAAAATGGATTAATTTCACATCACGTTTCCTTATTTTACCCATTTAAAAATGTAGCTTCAGAGTACGGGTAGAAATCACCGTTTACATGGCGATGCGTTTCCTTTTGTTTAGTTAGCTTACTTGGAAAATGTTGGCGCGACGTTCCAATTTAATGTCTCACTCTATTCACTAAATAAAATATGTCGCGTTTAATTATGTTTGTCTCCAGACTGTCCCATTCTCACAACGTTACTCATTCCCGTCGACACGTCGACATTCAATTTAGTTGGCTAACGTTAGCCATTGTGAAGTTAGACATTTTTTTGCGAGCCAGACTTGTGTAATGTGTACAAATGTATAATCCGCACGGCGCGACAGTAGCACGACTGTTAGCATTAGCAATTAGCTTTTACTGTTAATGTTTACATCCGGACAGTTGGCTCATTTGCATGCGTGTGGCACAGTTAAAATGATTATTTTGAAGCGTGTGTATACAGTCCACTCAGAGTACGTTAAATGTAACGAATGTGCACGTTCAACAATTTTAAATTGTGTAAAATTAAAGGTGTAAACGCGTTTGAATTACACGCACTCAAATGTACAATTATAGTCATTTGTGGGTAGTTGGGAGAAAACTGTCAGCGGGTTATGTCATGATCGCTAACTGCTGTCTTTTGTGTCTTGAAGGGTTGTGTGACTTTATGGAAACATGTCAAAGAAGCGGGGCAGGTAATTTCACCCAGCACGTTTTATTTAAGTTTGCTTGATGCTGAAGGATTGAAAAAAAAAAAACATTGACTTTGTTTTGTTGCTGCCAATGTCAGAGCACATTTTACATTTATATTGCAAGGTTTCTCAAGATACTATACTCCAGCTTCCTTCCACATCCCCAAAGCATGCATGTTAGGTAAACTGAAGACTTGAAATTGTCCATAGATGTGAACATCATCCATGAGTGTCCTGTAATTGACCTTTGAGGGTGTACCCAGGACAGGCTCCAGCTCACTTGTAAACCAAAGCCAAGCACTCTTGGCAATTGGGCTGTGTTAAATGTATTTATTGAACCTTTATTTCTCCGGGTTTGGCAATTGAAAACCGATTGTCTTTAAAAATGCCGACCTGGCTGCAGACTACAAGGCAAAATTAAAGCAAATGCAAATAAAGACATATAACAAATTGTACAGCTCGCCATTCTCCTCTCATCAAAAACGGGGCGGCTTGCAAAAATGCTGCGTGTTAAGGTGGGGGGGGGGAAAGCGGCCCACGGCCATGCCATCGACAAACACAAAAGCTCTGCTTCCATTAGTAGCAATCACTTGCTTGAAGGTGCAAAACATCAAGCTCCGACACTCCCCTCCAATGAATGCTACGGCCCAAAACAGCCCACAACACCTCCACACGGCACACAATGAACACCAAACAACAAAAAGGGTAGAAAAGCCAAAGAAAGAGAAAAGTGAGCAGAGCTCTCGTCACAGGCTTCCGTCTCATCGTCACCATCTTTGAAGTGATGATCGTGCATCATGAACATGTGTTCAATTGAAATTGTCATTTAACAGCGGAACAAAAAATGGCAGCAAAGTAGTTTTAAGTGTGATTTCTTTAAGAATGTGTATCAAAATCAAAGTGATGGGTTGAAAATAATTTATTTTAATTTCATTTTAAAATGAACGCATGGTTGTGCCAAACTGCAATGATAGCAAAAGCTACACATTGGTAGTGCTTACATTTCTGTATGATACGCTTCCAAATTCTCCCGAAATAGCCTTTCCATTTTTATGCCAAAGACTTCCTCAGTTAAAAAAAAAAAAATGCTTACAGATTCCAAACATTTTCCACTGTTTTACAGGAAGCGTAGCAGCGAAGAGTTGAGCGAGAGCTCGGCGTCCACCTTGAGCCCCGACCCGGACAACCTGCTGGGCCGCAGAATCCAGCACAACTGGAGGGAGAAGGGCAACGTGACCAAGTGGAAAGGAACGGTTCTGGAGCGGCTGACCGTCAACAGCTCCCTTTACATGGTCAAATACGACGGCTTTGACTGCGTCTATGGCATCGAGCTCTTCAAAGACAGTCGGGTGTCCAATCTGCAAGTGTTGGCCGAGAAAGTCGGTGAGTGTCGTGACACGCTCGTTGCCCCGTCCCATTTGCTACTTGTTGTGTCACTTTCTCGCGGTGTGGAGTTTATTCGATAAAATCCAACTCCTGTGTAACGTTATTGTCATATCTGTTGTTTATCTCTGTGTGACTGCATTTCCAATAATTATCTGTCACAGACAAGTAACCACAGAGGAAGTATGTCAGACAATGTCAACGACAAATAAAAAGGCATGCAAGCAGCCAAATAGGACACACGCACACATAGTCACTCACAAAAAAAAAAAAAAAAAGAATCCCAGGAATACACAAGTGGTTTCCAGGAAATATTGTGGAGGAAAGTGCAGAGAAAGAAGCATTTACATTCTGATGCAACTCCAGATAATTTTTTTCTCTTTGCCGTTGGAAAATCACTGGAACTGCCCCACAATGCAGATATATAGTAGATTCCTTTTCCATCTAGAGTCCGAAAGTCTTTGTGAACCAGGAAGTTGCTAAAGCAGGCAATACCTGGTTTTACTTAAAACCTTGAAGCGTAAATCAACCCCAAAATTTTCTTGACAAGAATATGTTCTCTATGAGTGAATATGAGTTAAGCAATAAAATCCAGCCCTTTTTTGTCCATCTCAGGGGGCGGCCGCTTTGTGACTTTCTGTCGACTGAAAATGACATCACAGTTGCTCACGGCTCAGGTGCCGACCGAGCACGGCTCAGCTTCGCAAAACAGGTCAGCCGTGATTGGTCGTTACCGGAGCAACTGTGATGTCATTTTCAGCCAACAGAAAGTGACAAAATGGCCGCCTCATGAGATGGCTAAAAATGGGTGGATTTTGCTGCTAAACTCACATTCCACAAAGGCATTATTAATCAGAATGCGGTTTTTAGACTTGTGAAGGTGCATAGAACACATTCTTGTCAAGAAAATGTTTGGGTTGACTTCCTTTTTAAGTATTTGAGTGTCACCCAATACAATACAATGGAGGTCATGCATTGTGGTGACCCGTGAGGGAAAGCCATTCATCAGGACCCTGAACCTGAGCCAGTTGGCATGTTTCTGGGTTCAAAGCGACGAAAGGGTTGAAGGAGAGCAGCTTGCCGCTTGCTGTCTGAACAAGCAGTTTTGTGTGGAGACTAAATGAGACATGACTTGCCCTCACCCCCTCGTCTCGTCGTCTACCGCATCCCCACAGCCTCATTATTGCCGGGCTGGAGAATATCTCACAGTAAAAAAAGTTTTAAAAAAAACTTCTTTTTTTTTCCCTCCCCTTTGATTAACGTTGGAGGTGTACGCTGCCGGCTGCTGCCCCGTTTGCTTGCCTTACGCACGTTAAGCGTGTAAGAACAGCTGATTGTCTCACAAAGAGTGCTTTGTCATCACTCCCTTCCTCCGGGTTAGCAGGCTCATTTAAGATGGCATGTCCTTCCCGCAGTGAATAATAAGATCAAGGTCCCTCCCGGGGCGGAGGAGCTGGTCGGCCGGGCGGTGGAACATCTGTTCGAGAAGGAGGACGGCGAGAAAAACGAATGGCGAGGCATGGTGCTGTCTCGGGCCCCCATCATGACCCACTGGTATTACATCACCTACGAGAAGGACCCCGTGCTCTACATGTACCAGCTGTGGGACGATTACAAGGACGGCGATCTGCGCGTTCTTCCCGAATCAGGTGGCGTAACCGAGGCTTTGTCCACACCTTGTGGCGTCCTACAGCGTTACAGACGCACGAATCCCAAAACGTGACAATTTTTGCGAACAGGCGGGGCTTCGCTGCCGCGGGCAAATGTCGTGCGGGATCCATCCGGCAATGTTTTGCGTTAGTCCTGACCATGCGCGAGAGCTTTCTGCCGTCCAAAGTGGCGTAGATGCTCGTGTTTGTGAATTCACAATCTTCCCCTTCCTTCCCCTGTCCGCCACGCAGAGAACAAACACCTGCTCCCGGCAGACAGGAAGCCAGGGGAGGAGCCAGAGAGCCTCGTGGGCAAACAGGTGGAGTACGTCACAGATAACGGTCTGAAGCGGACAGGCCTGGTCATCTACCAGGTCCCCGCCAAGCCCACCGTCTACTACATCAAATACGACGACGATGTCCACATCCACGTCTACGACCTGGTGAAAACCACCTAGGACAAGTGCTCACAGTCCCGGGCCATTTGAGACTCAGCCAGTCGTTACCGGTTGAAGTGTTAGCGACTTCACCCTGACCCCCTCCGCCAACCCCCAACCCCCCCCCCCCCCCCCCCCGGGAAAAAAATTGCTGCCGAAGATAACCTTTCATTTCCTGGCCTTGCATTAACACGCGTTTCCAATTTGAGGATGTTGAATGACAACGAAGACGTCCTCAGTGTAAATAAAACCGTTGTACAGCCCAGCAGGTGACCTGAGCTGTTAAATTCTTCTTCTATTGGGCCAAATTCAACTCTTAAATTCTCTCTCTCTTTTTTTTTTTTAAATTTTTTTTCTTTTGGGCTTTCTTTCACATTCATGCATTGTAATTCTACTTCATACAGAATATCTGGCTGTCCTGTTGTGCTTTGCGTATCTTACTGGGTAAGTTGAATATCAACGTCCTATTCGTTTGAGTGACGTACCGATTTTACCATCGCAGTGAACTCAAGATTTCATTTGAATTGTATAGACATTGATTGTGTTACAGATTATTCTGGATGAAAAAAAAGAAAAAAAAACTGTGTATAATATTTCTGTTCTATTGTGTAAACTGCAAGTTTTCTACTCTCGAATAGTATATCAAATATACTAATGTTGATGTCCGCTTCAACAGTGTTTGTGCTCCATGCTATTTATGTTAAATTGCCGACCAGAATTATTTTCTTTTTGAAGCCAATCATTATTTAGTGTAACTAAATTGTGCGCTACGGCCTCAAAATGTTGTAACCCTAACATATCGTTGTGTAAATATGAATTGAGTCATTTTTATGAAGCTAATCAAAGATGTTTGAAAATCATTTTCTCTCTCCCTGTGATTCTTTCCCCACATCAATTCCGGGCGAAAACATCAACCACATTTCGCCACCGATCTCATCCAGGGTCGCGGATGAAAGGACTGGTTTGTTGTCGATGAGAGGGCACATCCAGTCAACCGTAACAACAAAGTGATCGGAGCCAAGATTCCCTACCCCAAAATATCTGATTGTGAAGCAGACCCGCTCAGCCGTTTTGCCGCAACGCAATCTCCATTCTGGAATCAATTGAGTTATTACTACAAGGTCCGTTTAATATGTGAGCGGGCGTGCATCTCAAGCCACAAATGTCAGTCCGGTAGAGAAGCACGAGGAAAAGGCTTTCAAAGATCAACAACGGAATCCGGTTTCATCCTCTCTAGATGACGATTGTCTGCGCGAAATGTCAACGCAATCCATTTAGTATCAAAGTAATATTGCCGTCCTCGGAGGAACGAACACAAGACGGGCAATACTGAAAATGAGGTAGCCTTTTCCCTTCACGGTTTCACTTTAATAACCAAACATATAAATGGAGATCTTTGGTGTCGTGCACTGTTGAACACCAGCTCTTGCATAAACCTCCGGACTGGTTGAATAATAAATAGCGTATGCCAGTGGTTCTCAAAAGTAATTGTTGCTAACTTATTTATTTTTGAAGTCTGTACCTGCATATTGGGACCAGTATGAATCAACAACTACTCCCTAACTTAAGTTTGGAGTTTCGATTACAGGCCAAATAAAAGGAGAAAAAAAGTACTTTGCTGTTACAATCGTCCTGTGTGCCCTAAATGCTAAAACGGGATATATATATATATATATATATATATATATATATATATATATATATATATATATATATATATATATATATGTATATAAATTGACCTTTTTTTAAAAACATTTTTTTTTACCATTTTTCATAAACCCCCGCTTATTCACTTCCCCCACTTATACAAAAACACGAATCTTTCTGCTACCTCTGTTGTCATTTTTCATGTGAAGACCAGCATGACGCCCTATTGGTTAGCGTTACAGAAAAGAGATGGATGGATGGAAGGCTGTGTCGTTTGTCCTCTTTGACACTTGAAATTGATTCTCGACATAAGAACCGTCCGAAATATCTTCATCACAGTAGCAAAGTATTCACGCAGAGGCCCTCTCGCGTGTAGAGAAGCCCTTTTACTCCCTTAACAAACAAGCGAAACATGTTCTTTTTCAAAGGTTTTTGTAAGACACTTGCAGCTGAACTAAAAAAAAAAAAAAAAGGTCATCTCTGTCTCTCTCTTTCTCGCTCTGTCTGTCTTTCTGTGTGTTAATTTTTTATTTTTCTTAGTAGACGATGTCCCTCAAAAACCTTGAAACTTACCAGTCATTCTTATTGGCCATTGAACCAATGTGCTTGACTCTTTTGTGTTGCTTAGCAACATAAGCCAGTCACTGGTTTTATGTATTTAAAAAAAAAAAAAAAAAAACTCAGCATGCCCTCAATCTGTACACTTACGCAGTGGAGCCTGAACGAGACAAGCACATGGGTGTGTGTTTGATTAAAAGTATGAACCAATTTTTTTTTTTTTCTGTACTTAAACATCAGAGCTCTGTACGTTTACTCCCTCGCCGTTTAATAGATGGCCAGTCGGGAAGGTCACTCATATGAACAAATCAAAATGGCCTTTACTTTTTGTCGAGCTGTTTAAAAATCATGTGATGGGGAAACATGCTATGAGGCGGGCGTGACTTTTCTGTTCCAGCAGCTTGTTTGCCAAGCGGAAAAAAAAAAAAAAAAAAAAAAAAAAAAAAAAGCTGGGGATCCGATCAGGTCACTCATGCAGGTATCCTGGTAACAGACGAATAAAAGGCGTTTATTGTTTGGTTTTTTTCTTTTTTTTCTTCTTGATTTAATGTCTTGACACCTTCACCGTAGACAGTGCAGGTAGTACCTGCCTCAGCCTTGCTTGCCATATTCATTTCCATTTTTACATTTTTTTTGTATTTATCATTACGCGTATGTTGATTGTGTTAGCTACTG
This sequence comes from Filicampus tigris, assembly GCF_054856515.1. Taxonomy (NCBI): domain Eukaryota; kingdom Metazoa; phylum Chordata; class Actinopteri; order Syngnathiformes; family Syngnathidae; genus Filicampus; species Filicampus tigris. The sequence goes on along the minus strand of NC_141226.1, from coordinate 18,974,487 downwards.
TACATTTTTCTTGTTTGAGTTTTTTTTTCTCCAAATATCTTACATTTGCGCATCGTTGTTTCCTGGAAGCAAAATGAATTTATGCTTAGTCATTTGCTTGAATCAAAGCAAATGACTTCATGACTTCGGCATTCCAAAATTCCAAAAACGTGAATGTTGGGCTAATACACGGATGGGCAACTGGCGGCCCACGGGCCGCATGCGGCACTCCACACTCTGAATTAACTCTGGATTAATCCCCCCCCCCCCACCCACCTCCCTCAAAACAGTTTTCAAAGATTTGTTTTTCACAAACCACCCAAAAAATCCCAATAAACATGCAATAGTTGTTTTCCATGAAGAACGGGGGGAAATGGGGGACAAAACCAAAATATAAAAACATATTGAGGGAAAAAAAAAAACCCTGAAAATTCCGCAAATGTGCGAATCCGCGTACCAAACTGAGAACATGGAAGGGGTTGACTGTAGTTGTAATACCACCAATCACCACTAAATGGCAGACATGTCTTTGTTGTGCTTTCACTGGGTCTTCCACTGCACTATATTACAACGTGAATAGACCTAATCATTGTTTTTTTTTGGTGCATATTTTGAAACGATATGCAGAACAAACATTGTATTGCAATAATATTACAATGAGTGAGTTCATTTTTAGGTGAAAAAAAAAAAGAGTGCTTGCACGTAATGTTGGTTACTTGTTCAACAGTTTTGTGCCATCCTTGAATGCTATTTTTTATGCAAGAGAGCCCTTTGCACTGGGTGAAAATTATTTATGTATTTTTTTTTGCTTCAAACGCATAAACACGCAGAGGAGGGAATGTTGCATGCAAAACACTCCCATAATTATGTCTACTTCTGACACAATGGATTCACACAACTTACACCACCGGGCTTTGTAATTTCACGCTCTCGCAATGTTTTATTAGTACTCAGTACGAGTTTGACTAATGCCACACTGCGATTCTTTCGACGTGCATTGAAAGGTAGGCAATTATGGGAGCACATTACAACCCCCGGGAGCCCAACATAAGAAAATATATCATGGAGTGCTGTAAGCTCAACATATACTGTACCGCAAATGAAGTCATGATTTGAAAAAAATGCAAAACACATGCGGCGTATGAATGAAAAAGCTATTTGTCACCAACTTCTTGACCTAATTTCCTCTGCCAACAGGCAACGCAGTCGGAAAAGCCCAACGTCGGGCAACCTTGATGTATTTCATACACGTTATATCCTGTACAGCTCCGTTCATCGTCTCCTGAACATTTTTTTTTCCCCTTTCGAACATCTGACAAAATAATAAATAAAATCAAAAAATTCAATAAAAAAAACAGACAGACATACATTACATGTTCGAAAAGGAAGAAGTATATGTATACTTTTGTGTTCCTACCCCTTTTATCTCCATTTCACCAACAAGATATGACAATACTTTCCAATGGTCCGTTAATTCTATAACAAGAAATAGTATTAAATATAATAGAAACTACACACAACACACTTCCATATCCACTACTGATTACTATACTGTATACATTTTTTTCTGTTGCGCTTGTACTTATGAAGGCTTAGCCCAGCTGACTTTTGGGTGAAAGGCCAGATACACACGCATATGTTGATTACACTGTTAAAAAAAACACCTTTTTTTTTTCTTTTTTTTGCTGTTAGAGCTGTTTAAAAAAAACAAAAACAAAAAACTTTTTTTTTTTTTTTTTTTTTAACAGTGTCCATGTACAGTACATCTTTGTTTCCAATTTATGGCAGTGACTTGTATTGAAAAATGAAATGCTCTCAGGAGGTACATTTCATCTTTCTCCGCCTATTGCCATTCACATCCCCAAAAAGTTGTCACTGATTCATTTTGATGCCTAAAGTTGTTTTTGATTGACTTCGATGCCAGTGACGTATGGCGACGCGGAGGAAAACGAAAGCGCTCTATGGCAGAGGGCACAATCGGACAACAGAATCATAAACGGTTTTGTGTTGAGCAGGATTGAGAGGAGATCTTTCTTTCACTACCGATAGTTTTTGTGACATTTTTGTAAAATACACACAGTTGCCAAACAACAGTGCTGCGCAATTGTAACCATCTTACTTCATATATTTGAATACTTTACTTTTTTTAAGAACAAGTTATTGCTGTTTTAGGGGAAGAATATTACAAAAAAAAAATTTTTCAATTTAAAAATTGGCGCCATTCTTTTCATTTGACAGCAACCATAACTGAAATGAATCAAATACGGATTATGCTTTTGTTTTTCTCATTTAGAGCTTGAAAATCAATGAGTATTGATACAAGGAAAGAAGTAGGAGAGATTTACACAGGGCTTTATTAGGGTCAATAACACAGTTGTAATAAAAACACACGTGACATATTTTGGATACTCAAGTGCAAATTGCAATGTCTTAAAATAGCTGTGTGTGTGCGTGCGTGCGTGCGTGTTTATTATTTCTGTCAGTTTAGATCATGCTTTCGGTCATTTCCGGCCATTAAGGCCCATTCGCACGGAGAGGAAGGAGGAAAGGGGGTGGGGGCACGGGGGCGTAAATAAAGGGGGGCATGATAAATAAGTCGGAGAGCTGAGGCGTGAAATGCGAGCGTCTTGCGACCGAAGCGCTTTGGCTCGTGCCGAGAGGCAGACTGGGACTTGTTGTTCTTTTGATGAGCATCGCAACAAAATCACTAGTCTTCCACTCAGCACCGGCCACACGCGTCCGTCCTCATGTCTCCTCGCTCCGCGTCCGTCCTCATGTCTCCTCGCTCCGCGTCCGCCGCTCCACATCTCGCACTTTGGAAGGAAAAGTACAGAAGTAAGAAAGCAAGTGTCATTTCTTCAGACGGTGCTTTTCACGCAGAGGACACGTAGGCGCACAGTGCCCCACGTACTGTACACGAGTTACAATGCAGAAGCAGGAGAAAGTACGCAACCAAAACATTTGGCATTTTACAGTCAACAGAAGAAAAGGCACAAATCAAAGTAAAAGAAGAAATATATTGACGACACAAGTAGTATACATACATTTGCTGTATATATATATACATATATACATATATATAAATAAAATTGACCTTTTTTGGGAACCGATGTCCCATTTTTCACAAACCCCCGCTTATTCACTTCCCCCACTTACCTGTGGAAACACCAACTTCTTTTACGATTTTCCCCCCCAAATTTTTTTGGGTACATGGCATTTATGTGGGAGCATGTATTATTTGCAGATTTTCTCTATGTCCACTTTGTAAAATGAAGGATCACAACATTTTGCTTGCTATTAAATGTTCAATGTTGAAATGTTTTAAAAGACAGCTTGGTCTTAATGTGTTTCAATTTTCTGGTTAAGAACGTTTTTGATGGCTGGATGGATGAATTGGTCGGTTGAAACGTGACCTCAACAATTCAGCTCGAACTGCTTTTTCAAAACGTCCACCGAAGAGGCTGAAATCAAAGCTGCATTTCACCTTTAGTTTGAAATCTCGTGTGAGGCGAATCAAGCGAAAGGCCGTCGCGACCGACGAAACGACGCCAACTCCGCCGTTTGTGAACCGACCATCGAGGGGCTTGATTTGTGATATTTTTCTCGCGAATCCTAAAAGGAGCTGCCGCCAGTATAAGAACGACAAAAACGGGATCTGGAGCCCAACCCTTTGAATGCTGCATCGTACCAGTGCGGGATATTCCACAATAGATTGCGCAACGGAGCCAGACATCACAAGCGCGCTTGTGAACTTTAGACGCCCCTCCACCTCCGCCCCCTCCCCGACTAATTTACCTGTGAAGCCTGCTGACATTCCATCCTTCCTTTGTTGTTCTAATGCCAACCTTTCTGTTCCTCTCAAAAACAGGAGGCCAAAGAGGAAGGAGGAGGAGGACCAGGAGGAGGAGGAGGAGGAGGAGGAGGAATAAAAAAAAAAAAAAAACAACACAGTATTTGCAATCGGGTGACCAATGGGGATCCGAGAAGCTTACGGCGCGTTTGCCTTCCCTGCGACGAGATAGACAGATTGTCCTGCATATCCAGTATATGTTTCTGAGCTGGTAGCTATGCAACAAGACTGGGAGTCGCTGGAAGAGGAGGAAGTGGGGGATGGGAAGCCGGGGGACACTTTAGTGTGAGGAGGGAATAAGGGAGGCTTTGCTTCAACTGGAGGGAAGAGCAAAGGAGCCCACTTTTGGGGACGTCCATCTTGTGTTGTTGTCAATATGCGAACTTGCAATAAAAATTCAAAATTTAAGAAAAAAAAAAAAACAGAAGCGTGGAAAGGGGGGAAAAAAACGGCGTTGGTTGGGAGCTGTCCGCTGTGACGGTGCTGAATGACGCCCTACTTTTCCCTCCGCGTGCTGCTCGTGTTAAAAAAGAAAGAAAGAAAAAAGCCACCTGTTGCCGCACGGAAGTTTTCTCCCAGGGATTTTTTTTTTTTGGGTTTGGACTCTTCCAAGAGGGTGTATGTGTATGTTCAACTGATTTGTATTTGTTTTCATTGTTGTGTCAAACCTAACAACCCGACGACGTGATTCGAAGCACATTTCACCCCTCGCTTGACATTTGATTTGCTTCTCGGCGTGCCGATTGTTTTGGTTTGGATTGCTTCAGCGCTTCACACTTCTTCTTCTTCTTCTTTTATTTCATTTCACAAGAACACCTCGTACAGACATCAACAATAAATGGAAATAAAAATTCCAATAATACACGAGGCAAAAGACAAGACTCACCGTTTTGGACATGATGCAACATCTGGATGAGCGGTTGAGAATTCCTTCCTTCTCCCTCTGCTCTGCTGGCTTTTTTTTTTCTTCCCTTTCTTAGCTTTTTTTCTTCCCCTGACAGGAAATGCTCGACAACATCTGAGCTGGCCACGGTGGTGTTACTGGGAAGGCTGCAGGGCGATGGATGGCAGGCTGTGTTTTTATATGTCTGCCGCCAGAAGACAAGAAGGGGGCGGGGTCACGCCGACTGACGGTGACGCTTTTTTCTTTTTTTTCCTCCTCCCTATATCAGACCTGTTGAGGGTGCGGCCCAGGGCAAATTACCTCATGAGAGGGCCAGAGGCAACGGGCAAAGACTTCATTCGGTACACAATCTAAGAGTTGTCCAAAAGGTTTCTTTTACAAATACTGCTCGTTTATGAGTGACACTCTGACAATGTTTACTGGTCGTTACAGTGCACGCAATTTTGCTAGCAAACATTTTCAGGTTGGCAAATCTGCCTGGCAGTGTTCGAATCTCGGCCTTCCCGTGGAGACTCACATGAGGACACGTGCCGAGAAAATGGGCGGCTGGAGGTTCAAATTGAACACAATCACTTCAGGACATGATGGCCGAGCCGCGTGATGAAATTGAAATAAAAGAATCGAATACAGCAAGCTTGATCAAAGTCAGGCTTGTCCATTGGGTGGCGATTGTCTGGGTAAAGTAGGCCAGCAATTTGGTTATTTTAATGGCGGCAGTGCGGTTGGTTGGTTAGCGGTTAACAAGTTCGAGGTTCCAATAGCTTCGATGTTAGGGTGTGAAGTTTTAAACTAAGAAAGAAAATTTTTGTGTATTTCGATTGAAAAAAATTACAAAATAAGCAGATGAATCACAGAAGGCTTAAGCATGCACTGTTTCAAACCTTAACCTAAGATTAAAACCACCCCAATTTTTTAAACACATCGTGGGAACACCCTAATTTGACACCCCACTTTGAAACCTTAACACTGGTTTAAAACCCTCTTTGAAACCTAACCTCAAGAACACAAATTTGAAGTCCCAACCCTGGTTTAAACCCCTCATTTGAAACCTCAACTATAGTTTGACACCCGAATTTAAACTCTACTTTGAAACCCTAACCCTATCTTAAAACCCTACTTTAAAACCCTAACCCCAGTTTGAGACCCTACTTTAAAACCCTAACCCCAGTTTGAGACCCTACTTTGAAACCCTAACCCCAGTTTGAAACCCTACTTTGAAACCCTAACCCTAGTTTAAAAACCTAATTTGAAACCCTAACCCTAGTTTAAAACCCTAATTTGAAAACCTAAACCTACTTTATAACCTTAACCCTGGCTTAAAACCCTAATTTGAAAACCTAACCCTAGTTCAAAATCCTCATTTGAAACCCTAACCATAGTTTAACACCTTAATTTGAAACCCTAACCCCAGTTTGAAACCCTAACCCTAGTTTAAAAACCTAACCTGATACCCTAACCCTAGTTCAAAACCCTAATTTGTAACCTTAACCCTAGTTCAAGACCTTAATTTGAAAACCTAACCCTAGTTCAAAATCCTCATTTGAAACCCTAACCATAGTTTAACACCTTAATTTGAAACCCTAACCCCAGTTTGAAACCCTAACCCTAGTTTAAAAACCTAACCTGATACCCTAACCCTAGTTCAAAACCCTAATTTGTAACCTTAACCCTAGTTTAAGACCTTAATTTGAAACCCTAACCCCAATTTGAAATCCTACTTCGAAACCCTAACCCTAGTTTAAAAACCTAACCTGATACCCTAACCCTAGTTTAAAACCCTAATTTGTAACCTTAACCCTAGTTTAAGACCTTAATTTGAAACCCTAACCCCAGTTTGAAACCCTACTTTGAAACCCTAACCCTAGTTTATAAACCTAACCTGAAACCCTAACCCTAGTTTAAAACCCTAATTTGAAAACCTAACCCTAGTTCAAAATCCTCATTTGAAAACCCAACCAAAGTTCAACACCCTAATCTGAAACCCTAACCCTAGTTTGAAACCCTACTTTGAAGACAAATCCCTAGTTTAAAACCTACTCTGTAACGTTAATGCCAGTTTAAAACACAAATTCCAAACATAGAATAAAACCTTAATTTGAAACGCTCACTATAGTTGGAGGGAAACCAGGACTACAACATTCTGTACTCTGAAAAATTGTAACAGCACTGACGTTTTTGTGCAGTTCCATGCAGTGAATATGCTTTGTGTGCATTCAAGGCCCTGCGTGAAAGAAAATCGTAACTCATGAATATCAACAACTTCTCCTCTGTAATTTTTTTCCCCCTTCTTTTTGATACCAGAAAGCTATTTAAATCATCCTTGACATGTGCTGCGTGACAGCTCATCACAAAGTCTGAAAGCGGTGTGGCACCCCACACTGCCCCCCCCCCATACAGCGCCCCCCCCCCCTCCCACCACCACCACCACCACTTACGCCCCCACCCTGGATGAATGCAATGGGCTTCTGGGGTGAGAGTGTATTTGTAAATAAGACACACGAGGGACTTTATCTGTGCTCTATTCTGTGCAGTCCCCCCCCCCCCCCCTCCACCACCCCAAAAAAAAAAAAAAAAAAAAAAAGCATCCTAGGTGACTGCGGCTATTAATTTGTACAAAACCCTTTGATCCAGCCCGGCGAGGCGGCGAGCTAACAATGACGCTCAAGAGTCAGGCTTAAGGGTGGAACCGGGGGGATGCTGTCGGCCTTTAGTTGCAGAACGAACATCACACCCTGTGCCTCTTGATAGAAACATCAGGAGGTCGGATTATGCACGGTAACGATCCCCACTGGCTGCTTTCAGAGCTTCGTGTTAACATCTGCCCACCAGCAAGCAACAGATGACGCTTTGCCATTGTCAGCATTTGTCTGATCACCATAATGGGCAGCATGTCTTATTTAGATGCTCTTTTCATTGGGCCTGAAGCAGAGAAAGGCTCCTGTTGCTTCTGCTCGGAATATGGAGAAGCCCAATTTTTTTTTTTTTAAGTCGTGAAAATCCTACTAGAAAACCTGAAACTTAATTTGTCCCATTGTCCCGGTTGTTTATTTTGACTTTCTTTCTTGAAAAGATGACGTTATTTTTTTCCCCAATTGTGTTGTTACAGGTCAGTGGCGGAAAAAGTTTTGAAATGTTTTGTCTTGGTCTTTTTTTTTTTCGATTGCAAAAAGCTGACATTTTATAAGGCAGGGATGGGCAACCTAAATGATGGAGGGGGGCCGCAACTTTTCATCGGTGCTACTGGCGGGCCACATAGGACCGTGCACTTCCTAATCGGATGTATGACAGAAATGATCTCTTAAATATAGACAAAATACTGTACATGCATATGTGAAAATGTCATAATAGAGAGAATTTTCTAGATCTACAAAACACAACTCAAAAATCTCAATAAACATATTCCACAGAATATGAGTTTTTGTTCCACAAAAAAAAAAAAAAAAAATCAGTGGATGGTGCCGAGCAGCAAGTATTGCGAGGTCCCCCCCCCAAAAAAAATACAAATAAATAAAATGCCCATCCCTGTTATAAGGGGTGCTTAGACTTTTTCTCTCCATCCAATTTGTCCTCATTCGGGTGAAGAGCAAGCTGGAGCCTATCCCAGCTGACCAATCACAGGGCACATACGGTATGTCACAAAAGTGCGCACACCCCTCACATTCAGGTCAATATTTGATTATATCTTTGCATTGGACAACACCCAAGGATGAAAACATTTATTTTGTCTTTTATAAGGAACTCAAATAGGTTGACAACGAAGCGAAGAGAAATCAAGAGTCAACTTGACTTGTAAAGAGGTGATTTTTGAGGGAGTGGCGGTTTCGGCTATTCGGGTCATTTGTGTTTTATGCTCATGATGAAAACAATTAGACGACAATTTGCTGTCTTCAGGGAGGACAAAGTGAGGCCTTGGGATGTTTTGTAGCCATTCACAGCTTTACGGCTCCAACAAATGTGGCGTGGATGGAGAATAAACGTCTGGCCACCCTCATGGCCCGAGATACAGACGGTCTACGTTATGGGGGTGCTAATGTCTTGGAAGAGTTTAACCCGAGTTTCACCTCGTAGGTAACTTGGTTAAGGTTGATCGTATGGATGTGGCAATACCAGTTAATCACTCAATTGGACATTAAAATGGCTCCCTCTGGTGGCCAATAAGAAAAGCTCAACAAGTCCAGGGAGAAACGCACAGGATGCTTTGGTAAGCTTTTTACTTGTGAATTACGGCAACCTGCTATATGGAGCCGTCAAGGACATAATTCACCATTCAAAAGCTCTCTCTCACACACACACGCACAACTGAAAGGCTCTCACAAGCACTAGTGAAATGCTTTGGGAGTGTACGAAGCAGAAAAAAAAAAATCGATAATGGTTGCGATCGTTTCTTTCCGGCGTAGTGTGTGATAGCATTTTCGTAGTGTTTGTGAGTGAAAAAAATTTCCATAGTGTGTGAGGTGCGTGTGAGCAAAATATTTCCCTTTGGCTCAATAAAGGTTGAGAATCTTCTTCATTGGGATTCATTGTAAACTCAAGTGCAATTTGATGTATTATATTTTGTCCACAACAACCAGGACATCTTGTACAGCGCAAACGTTGAGATGTAGAACCCCCAAAAAATAATAATAAAAATGCAATTTGTCAATTAATCCTCCTAAAAAATTTAATATTCGACAGCGAATTTGTTCACAGAAAAAGAGAAGAAAACAGTTGGCGGATAATGTACAAGACATGATGTTTTTAATTGCCCGTTACCTGAGTACAGAAATAGACATTTAACATTCACCGCGTAAGTCAAGTTGTCATAAGTACAATGATGTTCAAAGTGGCGTCCACTCCAGTTTTGTCACCAAGCATGCCGTTACTGTACAAGAACGTCTTCACACAACACAAATAAATAGCATTCACGGAAATGTGGCACTCACTCAGCATTCAAACTGGGAAATTAAAAAAAAAATTTTTTTTTTAAATTCTAATGGTGGGCTGGGTTGCAGATGATGTGGAATTTGCCCTGTGTATTAGACAAAACAAGTCTGCACATAAATAGAACCGTGAGTCCTTTTACTGTCCGGCTTTTCATTTCAGTTTTCGTTGCTGTGACTAACGACTCTGTGTTTTGATTTTTGCGGCGGATGCACAACACTGGTGGGGGTTAGCCATGGTTGTGCTGTCACAAATGATGCACACTTCTTTTGTTTTTGATCAAACATATTCATGATGCAGGACTCACTCCTCCTTCTGCAAGGCCCAACCCCCGAAGTCCACGATTCAACCAAAATGTTCACGTATACAAATAAGGAATTATATGACAAACACAAACGTAATAAGATGCAAAACAAATGTAGTACAAGCACAAAACAAAACATAATAAATTATTTTAAGATTTCCAAAAAAAAAAAAAAAGACAAACTCAATATTTGGCAGTTACGCACAATTTGGGTCTGTAAACGGGTCTGTGAAGATTAGTCAGTCTGTGATCATTGAATATTGCGCGTGGTGACCACTCCAAGACTTCACAACAGGGCAGAATGCGATGATAATCTGCAGATGACCGACGTCAGCGCTTATAGCATGAACTTGATGCATGCAAAGAAGAATTGCCATTTTTCGCTCCCCCAGTAGTTGTGAGTGTGCTCACTACCGGATCCTGGTGAAAAGGTTGAGGACTGACACAGACTCCTGAAAGGAAAAGGACACAAGTGGGTGGTTAAAAGTCACCGGCGAGTAACTTGGCTAACTAGCGCCACTCGTCATGACGCGGTGGGAATAATTTTTTTTTTTTTCCCTCTTTCTTCAGGTCTACAACTTTTACAAAATTCCGCAGCTTTTATTTTGAAGTCGTCCCCGGCATCATGTGCTAATACGGCCGCTGTCTTGACTCGCCTTTCCGACTATCGTTTGAGCCAGTTTATATATTTTTTAACAAACCACGTTTACCCGAATGTGTCGTTGTAGTCGGCAAAACTGTGGTTCTGATGACCCTTTCTCCCACACTCACTAAAGTTTCCGGAGAAGAAAATACAGCTGCTATTCGCAGTTTAAATAGGAAGTAAAATATGTTCATTACACTGATGAGCACATTTTCCACAAAATTCTTTAATCAGAGATGCAAGTTGAAGCTCTCCCAAAAAGTTATTAATTTGTTATAATCACCACAACTCCAAGAGGAACTAAGCAGCACCAAAAATAATTCCCCCCCCCCCCCGAAAAAGGCAGAAAAAAACCCAAAAAACAGTACCTTAGTGGATCTCATCTTGCTAAAGACGTTCCAGAAGCGGAGCGTTTCATCTCCTGCCCCCGTCACGATGGCCTCTCCATCAGGGGACATGGCCTGCACACACGTCACCCGTAAATTTGGTTGATATGCACAATACATTCATCTTTTTAAGTCATCTTCTACAGCAGTGGCCATTTTTGGTACCACGGATCGGTTCCAACAAGCACATACAGTACGTGTACTGGACAGAGCAGTTTGGGGTTATATTGAGAGAGAGAAAAAAAAAATAATCAAAAACAAAACTGACCCCTCAGGAATAATGATGACACCTTGAAATGCAAAACATAATCATTTGTAAGTTATTGCAAATGTGCATGAATGAAAAGATGCCAGATGTCAAAGTCGAGAAGGAAAAGCTGAACTGTGATTGGCTGCTGTCCCGCCACGCACATTTGCGCAGCGTCGGATCAGCTGAATCTGCTCGCGGGAGCTCACCGCAACGACTCTTGATCATATGATTACGCAGCCCTACTTAAATTAATAGACGGGGCGGGAGCACAATAAATACTGACCAGGTACAGAACTCGGTAGGAATGTCCTGTCAGTTTGGCCACTTGAGTGAGGGAGGGATATTTCCATACTAGGATTTGGTTCTGGGAATAACCATGTGTGCTGACCTAAGGGGGAAAAACAAATAACATGTTAGAGTCAAATTAAAGCATAATGTCTCAAGTGGTCAAGGCGGCGCAGTGGTGGGAAGTAGCACGGGGCGATAGGGAAAAATTTTTCTGTACAAACGTATAATATTGTCACTGATACAAGCGAATCAACCCCCCCTCCCCCGCCGCACGTGCATCCCTACTCATACTTCGGTACAGAGTCCAAGCGTATTTGAGTGTGACTCACCAGTTCGTTGGTGTGCTTAGACCAGGCCAGGTTGCACACCTGAGAGCCCGTGTCGGTGCACTGCAGGGGCTGGCCCGTCAGAGTGTTCCAGAAGCGGATGCAGCGGTCGGCGGTGCCCCCTCCCGAGGCCAGCAGGCCGTGCTGGTGGGGGGACCAGGCGATGGCCTTCACTGCCGCCAAATGCTCGGTGTACTGCTGCACCGGGAGGACGCTCGAGTGGTTCCACACCAGCAACTGCCAACGTCAGGAGGGCGCCGATAAAAATACCTGTGACAGCCCCGCTCTCATGACGCAAATCAACGCTCTTGTATACCTTGTTATCGTTGCCACCAGATGCCAAGAGCTGATGGTCTGTGCTCCACTTCAGGCCGCACACTTCCTGCCGGTGTCCCTGGAGCCGACGTTCGGACTGGAGAGGCGGGGCTCTGATGTCCCGCTGCAGGATGACCCTGTCGCGACTGCCGGACGAGAGCTGGTCTGCGTTCCATGCTAAGGCGCCTAGCGCATACATGGAAATGTTAAAGGAAAAAAAAAAAAAAAAAAAAAAGAACAAAAATACAAGGGGGCGGGGGGGCCGCCGCGACATAATCCCTAAATCGGAACATGTCGCAATCTCACTAAACAGCAGTAAAGTCACAATTAAAACAGTAACTGCGTCACAAACTGCGTGCCTGCTTATGTCGCCCGCCGTAGTCTTTACGCCACACTGCAAACGAGTTCAGTGCGCGGCCTCCATCTCGCAACCATCCCCGCCTTCTTGACTCGGCCTTTCAACTCACCCACTCTGGCCGTGTGTCCCTCGAGTGCGGAGAGCTTCTTCCCCGCGGCGGCATCCCAGATTTGCACGTAGCCTTTATGAGTCCCCACAGCAACTAGGTTACCCTTAAATTAGAAACAAGCGCAAAAGACATGAGAGAGCCGAACGACATCTGCATCGAAGAGGACTTTTTTTCTTTTCAGGTCGAAAAGAGGGCAGGGTCATTAACAATCTTGCTTCAGACATCATGTTAATGAATAATGAGAGGGGGGAAAAAAAAACAAAAACCCACCCTTTCTGACCAGCCGACCGATGTCACGGAGTCCCCTTCTACAGAAAGGTCACACAGACGCGTGACCTAAAAAAAGGCAGACACGGGAAGAATCAGGTAAATATTGACAGTATGTATGAAAACACGCTTTTTAGAACAGATGGCAATTTCATTTGAACATAAAAAAACAAACGCGTATACTGAGGTCACGGACGTGCGGTAAAGACGGTTTGTTCCGAAATTTCGGATTAAAGCGGAAGTCAACGCGAACATATTTTTTTCAAGAATATGTTCTATGCAAGTCCACTAGTTGAAACAGGGCATTCTGATAAATATTGCGTTTGTGGAATAAGTGTTAATCCCGTCGTTTTTTAGCCATCTCCGGGGGCGGCCATTTTGTCTTCTGTCGACTGAAAATGACATCACAACTGCTCACAACGACCGATCACGGCTCAGATTCAGAAAACAGGGCAGCCGTGATTGGTCGTTGTGAGCAGTTGTCATTTTCAGTCGACAGAAGACAAAATGGCCACCCCCCGGAGATGGCTAAAAACGAGTGCATTTTTGCTGCTTAATTTATATTCCACAAACGCAAAATTAATCAGAATGCCGTATTTCAACTAGTGGGCCTGCTGGGAACTTATTCTTGAAAAAAAATATATTTGGGTTGACTTCCGCTTTAAGTGTTTTCATGCGCGCCGATCGCAATGACAATCGGCATAAACAACCCCTCTCGTTCGGAATAATATCGTGATCGGGTCAGACTATTCCGAACGGGGTGTGTACATGAAGCATTTTTATTCCGATCAGGCATTCAAATGGACTAAATGCGTCCATGTAAACATAGCCATTGTCTGCATGCGAAGATAGAGAAAACGCGTCCACTTGGCCAGAGACACACACACACACACACCCACACACGCCCACACACGCACACACACGCACACACACACAGACGCACACACCTGGCTGGTGCAGGCGCTCCACAGGTACACGCAAGTGCCCAGTCCCACACTGAGCACGTTGAGAGAGGACCAGTCCACCAGGTTGAGGTAGAAGTCGTCCTGAAGCTCGGGAGCGTCGAGAACTTTAAAAGGTATCTTGGATATCTTGCGCATGGGTTTCCGTGGCGACCGCAGCAGTTTCTGGCTGCGGAACACAACGGATTGTATTGGCGAGTAGGATCCAAACCCGCCTAAGCTTGAAGAAAACATAAGAGGAAAAAAACATGGGGGGAGGGGGGGGTGGGGGCATTTACCTGTTGCTACTGACGGGTGATAAAGAATAAGGAGAGACTGCATTTCCGTCTTCTTCAAGAGACCTCTTAGTACTCAAAGAATACTACAAGACCAAAGCACACATTTATCTTAAATGTGATTAAAAAAAAAGAAAAAAAGAAAAGAAACAGTGGCTATGTTTACATGGACACGTTTAGTCGGTTTAAAAGCCCGATCGGAATGAAAATGCTTCATGTGCACACCCCATTTGGAAATATTCTGACCATTAAGATTCAAGATTTTATTCCGAACGAGAGGGGCGGTTCTTCTTCTACGACTATTTCCAGTAGATTTGGTCAATCTGCACATGTCAAAATAATTTGTCCCCATTCAAAACACGCAAGTCCTAATCGGATCAATATTTTGAGCGTGTGTGAAAAGAGTGCATCCAATCGTAACTTTTTATCCAAACTCACATCGGATGAAAAGACATTTTGCCCATGTAAACGTAGCCATTGAACTGTCGGGATTGGATAACGTTTTACTTGAAAGAGGCTCCTCCTGGTGGGAGTGGATGGCTGAAGACGGCGGTCTTCAGACTGGGGGTCTTGAACTTTGTCGATACCGGCTCCCAGCAGCTCGTTCTTCAGCAGCGCCGAGTACGCCAGACCGTCCGCTGAGGGCGCACGGGTTCAAACAGACCGATGAGCGCGAGAAACAAGAGCGAGTCAAATGCTCACGCTTTACCTTTGTTGCTGTCGGCCGTGCCATCTTTCGTTTTCCTGTTTTGATTGTGCGACTTTTCAATTTCCTGCGCCCACGAAGAACAAAAACACGTTAGCGCCGTCAACCGGGAGCTCCCGCTCGATTTGGCACAGCATTACGCGTCGCTTCCAGGAATCACGTTTTTGAGAGCGACGCAACTGACGGTTGCCTCTTTGCCTTGCGTTGCGGCAAACTCACATTGATGCGGTGGAAGTTGACGCTCCAGTTGGCGCCGGCTCGCGAAGGAATGAAGCGGTCGCCGTGCTTACTCGGGGAGGACAGCGGGGAGCTGACTGGCGACAGAGCTCGGAGCGAGCCAAGAGATTTCTGCACAGGAGGAGAGGGGAGCAAAGGTCATTGATGACTCAAGACTGCGCTCGCTGGTGCTATCACCAAAAAAAAAACAACAAAAAAACAAACAAAACAAAAAATCACTGCAAAAGTACCATTTTGTTGTATTTAACTTTAGTTCAACCCATTTGCATTTAATGTTTTAGAAGTATTCTCAAATATTTCTTTTAATACAATTTTCATTTGCATGTATATTTACTATTTAAAGCCGGTCTTGTTTCTGATGACTGAATTTTAATGTTGGTCGTGATGGTGGCATTTGGAGAGTTACATTGTTTTTTTTAGGTGCAACTTAAAGTGGAAGTCAAGCCCACTAGTTGAAACAGGGCTGTAAAAATATTGCGTTTGTGGAATAAGTGTTAATCCACTTGTTTTTAGCCATCGCGGGGGGCAGCCATTTTGTCTTCTGTCGACTGAAAATGACATCGCAACCGCTCACAGCGACCAATCGCAGCTCAGATTCAGAAAACAGGTCAGCCGTGATTGGTCGCTGTGAGCAGTTGTGATGTCATTTTCAGTCGACAAAAGACAAAATGGCCGCCCCCAGAGATGGCTAAAAACGAGTGCGTTTTGCTGCTTAATTCATACTCCACAAACGCAAAATGAATCAGAATGCCGTGTTTCCACGAGTGGGCCTGCTGGGAACATATTCTTGAAAAAAAAATGTTGGGGTTGACTTCCGCTTTGAGTGCTAAAAGCTCAACAAGCACCGACCACTAGGGGTGGGAACTATAATGGTTTTTTCGATGCATCGTTCGGCGTATTAACAAGATTCTGATTCGACTCCTAGGTATTAATAATCGATATTTAAAGTTGAACTAGAAAAAACTAAAAGCATGCGCAAGCGGTTACGTGCGTTGGTACGTCAGACGTCTGTGCTAGGCTAAGCTAATTCGTGACGAGATGGCGGAACAAGCAAAATCTCATACGGGCGGAGTGAAGTCAAAGTGTGAAATATGAATCTTTGCTCTTCCTTGAGTTTTTTGTTTTAAAAAAGGTACCAGTGTTTTACATGGACTACAAAAAGCAAGCCAATGTAGTGATGCATCGGAATCGCAACCGAATCGAAGCTTGAGGCACCAATAGATTCCCACGCCTACCGACCAGCGACGTTCAAATGTGAATCAGGGTAGCGATTGGTTCAGTGACAACAATGGAATGTTTGAAACAGCAGATGGTGCATTTGTTCGCGGCGCTAACGCCGCCACACATTCACAGCCACAAAATGCAGCCATTTGGATTTTATGGGTTTCTCCAGTCACAACACCAAATGTGCGAGACTGCCCGGTTCAAGTGTTTACTCTCACACATAGGCAGTAGCGCAACACTCTCCAGTCTCCACCCGTCTTAAGTCATCTGTTGCTTAAAACAACTTTGGGCGGAGCGCTCATTACTGTGTACTATGTCGTGTACTTACCACTGGGCTGTCATTCGCATTGTGGATGTTGATTTGCCTTAGCAGCCTGGACTCATAGTCCTGATCCATAATGCCTGGAAGGAAACACGTTATCAAAAAATCCATTTGTAATATCAGAAATGTAGTATACTTATCAGCGACTCTTGAGGTTAGAGTTAATCATCAGCGCTTCCTCACAAGCGTGCCGGCAGAGATCGTCAGGTGTCCCGTGGGAAATGATCTCATTAACTCATTCTATCCCAATGGCATATTTATATGTCATTTCACAGAGGGTCTGAAAAAGTCTGGTGCTGAATGAGTTAATTTGTCCCAAAATGATAGATTCATTACAATTCCTAACATATCTATGTCCATTTATCTATGCAAGTGGCACATAGCGACAAGGAGAACAATTAATTCCATAAATGGCAGAAGGTACAAAAAACCTTTGAGTTAATATTCATACAGAAGAATGAGTTATGGCGCCCTTCAGAAGAATGAGTTATGGCGCCCTTCAATGATCTTTGCATTTAATAAAACATTTCACACTGAAGAAGTAAATTGAGAGAATATGATAATTCATTCAACATTCATACTTTTTGTGATACCATGTTTTTGTTTGCTGGTGTGCTGTGTAATTTCCTGAACGAAAAAAATGGGTGCCTTACTTCAGTGGAGGTTGGGAAACACTCAGATAACTGAATAGGGTTCTTGATCTCTGAATCGGCTCTTGTGTTGATAATCAATACGTGTGATGAATTGTTCATTATTGAGCCACATAATAAAATATACTTTCTGTCACTGGTGCGGGATGAAGGGACATAAGAGAGTCAGAATTTTGAATCTATCTACATTGATCATGAGCTGGACAGATGTTAGCAGCGTGCAACACAACACAAAACTGTTTGTCAAAATGACCGAAAGACATTTCAGTCCACATAGTTTGAATAGTATATGCATAATTTTAAAAAGGTTTGCTAGAAAGACACCCTCATACCACATCCATCTGTTTTGGCAATTGAAAGCATCGGGCTGCAATTACATATTCGACATTATACTGAAAGTACCTACGAAGTTCTGTCACAATAAACCCAATCAAAACGATACTGTTGTGGAAAAATAACTCACATAAACACCGGTAGGGCTGAACAATTAATCAAATTCAAATCGGCATCGCAATGCAGTAGAACGCAATTTTCCAAAGTGCAAATGCTGCAATTTGGAGAAAAATAAAACAAACCTTTGTGTATGTATGAATGTATGTATGCCTCAGAAGTGCAGTCCACATGTTTATATATATATTATTGTTTCATGAAATATGAAAAGTTGAAGTGAAAATTGACAGGTTTGTTTGCTTTGCTGTTGTAATATGACTTAACTGACTGATTTGTGTTTACGCCACGCTGGTAGAATTGTGTTAAGTTGTCAAAGTGAACGCTTAAAAGACTGCAAGTCAAAGTGTTTTGTAAATTTACAACAGTAATTGAAGTAGATGAATAAACTACCTTTCATAAGAATTTATGGTTCATTTGTCTTTTAGCGTAAGCCTAACCTAAGACAAAAACATTTCTCTATAATAAATCTGCCGTTTGTGATACAGATTCAATTTATTGCTTACGTTTGTTTAAAAAAAAAATACACCAAAAGAGAATAATTACCCGATTTTAAATCGGACTCAATGTTTGGGGTTCGCAATTAGATTGTCAAAATCAGACCTACACAAAGTAAAATAGATTTTTAAAAAAAAGACGTGGTTCAGTTAGCAGCTAACCTTTAGGACAAAACGAAGGCGGCAGTAAACATTTGAAATGATTGTATTTTGAACAGCATGACAGACGTCAAATTTGTCATAACAATGGCAATGTAGAAACAATGTGTCCAGCGCCAATGCTAATTATAGGTTGCTGCAGCTAGCGCCGCTAGCCGATCTGAGCTGTCTAGAAACTTAACCACCACCAGTATTTACAATTCGCATTTAGATTTACACTCACCGGTGCCGAAGAAAATTCCTCCGATCCCACGCCCGGCACTATTTCTCCCTTGCCGGTGTCAACTATTATGCGGATAGTTTGTCTGGTTGGTGTAATCGATAAAGGTTTTAGAGAAAGGGACGGGGATTCTTATTTCCCTTAGCGCTGAAGTCAGTGTTGCTAAGGATCACGGGAAAATCCGACGTCACAGTTTTTGAATCGCGCATTTTCCGTTGCTAAGGAAACGTGTCTCTCCGGGGCACTGCTTCCTCCTGCCAAAAAATTGAAAACGTTTCTAAGCTTTCACCCAGTGTTTTTCTTACTTTTTGGGTCATAGTATTATGAACAAAAAAAATATGAAACGGAAGTTACACAATGCTATAATGTACCGGCGCCATTTTGTATCCTTCCATAAAAGTTGTTTATTTTGTAGGCTACCCATCCTTTTGTATCATGTCAATTCACATCTTAATTGTCATGATTTTCAGACGATACTAATCATGTAACTCCTTATCGGACAGTAACACAGTGCTCTAAAATATTTTCAGACTAATACATTTTACTTGATTCATCCAATCATTTTCCAGTAGCTGGCAGTGTATTTTGTACTTTGGCCTTCAGTGGAGCTTTAATACCTACCTACAATTTAATACCACCACTATTACAGAAACCATCAATACTATAAAAAAACGCTAAATTACAGCATACAGAGATGTCACTGGGTAAAGAAACAGTTCCATTGAATTGCTGATATGCTTTCACATTCATAAAGAAGCACTACAATTCTGAAGGTCCTGGGATGATACAAAGAGTGGAGGCTTCAATCTGATTTGACAAAAAACAAGCAAACAACAAATCTTACATCCACAAACACATGCTCAAAAGTTGTGCAGCCGGACCTATGAGTGTGACTATATTCACTTTACAAAAATAAGGTATGAACTTATCATTTCAATTGTTTTTAATTAAAAAAATAAAATAAAAATCAGCAGTAGAAGTAAAAGGAAAGTCAACAAATACGTTCAATGTGAAGAAAACAAAAACAAAAAAGATGTGTATGCAAATAAACACATTTACCATATTGCAGCCTCCAGAACTGTTTACAAATGTGGGTCAGAGCTGTAGCGGCATACGAAAACAAGAGAAAGTCAAGATTTGTAACTTGGGATGGTCCACCTTAACCCAAAAATGAGAATGAAAGTGCAAAAGAAAAAATACAAAGTTAATTCAAGTACATTTTTTAAGATGTTATAAAATAAACCCTCCAGACCAACTAAAGTATTATGTGCAAAATTATATTATATTATATATACATACACAAATACAGTATATATTTTATATATATATATATATATATATATATATATATATATATATATACACACACGTGTATATATATATATATATTTTATATATATATATATATATATATATATATATATATATATATATACACACACGTGTATATATATATATATATATATATATATATATATATATATATATATATATATATATATATATATATATATATATGCACAAAATTGTGGCTCAACTCAGCAGTTTAAATTGTCCTGATTGAGTCTGCCTTGCCTCGAGACTCATCCAAAATTACATTATCTGAACTTACAGTAGGCCTATATTAAAAGGAAAATAAAAACTTGTGATGACAAAAACTGGCACTGAGAGCCATAAATCAGACATGATTACCGAAAGGCGACAGCAAGCCAGTGGTTTAAGAGTCACACGCTGTCTACAATCATGTCAAAACAACGTGCGCACAAACTCCGGAGTGCTTACAGTAATGCCATTGTTTGTCACTCCGGGGTGGTTGTCCTATCGGAGTGGCAAGAAGAAGTCGAAAGCAAACGTGGATCAGTCAGGGCACAATGCTGGTCGACATGGGGGAGACATCTCGGGGCGAATGTTGCAGGCCATTAGTGACTTGAAAACGAGCTTCATGAGATATGCCGTACTGCTCCAGTGGATCCTGCGCACACGGCAAAATAATAGCCACGAGCTCAAGTTATCTCGTCACAGACTTAATATACTTCGAGTCATCGTTTTCCAACTTTTGGACAGCACAGGGTCTTAATGTTTCTGATCCAGAATGTCAAATGTGTTGAACTGTGCCAGATTTTCAGGTAAATGTTGACAGCATGTATACAGAAAATGAAATTACTTTGCCAGTGAGCCTGTGGATCTCAGTTCTGTAGAAGATGAGGTTCCTTCTCATAAATTCATAGCTGCAGGAGAGAAGAGATTTTTTTTTTCAGAAAAAAAAAAATTCAGCTCTGATAACAAAAAAAAATTTCAGTCTTAACACAAACAAGATGGAGGAGTATCAGGGCCACACTGAAATACGGGCATTAAGAATACAGCTAAAGCTCTTGGCAATTTACTAGACAGTAAAACTTTCACAACGACATACCTTTCTCAAAGAATTATGAATTTGTTGTCGTAAAATGGCTTTTTGTCTCCATTCCATTGTGGTCCAAAACTCATTTTAATAACACAATACACTTTTAGTTAGTGCCACAAAACTAAATGTTGCACTTTGAAGTTGTAAATCCTGTTTTCACTCATCGCTTATCCCATTTTGATCCTTGCTCATACCAACTGTTACAGTTAACAGCACGGAAAACAGCTCTCCCCACCAATCACTGTCAACAGACGAAACTTCTGTGACCTGAAGCTACCCTTCAAGATGACCCGATATTGACCAAGTCGCTAATTTTGTGTCCTGAGGAAACATGCTTACCTTGCCTTAACAATGGAGTCCATCCACTTCTCGCACTGCTCCTCAGAGTCACACTCAAAAAGATATTTCCTCTCTGCCTCTTCTAGAAACGCTGCAAACATAAACAGACCTCCTTTGAACGGACTGACACGTACATCGTGCAGTTTCCCAACCACTCTGTGTGAAAGACTACCAGGTGTGCCGCGGAATTTATCTAAATTCATTTAAATGCTATGATTATTATTTTTTATTTATTACACTTTATAGTCATTTGAACGTTTATAATAAATCGTAGCCTAGCCCCTATACTGATTTTCATTAGCTCATCAATGGAGGTTCAAATCATGTGTAAAATAGCAGACTTTTGTTAGATGAAATTATATGCTCTGGTTGAATATGTTTAAATATACAGTGAGCAAACACCCTATGCCTTCTTTTGAAAAACTGTGAGTGAAAGTGAGAACAGGCGCTTAAGAATACTTTAAAAAGTGTGTGTCGATAAGTTAAGTGTGTTTTAATGTTTGTATGTGTCTAAAGCGTCTGGTGTGCCTTAAGATTTTTCAAATGTAAACTACTGGAAACTGGAAAGTTCTTAGGTTGTGGGTTCGAATCAGGGATCTTCTATGTGGAGTTTGCATGTTCCCCTTGGGCTTGTGTGGGTTTTCTGCAGGTACTCCTTGCCACCTCCCACAGTTGAAAAACATCTTTCTTAGGTTAATTGAAGACTATAATTAGACTTTGTACCCCGCCTGTCGCCCAAGGTCATCTGAGAAGCCGCCAGCTCACCAGCAAACCTAACGAGGATACACTGAGAAACACTACATTGGAACATGCAAACATTTAAATTACTACCACTCACCAATGGAGAAGGACAGGCTGTCCTCTTTCTCCACCCGACACTGCTCCAACAGCAGAGCTCCAATAGGCTTAGAAAGTAATGAAGAGTCATTCGCCCATTTTAAACAATTCATGAATGGACAATACATGAACAAAGTAGTACTGTCGTAGCACTCACTTCTTCCTCATCAGTCTTAAAATAGAAGAGGAAGTTAACAACGAGTTTCACTAGCCTCCTCTTGACAACTGTAAGACAAAAGGAACCAAGGTGAAGCTCACAAACCGGAAGATGTCTTGCGGCTTGCGCTGCTAGGCTAGCGCTAGCTGCCACCAGTCCTCCATGCAAACACGATAGCCGAAAAGATTACCGTCTCCTTTCTTGGGTCCTCGCATCCCCAGCTCGGCGACCATTTCTGAAGGTTGTCGGCTCAATTGCACCATCTCCTTCTCGTTGAAACGCATCACTGACAGTGAAAGTTCAACTACTAGATACGACTACGGCCATTTCCCATAATGAAAAACAACGACGTTATCTAATGAACGTCGGCGAAAACACTGAATGCCGTAGTTAAACAAGTTTCACCGTCACTATATGTGTGCTGGATGCGACGAAGAGATGTTTGTTGTTAAAGAAAAGCAAACGTTTCCCCCTTCAAAAGGCGCACACACACAGCAGGACCACTCCTCTAGGGTCGTTGTACGGAAGTCAGAAAGGGTCAAACTCAGCGAAACGTGTAAATCATATTATAATTTTACCTGGATGTAAACAATAAATTACAACGAATCAAAGCAAAATTATTTGTATGACACATTTCATAAACTTTATGTACGAGAGTAATGTAAACATATACAAAACACTAAAATGACACACACAAATTATATACAAATGTATTTATTTCACAACAGCTGCGGCTGTAATAAATCACTTTACATATAACATACAATAACAATAATACAACAACAAACACTGTGAGACAGTCAATTAAAACACAAATAATGATGCTAAAAAAGTAAAAATCTTATTTTAAATGCTTTGCAGGAAGAGGATGTAGAGATTTTCGGACCTGTGTCACATGGGCCAATCAGTACCAATTGCAGTTTGGATTAATATTTAATTCAGACCTGTAAATGTTACGTTGCAATAGTACAATGACCTATAGAAAATGAAAACATTAATCAAATTGTCTGGATATAGTATATTTAATCACAGATATCTTCTTAAGGGTGGTAATATAAGAAGGTTGAGGCGCTTGATAAAAGAGAAAAGATGTCGCACTTCAAGCAATGGCTGCCATTGTTATGCACATTCAAACCACTAGAAGACGCTAGTAAACAATGGAAGCACGTGAACACTAGTCGCAAAGAAGAATAATCGAACTGCGCAATGCGCATGCGCACTGTCTCTATTCACGAGTGTTAGCGTGATCCTTGTGTTGTATGTTGGTAAGTGTTGTTTGTAAATTAACATTATATGCGATACGAAACACGTATTAATAGCCCATATGAGATGATTTTTATGCCTGTTATCGCAGTGCAGCACAATGTATTTCTTTTTTGTAATTCGACCGTCGTATGAGAAACGCGGTTGGTACGAGCTAGCTAGCTAACTGTGTTACTTAGCCTTAGCTAGCTTTGCCACTCTTCATTCAAGAGTCAGCGGTAAAGTAAGATAATTAACTATCTGGAAAAGAAATAGTCTTGCCGCTATAACTAAAGGTGTGTGTTGTTAGTTTAATAATAGAACCTATAAGATTAATATGATTGTTAACTTGGTTGAGAAAAGTCAAAACGCGTTCTAATCTAAATGTGCTGTACCGTCGCAATCCCCGCCCATTAGCGATTCGGTAATCGCTAAATCACTTTTACTAGAACCTATCCACCGTTATTTGTTGCCAAAACTTAACTATTTGCTTCTTGTATAACTCGCCAAGATGCCAGAAGATGTAGTCAAAGCTCTGTCTGAATTGGAGTTGGTCTCAAGGAAGTATGTTGGGGGATGTTTGCAGTTTCGTGAAGGGCTCATTCCCCATCTTCTGAATACGTTATTTCAATGTAGTCTCTAAATGAACATCTCCAATAGTCCAAATGTTAGTCAGGAAATGGTTCATGTGCTTCTGCTCATAAAATTCTAACTTTAGCTTTGTATCTCCCCCATCTAGGCAACCAAGACAGGAAGGACAAAAAGTAGTATCCGTCCAGTGTTGGATCGACTGGGCATTTGCCTCCGAGTATCTTTGTGTTTCGGTCAGTCACCTCGCAAAAATGGATTTTCAACATCGAGCTGGAGGCAAGACGGGAAGTGGAGGGGTGGCATCCTCCTCGGAGAGTAATCGGGACAGACGGGAGAGGTTGCGCCAGCTGGCTCTGGAGACGATTGACATCAATAAAGACCCCTACTTTATGAAGAATCATTTAGGATCATATGAGTGCAAACTTTGCCTGACGCTTCACAACAACGAGGTTACAATTTGGTTACGTATATGTGTATTCTTTTTGGTTCAAGTGCAATATTAACTGAGGTGCCCTTGGTCATTTTAGGGCAGCTACTTAGCCCATACACAAGGAAAGAAACATCAGACCAATCTGTAAGTACCACGCCTTATTTGATCTGTGTGCGAGATTTGGCACTTTCGTGAGAAGGCTGACAACCACAACACCAATCCTCACTTTTGTTTTAAAACAGTTAAGACCTTAGGTTTTATTTGTTTTCAGAGCGCGGCGAGCTGCCAAAGAGGCCAAAGAAGCTCCTGCTCAGCCAGCGCCAGCAAAAGTGAAGGTCGAAGTCAAGAAGTTTGTGAAAATCGGTCGGCCCGGATATAAAGGTAGAGTACGGCAACGTGATTGCAAACTGCTCACAAAATATCCGGGATATTGGGGATTGGGTTTGAACCCTGAATCATGAGTAATAACCTTTACAGGTGAACTCAGTTTGACCTTTGGTAAACTGAACGCTCATGTCCAACTGTTCAATGTTTAAGCGCTTTGGCTGTTCTCCACCATAGAAGCGAATGACAAAATTTCCAAGGAAATCCACTCTATACCTTTCTGGGAGTCTTCCCGTCTTTTTATTGTAGCATGCTGATGACGTGACAGTTTTCATGGAATTGGTGCAAAAAGTACTCAAACATTGACATGTGCATTCAAAAGTTGAGAGAAGGTCAAATCAAGTTCACCTGTAAAGGTGAAAGTGCGTTTTTAGCTTCATCCAAATACGTACCCCCGAACATGCCCAACTTTTTATGAGTACGTCAGAGTGTACTAATGTGATGTTTTTCTTCTTGTGGCGGATGTCTTCATGTCCTCCTCAGTAACCAAACAGAGGGATCCGGAGACTGGGCAGCAGTCTTTACTTTTCCAGGTTGGCGTAGATTGAAATCAAAAGTGTAACAGAAATAAAAGCAGCCCCTCAAGTCGATTTCTGCTCCCTTCAGATTGACTACCCTGAAGTAGCGGAAGGCATCGGGCCCAGGCACCGTTTCATGTCTGCATACGAGCAGCGCATCGAGCCCCCGGACCGCCGTTGGCAGTACCTGCTTCTGGCCGCAGAACCTTATGAGACCATCGCTTTTAAGGTGACGCTCGGCAACTCGCTTGATTTTCCCGCTTGCTCTGCTGTGTCACAATGTCGGCCGACACCTTGGCTCTTTTTAGGTCCCCAGTAGAGAAATCGACAAAGCAGAGAGCCGCTTCTGGACACACTGGAACCGAGAAACCAAACAGGTACCAGTTAGAAGATGAGAGTCGATGACAACAGAGAAGGCGCCCGGTCTAAATGTTTGATTCCTCTCCTCAGTTCTTCCTTCAGTTCCACTTTAAAATGGAAAAAGCTCTCCTCCCACCCACTGGTCCAGCGCCTCCTGCTGGTATGAAGCGTCCTCCGCCTCTCATGAGTGCGCCTCGCCCACAAAACGAGTCCATGCCACCACCTCCGGGTGGGATGATCCTTCCCCCTGGTGCCCCCGGTACCCCTCAAATGCCCCCTCAGATGCCCATGCCACCAATGCCAATGAGGCCGCCACCCCCAGAGGCCCTTTCGGTGGCTAACAATTAATTAGGTTCAAGTTAGACATTGGAAAACTAGCACGTTTTTAAGGTTTTGTAAATAAATGTTCTCCAAAAAAAAAAAAAAAAAATTAAGTTTGGTCTGTATGTCTTCTCTTTTAGATATATGGCATATGTGAGCATATCTCCGGTAATGGTAATAGAATTGCAGGGGGAAAAACAAATAGTGAGACTTGAGCTACCACATGTTGAGCACAAAGTTTTCAGAGCGGAAGGAGCACATTGGGTTCTTTTTATTTAAATGTCTACTCTAAGCGTAGTGACGGACGTGGATGAAAGCGGCCAGGTCTTGCTATGTGGAGGTACGAACACTAACAAGCAAGTTCTATTCAGTACTGCAAAAGCTGCGAGAAATTGTCGGTAGCCAGGGAAAGAAATCATCCTTTTTGACTCTTTTCCATCTCCATCTTTGTGTTGGACACGGCCTCCTCACTTTTCTCCTTTTGCTCATCTGCTTCGTCCGATGTCTTCAGCGTGTCCTTCTCTTTCTCTTTCTTGTCCCTAGCTTCTTGCGCTCTGACTTTCTTGGCCCTCCTGCTCTTTAATGTCCCTTCGCTCTGCTTCATCAGTTTTTTGTCGGGCATCGGCTTGTTTCTGAGACCCCTCGAGTTTCGGCCTCCTCTCGTGCGTTTGTCATCATCCTCGTCGTCATCATCAAGGTCCGGCAGCCACCAAAACAAAACTTCCCACAGGCTTGTCTCGGGCTAAAGGCAAAGGGAGTGTTTTAGTATTAGATGGTACAAAGGGGGCGGGGTTAATCCGCCTATTATTATTTTGTCACAATTATACAAAGCATCAATATGATACAAAAATGCAGTATAAGCGAAACGTGAATATGAAATCTGATTGGACAAAAAAAAAAATCACATACACGCACTGGAAGCGTTGCAGGCCAGATAAATGCTACCCAATGAAGGGACTATAACTGTTGGAAATAATTAAATTCAGTTTCATTGAACAAATACCAATTTTAGCTTGAACGTGTCATTGAGTGTTTGTAGCATTCCGAGAGTGTTTTTCTTTCACTTCACCTGCGGTGCTTTTCCTCTGTGTCGTAACGTGTTTGGCTGTCTCATGGTCAATTGGACCTCCTCGTCCTCCTCTGCTATCCCGCGACCACGCAGGGTCTCTGTTACATTGCAAAGACAGCGCTCGGTCACCGCTGGCACACATGGCCTCGTCCTCCAGTTGGAACTTGTGCCATTTTTATAGGAGCTCACCATGAAGTCTGTGGAACCCCGAGGTGAGGACCAGGATGGAAATGGCCACAAACAGACAGCGGTTGAGCGTGACATTCTCCCACGGTGTTTCCATCTGACTCAGATTCTGCATGGACGAGCTTTTTTGTGCAGGTACTAAGGGAGAAAGAAGAAGGCTAAGAAGTTGCTTTGGGTTATTTTAATGTCAGTTTGAGAGGGAACCCACGTTTCTTGGGAGCAGTTGGTTCCATAGGTAAAGTCTTTGGTTCTACTTTTGGGGGCTGAGAAACTGCAGACATTTCCTATACAGCAGACATAACGACATACACAGAAAGGTCATACGAAAGAGAAATGAGGAAAAATATACTGTACTGTCATCCTGCTTGTCTATCTACTGACCTCTCGAACCTTCCTGCTGACGTACATTTCTGCAACAAAAGACAAATGGAGATGAATTTAAGCTAGGCAAAGTCAGTCCATTCGAGACAATTCTGTTTTATTGTAAATCCAAGAGAGGAAAGAAATATTGAAAATGTTAAAAAATACAATTAATGGGAGAACGGAAACATAATAATATGAGGTGGTACCTTTATTATAAAGGCATAATAAAAAATAGAGAGACCGATTATCGGCGCCGATAGTGTTTTGAGGAATAGCGGTTTCGGCCTTTTTTAAAAAAATCTGACTGCTGATAATAAATCTATTTAAAACTGTGTTGAAATCAAAACAAAGATGTGTGAAAGGTTAACATTTCTATCATATTGGAATTTTGGAGGACTTCATTTACTGTACAAAACTATATGAAGCTATTGTTTAGGTTTTCATTACACTTTTCAAGACATGCTGATGACCCTGGCTGCTCCCTGAACCTTTTGTTTGAATTTGATAACAAAGAAGTATATTGTCAAACATTTATAGTATAATAACTTAAAAAAAAATCAACATAATGAAAATCGGGAAAAAAATTATGCTTAAGAAGTCAACCCGAACATACTTCTTTCAAGAATATGTTCCCAGGAGGCCCACTAGTTGAAACACGGCATTCTGATTAATTTTGCGTTTGTGGAATAGAAGTTAAGCAGCAAAATGCACTCGTTTTTAGCCATCTCCGGGGGCGGCCATTTTGTCTTCTGTCCACTGAAAATGACATCGCAACTGCTCACAACGACCAATCATGGCTGACCTGTTTTCTGAATCTGAGCCGTGATTGGTCGTTGTGAGCAGTTGCGATGTCATTTTCAGTCGACAGAAGACAAAATGGCTGCCCCCGGAGATGGCTAAAAACGAGTGGATTAACACATATTCCACAAACGCAATCTTTATCAGAGTGCCCTGTTTCAACTAGCGGACTCGCGTAGAACATATTCTTGAAAAAATATGTTTGCGTTGACTTCCTATATAAAGACTTGTTTTTTTTTAGATCTTGATGCCTTTTTACTGAAAATGAATATCGGCTCCAAATATCGGTCATTGGCCTCCTTGACTACTAATATTAGGTATCGTACTGAAAAAAGCATATTGGTCTATCTCTAATAAAAAAACAACTAAATATTCAGCAAATTGGCATGCGGAAGTAATGTATACATTCAGAAAAAATAAAGCCAAGGTCTTACAAAATCAGATATGACATTCTGTGTAATGATGATGACTTCAACATTTGACATATTGTGCTCCAAAATGCTCTTTAATTGTTTGGGAGAAACGATTCAGTTTGGCCTTATAGTGAAGTGTGGCATAAACGGGCCTAAAGTTAGCTCTGATCATCTGGGGCTCACCACCGTCTACAAAAAGAGCGTTTGGTCATCTGGGCCCCAAAAAGCCGTGCGGCTAAACGTAGGTGTGCTCTGCTTTTCTGGGCGCTGTCGCACAAACATTGTGCGGGATTTCGGCTAATTCTTCCTGTGGGAATAGAGGAATGATTCATGCGCCAGCCATCTCTGTGGGACAACTCAGGCACATGATCACCGTTCGCACTGGGCAAGGGCTCACGTTTCAGCGGCTTGTTTCGGTGTGCAAAGTTTGGCTTGCAATGGTGTAGTTAAAGCCGGCGTGTTTGATTGCACGCGCGGACATGACAGATTGTGTGCTTGCGCGTGTCACCACCTGGTCGTCGGATCTGTCGGACCGGCTTCTCCGGAGGAGGATCTTCTCTTGGTGGCCCTAACTCGGCTTCAAATGTCTCATAGCTTTCTTCCATGTCTTACCTGAGAGCGAACGACACGAAGGAAAACTTGTGGATTGTTGGCATTTCTTGGAGAGGGAATGCTTTTCAAATGTGTCATCATTTTATCATTTGGAGGCTTTTAACCAGAGGTGACTGAAGTACTCGCAACTCAAAGTGGTTCAGATAGCTGAAAAAAAAAATCCACTTTATGGACAAGTATACGTTGCCTATTTCATTTGTTCACCGGCGATTGCCGAGGGAGCATCTGATGCTAGTCGGTTGTAAATTTCAAACTTGGAAACATCTTACCGATGACACTGAAGCCTCGCTTCCGGTATGAGATCAGCACCGTTTGTGAGTCCACTAGGGAAAAGGGCTGTATTTTGTGCAGCCTAGCTTTTTTTTTTTTTTTCTCCCTATACTGCTGATTACAAAACACGGGGAAAAAGGCGAAATCTAGTTTTTTTTCTGCCCAAAGGACAGCGTCGATTCTTTCATTTGGTTTGGTGTATATAAAATAATTCACCACAGTATCCTGTGGGTCACGACAATGTCAAAATGCTCTAAAATGGCTGGCGGTGAATGAGTTTTAAGTAGTTGTGCTTCGATCGACGTGCCTCGTCTTCCTGCACTGAAAATCACGAGGTCAAGATCTCCAGTTTGAATGAGTCAAAGTATCTGGCGACCTTCACATTACATTACGTGAAAATGCTGTGAGGCCATGATGGCATTTCATGACACAGAGTTAATGTCCTCGCGCCACTATTAATAGATGGGAGGAAAAATCCCCACAGATACCAATGGATGCACACAACACAAATGAGAAAAAAAAAAAAAAAGTTGGTGGTATCACACTAACTTGAGGTCTAACCTTTAACCCGCAGTGAAGCGAGGACCTACCTGACTCGACATTTGGCTGCGTCCAGGGACCTTTGTCACACCGTTGTTGTTCCTCCGCAGAGGCAGCGGCACAATGTGAACAGCTCTGATGACCAGAAACAGGTGCTGGAGAATAGAAGAAAACAAAAAAAAAATAAAAAGCGCAGCGCGTTAAGTCAGAGGCGTGGATTGACGTCACCATGCGCTGCGCAGCCGGCAAATCACGACGCTGGGCTGGCTGAAGGGGGGAGGGGGTGGGGGGGGGTACAAGGCCAGCGGACATGAACCCAGGTTTTGGTTGGCAAAGGAAGTCACAACACATCCATCCGTCCGTTGGTGATCTCGCGCCGCTGTGGTCATGAGGGTTGCCGGGGTGAGCTGGAGCCGAGGCCAGCTGACAACACGCGTCTGCACTTTATACGCCTTCCTTTGTCAAAAGTGCCTTGCTACTTTTAGGAAAGCTCCGCACATCACAACATAACGTAAAAGTAGAGACAAGCGTGTTGTGTCTCGTGCGAGCCTGACAACCAACAGGCTTTGGCGGTCTGAAACCTCCTATGGCTCCATTTGCTATATTTTATTTATACGAATTATTGAGCAATCTAAAGTGTGTTTTTGAGGTCTTCTGAAATGATTTTGGAGGTACAAGTTTGCACCCGACGGAGATATGTATAAGGTGTATTTTTACATTTGTTAGCTAATTTAATTTAGCTCTTTATTTTCTTCATTTCACACCGTTGGCAAAGCTATGGGAGCACACCGTTTTTGCTAGCATAGAAGCCTGAATTTTTTTTAAAAAAAGAAGGAAACCATTTTATGTGCAGAGGTCTTTATTTTAATTTTTTCTAAGTTATGAAATAAACGATATAGCAATATTTTAAATAATATGCTGTATAATCATGTAATTTACTGTATTTTTTTTTACTGTAAATTACACGATTTTAGATATATACACACACATTTTTATCTGTATTTCTGAGTACGTACTTTTTTTAACATCATTGACATGTAAGGAATTGAAAACTACATTTACAAAAACCTTTTTTGAGGGGAGTTGTTTTGTTTTTCTATTTATTTAACACAAGCATCTGTATTTCGACTTAAGTGCACTTTTCCTCCTCTGCCTAACATTGATGTTTTGGGAATGTCAAAAACACAATGCATGTAAAATAAGGTAAACAACAAGCATGCACTTCCTTTATTCACCGGCAGAGTGCGCTATTGTACTTGGAGGATTAACAGATGAAAAGGGAAACTCCAACCTTTAACTGTGAAGCGGTCATGCGACCTACATGCATCCCCGCGCAGCCTACATCAATCCTGCTACAATTTTTGAATTGTTTTATGTTTAGTTTGTCAGTTAATTTGAACTGGGACTGGCAATAAACAGCTTGAAGTGGGTTTTTTTTTAAGAAGAAGAAAAAGAAAACGAAGAAGGAATTGTTCTGCAAAACTACTGCTTGTTGCCAAGTGAGTTAAGTTCATTGCCACTGTACAACACTTGTATCTCAAATTTTTGCTTGCGAGTCAGATTAAAAAAAATAAAAAATTCCAACAACAGCTCCTATGTGGCAAAACTTAGAAAAAAGTCAAGTCACTTTGTATATCAAGGCACAACTGCCCTTGGCATTTTCCTTTTAGGCAGGGCTTTGGCGCCATCTGGTGGCATTTCAGGACACTTCAGAAAAAGCACAAAAGCGCCAAATTGTTGCCTTTTTTCCAGCTAGTTCGAAAAGAAAAAACGCAAATAGACGAATTTGTGACGAGTGAACAAGCGACTCAATTCACACTTGCTCTCTCACTCCGTCCGGCATTGCAGTGATGCTGTTATTTGCCCTGAGATTATCCGGTCCAATAAGGTGCAAGAATGACATCTATTCAAGGGGGACGGTCCAGCTGTGCTTAACGCATCACAGCCTCTGTCACTATGTGGAACGCAGGCCGTTGGGCCTGCGGGAAGCAGCCTAGGTGCAGTCAATGTCAAAGAGAGCGGCGGCCACATGAAAGGGAATTTGGAGGAGATCCAGATGACACAGACGCACAGGTGGGCCTGCTGGTCACATCTAAACAGGGTTTGATGCGCTTTGCTTCGCTAGCCCTTGACAACCACCTAACCACGCTGGGTTTGTCCACCCATGCGTGTTATCTCAAAATCAATGACTCATTCTGTGCCTGGATCTCATAATGAATTAGTGAAACTACCGATCAATTCCAGATAACGCTTTCATTTATACTGAGAAGGAGATGAAGGGTGGGGTGGACGCTTAGCATTGGAGTGAGACAAGAGGCTTGAACGAGGCAAGAAGTGTCCCCACCTCACGTCTGCATCGGCGTCGTTTCAAAATGGCATTTCTGACCACACGCCGCTTTGATTTTGACAAGCACACTCCTTGTCTTTCATACCCACTGATATTTGCACGTCCTTCCCCTCCTCCGCCTGTGCCGCGTTTGTGTGCTAGCTGCCTTTCAGCCACCCCCTGGTTGCCGGCTGATTGAAGATAATTACAGCCATTTTACTGGAGCTTTCACAGCTTGGCCTTTGTGGGAGAACATGCCGAGCCGAAGCTCACGCTCCAGGTATGGAGCCATTGAAAATGTCACTGTGTGGTATCCAAAAGTGTCAAATTATCATATATATATATATATATATATATATATATATATATATATATATATATGTACATATATATACACATATACATATATATACATATATATCTACATATATACATATATATTTATATATATATATACACACACATATATCTACATATATACATATATATATTTATATATACATATACACATATATATATATATATACATATACATACATATACATATACATACATATATATATATATATATATACACATATATATACATATACATACACATACATACATACATACATATGGGGTGTAACAAAAAACGGTTTGAACTGAAAAATCGTTTTTTGATGTGAAAGACGCGAATGTATGGAATCGAATCCTTTCACCTTGAAATAGATCGAGAAACGTATCGAATCGTGTTTTATTGGAGACATATCCTTGAAGGGAATGACACATTTGCAGTACTGACACATTCCTTCAAATATACGTAAAATGGTAACAAACGAGTTATTGCATCATACCCTCTCGAACTGGGCCGTATGATATCAAATCGAATAACAATCCCGCCGAGTCTAACCGAATTGAATCGTTCCACTTTACAATCAAACTGTCCCTGAATCGTTTCGCATCCCATGTATCGAAAACCGATTCGGATCGGATGATGAAAATGTTTGTTGTGACGCTTAATTTCTTGACCATAACAGGAGCCTAATCCTTCTTTGAAGGGACGGAATTGTTCTCAAGCTGTCATCTCCCGCACGTGGCTCCCAGCACAGTTCTGCAGCCAAAACTGTGGCAATGAGTCAGACTCTTCTACCCGCCTTTCTCTCTGTCCCTTCCTTCACGCCCACCGGCTGTTTGTCACTCGGTTGCCTTCTTTAATTTGTCTTCATCTCTGCATCCTCCGCCATTTATTGCTTACATAATCAAAGCTGTGTGGACTGACAGTGGATACTCGTGTCCTGGCTGGATCACTCCCCCAAATATGAACAACCCCCCCCCCCCCATGCCATGGCCATGACAGCTGCACACTCCAGCGCAGGCAAGTGGATACGTAAGAGCAGAAGCCATCAAAGCAGGAGAGGACGAGACACACACACACACACACACACACATGCTGCTTTCCTCCTCTTCCGCCACATGACAGCAGACCCATTTCCAAATAGGCCCTTGTAATCAGTCGCGTGAATTGACTCTCTGTTGTCCCCCCACACGATGAAGATTTTACTCTGTATCTGTAATGCCGTCTACTACAAGGGCTACGTCAATAAAACAATAACCAAAATTTGCCAATACAAAGATAATTAAGTACTGTACTCACAATATTACAGTACTGTTTTCTGTAGTGATATTTTGCTCCATATATGTTGATATTAGAGATTTAGTTTGGGCGTGCAACTCTCCACAAAAGACGATTCCATTCTTGATAAGTGGGCTACGATACTTAATTTAATTCAATCCAAAGAAACAACAGAAACGTAAAACTGAATCGTGTCTGGTAGGGATGTAACGATTCTCTCAAGCCCCGATTCGATTTTCAGTTCCCGTTTTTCGATTTATCAAATCAATTAATTGGGGCGAATTGATTTTAAATCGATTTTCGATGAGTCGTTACCTCCTAATGTCTGGTGTACATCCCTCATAAAAGGTGATATGATACGTGGGGTGCAATATGATTCAAGGGTGTAAGGATTTTAAATTGTAACGATTTGGTTCGTCAAATCAAAATCGATTTTCCGATCCAAATCGTTTTTTTGGTACATCCCAAGAATTAGTAAATCATCATAAATGTTATATACAGCATGCAAAAAACAAATATAGAAGATAATAATTACAAGATTTACAATGCTGCAGAAAACCACAAATAGGTGAATTCTCCAATGTGCAACAATGAGGCACTCTAAAACGTCCATGTCAGCACACACTGGCACAGTTCTTTAAAACCCTTCCTGAGGATTATTATCAAACAAGTGAACCATCTAATTTTTATATTCCCGCGTTGGTGATGACTCGTCGTGTAATTACGCTTCACTTCATGTCTTAGTTTTGCATCCACCGTTCTCATTTCAATCTTTCAATCTTGAAACTGTCTTTCCGATTTGCTTCGCACTCTGATGCTGTGTTCCAAAATTGGAACCAGCTGGCAATCTTTCATCAGGACTTGGCATGAAAGACAACAAGCGAGCTGCATGTACCTCGGTAATGAATTCAGTCAACTAATTTGTGTCCTTGATCAGTGTGGTTTGATCCCATTTGAAACACTACAGGCAGCCCTACACTCGCCGGCCACTTTACATGGAGATTTTTTTCTTCCTCAATCTGAATGAAATTAT
Organism: Filicampus tigris; assembly: GCF_054856515.1. Classification (NCBI taxonomy): domain Eukaryota; kingdom Metazoa; phylum Chordata; class Actinopteri; order Syngnathiformes; family Syngnathidae; genus Filicampus; species Filicampus tigris. The sequence continues at coordinate 18,939,081 of NC_141226.1, read as the reverse complement.
TCCGGATGAAGATTTCTGGTCAACCATTCACATGTGACGTGATCATTTGCGATCCGCCTCCGGTACGCAACAGCTAATCAAGGCTCAGCTTCGGAAGACAGGTGAGCTGTGATTAGTCGTTACAAGAGCAACTGTGATGTCATTTTCAGTTATACAGAAGTGACAAAATGGTCGCCCGCAGAGATGGACCAAAAAAAAAAAAAAAAAAAACAGTTGAATTTTGCTGCTTTAACTCACATTCCACAAGCGTAATATTAACCTGAATGCCGTGTTTCAACTAGTGGGAGTGCATAGAACATATTCTTGAAGGGACAAATTACTTGACTTCCTTTTTAAAAAAGATGGTTGTATGCAGAGGTGGCCATTTTACTACATTTTGCTGGTCCGTCATTCGTTATACGTCAGCGGCCTGGGTACTAGTCCGTCATTCGTCACTCCGTCATTTTTCATGACGAACTGAATTATAAAATCGGCAGTCCGTCAGTTAGTCCGTCGGAAGTCAGTTGGTCCGTCCCAAAAAAGGTCAGAAAAATGGGCGTTCGCCAGTGACGGATGACCATTACACTTCCGTCACTCATCAGTCCGTCATTTTTATAAGGTGTCCCGTCATTCGGCAGCAAAACGGGCATCTGACCGTAACGGATCGACGGACCGGTCCGTCACATCGACGGAATGCCCAGCTCTGTACGTGTCCCACCCCGGTACAGAATAATTGATGTAAACATTCCAAACAAATTAGGAAGAGCGAATATATGCATATATATATGATGGTTTTAGCATAAGTTCATTGCTGTTCTCCAAGAATTTACGGCTTGTGAAATGAGGTATAATCGTAAGAAGAGACCGTATGGAGGGAAAGTGGCAGTGAGTACACAATTATTGAAGTGAGCCTTCTGGTTTCCTGCAGGCTCAAATTGTCCTAGACGGAACACGTGCACCCACTCACACGCACGCACACACACACACACAGCGATAAATGGCGTGTTTGTTTATCTCGACACTGCAGGCACTCAGACAAAGCAAAGTGATTTCTCATGCAGGTTCACATATGTGATTGTTATGCCTTCTGTGTGCTTGCCAGCTCCTGATGATGATTTCTTATTGCCTGTGTGCTGAGTGCACATGATGGAAATTAGATATGGTCCAGTACATTTGCATGTTGTGACATGTTGAATGCATAAATCACAGGGACAGGTTTTTCAAGCCTACACAAAAAAACAACAACAACAACAACAACAAAAAAAATACATAAATGCATTCATCTGAGTATAATTATTTCCCGTTCCGTTGAGTATATTTTCTTGAATGTGCAAAAGTCTGAAAGATTGGAAACGATTCACTGCAGCAGCCTTGATTTATTCCTCCGGGGCGTTTTGCGTGATTATGTCCTTGCTTTCACAGACAATCTCGAAATAGAACGCATTATTTGTTTTTCCTCGTTTTTTCTAGATCTGAGTTGTACGTTTTTTTTTTTGTTTTTTTTTTGGGGAGGAGGCAAGCCAACTAACGCTACAATATAAATAGTACTCAACTATTATGTAATCGAGGGGAGTCGTGGTCAGATGTGTGCAACATAAATGTTTGTTTACTGGTCTTCTCTGCTGGCCTAAACATTCAGAAGCACTGAGCTACATTTACAAACGACATTTGTATATTTGTTTCATGAAATTAGTTCAATTTATTCCCAGTGGTCTTTTCTCTTCATTTCAAAGCACCTCTCATGGCTGCACCGCTTCCAGTGTTTGGATGTGAATGTTTGATTTTTTTTTTTTTTTCTCCCAATTTGTTGTCATGGTAATCTAATCTGCCCAGGGCCTTCAGAAACGGTCTGTTATCATTTCAACTATTTTAGCAATGGGACTTTCTTGAACCAATCCAATTTCACATTTGCCAATAACAACGGCAACATTTTTCTGCCCTCTGATTGGTTGGTTAGAGCAAACAAAACTGTTTGACTCGGAAAGTAGTCGGAAATGCGAATGGTAGCCCATGCCCTGCTCTGATGAATACACGAAATAATTATCATCACTGGTGAGTAGCAGGGCTGTAATAGTTTTGGAGTTTTCATTATAGGTGCATTTTGACTTTTGTTGTTTAATTTCAACTACTTTTAATTCGTTTCAAAGCCGGTTTGTTTGTTCTGTTTTTTTATTTTTTCAAAAATGCTTTGTTTTAATTGACTTTTTATTAGTTTTAGTATTACCTTCACCTTTTATTTTGGCCTATTTGTCGAGCTCAAGACAAAAAAAAAAAAATCAGGTCATTAAGTATTGTGTTATAAAGTAAGGTAAACAAACATCAATTCTCAAATGACTGTTTGACCTTGCTTCTTACATACGGATGAACAGCAATACCGAAATAAATACATTTCAAATAAACCCTGAAAGTTTATGTAACGATATCATTTGAGACGAAAACAAAGGACATTTTTGATAATTAATTTGTTTTATAAACGTAAGATGTAGTTATGGTTATATTTCATTTTTTTTAAAAAACATTTTCATTTTTATTATATTTCATTAACGATAGTGTTTTTTTTTTTCCCCTCAATGAAGTTATTTTATTAGTTATCTCTAATAACCTTGGTAAGTACACTCTAAAAACAGTTGGGTTAAAAATAACACAATTTTGGGTCAAAAATGGACCGATACACAAATTGGGTCCGTTGACCCACTTTCTTGCATTGTTATGTACAAAACAGCCCATTTTTTGGGGGTTGTTTTTTACAAAACGACCCATTTTGGGGTTGTTTTCTGCAAAAACAACCAAGAACGTTGGGTCAAATTGACCCAAGTTGTGGATCGGTCCATTTTTTACCCAAAATTGTGTCATTTTTAACCCAACTAGGGTTTGAACTCCAGTTGACGAGTCAACTTGACCCTTTACGTCCCATCTGCGACCCTGCACTTGGTGATAAACCAGCGAGCGATTTCTGCCTCCTCACCGTCCGCCTGTTTCCACTCGAGTCATGCAACGAGCTCGTCTCCGTGCCGAACTCCAACGACATTTCCATTTATTTCCCCATTACAGTCCGACTGCAGCAATTAATGTGCAATGAGCCTCATTTATCAATGTTTTTATGTTTCAAATGCCACGAGGTTTGACCGAGCACTTGTTAATTTCTTAATACATCACGGCGTAATTGCTGTTCCACTGTGATTGGAAACAGAGCTGGGCCAAAGCTACTTCCCGCAAGATGTGATTTATTGGAGAGCAAAGTGTGTTTTTTATCATGACACCGCTTGGGCAGACACGAGACAATCATTCATCCGAGGGCTGCCGGGCTGCTTCCACTTTGGTCTCAGGTGCTCTGTCGCCTGCGCAAGAGGGCCGGTCTGCTTCGGCGCACGCCGTCTATTTGCAACGCCCTTCTTACGACAGCCCCCTTCCCTTCCCCGCAGGGCGCTTCGGTGCTCTTATTATTCGAACATCTCCATCAGCACTAGTGATTGAAAATGTATGACTGTATTTCATCCCAACAGGCTGATTTTTCTTCATTTGGTAGCAATTGTCTTGGCTGCACTTCTCCCAGTACATGGGTGTAGACATTTTATTTATTGTCCAATAAAATTTCAGCCTCTGTGTTGACATGGCAATGTAATCTGCCCATGGCCTTCAAGAATCAGTAGCGCTGGTCAATTTAGCGTCAGCTATATTAGCAATGCAATCAAATTTCTCATTTGTCCTTTCAGGGTCACAGTGCTGGCTCGCGAGGTTGTCAGTAGTCATTTTCTGCGCCCCGATTGGTCGGTCAAAGCAAGCCAAGATTGTCTAGCAAAACACGACTGTAGCAATCTGGGCATATTGGTGTTTTACTGCTCACAAATAATGCAAAATGCTACAGATGGGCTCACGAATAGCATCCGTGCAGGGGTGTTAGAACGTTTTAAGCGACGGCTATTTGAACACAAACACATCGACACGTTTACAATATGAAAATACTCACGGGCATATATTCTTGATCCCTGCAAATAAACGACTAGAATTTCTGCAGCCTACTGAGTCACTCACAGTAGTTGAGTGAACTCTCTTCTTGTGTCTGCATGAGTCTATTATACAGCCCCCTGGTGGTCAACTAGCTTTAAACATACTTTTAGAATAATACAAACGCGCAGTGACAGCGAGACAGAGAGAGACAGAGAGAGGAAAGGCAATGAACACACAAAAATACTGAACAGTGTAACAATTCCTCTATTACAGAAAACAAATGCCCTTTTTCCAAACTAAATACCTCAACAATCATGGCAAAAGAGCTACCGGTACATTATGAAATGAACCTACAGCTTTCCGTAGGCTTAAAAAGCAGGATTACAGTGGATAACAGTGAATCATTTTCAACAAAACTAGGTACAGCTGGAATACAGTGCTTGCGGGTTCACTCTTCTTTGAAAAAGTAAATAAGTGTGCCACCATCTAGTGGTCAAAAGCGGAATTACAGTGTACACAATCTACTGGAGGGTTTGGCCGAAATGGTTAATGGTACAAAAAAAAAAAAAAAAAAATCATGAAATTGTGGGACCACGAACGTGGAACCCAGGATGCAAGGGGGCGAGGGGGGGATGGGGGAAGGAGAAGTGCTCACTCAGACTTGTGAAGAATATTTCAGCGAAATAGGCCTTTTGGGTACATAGAACGTCTTTGCTAAAAAAAAATGTCCTTTCCTTTTTATGCCTGTGTCGTCCTCCATGTTAAGCTGAGGGAGTCAAGAGTTCAAGCCATGAAGTGCATGTGCGTAGGTGTGCTTTAGGTACCCTGAGCATGCGCAAGATGCGATTTTTCAGCTGCTAACTGCACGGAAAGCTTTCGACATTCTCCCGTCTCCCATTCTCCTCTCTTTGCGCAAGGCTTCCATTTGCCGGCCGTCCTGTCTGCAAAAAAAAATGCAACCAATTTCACGCCGTCTTTTTGCCAAGGTTTGCGTTTTGCCTTCACTTTCACCCACTCACTTGTCAATCCTCCTCCACTTCGGATTACTGTAATGCCTCGCCGTTTTCACACTGGACTACGGGAGCTGGAGGCTATTTGAAATGCAACGTGCCTGTTTGAAACGCTCTCAGGGGAGTTGAGAAATGTTGTGCCCCGGGGGTGATCGTCTCTTAGGCCCTCACGCAGATGGCACGGTGTGACGGTTACAGTTTCATTACTACAAATGCATCCTAATGTTGCAGGGACAAAATGTGCTGATAAAAATCGAGAAGGCGCAATTTTTAAGTGGTGGTGTTTTTTTTTTATTTTTTTGGGAGGGGGCAGGAACGGTTCGCCGAGGGCAACAGTAGAGGCGTTGAAATCCTGGTTTATTCTGGAATGTGTGGGAGGAAGAAGTGAATCGAGAAAAGTTACTTTAGCAGCGCTTTCTGATGCGGTGCCCCTGAGCAGGTTTTCAAGGGTCACTCACAGCACAAGTTTTGCATTTAGTGGCGTAATTCCCAAACCACGGGGCCATGCCACATTCGTATGCTGTCAGGGTCCTACCATAAGCCTTTTTGGAACGAACCATGCGGTGGTGTGGTGACCCTGCCAGAAGTGGCACTGGCCCTCTACATTCATATCATACAACAAATGTCAAAGATTTCATATTTAGCATCTTTATACTGTCGTATTTAAGCATTTAAGAAAATATCATTTCTGTGTAGTTGCTTATTTCGCATGTTTTTGTTGTTGTTTTGTTTTGTTTTGGTTTCACTACAAAATCTAAACATTGAACATTTTCTGGGCTTTATAATTTGATGCACTGAAACGATCAATGACAATTGATCGGTTTCAGTGGCTAAAACTCAAAATACTCAATATGAAAGAATATGTTGAACACAGCACAGAGCTATTGCGTTAGAAAAGCTTCATCTCTGCAACTCCACAAAAGATTTTTGTTTTATTGCATCCTGTGGATGAACTCATAAAAGAACAACTGAAAAATGTGGCTGAGCGGAGTTATTGTCCCCCCCGTCAGGGCATCACACTTTTGTCTTTCATTGTTAAAAAAAAAAAATACCATAGCTGACGTTTCTATACTCAGAGCATAAACCCCCCCTCCCCCTCTTTTTACTGTTCTTTCCCCCTGAAGCTACAATTTTGTTTGCCCTTGCCACACACAAACACACACGCAGAGGTCTAAATGAACTGTGTGCTGTGATGAAAAACAACAAAATTCCACAATAACAGCGGCAAGGTGGGCAGAGCCTCAGGTGGGCTCAGATGTGCCTTGTCACGCGCAAAGAGAAAACAACAGCATGGGATCGGTGGAGCCCCCAATATTAGCCAGTGTTGTGACCTCTGGCCCCCCGGATGTCACAACCCATTTCCGAAGATCACCAGATGAAAGGCTAAATACAAACTTACACACAACCGAAATGCTGGGTACTGTATTGATCCCACTGATCCCTTTACTCGGGTAAAAAAAAAAAAATAAATAAAAAGAGAGAGAGACTTGCATAATGCTCATTATAGTATATATATAAAAAAAAAAAAATCACGATTATTAAGAGGGAAATCAACTTTTTTTTTTTCAAGAATATGTTCTATGCAAGGCGACTAGTTGAAACAGGGCATTCTGGTAAATATTGCCTTTGTGGATCGTTTTTAGCCATCTGTGGGGGCGGCCATTTTGTCTTCTGTCGACTGAAAATGACATCACAATTGCTCAACAACGACCAATCACGGCTCAGATCCAGAAAACAGGTCAGCCGTGATTGGTCGTTGTGAGCAGTTGCGATTGTCATTTTCAGTCGACAGAAGACAAAATGGCCGCCACAGATGGCTAAAAACGAGTGCATTTTGCTTCTTAACTTATATTCCACAACCGCAAAATTAATCAGAATGCCGTGTTTCGACTAGTGGGCCTGCTAAGAACATAATCTTGAAAAAAATATGTTAGGGTTGACTTCCCCTTTAAAATGTAATCAGATAGCTTTGCTAACATTGTGAACTAGCTCGCAAAAAAACGCTAAATGACCTCGTGGTAACAGAAAAGACTGTTTGAACTTTGAATTTTTCAACGCCACAAGCTGGTGGCTTTCAGGTTGCCACAAGGCAACGAATGCACCGTACGTCCCCTTTGTGAAGCCCTCACTTCATTCCTCACGTTGAAAGAAACATTAGATCTGCTTTCCATTCAGTCAGTCCAGGCCACAGTCCCATCTATTGGGGTCAGGCGAAAAAGAAAAGGATGATAAACATGTCGATAAAAGGCCAGAATTTCTGCATGCCTCTTCACAAATGGAGAAGGATTACCTTGCATTCCATCCAGCGAGGCCGGTTTCATGACATGAGAACGTCTCTTCAAAAAGCTGAGACGGGGCCACTGTAAAACAATCACTCTATTGTATTTACGGGACGAGAATATCCATAAATACAAATCAGTGCCAGAAACGGGAGGGATGCAATGCAAATCAGAGCATGCACACGCGCTGTATCCGGACCGGCAAATTGCATAGAAAGCTATCATGCGATGATAAACAATTTGAGAGAGAGAAAAAAAAAAAAAAAAAAAAAAAAAAAGCAATAATAGGACAGACGTGCTCTTCCTTCACCACGCATTTGCTCATTACTGGCTGCTACTTTACATTCATTCTTTACCGGCATTTCTGCACATATAAACAAAGTAGGTTTCACGGGCATTGGCTGTCTTGGGCACAGTAACATAAACATGGTTTGTTTATCTTCATTTAATGTGGAGCTGTGGACGTGTATATTAAAATGGCATGAAATTAAATGTTTGTGTTACAGCCCATGAGCCCACAGTAGTAGATTTCAATCAACCTCGGGTTATTTTAGAGGAGGAACACTTAATTTGTTTTGCTCATCACGATACAACGCTGGCATCGATAGGTACATGCTTTGCAGTAAATCATTTTTAGATCTGTAAGTGACATGGGCAACAAATGGCACAGTAAACTTGATGCCGCCTAAATGATATGCACTCCAAACAGGACTCGCCACTATTTGAAAGATGATGTCACACAGAGTCAAGCCAAGATGTACGACATCAAGGGAAAAATTCAACCCCAAAATTGTCTTTACAAGATTATGAAAGATGGCATTCTGGTTAATCCTGTATTGGGTTATATGCTTCAGGAAACAGCTGAGCCGGGATTGGTCGTTACCTGAGCAACTGTGATGTCGATTTTCAGTCGACAGAAGTGACAAAATGGCCGCCCCCTGAGATGGCTAAAAAAACGGGTGCATTTTACTGCTTAACTCATATTCCACACACACAATGTTAATGACATGGCATGTTTAGACGAGTCGGCCTGCATAGAACATACTCTTCCAAAAAAAACTTTGGGTTGACTTACCCTTTAAGAGCTGTTAACTTGAATTAAAAAGACTACTCGATTCACAATGTGAGCTCAAATCTTGACACCAGGTGTTGCACTGCTCTTATGCGCGCATATTTGGAGCAGCAAAAAAATAATGAATAAGAACCTTTCACTTAATGTTACAAGAGCACTATAATCTTCACATTTAGACTTATATTTTTAAAAAAAAAACAAAGGAACTAACTGTAGGCCACGAGCAGCAGACCACTGACCGTCAATTCTTTCAGAGACTTTTGAGACACGAGCTTTAGGATGTAAAATGCGACGTGCATTCCATGCTAACGAATAGCACCTGCGTTGTGTGATAACACTTTAAGCAATGCGTCGTTTGAACAAAAACAGGTGATGGACGTGTATTGACACTCGCTAAATCAAGCTTTCATCACGCCATATAATTGATGCGTGTTTTCCAAAAACAGCAGATTTGATACCAGCAGGTAATGTTGACACAGTGACAATCCAATTACCATAACATCCTTTCTGGCATCAGCGCCGGCTCTGTGAGACAAAGACGCTAACGTAGATGAGAGGAAGGTGCCGGATAAATAATCACCCCGACAGTTTCACACACATCAGAGGGCACGCGGCTGCGCTCGTCTCTGTGGGGGGCCTCGGGCGAGCTCTGCTTGGTAGTTAAGCTTTTATTATGGGGTAAAGTTCCTTCCCTAATTTAAGATGCAATTAACTTATTTCAGTGTGTGCGTGTGAGAGGGAGAGAGAGAGAGAGAGAGTGTGTGTCATCACATCTTGCGGCAGGACGCAACACGATTACCGTCAACGTTTAAATTGAAAAGTAGGCATAATGCTACTTTTCAAAATCTCACGGTAAAGGGGGACATATTATGGAAAATGACTTATTGTTTGTGTATGAACAGTTGGGTCTCTCTAGATCCAGAGAGAAATATAACAGCCAACCAGGTCTGATGTGTGTGCAAAATTTGAATTTTCATGCATGTTTAGGCCCTCAAAAACGGGATTCATTTCTAATGCTAATAATTAGAAATCGATTCTACCAAAACAATCGGGCCCATGAAGCGCTCACCGGTTGGGCCCTAATCTTTCGTTTGTTGCCTCTTTCCAAAATGTGTCCGAGCGAGCCGACGTGACGTAATAAGCCGCTTAATAAACACATCTCCTCCTCCGACCAAGATTTAGCAACTCATCTGGAAAAGATCTGTCACTTTTTCTGGTATGTGAAACATACTTGATTGCTCATGGAAGTTGAGGCTGGAGTGTGTTTCATCCGGACAAAGATAATTCTGTACCTTGGTGATGAACTATCGACCACATGAGGGGAAAATACAATCCATGCCATCTTTTTTAGACTGGCTTTTTCGGCTGCAGCTCAATTCCGATTTTTTTTTTACCCTCCCCATATGACACATTTGGGTTTTTTTTCCATGCGGTGTGAACAGTACAATTCCGATGTATTTAATTTATTTATTTTTTTCAAATCCGACCTGGGCCTCTCGCATCTGATACGTAGACGATGTGTTTGCAGTATGAACGGTCATTCGCACACATCCGACTTATACGTCATCGAAAGCTTACTCAGCTTTTGAGTAAGAGTGTTGTCTTTCTGACTTAAACTGAACCCCACTTGAAACATGAAGCATCAAGTGGACATAAGCAGTGATTCAAAATTGCAAAATAGGCCAGTTATTAAAAACCAACAAACGAAAAAAAAAAAAACATAGAATGTATTTGATTCCCTCACACTGTGTAAAGCCTCCCGTCTTTGTATCAAAACACAAAGCTCCTTTTATTCATGTCTGTTTTACAGCTGCCACACTTTTTCTGCTCCAAAAAGGCTTCCGAGTCAGGGCAAACAATCATTTATCAAACGTCATGTCATGGCAGCCTGCTGGTCTCCAGCTCAAAGTAGAACATTGGACAGGCGGCGCTTTTGGGCATTTGGGCCGTCAAAGGTCCCGATGAGCCGTGTGTGATTGTGAAACAGATGAAAATGAGCTTTTAAGCTGGAGCTAGTGAGCTGACATTCTTTGGAGCTACCTCATTGATCCCCTTCATCCTCTCCTAAGCTGGCCACCAGACAGACGTTGGAGGTATGCGTCGCACTTTGTGGAAGAGAGGGACTTCCTATTTGGGATGGTGACCCAGATGGTCCGATCTCGCGCCCGTCCGGCTTCTGTTTTTGGCCTGAAATGTATGAATCTTCCATACCCGTCCGTCTCAGTAGGAAACGGTCTGGTCTGCGGTTGCTTGACCGCGCGTCACACTATATGGACAAAAGTCTTGGGACACGCCTCTGTAATAAATCAGACACTTGAGTTTCCTTTGAATTCGTCATGTCAACATATTTTGGACCAGTATATCGTCGCGGTCCTGTGAAAAGCACTTATGTCCATTTTTTTTCATTCCTTTTATTCTTACGTGAATGGTGTTTCCGCGTTAGAAACATTGCATTAACGTGAAAATTGTACAAATTTCCAAAATTGTACAAATTTCCAAAATTGGACATAACAGTTTTTCACAGGATAGCGACGATATAAGACAAGAAAAATTACAAAATGTCGCCGTTCCGTCATTTGTCATCAGCGGCCTGGCTACCCGTCCGTCATTTTTCGTGACGAACCGAATTGTAATTTCAGCAGTCTGTCAGTCAGTCCGTCAGAAAGTCAGCAAAACGGGTGCCTGTCAGTGACGGACTGAGAGTTCCGTCGGTATTTGACACGATTACTGATAATAATTCGGACGGGCGAAAATATAATTCCGTCCGTGCTTGGTCCGTCATTTTTAAAAAAGTGTCCCGTCATTCGTCAATCGTCAGCAAAACGGGCGTCCGTCAGTGATGGACTGGTCAGTCTGACGGAATGCCCACCTCTGATCATTTCATTATACCGTATATACTTTTGTGACGTTTTTGTTCTGTGGTGAGATTTTTGCATTGTAAAATATGTGCCTCGGCTCAATAAAGGTTTGGAAACGCTGCGTTCCACCAGGATTTAGGCTGGATCAAATATCGGTGCAAGGCCTTGCTGAAAAAGTGAGTAGTTTCATTCCTTCATGATTACGTTTACACTGACGGTATGTCCTTGTCTGGGCACGGACATTTTTATGTTTCGAAAGATTAAACTTACACGTACGATACACGGCCATGTCAGTATGGTGCTAAAGCTGTCCAATAACAGTTGTTTGTGGTGCAGTTTTACCAAAGAGGTTGCACTCAAACCGTTGACGTTGACCGGTGATGAAATTTGTGTACATGCTTGACTTGCGAGCTCCTTTGCCATTATTGTGAAAAATGGAGCAGGATAAAAATGTAAATGTGGTGATCTGTAATGTAGGCAGCGCCAGCCAGACATGTCACGTGACCACGATATACTATACTGGGCAATGTGAAGATAAAATGCTAACTAGTGGCCATAAAGCAGTGATCATAAAATCATTTGTGGCCACCAAATACTAAATTGTGGCCATGAAATAAATGTGCGCGGAAAATATACTTTAAAGCTGTATCATTGCCGTGAACATCTTGGACGTCTGGCTAGGCAAAGGCCGTTCACCTTCAGTAAATGAGTATTTCGTGGGCACAAATTAGCATTTTGTGCGCACGCTTTATGGATCTTACGGCCACAGTCAGTTTCTTCCCCCCCCCCCATGCATGTCATGCCTCGGGTTTGAGAGTAAAAACATACGCGAGGGCATTGTCACGCACTGATTTGGTGGCTGCTTGCTGTCGAAAACGAACACGCTCGCACGGCTTGTGTCGCTAAATGTTGCCAACCGCCTCCACATCCTCGTCCTTCCTCCAAGAGAGCAGCCCGAGGACAAACAGCGGCTTCTCTCACATCGCCGGGCGCTCTCGCGTGTTGATCACAGCCTGTATCATCCTTTGGAGCTCTGCGCCTCCTTTCAGCTGTCACCTTTTTGCCACCAAGTCTCCCTGCTTTCCAAGCGCCTGTATCCATTTTATCTCCATGTTGGGCCCCATTTTGGTTGACTGGCGCCCGTGCGCTGGGTGAAAAAACGAGCGTAACTTCATTTCGGTGCCGTCGCAAGGCTAGTCTAGCGCGTTTGGCGGCGTGTTGCGCAGAGTTGCCTCAACCCACATTCCACTAGGGATAGACCAATTATCAGCCGGGCCAATTATCGGCGCTGATATTCGGCATTTTAACTCATATCGAAATCAGCCTTATTTAAAAATCTGAATTCAATTTAAAACTCTGTTAACTTCAAGGAACTATTCTTTTAAATTTTCGGTCAACTTTATATGACATTGTTCTGACCTTGGGGTTACTCTGCACCTTTTGTTTTTGTCAAAACAACAATAAGTGAAATCTTAACATTTCTGTCATTTTGAAATTTTGGAGAATTTTGTTTACTGTAGAAAGCTATAGGGAGCTCTCGTTTAAGTTTCCGTTTAAGTTTTCATTTAGCTGATGACCCTGGGAGCTCCCTGAACTTCGTTAGGATTTCATAACAAAGGTGTATACTGTATTGTCAAAAATGTATAATAACGATTTTTTTAAAACATGCGAATATGAAAATTGTTAAAAAAAAAAAAAAAAAAAAAAAAGTGGTTTAAGATGTTTCAACAAAGTTCAGAGTTTTATTTTTAGATTTTGACGCCGATATTTTCCTTTTTACTGAAAATGAATATCGTTTCCAAATATCAGTTATTGGCCTCTTTGACGTCTAATAATCGGCCTTGAAAAAAAAAACCATATCGGTCCGTCTCTACATGCCGTTATAGTGGTATGATATGCATACCACACTTTGAGAATCACTGGCTTGGTCTGTTGCAGTCAGCCTTCTCACCTTCTAAAAGTGTGACCGTCTTTTTCATACCTCCACTCTCCAGCTCGCTTTTTGCGTTTGATTTACTGCTGAATGCACACGCACGCGCACACACTCGGATGAGTGAGAGTCAGCATGTGATTGAACTACCTCGCAGCCACTATTTCACTGCAGAGTATTGGGAGGGCAAAATGCTGAAAATATCCTGTTCTCTATAGAGCTGAAAAAAGCTCAAGATTCCCGTCCAATTCTTGAGAGCTCGAGGCTGCCGCTTCGTCTGGCGCAACTGTTGCTGCAGAGGAATCGTTGCTTCTGTCTGCGGGGGAAAACCAAAGGGCGTCTTTGTTTGTTTGGAGGGAATGGAACAATATATTGGGCAATAACTGAGTAAGAAATAGCCATTGCTATATTTGACACCTGTATACACATGTTGTGCGTTGCATGTCCAGCCATCCACTTTTCGATAGCACTTGAGTTGACTTTGTGTGGCACAAGCTGGCCTGTCACTGGTCACTATTGCAGGGCACACGCAGACAAACACCCATTCATATTTACATGTCACATGTCTATGGATAATTTAGTCTTACATGAACCTAACGCTTTTGGGGACTGTGGGAGAAAGCTGGAGTGTCCAGAGAAGGCACTGTGAGGCATTTAATTCAAAATTGAAAAATACATATCATTCCTGACTGCTGGCACATTCTGGAATAGCGTTTGTTGAATATTAAAGTGAAAGTCAACCCAAATGTTTTTGTTTTTTTCCCCAAGAATATGTTCTATGCAGGCCCACTAGTTGAAACAGGGCATTCAGATAAATATTGCATTTGTGGAATGTGAGTTAAGCAGCAAAATCCAGCCGTTTTTAGCCACCTCAGGGGGCGGCCATTTTGTCACTTCTGTCGACCGAAAATGACATCATAGTTGCTCAGGGCTCGGATAACGACCAATCATGGCTCAGCTTGAGAAAACAGGTCAACCGTGATTGGTCCTTACCTGAGCAACTGTGATGTCATTTTCAGTCGGCAGAAGTGACAAAATGGCCGCCCCCCCAGAGATGGCTAAAAACGGCTGGATTTCTTATTTTCGACAAATTATCAGAATGCTGCTTTTCAGCTAGTGGCTCTGCATAGAACATATTCTTGAAAAGTTTGGGTTGACTTCCACTTTAACATCACTGTCAGCCTCATGAACCTGTTTTGGTGGTCCAAGCTAAATTGTAACAGCTGCCCAAACACTCTAATAAGTAACTATATTAATTATGGCAATGCTATTGAGGTTCTAGCAAACCCCGGCCTATTCATTTGCCATCCACAATTTGCAGTTTTGTTCTGTAAAACCTCGAGCAGTTTTGCTTTATGATCTCTGGTTTAAAGAGGAGAGGCAGAGACAGCCCTTTGTGACATTTCTTTTTTACTTTCAAGAGATTTAGAATTCAAAGTGAAGTGAAAAATGCTGGTTTCAAGCAAAACACGAGGTCTTTTTATCCACTTCCTGCACAAAGAAAAAAATGTAGGCGAGACTTGGTAAACACAGCTGAGAAACGCGGCAGAGACGCGCCGGCAAGTATGACAGCTGCGCTCCTCGCGCATGCGGTGTGGCCGCATGAATCTGGTAACAGCGCTGCTTAAATAAACCCAACTTTGCACACGTCTCGCTCCAGGAACAAACCATTGAAATGATGCAACCCTGCTTTCATCCTGGTATTAGAAAAAAAAAAAACCCACTTGAATTTTGACACTAAGAAAAATGCTTTCAAAATGTACTCATCATTCAATAGGGGATTTACACTTTTTCCAATTCCGTTGACTTGCCAGAGTTTTCAAGATGTACACAATATTGATGCTTTAATTATTTTTGCTCCAAGATTCAGATCATGAGTGCTGATGCTATTGCTCAGTCTAGTGGGTGAAAATCTTGTTGCCCTCAAATGTTCATACCGTGTTAATTTCAAGAAATCATGTTCTTACAGCAAAAACAAAATATTCCTCTCTGTGGCCGCTAAATGTGTTCTTGGGTTATTTCTAGCCTCCAACAGCCTACTTTGGATAAAATGGGTGCTAAAAGCTTTTGATTTTATCAGGCACCTTCCTGCTCAAGTAAATGGTGTGATTTTGAAGAGGTAAATCAGGTGCAAAAAGAAGTGTAATAATTCGCTGACTAGCAGTTTTTTTTTTAGTTTTTTTTTTGGTGTCAGTGTTGAATACAAATGATGTCAGAGGTGATGGAAATTAAACACTGCAGTTGAGGGCGCTAACACAAGTTTTGGTCTAAATGAACATACTAAGGTGTTGTGATGATTTTTAGTCACTTTTAATTGGCTCAAAGTTTTGAAAGGGTGCAGGAGTCCTCGGATGGCCAAGAATTAGTTTGGAGGTCCGCAAAATAATTTATGTGGCTTTAAAAGGTGACGCCTTGTCTGGTGAGTGACGTGGGAGCCACCGAATGAGAGGATCGAGCGGTTTGTCACGAGCTAAGTTAGCTGGCTAACAGCTAGCCAATCCGTGTGTTAAATGCCAGAGCGTCATTCGGAGGCTGCAAAATATTACAGCCCTTGGCCGGAGGTTTGAGACCTCGGTTTTAAATGCGTCATAAACATATTTCAGCACCAAAAACTTGATGGCAACGAACTGATGCCTACAAAATACTGTGTTGTAACGTTTGGGTGTTGCACATGTGCGTGAGTGTCTGGGTGTGAGCTGAGGCTGACAGCAGCTTCTATGAGTGTGCTTACTGTGTTTTAATGTTCTCCTGGCATTCAATAAATATTACAGTAAGTATAAAAAAAAAAGAAGGGTCACAGAACGATAACACACAATGAAGCCGAGATTTGAGCCTTCCAAACTGTGAGCCACACACGATCAATTTAAAAAAAAAAAAATGATACAAGCACATTCACCCCACTGTTCCATACTTCCTTTCCTCCCACCGCCGTCTTCCACTTTCCACCCTCATCACGTCCCACTTGCTCCCCACGTCCCCGCCCACTCAGCTCCTTTGTGTCTTTTATCTGGCACCCTCCTCGTTGACTGCGCGTTATCCCTTTTTGATATCCTCCACGTGTCTGCCGCGCGTCTTCCCATCTGCTTCCTATTTCTTTTCCATCCATCCTTCAAATTTCACCGTTGCTTTTCTCCACCTCCCCACGACCACCGCCACCCCCTCCAGTCCATTCCCTTCCTGCTCACGTCCAGGTCTGTTTCCAATGATAAGGCGCTGACTTCCTTGCGCGCACACACACACACACACAGGCACAGATAACAGTGCTTAATTGCCATCATAGTTAGCCTCACAGCTAAGTGTTCTGTCTTCTCTACCATCACAGCTAATGAATGTGTTGTCTGTGATCTGGCACGGCAAGTTGAGGAGTCAGGGGGGAGGTGGAGAAAAGATGAGGACAAAAAGATATTTTCTTTAAAACACATTCAGTGCGGTCTGCATGGAAAACAAATGTGCGACTTGACAGCTCACAGTATTGAGAGAGAGAGAGAGAGAGAGAGAGTGGCAAAAACAAAAACTGCACTACCCAGATAAAGTCAGTCTATCTGCAGCCAAGCCAACCAGGAGTAGCAATTGGCCTTCAAAGTTGCATGTGAATGCTCTGGCAAAACAAAAAATACAGATAAAGGAAATGAATCCGAGATACATGACAGCATATCATAGTCATTTCCAGATAACTTAAAAACAGTGGCTGTGAGGTGTACACTTTGATACCACACGTTGCCTCGAGAGATTACGTGTGCCTCGGGAAATGATCCAAATTTGCTTGATTGGTCAAAGAAATATTATTCAGTGCAAGTAATGTCTCTTTGTTCCTCTGCCAATTCAATGCCTGAAACGTATCGTGACTGGCAGAAAAATTGAATGCTTTCCACTAGATGGCAGAAGGTACAATTCACACGTTGCTCTTCATACAACCACTGAAGTTTTGTGTTTGACTAAACAGGCCCAGATTAAGTACATTGAGATGAGCTCATCATTTCAGTTTTATATAGTTGTCTTTTTTTGCAAACCCCCCCAAAAATGTGGAAAAATGTGATCCCACAAAAAGCAGGAAGAATTTTAAAAAAATGTGAAAAACTATTGGGGGGTAAAAAAAAAAATCTGAATATGCAAATCTGCAGGTGCCAAACTGTGAACAGGGGTGTAGGGGTTGGCTGTATTTTTAAGATGTAATATCACCAATCACCACTAGATGGCGGACATGTCTTAGTTAACTAAACTAAATGTGAGACTCCCTCTCACTGGTTGTTCTGAACTTCTGTTTCAATGCAGTCTGGTTATGAGCAGAAAAATGCTGACCTGAGTGTTTCCATAGTAAAAGTTGCATAGATTAGATACAAACTCGTTACCCACAAATTAGA
Organism: Filicampus tigris; assembly: GCF_054856515.1. NCBI lineage: Eukaryota > Metazoa > Chordata > Actinopteri > Syngnathiformes > Syngnathidae > Filicampus > Filicampus tigris. The sequence goes on along the minus strand of NC_141226.1, from coordinate 18,921,644 downwards.
CATACTCCAGTGTCACACAAAGTCCCTGCAAAGTGAGAATAAAAATCTTATACATTTGACACCTCAGAGAAGAGTGTTGCCAGCCTGCCAAAGTTGAATGAATAGAAAAATAGACGCCTATATAAAATGAGATATTACAAGATGGTGAAAAAAAAAGGGCCCTACTTCCGGTTGTCGGATGCATGGGGCGTGGCCACTCAATGCGCAGAAAGCACACTTACTGTATATCAACTTTATATGGACAGTGACATCATCGGTCTGGAGTTACCGAATGGGAAATAGTCAAAGGAGCTGTGCGGTATTTTTGCGAGTGTGACAGCCCCGCCCCCTCCCAGCGGCAAGTCCACTTGTCTCTCGAGTGTCTGCGCGTTGAATGCGCACAAGTTGCTAAGCACGAACAATAACGAACGAGGCCGTGATGAGGTGCATGACGACGCCGCTGCCGAGAGCAAGTGATGTATGCGCCCTCAAATCAAATTCCCACTTTCACTCCCGAGCAGTTGCTTTCGCGGTGCAAGTCTTTTGCATATCTGCTGGTGCTTAAGTAGAAGGTGACAAGCAAAAGTAAGTGCGAGCATGAATCATTCCCATGACAATAGCACTTTTTTTTTTTACATTATGCCATTTTTAATGATATTTTCCTCAAGTTAGAAAGATCCGGTTACATTATGCCTCAGCCATTTGCTATATTTTCGTGAGCACAAATCCAGTGGCAAACCAAATGTCATCCTATGGCGCCCTAAACACAACGAATGTCATCCCAGTGGTGGAGCTGTGACAAAGTCGCTTGGCTGTAGCATGGACGCCTGTAGTATAAAGGTCTTGACACATGGCAACTATTTCATCACCCTGACAAAGTAAGTACATTTGATTTATACAGCACCGCAAAATGCTCGACATAGTTCAAATACACAAACGCAAACGTTATGCAGTCAGCGGTGCCATGAGATACAAGTTGAATTTGGTCTCAGATCTCGTCGCTAAAATCATCCTTCAACCTTGGAAATGATCTAAATTCCATTAAGTTTGTTTTTCTTTTTAGAGAACCGTGCCTCAAAGTGTGGGAGGGACTTCCATTTCTTCTTCTTTGTATTTTGCGGCAGTCTGTGGCACCATGCTACCTCTCACAGGTCAGTCTCGGTACTACCACCTGCATGGCATTTGACAATTTTTCTCCTCGTTATAGGTGGCATTTCTTGCTTTATAAAAATTGTTTATGATGTTGAAATTGTTACTTGTCAACCCTGCTTTAGTTATGACTGATTATTTCGTCACATTTCAAATGATCCCATCTTGTGCCGATTGTTCATTTGTGTTAATTGGTCAGCTCCACTTTTCTTAGCTTCTTGTTGTTGTTCGTGTCTTGTTCTTTGTAAACTGTATTTAGTCTGTTGTTTGCATCCTGCATTTTCTGTGCTTAGCTTTTTTGGCCTTCGTAAGAAAATGAAAGGGACTGCAGTTTACCTGCCGTCCGCACACTTTGTCAGCAGCCCTCAATCACACTGGCAGCTGGCACTGCAACAGAGGTTGTTAAAGTAAAGCAATAGTTGGATAGAACTTTGTTTTTTAATATTCTTTGTTTTTCCGGCTCAAGGCCTGTGTTTGTACGCAAGATGAAAATACTTGTAGGATGGTGCTGAGACTTTCGAGGAAACTGCTTGAGAAAGTCACACCTAGATATTGAACGCTCTTTTCCACAAGGACATCGTTGCAACAATGTAGCCAAGGTCTGTTCAATGCTTCATAACTGACTTCAATTCTTATTGTATCAAACTCTTCTAACATTTGATTGTCACTGAATTACACGATTGATTTGGGATCAATAACACCCGCAACCACTTTTTCAACCATTTTGGACGTGAGTGAGAACAATTGACAAATATACAGTCAAGGGAAATTGATATACAGTAGTACCTCGTCTTTCAGTTGCCTCGACTTGCAACTTTATTACAACAAACCACACGACTTTGTCTCAAAAGTCTGCTGGCGTAATGCCAACCCACAACGAAAAATGCCACTGAGGGGCTAGCAAAACTAGCATTGATGTCATAGCATTATAACCCTTTAAAGACGAAATCAACCCAAACATAATTTTTTCAAGAATATGTTCTATGCAAGCCCACTAGTTGAAACAAGGTATTCTGATAAATATTGTATTTGTGGAATAAGAGGTAATCCACTCATTTTTAGCCATCTCTGGGGGCGGCCATTTTGTCACTTCAGTCAACTGAAAATGACATCACAACTTCCCAGGGCTCAGGTAACGACCAATCACAGCACGCCTGTTTTCTAAAGCTGAGCCGTGGGTAGTTGTGATGTCATTTTCAGTTGACAGAAATGACAAAATGGCCGCCCCTAGATGGCTAAAAAGGGGTGGACTTTGCTGCTTAACTCATATTGCACCAACGCAATATTAATCAGAATGCCGTGTTTGAACTAATAGGCCTGCTGGGAACATATTCTTTAAAAAAATATGTTTGGGTTGATTTCCGCTTTAAACAATGGACATTTGAACACAAGCTGTCTAGCAACACATGTAGACAGACAATATAACAATGATCACAGGCCTATATTCTTTATCTTCTGTGGAAAAACAACTGCTGCACATTACTGAGTAGCTGTGACTAAGTGGATCTGTATGTACTAATTATATATATATATATATATATATATATATATATATATATATATATATATATATATACATACATACATATACATATATGTGTGTGTGTGTATTTATTATACTGCCCCCTCACACAGCAAAAGAAGCCGCACAATTTATTAAAGCATGAAATAATGATGCCCAATTATTTAAAGATTTACATTGGATATGATTATTACTGTATGTTTTATAAAGTGCAATACTGCAAAGTGCTACTTTTCTTCGTAAAACAGAAGTGATGGCACGGAGTAGGAATATGAGCCCTGATTAATATTGCAACGTCTGTTCTGAATGCGAGTGGATGGCAACAGAAAAATATGGCAAGTCAAACCGCACAAACTCATCTCCAATGAGAGGGGGACAGGTTAATGAGTCAGTGCGTCGCACATCCGCCACGCGTCATCAAAGTTAATGGGGTTCCACTGTACAGCCGTTAACTTATTAATACATGACATGAAAGTGGCAAATGTTGCAAATGAATTAAAAGATGAAGCCGGCTGCCTTCCGCAAGATATCCCTCTACTCTCTCCCGTCTTCCAATTACGTGGTAGTTACTGTAACTTCAGCCATCCATTTATTTCCCGTCACGCTTTTCCTCACAAGTGTCACGGGTGAGATGGAATCTAGCCCAGCACCTTTTTTCGTGCCCAACGCAAGTCTAGCACAAAGCTAACTCTGCACATGGGTCCGGTTTTTCTTTTGTTGTTGTTTTTGGGGGGTAATTTCGTAGATGAGCGCAGCTAGAAACGGGCGTTTGCGCCGTTGTGGGAGTGAACACAGCTGCTTCCTTGCCAATGGAAGCAGCTCCATTCATTCGCTTTAAATTCATACATCAGCACCAACCAATCTGCGGAGCCAGCCACAATTTTGTCTGAGTTGTATTTGGAGTTGAATTTCTCTCACACAAAATTATACTGTGCGTGTGTTCAATGCCTTTTTCCTGATATTTTTACTTATTATTATTTATTTTATTTTCTTTGACTTGAGAGTAAAAATAAAATTTGAGATATGGGCACTGTATGCTGTCAGTGAACTTTACACAGCTCGGGCAGCGTAGCTCAGTGGTAGAGTGGTCGTCTCTCAAACCAAAGGTTGTGGGTTCGATCATTGTGACCATGTTGAAGTGTCCTTGACCAAGATACTGAACCACCAGTTGCTCCGGATGCTGCGTCATCAGTAGGTAAATGAGGGAACGGTGTTAAAGCTTTTTGAGTACCAACGGTAAAAAAGTGCTGTATAAGTTGAAGACCATTTACCATTTACAACAGGCAGCAGTTTGGCAGATGGTAAACAATTCTAAAAGTAATTAAATAAAGTCTTCAAACGGTTTATTGCCACTCCGAGTTGAAGTTTACTGTCAAACTAAACACAAAACAAAGTGCATTGAAAACAACCACATAACTGCCTTAAGGAAGTCGATTAGCTTAATGCTAACACCTAATGGGAAATGCCACAGAGAGGCTAAAAGATAGCATCTGTGTGGTCTTATAATGCTTTAGAAAGCTACATGAACACAAACGGTGCGGCAACACACACTGTAGATCGAAAATATAACAGTGCTCAGGCGTGCGGTGTGTACGTGTGCGCTTCTCCTTCTCGTCGTCAGTATGCCGTGAGCTGATTTGTCCTGACAAGGCAACAAAAGCCAGTCATATAAATGTCTATTTTCGCTCTCTCACTTCCTTATTCCTTCACCCGGTGTGCTTCTGGCAAAATGGGGGAGGGGATAAACATAACAAACCCATGGGTTCTTTTTTTTTAATAAATCTCAAACACCATATTGGGAAACATAACTTTAAAGAGAGGAGGTGACTTTTACACATCCTAGTACATTCATATCAGTGGACATATGCGACAATATACAAAGTGTTCAGAAAGTGGCTGTGCATTTACACTGTTTTTATTAACAGACATAGACCTTCTGTATTCTAAATTGAAGCCGTCCCTGAAGTGATAAAGTCATAAAGTGCACAGTGAGTTTCTGAACACAATGTACTTTCAAAAGTGAGACGTTTGAAACCAGGGGGGTGGGAGGGGTCGGGGGGTATGTCATAGAGATCGCAATGTATCTTACCCAAAATGAGGTCAAGTAAAACTGCATTTTTATGCATGTAGGGCAGCAGTAGCTCATCTGTAAGGACTTCGGCTTTGGAAAAAAAAAAAAAAAAAAAGGGTAACGGTTTGAGACATACTGTGGACAAATTGGCGACGAGTTGGTGGAGAGATGCTGGTCTGCTTCCTATCTTGCCCTTGAGCAATGCACCAAAGCCACCCACCCCAGCTCAAGAGGCGCAGCACTTTTTACGCACTCCAAAGTCTCTCTTTGCATTCATCTGGTTCAATGTGTTGCGCAACACATTAGAGGCAGACATTTTTTTTCTGGAATCCCGGGGGTGAACTTCACCTTTAATTACGGAATTGAGACAGTACAGTATAAAATGTTCAAAAGAGCAGACAGGAGCTGGACTATCCAGTAGGTAGGGGGGCACGGAGAGTCCATGAAGAAGAGGGGGCAAGAAATGGTGTTTTTTTTAATGTAGCTGACCTCCAAAATGGGAGCAGGACAGGATGGGATTCGTTTTAACCAGGACGGGACAGGACATGATTTTATTTATTTTTTAACTTTGGTATGGGACGGGACAGTACAGGATTTTTTTCTGTGGGAGTGGAATCGAACGGGAGTGAAAATCCACTCCCGTGTCACCCTCTAAATGCAGGCCCGTATTTAACTTTTAAGTTGAATACATTTGCATTAAATCTGTGGGAACTGCTTATTCTTTAACTTCTTTTTTTTTTTTTTTTTTTTTTTTTTTACTCTTTTACGTAAAATTTTAAGTGAATGATTTAAGTACAGCTTATTTCATCATCCATCCATCCGTCCATCCATTTTCATGTACTTTTCCTGAAAATTATCTCCGGGATTCATATGGTTGCTCTTCACAGAGGATAAAGAATGCAGTTTACGAATGCGAGCACTGTTATATTCTGTCTACATGTGTTGCCGCATGGTTTGTGGTCAAACATCTGTTGCGTAAAGGATGGGACTTGATTTAAAAAAAAAAAGAAAAAAAAAAAATCGAATGAATTAGTCTTTATAATTCATTAATCTTGATTAATCATATAACATTTTCATAAAACCCTTTTTTTTAATTATTTAAATGTATTTTAGTGGTTGTGATGTACATGTAGATGCACAAAGTAGATACAGCCCTCAGATTTGAAGAGAAACGGAGATACTGGCTATGTTAGTCGGGGAAATGTTCCCATCAAAGGCAAGGCATAAATACTGAAAATAAGTTTCTAAAAGGACTTTCACGGCGTTTACTTTTTTGCTAACATTACAGCATGTGCCATTAAAACAGAACGGTTAAAAAGAGACAAATAAATAATCTTACCTATGAAAACGTATTCCCAGTTTCCTCGTTGTGGTGGTACGGCATTGTGTGCATCAAGCAATCATCCTCGTTATGTTGGTTTGCGTCAAGTGTGAAATGTGCTTGCTTACACTCTCCAGTGGGACTAACCACTGAGGGTCGCACATGTAGCTCAAGGAGGCATGTCCGATCTACTTAAACTTCATTTCTATGGTACCGCAGGGTTGAAGCACTTTGGTGGTACGCGAACACCTTTTTGCACAATTTGCACAAATCCTCGCTTTTAACAAGGCTTGCATCAGGTACTTGAAATGACATCTGCTACCCGTGAATAATAGCAATGCGCTTTTATCTGAGCCCTCTGCAGAGATAGGAAATCCATTTCCAGAAAGTTAAAAGTAAACCCTGCCACAGTTTAGCTTTAGCCACAGGTGCTTCTACTCAACCGGCAGGTAAATGAGCTCAGTTGATTAGAGGCACCTGTGGCTCAAGACAAAACAAACTGTGACGTGTTTTTTTTTTTTTGTTACTTTTTGGACCTGCATTTCTTATCTCTGGCCCTCTGTTTTAGTAGCCGCTAGCCGCATGGTTGACCAACCACTAGCGTGTGCGCTAGTGTGTACCGGGAAATCGCGCACTGACACAGGTTCCCGGTAGATTAAATGCGTATATTTTTTGTATTCACTCATGACTTTGTAATTAATTAACCCCTAGTATACAGCCACATAGATGCTAATAATTGTCTATGTGAGCGTTAGCTTTAAGCTAGCAGACTTAAATACTTAGCTACAGGTAAGTGGTTGTTTTAAATACACATGTAATTCCCTTTGTTTCATGTTTAGTTTGACAGTAAACGTCAACTGGGAGTGCCAATACACACGTTGAAGCCTCATTTTTGAAGATTATTTAATTACTAATTCCGTCGGATGTTGTCACCATACAGCACTAGCAACAAGCTTGCAAGTAAAAAAAAAAAAAAAAATCGTCGGAAAGACAGCTCTCATCTCAAAACACTAGTCACTAGTATCTTAAGGCACAACCGTAACTGTTTTGTGTTGTCATCTCGATGCCTGCGGCATATATTGACAGGAAGACTAATTAATTGCTCCTCCAGTCGCTGGCAAAAGGTGAAGCCGTGAAATGTTTCAAACGGAAAATGGGTGCACAAGCACGGTAAAGCTGGTTGTGAAACACTTACATTACATTATTTGAACTTGTTCACAATGGCGGTATTTGAAGAGCTAAGCATTTTTTAGTTTAGCATTTGGTGTCAAAAGTTTGCGAGCCACCAAACATGAATGTCCTCCTTTTGGTAACTTGCATAGTACCGTTTTTAAGGCTCAAAACATTCCTGATCTTTTCAAAATGGAAAAAGTGCACGGAACAAGCGTCTACTGTATGTGAAATAATGTTTTCAGTGAAAAATCTCTTTCCTTCCTTTTTGCCCTTCCCTAATCAGTCTGTGTTTTTTCCTCCAGACTGAATGTTTGGTGAGCCTCCCTCAACCATACACAAGACAACTCTGTGATTTGTGAGTCGGAGCAGCAGCAGCAGCAGCAGCAGCAGCAGCAGCAGCAGATAGGCAGTGACTGAAAGGGTGAAGGCAGGGAGGGGAGGGGGATTTGAAATAAAGAGCGAGAGAGCGGAGAGAGGGGGAGCGACGAAAAGCATACTAAAAGGAGAGGGACTCTCATACTGGAGCGGGCAGCGGCAACCACCACATCCTGCATCTCCTCTCTGACAACCTCAGACCTGAGCTGCAGGAGGAGCTGGAGGGCACCTTGACCTATGGACATGCTCCTCCTTCAAGGACAGGAGAAATTTCGCGTGTACCCTCACCCGCCTCCTTCCACGTCCTTGTGAATGCTGACATTTTTGCCCCTGGATTCATTCGGCGGACAAAATAACCAACCGAGAGCGGATTGGAGGTGTGTGCACACGATCCGGCCGGAGGGAAGGATTGAAGGAGGTGTAGGGGGAGAGACGGACAGGGGGAGGAGGTGTGAGTGGCAGGTGCCGATGCCAGATTGCCAGAGTGAGGGGGGGGCGACACTGAGGGGAGAGACCTGAGGAACGCGACACGTGCGGCGGCATTCTGGTAGCCGAGAGAGACGGACGACACGAAATACATTCTTATACGCGCGCAGCTGGGCAGATGAGGAGGCATCAGGGACCGCCGTTCAGTCCTGGGTATGAACACACACACAAACACACACACACACGCACACGTGCGCATGTTCATTTTGACTGTCGTTATACAACTGCACTACATCATATTTTGCCCCTCTCATGTAGCTGAATACAGTAACAAAAACACCATTTGACAAGGATCGTAAATACTTGTGTGTGTGTACCAGTTTGTGCGCGCGTGTGTATGCAAACCTGTTTGTGTATCTTCAAGGCTAACGACTACCCACACTGACAAGGATCACAAAACTTTTTGGAGTAAGGGTCACATAGTCAAGTAATGAATCTTTGTCTAATCTATGCCAGTAAGGTATAGTGACAGCCAGAACACTTCCCTGCTCTTCCACTAGGTGGCCGAAGGTACATAATGAACCTGCGTGTCCACTTTTTGTTTGGAGGTGTGCCATGAGATGTTTTTTTTTTTTTTTCAAATGTAAAATATGTGCCATGATCTAATATGAGTTGGGAAATTCCATATTACGGTACGCAGCGGGTCGATAACAAAACACGCAAAGGTCTGCAAATGGCCCCCCGGCGAGACTTTGGCCACGCTTACTTTCAGCGTCATTATATTTGCACAGTGAAACACTTTTTTATTTCCCGATGACTCGTATAGCATTTGCCATTTATTGTGTGCAAAGGAACCTGCACTCATGTATGGCCCATTTAACGTGGCCATCTGGACATAACTAATGGCATGATTGGAGTTACCAGAGCGCATAACTTGTGTGACTGCAGCCGAAGGCGTGCGGCCGGGCTTGTTTGTGCACTGTCGGACGCATATAGCTTTGCTTAGCAATGCGCCGCCGTCGGATGCCACGTGTGGTAACTTGACTTGCGCGGCCATTTATGAGTGGCAGTCAGCAACAGAATTCCGGATTATAAAGTACACACACTAGTCAAACACTTTTACATACGCGACTGAAATGTGTATTTCAGACTATTATGAGCCACTTTCCAAATCCCAAATAATTCATGCGCTTTGCAAAGCCGAATTCAAATACCATATTTGTTGTACGTCTTTGGAGTAAAGTTCAACAGTTGTGTTTTACATGAAAAGAATTGTATTCAAGGATCAAAGAAGGCTATTAGAACAGTATTTGAATCGAAATATACGTTTAATCCCCCCCACCCCAACGCATTCCAATATTTTAGTTAGAGATAGACCAATATGTTTTTTTCAGGGCCGATACCGATTATGAGTAGTCAAGGAGGCCCGATAACCGATATTTGGAGCCGATATTAATTTCCAGCAAAAAGGAAAATATTGGCGTCAAAATAAAAAAAATAAAAGCTACAACTCTTTAAATGTACAGTATTTAAGCATATGTTTATTGAATTTTTTTTTCAGATTTGCAAAATGTTGATTATTATTATACATTTTTGCCAATATACATCTTTGTTGCTAAATTCTAACAAAAAGAGCGCTCGGTCATCAGCATTTCTTACAAAGTGAAATGAAAACTTAAACAACAGCTCCCTATATTTTCGAAAGTAAAGAAACTTCTCCAAAATTTCAAAATGACACAAATGTTAAAATTTCACTTATCTTTGTTTTGATTTCAAACACAAACCAAGAGGTGCAAAATGGTGCCAAGGTCAGTACAATCTCTTATAAAGTTAATTTACATAAATAGTTCCTAGAAGTTAACACAGTTTTAAATGGATTTATTATCGGCCATCAGATTTTTAAAAAAGGCCGATACTGATATTCTGCATTTTGACGGCTTTGCCGATAATCGGTCTATCCCTAATTTTAATCAAGTAAAAATATCTGCTACAAGCTTAATGGAAAATTGAAAAATGTGATTAATCGCAATCAATTTATGGAATATTTTGGGATTAATTAGTTTAAAAATTGTAATCGCTTGACAGCACTAGTTATGACTAAATGTTTTATAAAGTATTATAGAGTGCAGTTTTGCTTATTAAAAAGATATCACGAAACTTTGGCTGTTTGTTGGAGCGGCTGGAACAGATCAATGGCATTTCCATTCATTTCAATTGGGAAAGAGGATTTGCTTTGATGTTTCAGTAGCATGTATGAGAGCGTTTTGATGAGGTGAATACGAGCTAATCCTCGCTTAACTGCACTTGTGCCCCTTTACTGTATCGACGCAACCTTTTTAACCATTCAACTCAAGAATGGAGGTTAATTTCATGGCCATTTTCTAATGCTGAAATGAGCCAAGTGTGACCTTGGTGTCGGCTCGTAAGCAGCAGCCACTTCACGTTTCGGCGCGCGCTCAATCCGGAGCATACGCTTTGCACAAATCCCAAATTGGTGCCGAATAAGCGGTGCCCTCTAATCATGCAATCAGCTCATTATTTCCTGTTCCTCATTAACTTGTTTGGAGTTCTAACTTTATCGTTGTTACCAGTTTTTCCCCCTCTCGGCAAAGTCAAAACAAGTGCAAAAAAACAACAACAACAAAAAAAGTTGATAAGTAGACCATCCCCAGCTCACCAACATTGACGGAATTTTGGAATAAGGGAAACTTGTCGTAGGCTTTTGCTATCTTGCCTTTCTAACTTATTTCCTCTGCTTATTTCCTCCTGTGTCTGCTCCAACCTTGAAAAGGAATAGTGTGACAAGCGTGCGCAGCCTCATCGTCTGCTCATCTGCGGCTTAAGCCTGACGGAAATAATAGTGTGAAAAGACAAGGATGAGACTGGAGGTGTTCTTGTACTATCTCAAGGCAAGCCTGATAAAAGTGGCAAAGACAGAAGAGCAGCGTTGGGGATGAAATAAAATCAGATTATCAAATCGATAAGGAGGAAGCTGACATGGTACGATATATTGGACACTCTGTGGACGCTTCATTAGGTACATCTGCACAATCAGAAATCCAATACTGGAGCCAGGGGTGGTGGGGGGACTGGAAGCATACAACTTGACTGGAGTCAGATTTAAAGTTTAAGGCTTAAAGCATACTTTTTACGCAATTAAATAACAACTCCTAAAATTGGCGACTTAAAGCGGAATTAAGTCAACCCAAACATATTTTTTTCAAGAATATGTCCACAGCAGGCCCACTAGTTGAAACAGGGCATTCTGATAAATATTGCCTTTTGTGGAATAAGTGTTAATCCACTTGTTTTTAGCCATCTGTGGGGGGGGGGGCCATTTTGTCTTCTGTCGACTGAAAATGACATCACAATTGCTCAACAACGACCAATCACGGCTCAGATTCAGAAAACACATCAGCCGCGATTGGTCGTTGTGAGCAGTTGTGATGTCATTTTCAGTCGACAAAAGAAAAAATGGCCGCCCCCAGAGATGGCTAAAAACGAGTGCATTTTGTTGCTTAACTTATATTGCACAAACTCAAAATTATTCAGAATGCCGTGTGTCAACTAGTGGGCCTGCTGGGAACATATTCTTGAAAAAAATATGTTTGGGTTGACTTAATTCCGCTTTAAGTCGCCAATTTTAGGAGTTGGTATTTGATTGAGTATGAAAGCTTTGAATTAGGCTTGAATTGCATGACTTGGCAGGTTTTTCTTGTTTTGTCTTTTGAAAGAAAAGTTCTGACTTGACTGAATTCATTTTTCTTTACAATAATGTGTTCTATGTGCCTCCACTAGTCAAAACACGGCATTCAGACGTTTGCGCAATATGAGTTGAGCAGCAAAATCCAACCACGGCTCATCTGTTTTCTGAAACTTAGCCATGATTGGTCGTCACCTCAGCCCCGAGCATCTGTGATGCCATTTTCGGTCGACAGATGTGACAAAATGGCCGCCCCTGAGATGGACAAAAACAGGGTGGATTTTACTGCTTAACTCATATTCCACAAACGTAATATCCATCAGAATGTTAAAAAAAAAAAAGTAATTTTGGGGGGGTTGACTTCCGCTTTAAGACATGAGACATACTTAAGACTTGCACATATGTGACTTACCACCCCTGCTTGGAGCTGTATCAAAAATTCTGCCTTCACAACAGTATTAAAGGTCAATTTTAACAACTTTTTTTTTTTTTTTTTTTTTCCACTGTGTATGCCTTGCTTAACTGAAAGGTGGCGGGCATGGATGACCTTTTGTTGTGAATGTACGCTGTAAAACGAATCCGAATCTGCCAAGCGATGCTTTTGCAAAAAACCTACAAAAGTGTACGGCTCATCCCCGCTACAGCCTCAGATGTGATGAGCAGCATCAGCCGGGGCCCTGGCTTGTACATATTTTCATATTCATACAAATGAACACATGCCACATGAAAAATGCTTGTTGTGAGTAATCACTTAAATTTTCATATGTCTGTAGTTTTTCACAGTCATTACTGAGTGATTTTTATCTATTTTAACAACCCTCACACGGCTCCCTTTGTGATGACTTACAAAAAAACTACAAAAAAAAAAACAACAACAACAATAAACCCCCTTGTAATGTGTCTCATTAGAATACTCGCTGGCCAGCTAAACAAAGAGAAGCTACTTGTTGACTCTGTTGCACACAAAGTAAAATGTTTATGGGACTTGATTCTTTCGAGTGTGTATTGTTTTTGCACAATGGCTGCCGGCCAACGGGACTTGATGAATTGTGCTACGAAGGAATTGTGAAGGATGTCATTCTGGACGTTGAATTGTTCTCTGAGGCAAGTCTATGAGCAAAAAAAATGCGACCTGAAATGATTTTCTATTGTTTAATGGCAGTCAATCATTAGTTGGGGAATTTGCGTCTTCTGTGGAAGAGATGCAAGGCCGGGTGGGAATCTAGAGTGCCTCGTTGTTTTGGTGTGGAAAAGCCCCGTGACAGTCAAACGCGTAAGGATGTGTTGGCATCGGAAATAAATCAGAGGGAGTGGCATCCATTTGTCAACGGGGCGTGGTTTCACGCTTTCAGCAAACAGCGTTTGAGAATGGAGACAACGGATTGATTTTTCACAATTTTGAAGCCTCATACTAGCAGCTTTTTAAAAAAAATAGTTTGGAAGGGTTATTCACACTCTTGTGTGGTGTGTCAAATGAGAAGACGTTTATTTTGACTTTACAAGAACTTGGTTCGATTTATTATTCATCACTGTTGCTAGATTCTCGTTTGTTTACAATTCAGTAGGAATTTTGAATCGTTTTTCCATCAGTCAAGAAGAGCTGCGGTTCACTTTCTCTTACCGTTTCTTTTCTGATTTTGCACATGGGTGAGCCACTTTGCTCTGCTTCCTCATTTGAGTGATAATTCCTTGGCTGCAAGTGAGAGTTTTGGTCAGTGGACGGCAATACGACGCTGCGCATGAGTCTGACACTTTTGAAGCCTTCTGGTGCTGCAGGAGCTTTTCCAATTCCCCCGGAAGACAGCTTTATGTGTTTTTCATCTTCTGCGCAGAGTTTCTTCAGCTTATCGGGACGCTTTTATTTTCCTTGGGACAAATATTAGAAAAGAGCTCAGCCAAGACTATTGTTTTCCCCAACCATGGGTTTTGTCTGTTTTTGTCGCATGCGGCCCACTTTTTGATATATCAACACCAATTTTTTTTTTTTTTTTTTTTTTAAAGATAGCCAATAGCTTATTTTCCAGAGGTTCTCATTTAGACATGGTGACAATGTACAACGTTAAAATAAAAAGCAAGTGCGTATGCAGGCTTTGACAACAATTTATATGTAGCAGTTATTTGAGACTCAAAGGGGAATGCTTGCCTAAAATGTCATCCAGGTCCAAGGGAGACATTTTAATTTTTGTGATGTTTTAATGTAGTTAGATTGCCGTACCTTTTTGGCAAGATGACGGATCTCGGAGTGTGCCTGCGTATGAGCGCTGACGACGTTTGACCTTGAGGGATGCGCCGAGTATCTTGTGATTGTCCCGCATGTAAGATTGCTGCTAGTGGATGGTGACGAAGCTTCATGCATGGACGAGGGCAAAGACGGTGATAGCAACACGCGCACACAGGCGAGCGTCCAGGCGTACGTGCGCACGTCAATGAGCCACTGAAGAATTCACTGCACATGACCTTGCACTCGCATCAGAGGTCACTAAATTGGATTTAATGATCTTTCCAGTCTCATTTCAAGCAAGCGCATTAGGGCAGTGTATGTGCAAAGAAGGGCAGATACCGATTATTGGTGGTCAAGATGGCCGATAACCGACATTTGGAGCCAATATTAATTTTTAGTAAAAAAGAAAATATTGGCATCAAAACGATAATTAACTCTTAACTTCGTTGAAACGTTTTTAAGCATATGTTTGTTGAGCGTTTTTTCAGATTTGCATAATTATTTTTAATTATTATTATTATTACTAGCACATTTTTGACCATATACATCTTTATCAAATTCGAACAAAAAGTTCAGTGAGCAGCCAGGGATGTCAGCATGCCTTAAAGCGGAAGTCAACCCAAACATATTTTATTCAAGAATATATTCTATACAAGCCCAGTAGTTGAAACATAGAATTCTGATAAATATTACGTTTGTGGAATAAGAGTTAATCCACCCATTTCTGGACATCTCCGGGGGCGGCCATTTTGTCACTTGTGTCGACTGAAAATTACATCACAGTTGCTCAGGGCTCACGGCTCAGCTTTAGAAAACAGGCGAGCTGTGATTGGTCGTTCCCTGAGCCCTGGGTAGTTGTGATATTATTTTCAGTCGACACAAATGACAAAATGGCCGCTCCCTGAGATGCCTAAAAACGGGTGGATTTTGCTGCTTAACTCATATTCCACAAATGCAATATCAATCAGAATGCCGTGTTTCAACTAGTGGGCCTGCTGGGAACATATTCTTGAAAAAAAAATATGTTTGGGTTGATTTCCCCTTTAAAAAGTCCATATAGTTTTCTACAGTAAATGAAGTCCTTCAAATTTCAAAATGACCGAAAAGTAAAACTCTCACATATCTTTGTTTTGATTTCAACACAGCTTTAAATTGATTTATTATCAGCCAGCAGATTTGAAAAAAAAAAAAGACGATATTTGCCGAGATTCGGCCCGACCGATAAACGCTTTTTATGTTCCTGCGTCTGAAGTTGCATCATGTGAAGTAGAGGGCACGTCAATACAGACGAATGTTTGGCCTCATTTTGTCATCATGAGACAAGAAGTGGGGGGGGGAACATTCCCCTTTGTGATATAAAGCCTAACCCGTTTTCATTCCATTTGTTGAAGTAGATTGTGCTTGGCTCCGCAGAGTGTAGCACCCTGTGCCCTTTTCATTTTGCTTGCTTTAATTTACTTTCCACTCTGAATTTTTCTCAGAGCTCTTTGTGTTTTCAGCCAGGCTGGCTGCCTCTCTTTGCCCTCCTTCATGGCTGCTTAGGCCTGATAGGGAAGTTTCTCGTGGCTAGAACTTATAATGAGTTAGCGTTTTGCATAAACACTCATATTAAATTCAGAAATGATTGACGTTTTCTTTTCAATTTTCAGCCTTGCGTGTGTGCGAAGGTTTGTCTATTCTGGACTGTCAATTGGAAGCTAGACTAAATAGCGGACCAGGAAGAGGTGCCATCCGGTTGCGTAAACATTGCGAGAAAAGTTTTTCTGTCTTTTTTTTGTCCTTTTCTTTTTCTTTTCAAAGAATCTCATTGTGATATTGTAGCGCCGAGTTAGCCAAGTAAGCAACATGAAGCAGAGACTAAAGTATGTTTCATTCAGCATTCTTTTTTTTTTGTCCAATCAGAATTCAGTCTCTGTTGTGTTGCTATGTCAATCTAATCTTCCCAGCGGCATCAGAATTAGTAGCGCTGGCCGACGTTATTCAGACCATAATAAAAGCAACGGGAATGTTTCTTTGACCACTCACAAATCCGATTTAACATTTTCCCTCACGTTTTCCTCGTCGCAGACCCATTCTATAGTCAGTATTTTTTTCATCCTCTCATCGGTTGGTCAGAGCAAACTTTGGAACAGCCAAGTTTGACAAACAAAACATGAATGGTAAGTATGATCTTTTTTTCAAACTTTTTTCATCTGTTTGTCACGCTATTGGATGAATATTGATTCTGAACTGCTCAAGAGAAGTTAGTGTGTAGACATGAAATGTCGCAAGTGTATTGCAAGCAGCGTCCACTTGCCGGGCTTTTCATTCCAATTAGTCAATGACATATTGTCTGGGCCATCCGTTCTGAAATTCTCTTAACACTCTGAAAACACATGAAACAGAATTCATAATTAGAGGCATGCTGTTTCGGGACCTGAGTGCCTGTCGCACAGGCCTCGTCGTGTTGCTATAGTGGAAAGGGGAATCGGAGTCGGCTTTGATGTGACGACGGGACTGCTGTGTGTTTTAGATGATTTGAAGTGAAGCTAATGAGATGCAACTAGAGCTTTGCCGTTTGGACCCTTCTTCCCATTGACACAAGTTTCTCATTTGTTAAAGAGAAAATCAACCCAAACATATTTTTTTTCAAGAATATGTTCCCAGCAGGCCCGCTAGTTGAAACACGGCATTCTGATTAATATTGCGTTTGTAGAATCTGAGTTAAGGGGGCGGCCATTTTGTCATTTCTGTCGACTGAAAATGACATCGCAACTACCCAGGGCTCAGGTAAACGACCAATCACGGCTTGCCTGTTTTCTAAAGCTGAGCCGTGATTGGTCGTTACCTGAGCCCTGGGTAGTTGCGATGTCATTTTCAGTCGACAGATGTGACAAAATGGCCGCCACCAGAGTTGTCTTAAAAACGAGTGGATGAACTCTTATTCCACAAAGGCAATAATTATCAGAATGCCTTGTTTCAACTAGTGGGCTTGCATAGAACATATTCTTGAAAAAATATGCTTGTGTTGACTTCCGCTTTAATGAATGCTGATTTTGTGCAGTGCTGGACAGTTTCCATACATGCTTCTGTGCTCTCAAATCAAATGTAGCTTGTGACCTAAGACACGTGACGCAGTCATTTAGAAATTGTCCAAAATTGCACCGATGTCAGAAATTGCTCTTCACTTTGTCCGTATTGGGCTCAGTGCAAACATTTCA
This sequence comes from Filicampus tigris, assembly GCF_054856515.1. Lineage (NCBI taxonomy): Eukaryota > Metazoa > Chordata > Actinopteri > Syngnathiformes > Syngnathidae > Filicampus > Filicampus tigris. The sequence continues at coordinate 18,904,504 of NC_141226.1, read as the reverse complement.
TCAGCGTTGTGCGTGCTTTTCTGTACTTTTCGTCCACTTTTGGCCAGAGCAACCCTGGGCCGCTCGCCAGCCAATCGCAGGGGATGGAAAGTCGTGTGAGTATTTATTCAACATCCTTGACATCCAGTTGAAGGCTATTTTTGTATACGGCACCTTGGCACAAATGCCGCTAGATGCTGATTTTTGTATCAGTGCAAGGCTCACTGCTGGGGTTTGCCGATTTGCCAGACTCAACCAAGCTGCTGGGCCCGGCCGGCGCAGCAGGAGTGTCTTGGAGGTCCACCTGATGTAAACGCAATATTTATCAGAATGCCTCGTTCCCACTAGTGGATTTGCATAGAACAAATTCTTGAAAAAAATGTTTGGGTTGACTTCCGCTTTAAGTGAAGGATGGATTTCTCCTTACAAGCTTTTTACTGTAAGTGTGTGCGTGTGTGTGTTTCTGAGTGAACTTATAATTGCCTACTTTTAAAGTGAGATTTTCTGTTTAAGACGACTTCATTCAAAGCTGATGTAGGTCACTTTTGTGCCACTGATGCTAACGCTGGTCAATTGCCCTTTTTTTTTTTTTTTTTTTTTTACCCTTTCAAACATGCCTGTGCACTCTTGCCCGCCGCTAGTGTTAAATGTTAATGCAGACGAAAGGAACGCAGCACCTTGTAATTGAAGAGCTCAACCAATGAATGACTTGCACACATGATTGCAGAAAATCTTCATTTTCCTCTTTAATTGCTCGTGCGCGCGCAGCTAATCTTTCTAATGCCATCTGTACAGCCGAACCTTAGCGCAGAGGGGGAGCATTATTCATTAACTCTAACCACATGACTTCAGGCCAAGAGCGCTACCGATGCGCCGCTTTGTGTGTGTGTGTGTGTGTGTGTGTGTGTGTGTGTGTGTGCGTGCGTGCGTCCGAGCGTGTGTTTTACTCACGTGGGGTCAATCAGTCTCACATGCCTCACTCTTCTCCTCTTTGCCTCTTTGAAGTGTGACTCTCAGCGGACCAACAGCTTCGGGATACACAAGGACTGCGTTAATGGATGCCGTTTGACTATTGATTTCTCATCTGATCCCTCCGCTTTGTTCAGATGTAAGACCAAAAAAAATGTGTTATCCTGCAACACCGAGAGTAGGCCTCAGTTGAATTCGGTGATGGAGTGCTCGCGTCGGAGTTTAATGATCTCAGAACAATTTTTTTTTTCTTCTCGCTGCCCACTGCTCCCTGCTGAAATCAACATGTGAGTCCATAACAGATGAATATATTGGAAATAACGGATCAGGGGTGTTATCATTTTCATTGCGGGCCACTTGTAGTGACGGTTTGCTGGAAAGCGTCGTTATGACTGGGAAAATCGAAGTATAAAGGTGTGATCGCCTCGTCTTTTTGCTACATATACTAAATTGCTGCTGCAATTTAATAAATAAATTGCCTTACAGCGGAAGTCAACCCAAACATATTTTTTTCAAGAATATGTTCCCAGCAGGCCCACTAGTTGAAACACGGCATTCTGATTAATTTAGCGTTTGTGGAATATAAGTTAAGCAGCAAAATGCACTCGTTTTTAGCCATCTCTGGGGGCGGCCATTTTGTCTTCTGTCGACTGAAAATGACATCACAACTGCTCACAGCGACCAATCACGGCTGACCTGTTTTCTGAATCTAAGCCGTGATTGGTCGTTGTGAGCAGTTGTGATGTCATTTTCAGTCGACAGAAGATGAAATGGCCGCCCCCAGAGATGGCTAAAAACGAGTGGATTAACACTTATTCCACAAATGCAATACTTATCCGTGTTTCAACTAGTGGGCCTGCTGGGAACATATTCTTGAAAAAAATATGTTTGGGTTGACTTCCGCTTTAATATAAGATGCAGTAACAGAAGTCATTTGTCACAGAGGATAAAGAATATATGCCTGTGCTAAGTTATATTGTCTGACTCCATGTGTTGATGCACCATCTGCCAAACTGCTTCTTGTTGTGAAGTGACTTGAGTTGACTGCCACCATACAGTGCTTGTATTACAAATTTTTGCTCGCAAGTCAAAGCAAAAAAAAAAAAAGGCCTCATGTTAAGAATGGATTTAGTGGAAAAATATACCTTCAGTATGTGTAAAAAGCACTCAAAATGGAACTGAGAAAAATGAAAAAGAACAAATTCATTGAACAAGAAACACCAACGGGCCTTGAGTTTAATACGTGCGATTTAGAAAAAAGAAATGATTGCAATTAAAATTGAGCGATGCTACACTATTTTCTTTTTTCACATTTATTTCTGCAGCCTTTTTTTTCCCCCCTTCCCATGAACCAGTTTTCATAATGTGACTATTTTTGGGTCAATGTAGATGGCCAGATTTTCTGTAATGTCCTTTAGCAATGGCCCCTATTCTGCGCAGGCAGACGCGCTCACACACATACACACATGTGCGTACTGTACACGTACACGCGCGCACCCACACACACACACACACACACACACACAATCTCTGAGGGAGCGCAGATTCAGACATTATTTCTGCCTCGCTGCTATACAAACAGGCTTGCAGAAGCCCGGGGACTGTTCCCCATCGCAAGCGCACACACACACACACACACACACGCACACGCACACACACATATACACGCATGTACGCGACACCCTCCCTGCAGAACTGCAGCCATGTGGAGATCCCTCGGGAAGGCGAGCACATATGTGTGGCTTTGTCCTTTCTATGTGTCAAGACTGATGAAGAAGCCAATTGCGGAGTCACAGGCTAAATGCCGCCCTACCTGCTTGACTTCGCGTGCAGGTTTCAAACGTGGTCCTTCTGTTCTTGGATGCCACCCTCATGTAATAATGTCTTTCAGTCATGTGCTCTACAGCCTTTTGACCTCCCGTTTGTCTGCCCCCAGTTAGAAATTGTACACGGACGTGTTGTCCGCTGACAAGGATGTGGCAAGACGCTGCCTGTAACTTTTTACCTGCAAGGTAAGATGGAGGACACAATTGGCCCCCTTTCTCACCTTGACAAAGGCAGAAAATGAGCAAGTCAGAAGTTGTATATTTGATTGTATTCTTGAGAGACTCATGACTCGGGTTGGCCCAGTTTGTTCAAGCGACTGCGCTTTTGTTTGGACGGGACTGTCGCTTCGCCCCTGTTACTGATTCCGGATCAAATCTTCGGCAACCAAGTTGCGCTCAACTTTGTTTTCCCTGACAACCAGTTTGCTCACCTCCAGCAATTCTGATGTTCTGGCTTTGACTTTATCATGTGACAGAACTCAACAGAAACAGCTTTAATAAGAAGTAAACCAGCTCGAAATGACAGATTTTTAAGCCATTTGCTTTTTTTTGTTGTTTTTTGGGGGAATAGGTTTTTGCAGTTTACAGGCAAGTCTGAATTAATTTATGCACTGTCAGTGTAGTACCACGCTGTGCCACAACATGGTAGGTAGCAGCACTGAGCTGGACTGAAAGAAATCCAAGGCAATTAAGATCAAAGAAGAGGCGGGGAAGGTCCGCAACAAATATTGTAGTCCCCATCAGTAATAGTTATTCCCACAGTCTATATGTATTTGAGTATTGTTGTATGGTGTGTTTGTATGTTGCTGCTCCAGTGGTGTTAACGGAGCAATAATGTGAAGCTTTCTAATTGCGTCATATTGCGTTTGTACAATACGAGTTAATTCATCTGTTTTTAGACATCTCTGGGGCAGCCATTTTGTCATTTTCTGTCAACTGACGATGACATCACAGTTGTTCAGGGCTCAGGTAACGACCAATCACAGCTCACCTGTTTTGCGCATAGAACATATGCATGAAAAAACTATGTGTATTTTTTTTTTAACTCGTATGGTGTCTCTATATTACCGATTTTCAAGTGGGTGTATAGCAGGGGCGGAGCCAGAACGTGGCTAATGGGTGGGCCTGAATATTTCTCTCACTTCGCACAATTGTCCTGTCCCATCACATCGTATATTCAAATAAAACGACAAACTGAATAATATGAAGTTCAGTTCCTTAGACAACCAAAATTATGCCATTCTTAATATTCTATAAAAAAAACACAATTTCATAATTTACTAAAAATGTAAAAGTATGTATTTTTTCATGAATCTCACTGGGTGGGCAGTCCGTCAATGTGGGTGGGCCTGTGCACACCCAGGCTCCGCCCCTGGTCTATAGAACATATCCTCAGCTTCACTGTATTTCCCAGCAAACGTCGCTGCTCACGCCTCCTCTTCGGTTTCCTCGACGACTTGCCGCGTGACAGCGTTGAGCAGTCCCAAACTGACCCTCGTCCCGGGGCCCGGCTCCCTCCATTATCCTTCTTTCCTCCATTTCAACATTGATTCATGAATTTATGATGTGAATCCAAAGAGAGCAATGACTCTCTGTCCTCTTGCCCGCATGTCATTGGTCCACAATGAATAATTCAGCGACTGTGCTTGGAAATTAGGATCAGGCAAGAAAAGGAACGGAATCATTTTTGGAAACACTCTATTTGGGCTATTTTCAATTTGCGCTGGCTTGTTCTCGCCTCTGTGCTCGTACTTTGGACCGCTGCAGCCACCGGTTCACTCGCCACCACGTGACGGTGGACCAGATTCTTCCTGGTCTTGTCCTGCATACTAAGCAGATGGGAAAAGATGACGCTAGTTTCCTCCCGTCGTCTGCTCCTCTCTATCTCTATATTTGGGGTATGTTTCTCATCTGCGTGTGATGTGCACCCATCTGCTCTCTCCGCAGTTTCTTTAAAGGCTTCTCCCAGTACATGTCCCCAAGGTTGTCATGGTGATTATAGATGCTGTTTTGCAGCTTTCCGCTGAATGGCTTTGAGCCCACAACATGCAGCAGCCACATTTCACCACCCCACCCCCGATTTAATGTAATAATCAAATGGTGAATGTTTCCTATCTTGCTTTATACGGTAATTGAATGTTTGTTGGATTCGACAGTGGCTGGTTGACGACTACGTAAAGCATAGAAGAAGATGTCCTTGGAAATAAATTAAAAAAAAAAAAAAACACCTGTTGGTAATTTTGCCATGCAGTTCCTTGTTAGAAAACAGGAACGTGTGCAAACATTGAACCCATTCAAACCATTCGGTCGAATTAGGTTGACCCGTAAAGGTTGTAGTCCATTTCAGCTTCTTGAATTGTCTACCGTAGCTGATCAGTTTGAAGTTGTAACAACAATGTTCACCACTAGATGGCAGGCATTGGTCAAAAGTGCCCCCAATCCCCAGGTTATACTTCCGTACTTCATCAGCGAAAAAAAAGAGAGACCAGTTCCTGGCCAGAAGCCATATTAGGTCAATAAAATGGTGTCTTTAACATAAAATAGGAAGCAGAAAATTAAAGTTTTGGCCAATTTCAACATAAACCTCTCTGTCTAGTTTGCTTAGAGAAGCTATGAGCCATGAGCGATTTCCTAAGTCAACACTCATCTCAAAAATGCGCAAACAGCAATATTTTTTCCACAAGAACCGTTGACAGTTCGTTTGAAGTGCATGAGGAGATACTAAATTTGTGTCCTGCAAGAACATGAATTTATTCAATGATTAATAGTTTTACACCTACTCTATGATGGCTTAGGGACGTATCAGGCACTAACGTTAGTGTTGTACAGGTGAGTGAGCCATCTTATTCATCTGGGGATTTTGGAATGATTGGCAGGACAAACCAAAGTAGAATGATAAAATCTTTGATTGTTGTGAAAATGTGAACAAAATGACTTTTTTGTTTGTTTGCGCTTCAGCCGTTTTTACGGGAGTTTTGCTAGATGAGGAGTTGATATTTCATACATGCATTTTGAGCATTTCAAACATATTAAGATGCTCTTCTGCACATTGGTTCAATACAAAAAAAAAAAAAAAAAACGAACCCGTGCACATTTTTTTTGTCCTTATTCAATAGGGCCTTTTTTCCATACATCTGATTCGGACGAGTCATCATACGCCGAGACACACACACACACACACTCGGATGATTATTCTCCACTTCCTGGGGCATCGTTGAAACTTTTCCGCCATGACCTCCCTAAGAGGCAAAGAGCAAGTGCGCGATGAGCATTAGCGGGCCGGGAACAAATGAGAGAGGGAGAGAGTCCTTGAATTTTTTTGCTGGGTGTACCCCAGGGAGAACTTCTATCATTGCCTTGTCTTCAATAGAGCCCCACTAATACCTCTCAGAGCTCAAGGACCCTGCTGTTCAAATATCCCCGCAGGGAAGTTGGTCCGCCTTCGCTCCCGTTATGTCGACTTTTTAGGGCAAAGTCGTTTGATAAATCAGTGGCTAAGCATTGTTCTTATCCGGGTTTTAGTTCGACATGACATTGCTGCGGCCGGCTCCCGTTCTCTCAGAGCAGAGGCTGTACCAGAGGAGAAATGTCATTGTCTGTTATCATTAGTGTAATCTGGGCCCCAGCTACATTGTCCTCGGACAATTTGCATTTCGCGGAGTGTTGAAGTACTCCGTTAGCCAAATGAGGACAAGCAACGATAGAAAATTAGTCAGCGGATGGAATATTTAGGACTCGGCCAACAGTTCAGCCTTTCATTGAGTTTTCAGTTCAGCGCCCGTAAGTGGTCGCCTTGGCTGGCAGCGTTTGTTCAATTCCCGCTCAAAGACGCAAATGTGAGCGTTAGCGGTCATCTGTGCCACGTGCGCGACCGGTGGCCCGTCCCGCCGGGGGTCGGCTGCTAGCGCTGACACGAGCAGGAAAAGGAGACGTGGCGTAGAAAATACATGGATGGACGTCTCAAGTGTCATTGCTGCTTTTGGACAGTGGCAATTAGCATTTGTCCCGTTGGTATCGGCCAGTACTTAGAGGAAAGTCAACCCCAACATATTTTTTTCAAGAATATGTTCTATGCAAGCCCACTAGTTGAAACAAGGTATTCTGATAAATATTGCGTTTGTGGAATTAGAGTTAATCCACTTGTTTTTAGCCATCTCTGGGGGCGGCCATTTTGTTACTTCAGTCAACTGAAAATGACATCACAACTACCCAGGGCTCAGGTAACGACCAATCACGGCTCAGCTTTAGAAAACAGGCGAGCTGCGATTGGTCGTTCCCTGAGCCCTGGGTAGTTGTGATGTCATTTTCAGTCAACAGAAATGACAAAATGGCCGCCCCCTCAGATGGCTAAAAAGAGTGGATTTTGCTGCTTAACTCGTATTGCACAAACGCACTATTAATCAGAATGCCGTCTTTCAACTAGTGGGCCTGCTGGGAACATATTCCTGAAAAAAATATGTTTGGATTGATTTCCCCCTTTATATATACGTCAATATAAAAGTGTCATCAGTGCATCCCAACCTTCAACACCAACACAATTCACTTTTCGTTTCGATCGTTTCAAGTGTAGACCCTCGGCTTTAATTTTAAAGGCCAGAAAAAACATCTATCCATGTATATCCAGCGTGTGGATGATGAAAGTATAAACGCATCAAACACTCCATTAGGTACACTTGCGCCAATGCACACTTGAGATCCAATACAAGTAACATCAATTTGGACTTAAAAGTGATGTTTTGAAAGCGCCTGCCTAATGCCGCGGCCACTTGGTGCGCATGCAGTTGTGCGGGAGAACTGGCCAAAGCTGCAGCTGCAAACCCAAGCCCGAGGAAAGTGAAAGTGGCCTCAAATTGTCTTTGCGGCTCGCGTGAAGTTGTGGCCACGGATTAGCTAATGGCTTCTGTCAGCGTGCCGTTCCACTTTGTGGTGGTGATAACATCGCCGGGCTGCTGTCAGTCACAAAATGCCACCCGTCCGCTGGCCTTTATCACCCGCGAGCTCTCACCACCCTCTCCACCACTGGCTCATCCTCCTTTTAATCTCTCCATCGTGGCCATTTTATCGCCCCCCCCCATTTCTCTCGTGGCTCCTCCAGCATCTCTTATTTGCTCAACTGCTTTCCTGACCTTTCCAGAAACGTCCTCCCTGGAGATCCGCTCGCTGCCTCCTCGTCCTCGTCAGTGATCCCTTTCTCTTCCCAGTCCCGCTCGTCTGTGTTTACAAAGCATTCACACTCGTATGCTGTCCAAGTTTGCGTGTCTGCGTGTGTGTTGAGCTTGCATGTCCTCCTCTGGGGTGTTTGCAGGGGAAAAGTCCCAGGAAGGTTGATCTACTCCACCACGTTGCTAGCTAGTGCAATATTAGCCGTTTGTTAGCTGTGAGTTGCGATTCGCTTAGCTGGCGATTGTTGCGTTAACTTTGAGACAGGACCAAACGCGTGTCCATGAATTTCCACTTAATGTCGACATAAACATGAACCCTAATGCCTTGCTCGATTTGGCTTCCCTCTCAGCTTGTTTAAGGCTATTTTTGTGCCCACGTTTGTAAAATTTCATGTTCATTGCTTCTTTTACTCCCGAACCTTTCAGTCCTCCTATTGACAAAAAAATATCTATTCATTTTCTCTCCTTCTCGCGACTACCTTTTTCTTTTTATGCAGCGGAGCCATGAGTTACAAATTGTATTTCTTCCGTGACCGCGCTTATACGTGAATCAAAACATCTCAACTCGTTTTTCCCCATTGAAATGAATGGAAATGCCGTGAATCCAATCCAGTCCCACATTGTGTTCTTTCTGGCCTGCATGCCTTGGACACCAGGAACAGAATTGTACTGAAAAAGACACATACCATGAGGAGTTTCACATTTGATTTACTAATCTGAAAATAATCATAAAGTTAGTCCTTCACATACGTCAAAGAATATGAGTAGTTTTATATTGTCTGTTTATATGCGTTGCCTCGTTGTTTGTGGTCAAGTATCCTTTGCTTCAAGGATTATAAAACCGCAACTATTGCTGTCATGCGTTAGCCCGTTTATGGTGTTTTGCATCATGTGTTAGCATTAAGTTAGCAGAGATTCTTAAGGTAGTGCGGTTGTTTTAAATACACAATGTGTAATTCTCTTTATTTTAGGTTTAGTCCGACAGTAAACTCCAACCATTGGTGGCAATAAACAGCATGAAACCTTTTTTTTAAATGATTGCTTACTATGTGCCACACTGCTTCTTCTTGTGTTCTGAGTAAGATTGAGTTTGCTGCCACCACCTATCATTTATCTTGAATTTTTGCTCGCAAGTCATGCCATAATATCGCCCGAATGATGGCTAGTATTATCGAAAAACTCTTAAGTTGGCTCCTCCACATTCCTCTTTTCAAAATAAAGAATATTACATGAAATTGCTCCCTTGTACAATTAGATGGAAACTTTATATGAGTGATATGTTTAAAGAGTTCAAGTTGGCAATAAAATCAGATAAAAATCCCCGCCTTTGGGAATTTTCATTACATTTGCATTAACACTGCTAAAACAGTCCAAAAAAAAAATATACAAAAAACGCCGGGTGGACATACATTTTCTGCATGGAGGGTTAAAGAATACAAACTTAGAAGCTGTCAGTTTTGAACATCAGTGATAATACAGAGCCGAGGCTTTTGTTTCCTCGCTACAAAAGGATCCAGCCCCCTTCCGCATCTCTCTTTGTCACCCTCCATTTCCCCCCACATCATCGTCATCCTTCCATTTGTCTTTTTTTTTTGCTTTTTCTCTTTTTTTTTTTTTTTTTCTTTTTACCCTTACCTCTGTGTCTTTGCTTTCTTGTCATCCTTCATGCCCACATCTGAAGCGGTTAGTGACAGCTCCCATTGGTTGCGCGGGTGGAAACCGAGAATCGGGCAGCCAATCAGCGGCCGGCCTAACAGGGTCACGATTATCCGTGAAGGAGTGCAATTACCCTGCGTATGACATCCCTGCCATGTGTGTGTGTGTGTGTGTGTCACGCTCGCGCCGCTATACCTGCGCATTTCCATGTTGCCGACAAAAGCCCGTCTCATCTAAGCTTGACTCAAGACAGCCGCCTGGTCTTTCATTCATATTTCGATGGCCTTCTTCCTCGATGTATTTGGGTCAAAGTCACGTGAACATCGCCGTCACCAATTCTTCCTTTATAAATCCGGCACCATGTCGCTCTTCAAAGACCGTGAAAGCTTTTCACACTTCATCCCCCCGCCTCCCGACTCCCTCCTGCTCGTCTTCTTTTTTTGTGTGCGTGTGATTTACTTATCACATAAGAAATGAATGGAATTCAAATCAATTGTATGATTTTTCAAAAAGGTTCAGCCCCGCACAGGCCCACTTATCGACGATCTCGCTCATATTAGCCAAGCGAAGCCAATCGCATTCGTGTCCCTCCTTCTTTGTATTCTGCCCGCTTCTTCTCTTGTGTCTTGAGCACTAAATGGAAGACTCGTAACCCCAAAAATCATCTCAGTCGGAGTCTCGCTGTAAGCGTCGGTGTTATCGAGCAACAGCCGGATTTTATAGGCGCCTCCCATGGCAGAGGAATGAGGCTCAGGCTTCATTTGCATCATTAAATTGTCAGACTGCGAAATCGCTCTGACCTTCGTCCATCATTCGTGACTCGTTTCATCCATCGCGCTGCCTCGTTTGCGTCCGCCGACAGGCAGATGTTGGCATAATGTTTCCCCTTACACAAACACACGCATTTTATTTACTGTGGCATACTGGACGTCTTGCTCTCGCATCTCTAACGAGCAAGAATATAGAATTAATTTCTTCTGACTCGAAGAGGAGTGTCAAAATACACGCTCATGCATTTGCACAAGGTCAAAACGGGGCAGCTGCCTTTCAGGTGAAGCTTCTACAGGGGGGATAAAAAAACTTCACAGAGGCACCTTGGCTATGATCTCAATCTTTGTTTGAACGTGATTTTACTCCCCAATCGCCAGCCTCTGGGATGGCCGCTCCCCCTTTTGTTATCAGGACCTTCATTAGCCTTCAGACAGGAAATGGCCTCCATTCATAACCTGGCTCGACCTCTCCAATCAAAACCAAGATGGCGGCGGTTTGCTCTTTTTTGGAACTGCAACACACCTCATCTATCATCCTGCGCCACAAGTGACTTGAAAAAAATGAGGCCAAACATCTCATTTTGTTCATTCAACGGATGTGATCAAGGTTAAAATATGAAACATGAACTTGCGGGACTTGAATAATTCATTTGTGGTTTCTGCATGACCGCATATCGAAGTAATCCCCAGATACCCTGCGGATAACGTTGCAATCCAATTTGGCACTTTGGACATGTTGCGTTTCGGTTCATGATTAGTATCAATTTTTTTTTTTTTTTTTTAAATAGCGGCACAGTGGAGCCTTTAGATACAAGTTTCATTCATTCCGAGACCTGCGCGCTCAAAATATTAATGAAATATCGCAAAACAGCTTTCATTGAAATGCATGGAAAGGCTGTTAATTCCTTCCAGACTCCTCCACCCAAAAAACAACAACAAACGTTTTTGTCATTTGTTTTAAATAAGCATTCTGCAATTGTAATACAAGTAATAATAATAATAGTAATAATAATTATTATTATACTAATGATGATAATAACAATGATAATAATAAGCGCTTTTTGTTACCAAGCTCCCCCTAGAGTTGTCTGAGGCTACCTGTCATTATTTTTGTTCTCGCGGCGACCAAGGTTTTCTGACACATGAGCTACTTAATTAAGGAGCCATCTCAATCCATCCACACCAGTAATAAGGCCAATGCTATCCCCAGGGTGAGGCTAATTCAATGCATGTCATATTGGATGTCACTCAAAATGATTGCTGTCTGCTTGACTTAACGTTTTTTTTTTTTTTTTTTTTTCATCCCATCTCCTATGGGTCACGTTTGATTACACGTTGGACTCATAAATAAAGTTCATCCGCCTTCTTTTATTACCTTTTTATACCCGACAATTGTGCAATAATGGCTTTACTTGTCTCCTATTGTCACCCCAAGATAAATAATTAGTGTACCGCACCGATTGCTTTTCCACCAGATGTCTGTCCTGTTAGTCGATTTCTGCATGAGTGTGGGCGCCATTTGGCTTCAGTCGAGGCAGTTTTCATGACTCGTCAGAATTGAACGCGCCCAGCAGTTGGCGTGGGGCCCAGCTTCTGATCCAGGCAACAATCTTTTGATGACTTCTCCAAACACCACGGCGCGTACGGCAACTGAATCACATAGATTGGAAGTCACGCAATAAAAACACATCATCAGAATGTTACTCTCGGTGTCGAAGTGAGGAAGAGAGAAAACGATCGGTGGTGTGCACAAGAGGCCCCAGCTCGACATTGTCATCGCCGGTGACAAAACCGTTAAGGCGGGTTAAAATCCACTTTGACTGTACTCGCCGTCAAAGTTCCAGTTCGGGGTTTTCTGTGATTGACTTTTTACTCTTCCGGGCTTGGCGGCCCATTAACAAGCTCATGTGAGGTGCCAATGGCCAAAGTAAATACATGCACGCCATTAAAACTGAGCTAAATTTAGTGATAATGTGTGTGTGACTTTTGTAAACTAATCTGCTCCCCTTTTTAGCTGGTGGTATGCCACACATGTCTGCCGCCTAAGCCAAAGAGACCGATGCCCCAGAGATTTATAAACGCTATGACCCATGAACCTTCAGGTCACATGACTTCATGAAGGACCTGGATGGGAAAGTATGATGTCACATGGTTGAAATAGTGCCAGTGGATTATGGCTGAGATTTGCAGTCTGCGAGGCCGGGATGGAAAACCAAAACACCTGAGCAGAGGACATATTAGGTCCATGCATGGCTTCCTGTCGAGTAAACGACATTCGCCGACTGGCCACTGGCTTTATGGCGCACCTCATTTGAATTTCCATATAATCCAAAATCCAGATACATCCAGTTGAAAGAATAGTCCAAATGCAAAACCGCCAGCGACTACGTTTTGGGTAACAATTGTTGCATTTTTCAATTCCTCCTCTCTGCCGCTTCTGCTAGTTTCAGCCCTGCAGTCCGTACATATTGTTGTCCACGCAGCTAATAGGTGAAGATCATCTGTTGGCTTTGAGACTTACTTTCACACCGCTGCTTTCACGCCTCATTTGCCTAATCAAAGGTCCGTTGTTTTCTTCTCGTAAAAAGCCAAGCATCTCGGCGGCGCAAGCGTGCTATTCCCATGCCTGTCAGTCGATTGTGTGTTATGGGGTCGTTAGCGCCCAATTGTCGGTGCAAAGCAACAGATGGGAAGTTGCATTCAAATTGGCTGCTCCACTTTTGAAGAGAGCAAACAACACTTTCAATAATGCACTCGGTCCTGCAGCGTTTTGTTTTTCCCTTTGAGTACAAACATTCCCGCTGCGTCGGACGGATTGATGCGGGGAATCTTCTCAGATGTCAAAAAATGACAACATGTCGCTGAAACGATTCAGACTCCAAAATCTTGTTTTTAAAACCCAATGTCTTTCTCGATTATTATTCTTATTATTTTTACAATCAGCAGTTATTACCAATAACATGATGACATGCAAAGAAAGGATAATGTTCTTAGTTTTGACAAGTAGGTGGTTCCATTTGCACAGGGAGCCTGCACAAACAAACGCACAACCACTCGCCTCCACACGCACACACACAAGCCAGTAAACAAACCAGCAAATTCAGCGCTGTGTGGGAGCACAAGAAAAGCAACACCAAGACATCCAAGATGCGTTTTGCTCTGCAACACTTTTGAGAGAACACTGGCAAAAGAGGAATCCTTTAAAGCAATCAACCGCACATTTATAATTGAACACAATGACAAAGTCATGTCGTTGCGTAATCTTCTATTTCAAACGACAGACGCGATTAAGTACTCTCTATTTTTCCAAAAAGAAGCTTCAAGCTGTTTATTGCCACTCCCTGGTCAAGTTTACTGTCAACCTAGATATGAAACAAAAGAGAACTACATGTGTCATGAGCATTGTTGTCGTGGTGTTGTAACTCTTTCATTTGAAAACAAACAATGGAGCAACACATGTAGACAGACAAGATAACAACTCTCACTGGCATATTCAGTATCTATTTTGTATCCTCAGCAAAGAATGACTAAAAGTCAGAGGTGGTTTTACTGAATTTTGCTGGTCCATCAGCGGCCTGGGTACCCATCCGTCATTCGTCGATTCGGCGATTTTTCAAGCGAACTGAACTGTAATCGTCAGTTGGTCAGTCCGTCAGTGAAGTCTGTCAATAGTCCGACGGTCCATCAGCAAAATGGGGGTCTGTCAGTGACGGACACGGTTAGTGAGATGATTACTCTGACTGATGAAAATCGACTTCTGTCAGTGCTTAGTCCATCATTTGAAAAAAGTGTCGCATTATTCATCAATCGTCAGCAAAACGGGCGACCGTCAGTCTGCTGGAATGTCCACCTCTGCTAATATTACTGCAGCTTACTGCGGAGCTGCGACTGTCTGTCATTTTCGACGCCCATTTTGGGGATGGAGGACGAGAAGTTTTTTTAGGGTTTTTGTCCGTCGCAAACTGGGTCAAGTACTGACTGACCTGTTGCGTTGGGTTCTTTTACAAAGAAAGGCCACTGTTCTCTTCTGCGATACCACGGAGCCGCCTTTTAACAATTGCAATCATTATTTTGATTGCGAAATAACGCCATAAAAACGGCAAACCTCTTGCGTTATAACGCAAAATGTTTGCAATAAAACGCAATAGTATGGCGTTATAACACAATCTTAAATATTCTCGTGATGTCCGCCGGCGGGCTCCGGAGTCTGGTGAAGGACGGTGGTTGTGTTGGCAACTAAATGCTTTCTTGGTTGACACATAAACAGTTGTAAACGATCCAATCCACTCACGATACTCCCGGCCGCTAAGTGGATGTGAATAGGAAATTAGCCAGCTAATGAGCTTGAAATGATGTTTATGAATTATGAAACCTCTGCCGTTAGCCTTTATCCCACGGCGTCATGCACAGATGTTTTTTTGGGGACGGAAGCGATTTTAAAGGACGAAGATAGACGAGGTCAGAGGACAATTATTTTTATGAATCAGGACGAAGGGACGATGACGGAAGGGTATCCGTGTTGCGGACGGAGGACGGACAGGCAAAATAGGGTAAAGTGCCCATGTCTGGTTTTTTTATTTTTTATTTCTTTTTGTCTATTTGAGGTTTGTTTGGTCTTGTGGGGTTTCATCTGCGCCTGCTTTGGATCTGTTTGTTGTGCTCCTCTCTGTTCCTCTGCGACCGCTTCACCACGTGTCTCGCAAGTCGGCCTTGATGCATGTAAGACGAGCGAAGCCGCGCACCGTGCCGCTGATTAGCTGCGGACGCATTTCACCTCAGATAAGCAACGGATTTGAGCCTTCACCAGGTCGGGGGGGGGGGGGGGGGGGCGGAGGCGGATTTTGCGTGAGTCACAAGCTGTCTTGTTGATGAGACGTCAAGCTGTGTGCGCGCACGCAGCCATCAAGCAGAGGGCTGATGCACCGCCAGAGGACGAAGCCGTGCGTTGTGAGTTTCGCACACGCCAGCCAGCCAAAGGCGCACGTGAAACAGATCGTACGGGGAACGCTGCAATGCGCCCTCACATCAAAACGGGGTTTGCTCGCGCTTTCCTCGCAACCCCAACCGATGACGTTTCCGATTTCACGGAATTGTTCCGTATACTTTTTTTCCACGATAAAACACGCATCTGTCGCCATTCCCAGGTGAAATTGAAACAGAACTACACCTAATGTCATGGACGTTTGAGGACGCCAATGCAAGACTCAGAAGCAAAAGGCAATTCTTTATATTGACGGATTGGCGGCATTTCCGTACATTTCCGAAGCAGAACCGGAAAGATAACTGGAAACGAATCAAACTCCTAAGTCACGTCCTTTTTGTTTAGTGGCTTGTTCCAATAGAAATGATTAAAGGTTAGGAAACAGTTAAGTTGAAGTATTTAGACAGTTTTACGATTGTGTCTTGAACGGATGGATGGATTTGAAATAAACAATTGAATTGACTGTGTATAAATATTCCAATTTGATTTGAGAGATTTCATCCAAACTTTTTCCACTTTTGGAATCAAAGTCATTTTATGCAGCGTGCTTCCATTTTGAACCGTTGGAACCCGTAATTGTGGCGCCGGTACAAATAGCATTTAGCCCAAGAAAATTGACCGACTCTGTATGAAATGACTTTTGGCTCAATGGTACAATAAATGCAAATTTTCATGAGCCCTCTTAAATTAAAGCCGAAAGTCGACACTTGGATCACATCTTGGCAATTTTATTTTAAATCCATTGCGGTGCCCTATAAACGTAAAATCGTAAAGCTCTGTCAATGCCCAAATACGTCTGGGCCAACGCGTATTTTTGTTGTATTCGTATTCATGACACATGCAGGCCGTGCTCTAACTAGCAGCTGTTGTTGTTCCAAAATAGCC
Source organism: Filicampus tigris (assembly GCF_054856515.1). Classification (NCBI taxonomy): domain Eukaryota; kingdom Metazoa; phylum Chordata; class Actinopteri; order Syngnathiformes; family Syngnathidae; genus Filicampus; species Filicampus tigris. The sequence goes on along the minus strand of NC_141226.1, from coordinate 18,888,276 downwards.
ACACGCGGGCTGTATAACATCAGGTAGCACTTTTTATTGATTGTCTTACCGGCAGGGAACTTGAACAGCCTCATTGGCCCTAAAGAGACGTTATGAGCGACGGCAGCCACGCATGGCTGCTGTTTGCCGATGCGATGCCACACACTCAAATGATCAACTATGAGCTGCATCTATGACCCAAAAATAACATTTAGCTTTCGCGTACGCCCAAACACGCTCTCACTCACCAAAACAATCTTCAAGCCCATTGTGGCGTATCGTCGACAATTCAGGCAACACGCAGTCGGAGTGGCGACCGGGAGAAATTCCATGTGGTTTTCTCCAGGGTACGCTCTAAAAACAGTTGGGTTAAAAATGACATAATTTTGGGTCAAAAATGGACCGATCCACTACTTGGGTCAATTTGACCCAAGTTTCTTGGTTGTTTTTGCAGAAAACAACCCCAAAAATGGGTCGTTTTGTACAATATGCAAGAAAGTGGGTCAAATGGACCCATTTTTGCCCCCAAATTGTGTTATTTTTAACCCAACTCTTTTTAGAGTGTAAGCTGTGACTTTGTAAAGTCATGTGAAGCCAACACTTTCGTGCCCCACGAAAATAACGTCCTCGCGTGTCAAAAGGACAGCTTAGTCGTTTTTTTATCAATCAAGTTTTAGAGGTTGTTTTAAAGTTTTAGCGTCGTGCAAGTTGTACCTAATATAAGACGATTATACAGTGTTGTGAAGTCGAGTAAAATACGATCTTTGCATCGTCAGGACTCTTCCGGTCGCATTATGCCAAATAAAAAGTGACCTGCTTCAGAGTTGTGTGGCACCGATACAGTATGAGACCTAATCGTGTTGTTATTGTTGGATTTGTAGCTCCGATCAACTAAAGGTCAAACTTGGGCGTGTGTCAGTCTCCATCAGTTCACACTCGCTGGCTATGTGACTCACAGTTCCTAGAGGAGGACGATGGAGCTGCAAGGTCGCGTGACTCCGAGCACCAGCGTCATCAAGAAGATGAGCATCGGCCCTTGTCGCAAACTGCTACAATGTCTGTTGCGGACGGATCACAAAACCGTCGAACCGCTCTCAAGTCAAACATCTTATACATTTTACACAGTAATTCTTGAATTCGTCAACAAAGTTTTGAATTAAATATCCCTCAGAGTAAGACAATCGCACCATTTTACACTTTTTTTTTTTTTTTTTTTTTACATGAACCCTGTCATTTGGCCGTTTTTTGGCGTTTACTAATGAGCAAAACTGTCTCATAAGAGATGGTGGCAGTGAGCTCAACTAAACTCACTTCACAACAAGCAAAAGATGCGTTGGGGTTTGAGGGAGCTTAGTAAGAGATTAATGGCGTGATTTCCCTTCATTTCGATGGGGAAACACAATTTAAGGTACGAGCGTTTTGAGTTATGAGCATAGTCATTGAATGAATGAAACTTATATCAAGGCATCACTGTGTAGTTTTGATACATTGCTTGACTTATTTTTACACTTGTGCGACAAGATTTTACCTCAAATATTGTAGATCATTTACAGTCGCCAGCAAGTGGCAAAATGGCCGCCCTGTGAGATGGATTTAAAAAAAAAAAGCATAGATGACCTATTTAAGCTCTCTCTCTCCCTCTCTCTCTCTCACACACACAAACATACGTGATACACCAGGCAGACATCAAATCTTATCTTTACTCCGCTAGCATTTTGAATAACTATTCCGGCTGCTGCCATTACATTTGTTCCTCTACACGGGCTGATTCAGAGTTGAGCAAAAATACTGTCACCCATAATCTGCTCCTGCACGATGAATAAATTAATTCATTGTATTCCTATTATTCCTCATTTTGTGCTCACTGGATAGTAGTCTGGCCCCTAGCACAATCTGCTTCATTGACTTTCCGCGATTTGTCTATGCTAATTCACTGACGTTTGGTGCATTAATTAACAGTCAGCAGTGGTGGGAAGTAACGACGTCTGAATGATTCGTTTCTCTTCTCAAATGGCTTCTTTTTTTTTTTTTCCCGGTAGCTGTACATTACTCGTGTAGGCCTATTTATTTTTCTGACATTCCCAAATAAATGAATCAAATAAAATTCCTCCCTACATTCGAAAACAGATCAGTGCGCTTCTCCGGGTCGGTGTGTGCGCGTGGTGAAATGCATTCATGTGTGCATGTGTGTGTTGAGGATCCCTGCCTGCCCTCGAGTCGAACTGTTAGGGCCTTGTCGTTCACAATGTCAGCTCATTGATTCTTGCTGTGACTCTTATCACCACTTATCGGTAGGATCATGCTTTGGGGCCTGCCACATCTACACCAAAAAAAAAACATTATACTGAATACATGAACCCTAAGAAACCTTTTTTGGTGGAGAAAAGCAAAGGCAATATGGTCGACCCCTGTTTATCTTAAGGTTACATATAAAGTAGAGAGGCCATATTAGAAACCTCGTTTTACCTCTCGCACACACTTTAGACATTAAAATAGCTGACGAAAAACTTTAATTTGAGCAGGTTTTTTTTTAAAAAAAAGTTCTTTCGTACTCCAAGTAAGAGGCCAAGTGTGCTTGCTTCATGCAGTCTACAGTTTGAGAGAACCAGACGTTGTGGAATTCCCAAAAGAAAATGTTTGTTTATGAGCCGGGCGTGTTCCTCTGTTCCAAGCAGAAGCAGAGGTTTGCTGTTGTGTCGTAACGGTCATGTTGAGCTGTTGCTGCCTGACAGCGTGAGGCTGAGTCGTCGCTGAGAACTGGGTCAGTTTGAGCAGCAGTCTGCAAGTGCAAAAGCCGCCCTTTCTTTTGTCTCCCAGTGAAAAGAAGGAAAACAGTGCCAGATTTGGGACCCATCTTCAAGATATGTGTGTTTGGTATTTTTATTTTTATTTTTCCCAACCCTCTGTAAAATTGAGGAGCAGTTCTCACGATTGATCGGTGGAGTCCAAATTCATATCGTCAACCGTATTTAAACCGTACCATATATGGCGAGTAGCCCTAAGGGTTTGAAATTCGCAGGTTTCTTTTTCTTTCCGACGTGGAGCGACGCTGAGTCGCTCAAGAGCTAATGGCCAGCGATGACTGTGTCCGTGTGTGGGAGAGATGACGGGTTGCTCAAAGGAATGTTCAAGCGCAAGTGATTCATCTCTCCTCTGCGCGAGGAGGAATCAATTTGGTGGCCAGTGAAAAGGCCTCATCCTCCGTACGCATGCCTCGTCACACACCTGAGCAGTGGCCCAAAATGACTCGAGTCGGCCACCTCAAAGTACTTCTGCTCGCATTTCGAGCGCTGTCCTTCTCTGTCTTTGTTTATGCGTGGCGGCGCTGATAAATTCATTGTGTTTTGCCCAAATGGAACAGACAGTCTCAGTGCAACAAAGCGAACGGAGGAAGGAGATGCGCGCGTACATGCATAAATAATGTGGCTGCGAGAAGCTCCTCGCGTCCCAGTTCGCCATCCAAAACCGTAGATGAATTAGTCAAATGACAAATTATCTTAAATATCTTAAACGGATCCGCGTAGCCGATGGGAGCTTGTCGGTAGTATTTTAAAGCCGTGTCATGATATGCCGCAAATCTCCCCGGCTTTCACTATGATATTACTTAAGCCGCAGGAAGCATGGATAATTTACTGCCGAGTGGATGTAATTTTTATGAGCCTTCGAGATAGCGGGCGATAGGCTTCATCTTTCCTTTTTTCACAAGCCCTCTCTCAAGAGTACCTTTTACTCACTCTTCACATATTCCCCCCGCCCTCGCCTCTGTTTATCTCACAGGTGCAAGCGACCCTGCCCGCAATAGGCGAGGAGTCCCCGAACCAGGGCCATGATTGGCTCACCTGGCCCTGGTGGGCGTGCCTTAGTGCCATGGCCGAAGATGTGGCGGGCAGTCCTGGCTGCTTCTCTGGTTGCCGTCTTAACTTTGACACTGCCAGGAAGTAGCCAGGCCTGTCCGCCGCGTTGCGAGTGCTCGGCTCAGCTGAGGTCGGTGTCGTGTCAGCGGCGGCGGCTCGCCAACATCCCCGAAGGCATCCCCACCGAGACGCAGCTCCTGGATCTCAGCAGGAACCGACTCCGATGGGTGCAAGCCGGCGATCTGGCGCCGTACCCGCGGCTGGAGGAGGTGGATCTCAGCGAAAACCTCATCGCCACGCTGGAGCCCAACTCCTTCGCAAGTCTGCCCAATCTGAAAGTGTTGAAGTTGAGGAGCAACCAACTGAAGTTAGTGCCCATGGGGGCCTTTGCCAAACTTGGCAATCTGACCAGCCTGGACCTGAGTGAGAACAAGATTGTCATTCTGTTGGACTACACCTTCCAAGATCTCAAGAGTCTCAAGCACCTGGAAGTGGGAGACAATGACCTGGTGTATATTTCCCACAAGGTAGTCTTCGGCATTGGGATTTCAATGATTGCATGAAACAAACAAATTGCAATTGCCACAATTAGCAATGTGTCAATACTGCGGAAGGCTGTTGAGGGTAAAAAAAAAAAAAAAAGGCCAAAGAAAGATTGAATTTGGTGTAATAGACTTATCACAGCGGTTCCCAAATCGTCCGGGCCGATTATCGGCTCCGATATTCAGTGTTTTGATATCAGCATCGGCCTTTTTAAAAAATCGGATGGCCGATAATAAATCAATTTAAAACTGTGTTAACTTCAAGAAACTATTTGTTTAAATTTTCAGTTAACTTTATCGAGGATTCTACTGACCCTGGCACTTTTTGTTTGAAATCAACGTAAAATTTTCTGTCATTTTGAAATTTTGGAGGACTTTATTTACTGTAGAAAACTATATTGAGCTACTTCAAAATCAACATTATGCAAGTCAGGAAAATTATTCAATAAACATATGATTATAGACGTTATAACAAAGTTAAGAGTTACATTTCTTTGTAATTGTTTTTTTCGATTTTGACGCCAATATTTTCCTTTTTGCTGAAAATGAATATCGGTTCCGATATTGCTTATCGGCCTGGTATCAGCGCTGGAAAAAAAAACAACATATCGGTCTATCTCTACCAAATACCATACAAACATGACCTCATGCAGAGTGATTGACAGAGCAATCTGATTGGACGTTTTTTAGGCAGTGCCATGACATCATTGCTATCGCATTGATTTTCGGGTCAAGCCTGGTACACACATGAAGATCAATTTCAGCTTGATGAGACCAATGGGAGGAAAAGCCAGATTGTCAGATGTCTCTAAAGTTTATCCAAATCGATCCTGTAGTCTTAAGAGCATTTTTTTTCCTCTGCGGTATCCACAGAAAATGTTTGTTGTAGATGTGAAATAGTTTGATATTTCCAATCAGAAATCTGTGGAGGACTACCAATGCCAATCGCTAACCAAACATTCGGCACAATAAAAACCCTTTCTTCTTGTTATTTTCCATCAGTCCGGATGCCCTACGGCACCATGCTGCCTCTCACAGGTCAATCCAGGTACTACGCCAGACTTGTGGTTTGAGGCGAGACTCTTGATCAGGGCTCTTCAATCCTGTTCCTCCATTGCCGGTTTCCTGGATGTTTTGCATCTCTCCCTGCTGCAACACACCTCATTCAAATGATCAGATAATCAGCAAGGTCGGCAGAATCCGGATCACGATCCTGAATCAGGCGTGCTGCCGCTGGAAGAGATGGAAAACAGGCACAACAGCGGCCCTCGAGGAACGGGATTGAAGACCCTCGCTCTCGATGGTTCGGTAGAGAAATGTGAAAAGTTTTTTTTTAGAGCAACAATCCGTGATTTCTTCTTGTTGCCCAAAATTTCAACAAGCATCCCTTTTTAAGCATGACGATCACAAGCTGGCTTCGAGCAACCTGTACAGTGACCGTTCAATCGTCTGTTTCCCAAATTCTCAGGCATTCTCGGGGCTAGTGGGACTGGAAGACCTCACAATAGCTCGCTGCAACCTGACATCCATCTCAGGCCAGACCTTGTCCTACCTGCGCGGCCTGGTCACCCTCCGCCTGCATCACCTCAGCATCATGGCTCTTGAGGACCAGAACTTCCGAAAACTCTCAAACTTGAGAGGTCTGGACATCAATCACTGGCCATACCTGGAGTACATCTCACCTCTTAGTTTCCAGGGTCTGGATCTCCACTGGCTCTCCATTACCAACACCAACATCACATCCGTCCCTTCCGGCTCCTTCAAAAACATGGTGCACCTAACCCACCTCAACCTTTCCTACAACCCCATCGCGGCGCTGGAGCCTTGGGCCTTCAGGGACTTGCTGAGGTTGAAGGAGCTCATCATGGTCAGCACAGGGTTGATGGCGGTGGAGCCCCATGCCCTTGGAGGTCTCCGTCAGCTTCGGGTGCTCAACTTCTCATCCAATGACCTGCAGACTTTGGAAGAGGGTTCCTTCCACTCTGTCAACAGTCTGGAGACGCTCAGAGTGGATGGCAACCCTCTTGTGTGTGACTGCCGTCTGTTGTGGATCCTGCAAAGGCGCAAGACCCTCAACTTTGACGGCAGAGTACCGGTGTGTGCAGGGCCCGTGGAGGTGCAAGGCGTCAGCCTGAGTAGCTTCACCGATTCTGCACTCTTCGATCATTTTACGTGCCAGAAACCGAAAATACGCAACCGCAAGCTTCAGCAGGTAACCAAGTACTGTAATACCGCTATTCCGCACAATTTCTCAGATGGATTAGTTTGGTTGAATTACTGGCCACACTGTAAATTTACAGTCATAATGTAAGTCATGTTACATGTAGTGGGCGGCACGCTGCGCTAGCGGTTAGCACGTCTGCCCCACAGTTGTGAGGAACGGGGTCCCAATCAAGGCAATCCTGTGAGTGGACTTGACCCACGGGTTTTGTTACTGTTAAAGGTTGTTTGTCAATATGAGACGTGGGATTGGTCACTGGTGTACACATCACTTGTTGCGAACAGTGAAAACCCAAGGGTAATTGATGCACCCCCTAAAAAAAGCTTTACAGTCAGGGGTGTACATAAGCGGTGGAAATTGAATATTGTTCTCCAGTTCAAGTCTGCCCATCACGCTTTTGCGCACTACAAACAGGTCAAGCTAACCTCATTTCAAAGTCAAGTCAGCCACCTCAACGATTGCTTACGAGGACCAACTTCCAAATAAATGCTAGGCAAAACGTGTCCGTGTACTGTATAACTTGTTTCGCTTTAATTTTGTACTTAACACTTGGGACGCGTAGCATAGTAGCCTATGAACAACCATTGGCTAGGCTGGCTTGGCTAGGCTGGCGCCCCCGCTAACGCTATATTCACCGTGAGACAAATGCATGCAAGGGTGCCGTTAATCTCCACGTCGTTACGTTTGCAGCTTCGACGACCCGTCAAAATATGCCCTTATGCAAAAGCGGTCTGTGGTGCAAAAAAAAAAAAAGGGGACTGAGGACGCTGCCCTGGAGAAAGGTGCTAAGTAAGCTAGCCGATCACAGCGTCCCATACTGCAAGTCAGAGGTGGGCAGTTAATTTTTCAAACGGGCCGTGCAACACAGTTGTGTTAAATATGACAGATGAGCCGCGGGTCAAAGTTCATCCATGACGTCGGTGGCTTGGGAAAAAATGAGCACCAAACGGCAACCTGTGGTGCTCATTTGAGAACCAACATTTTTATGTGCACCCCTGTTTATAATTTCTTTTAGATGCCACAAAGTGGTGGTACAGTAAAGCACTACTTTTCAATTAGACAGGGCTATGGCCTGTCGAAATAAAGACCCCTCACGTAAACATAGTTCTTTGGCACTTCGATGTCACAAGATGGCGCCAAAGTATTTATATCAAACATGGCTTTGGCTGAATATGTGAGTTTTTCAGCCAATAACGTAAAATTGGTTACCCCCCCCAAAAAAACAGAAAGAAGCAAATCAAGAATAACAGTGGTAGAGATTTCCCTGACACATCAGATTTTCATGTGATACATTTTGCGACATCGAATGAGCAGCGTTTACTCGTCACTTTGCTGCCTTCCCGCATTTTACTCCAGGTGACCGCTCGAGAGGGCCAGCCGGTGAATTTCCTCTGCCGCGCCGAAGGAGAACCGGCCCCCGCTATCATCTGGATATCGCCGCAGCGCCGACGGATCACGGCCAAGAGCTCGGGCCGCATCACCGTTCTCCCAAGTGGCACCTTGGAGATCCGCTACGCCCAGCTTACTGACAGCGGAACTTATATCTGCATCGCCAGTAATGCCGGCGGCAATGACACCTACTTTGCTACACTCACAGTACGCAGCCAGCCACTGGATGCCGCCTCAGCCTTTTTTCTCAATCGCTCGCTCTACAGCGGCGAGTTCTTCAATGACACCAACCTGAATAGCACTCGGGTGTTCCTCAAATTCACCTTGGACTTGACAACCATTTTGGTCTCCACGGCAATGGGTTGCATCACCTTTCTGGGGGTGGTCCTCTTCTGTTTCCTGCTGCTGTTTGTGTGGAGCCGAGGACGTGGCCAACGCAAGAACAACTTCACGGTGGAATACTCCTTCCGCAAATCCGAGCCCGCCACGGGCAGCTCGTCGGGAGGGACCAGGAAGTTTAACATGAAAATGATATGAAACAACGCAGCCAGGGGTCCCTCGGGGGAGGCATGAGCACGTCCCGAAAACGTGTTTGACACACGCAAACACACACAGTCATTGAATCGCACCAAAAACGTTTGAAGGATGATTACTGTCAAAGGCGTTGTCCTAAAATGAGTAACTATGTGAAAACAGGAGCCAGCACACGATAGGATTTGATTCGTAAAAAAATTACGCTTAAAAAAGTAAGGAAATACTAAAGTGATGGAAATGAAAGAGCTGGGCATCTTGCAAGCTTGATATCAATTACAGGGGTTGGAATATTGGCTGAGCTATGGGACAAGAGTGGTCTTCTCCCAAAAAGATGAAAATTTATCGTGGCTCCTCTTTTGCGATTGGACAATTTACAAGACTTCATTGACAGATTTTTATTATTATTAAAGCGGAAGTCAACCCTCCAAATTTCTTTACAAGAATATGTTCTATGCAGCCCCGCTAGTCAAAACACGGCATTTTGATGAATATTGCAGTTGTGTAATGTGAGCTAAGCAGCAAAAGGCACGCGTTTTTGTCCATCTCAGGGGGCGGCCATTTTGTCCCTTGTTCTCGACTGAAAATGACATCACAGTAGCTCAGGGCTCGGATAACAACCAATCACGGCTCACCTGTTTTCTGAAGCTGAGTCATAATTGGTCGTTAACAGAGCACTGAGCAACTGTGATGTCCTTTTCAGTTGACAGAAGACAAAATGGCCGCCCCCTGACATGGCTAAAAACGGGTGGATTTTGCTGCTTAACTCATATTCCACAAACGCAATATTCATCAGAATGCCGTGTTTCAACTAGTGGGCCTGCTGGGAATATATTCTTGAAAAAATTGCATTTGGTTTGACTTAAGCTTTAAGTGAAGTACGCGTGCATGTATTGCAGATTGAAGCACATGTTGTCAACCCTACCACTGCAGGGGTTGAATCCTTCATTAATTAACCATTTGTAATGAATTCTACGGAATGTATGTAGACCACATGAAAAGACACAACCAATTTATCGAAGAAGCTTTTTCGCTTTAAAGAGGATTTGCTCTCAATTGGTCAATTTTGCGACTTTAGCTGTGTGAGTTTGAGGTGAGCACGCGGGCCAAGGGTTGCCATGGTGCTCCGTGTCCGTGTGCTTTGGTTCCAAGTCAAGCCCGCTGGATACGGAAACACCATGGCAACCCATACAATCAATGCAAGAGAGAGTTCTGGGACTGGGTTGTTTGCCACAAGCGAGTTTGTGGCGCAAGTAAAAAGGATGGCGAGGTCATCTAGCTCCTGTCCGCAGCATAAAAAGGCAAACGCGTGAGCTGCAATCGACGGGCGAGCGGTGCCCTTTTGCCCCCCCCCCCCCAGCCTTCGTCCCAGCTCCCTGCTGCGTTGGTGGACATCTGACCTTCCAAGCGCTGCCAGGGGGGAGCAGCCTGGATGGTTGGCACCTACTCAGAGGCAGACAGAGGACACGCAGTAGGCTACACACTGAAACATGCACAATCATCCTCACACAAGGAATGAGTACACCTTGCAGTACATGGACAGTCGATTTTTTTCTTTTTTTTTTCTCAGGAAAAGCCAAATTATGATATTGGGTATCAGTTATAACATTCCAGTAATAACATCTGTAGAGTCGCGAAGATGAAGTTCATTCCCTGGGGGAAAGCCGATGTACGTTTAAAAGTGTAGAAACTGAGCCATAGTCGGCGCGGTTCCTTTTATGAAGTCGTTTAAAGCCCAAGCAGCAAACAGACTTTAATTAACGATTAATAGTCTCGTGGCGCCATTCGTTAAGTGCGACAATAATCACATTCAGCGGATGTAAAAAGTCTCTGTTCAAATGCCAGGTTTTTCTGATATAAACAATGAGCCCTAGGGAAATGATTTCAAAACTTCTTCCACCTTAAATATGACAAAGTTGTACAACTCAATCGGAAACTCAAAGGTCTGATTTTCGTGGGGGCAAGTAGGAAGAAAACGGATGAGGGAAGCTACCAGAGGCCACGGCAACATTAAAGAAGCTGCAGGAGTTTCTCGCAAGTACTGGCTGTTTAGTACGTGTGAAAACAATCTGCTACCGAGCGCTTTATTTTTTTTTGCTTGATGACTCTCCTCATCGCATGCATAGCTGTCGTTGTTCATTTTCAGGACTACATCACTAATGGTACATTAATTAAGTAAACACTCAGATTGTACTTTTGTCTCACGTCCTTAATGGTCTTTTTGTTGTACGAAGTTAGTGAAATTCCTGTGTGGCACACAGGAGACAAATTCTTTGTTTTGTTTTTTTACATCCACGTCCAAGAGCGATGATTCTGATTCTGTCGTCTGGGTTCACGCTTCTGCTAGACAGCAAAAAAAAAAAAAAATGTCAGGAAAAGCTGACTAGAATATCTGAATTTTCTTGGTGGCAGGTGCATCCTGACTCCCATTTAACATAACTTTGACAAACCACCAGTTATATGAGGGTGTGCACACATATGCAACCACATTATCTCAGCTTTGGTTTCAAATGAGTACATGTTATAAATCGGATAAATGGTGGAAAAAGTTATGAGAGGATGGCTCTTGGTCTACCAATATATATATATATTTTTTATATCACACAAACCTCGCATTTGAATGGGGTGTTTGTGGATTTTTCATATCCACTGAAATAGTCACACAGCCACACCACAAAACTGCGCCTGCTCTTTCTCTGCCTCTGTGATGGCCCGTGTGCAAATGTCTCTGCCTCCCCTAGCCCAGTGCATCCCCCCTACTTGCCCCCACCTCCCCCATACACCCCACTGGGTCCTCCTTTTGGGAGGGGTCCTTGGCTGGAGACCGCGGATACAAATGTAAATGGAGTTGTGTTAACCCTACCCACAACATCTGCATTGTGCAGTGGAAAGTCGTACTGTGGTTTTTGCCAGCAGCTTTTCTTGGAGCTGCTCAGTTGTGTTTTTCTGTTGCTCGTCGTCCAGTTTTGATTTCTTTGTCCCGTTAACTGTGACGCAATTGCTGTGAATCCTTTACAATCCCCCGCTTCTCCGTGTGGGCCTGTTCTGTTCTCAACACATGATTTAAGATTCCTTGACAACGGGTTAGGATTAGTCGTAGGGTTGGGGTTAGGGTGTGGTCGGGTTGGAATTGTAACAAATCAACTCTCGTGAGGATAAGCAGTTTGGATAATGGATGGAAGGCTGGATGACTAGATCAATTTTATAATCTATACATTTTCCGGACTGCTTCTCCGACTGAAGCAGATGAAGCCCTAGTCTGGTCAATCACACTCTAATTAAGACATATCAAGCAATGGTAAAGTACAGTAGTATTTAAATGATGGCAGTATATTTTTGTAGAAGACATGACAAAAGAAAAAAAAGTGGAAATCACTCCTTCAGTAAGCCTTTTGGTGTAGTAATGTAACCTTAAAGGGGGAGTTTCCAATTTTATTAACTGCTAGCAAGATTTGAATGAAGTTTCACTACACAAATCCCCCCCAGTCTCTGACCAAAGCCACGTTCCTCACTAATGATTTAAAAGTGCATTGTTTTGATGAATACTCAAAGAGAATACACGCGCACCTCCAACAAAATAGCACCAGTAGCACAATGTTAAGCTAGCATTAGCTCTGTAAACAAGCGGATGTTAGCTACTGTCTAGATGATGGAGTCTTACTACAGCACCTCCGTTGACGGTTATTTCTTAGAATGTGCAGTCACTAAAAAGTCCAAAAGAGGTGATAAACCTGCCTGTCGTACAAGAATGTTGCTCATTCCGTATCGCTTCTGAATCCTCTGAGCTACCTGAAGTCCCTGTTTGCTAGGCTTTTGACCAGTTGTTGGCAAATGAGGGATGGGCTTTTTTTTTTGGAGGTGAAAATACCGGCATAGTTTCAGCAAAGTTCCTGAAGACCAAAGTAACAGGTTAGTACAATTCAGAGTTGTCCCCATGGTGTGGTTGTTTGTTCCAAATCAAATTTGAGGCACAAGATGGGGCCAGAGATTATTTGACTACTTATGTCACTTCACAGTGGCATTTTTATAAAATATTACCCAAAATGTTTTGTTTTTTTTAATGCGAACTCCCGCTTTAACGTTGGAGTAAATCAATTGCAATACAGCCCTTCAATTTGTGGCTAAAATATGTCGCCCCAGGTGCATGTTTTCTAAGTTATGGCAGGGATGAGCAACTGGTGGCCCATGGGCCGCATGTGGCCCGCGCCCACACTCTGAGTGGGCCCCCGATTAATTTTAAATATCATTCATTCATTCATTTCCCGAACCGCTTATCCTCACTAGGGTCGTGCTGCATACATGCATATTGGAGGTTTATCAGCGTTTATTGAAAAATTATTTGGGTTTGCAAAAAAAAAAAAAAAGGACCAATTTCCAAATGCATTTCAATAGGCGTCATTATACGCACATTTTCACTATTCGTGGGTCAGCACATATTTTGTCCGTATTTAAAATGGCATTTTGTCATATGTCTGGTTAGGAAGCATGTGGTCCTATGTGCCCTCCCCCAGTAGCACTGATGGAAAATTGTGACTCCTTCCATTATTTAAAATGCCAATCCCTGACGTTTGGCCTTCCTAAGCTCTTACAAAGAAGCATCATTTCTTTAGTCTAATTACTGTAAAACAACTACAAAAAAAAGTACATATTGCAAAACATTAATATAAAAAGAGCAGATCTCCATAAATCATAAAATTGTATGTCAACATGTCAGGTTAGTTTTAGCTAACAAATAAATGCACTTTCTCTTCTCATTGAAACACAATCATCAGACTCTTGACTATTTCGAAGTTGTCATACACTATTCATCATGTCCAAATGAATAACATAAATGCCCGAGAGTGACACTAACCAATGAGAAGAGATACGCTCGCTTTTCGATACCGCCTCCCAGTGTTAAGAACAGAACTACCCCATGATGGTTGTTTCCTCTCCCTTCGTCAAGCCACTTGTGTTTCCATTCGTCCGTATTCCCCAGTGGGAATTAGGCTTAGAAGACATCCGGAATGTCCGTAGTGATCTGCGACGGTGTTATTGTGTGCACAATGTGCGAGTAGTTCAGGGTGAGTTTTATCGTTATCTTCCTTCTCTGTGTTTCTCCTCTTTGCCATCTTCCGCTTTCCGGGCACTTTGGCACCCTCCTTGTTGACACCCTTCTTCTAAAGTTCACAGTATTAGGCTGGAATGTGGTTGTGTGGTAGTAGACAAGTGTTCTGTGTGGTTGTTGAGTCAAGTGTCGTCGTGTTAGGAATGGTGGCTCATTGGGACGCCAGTAAAGCAGTTGCTAGATGGGTGAAGTTTAAAAAAAAAAAAAGGAAAGGGGTGACCCAGGTTTCCTAAAAAGAAAAACAATCCCGCCCTCTCCTCCACAAACATGACCGGGGACTTTCATACTCTGCACTGGGATATTTCTCTGGCTGTGAAAGCGTAGGGTGAGTATGTGGTTTTCGTTCCAGATTTCTTCTCACATGTTCACTTACACCTGAAGAAGAAAGCCATGACTACAAACCAGCACCAAATTCTTGGCTGTTTTCTGCAGCTTATTCATTAGACGTTGACATTTTACGCAAGGATGGAAAGCAGTCAGTCCCAAGAAATGGAACCCAAAAAATTTTTTCAGCTTCATCTGTTTGCGAAGCCTTCCGAGCATTCCCTCCATACTCAAAGTACCTTTTAAAGGCAAAGTCATCGCCTGAGTCTATAGCTCGATCCATCTCTGCTGTGATAAGTCGGCTTAGCAATGACGCCTCCCCCTCCCCCACCCCCAGCCTATTTCCCTCCTCCGGTTTGCCCTTGCCTGAGGTTGGTTTATCGTCGTCGAGACGCTCCATTTACAGCCGCAGCAGCAGTCTCGCTATTAGGATATGTTCCAATGGGGAACGCTTCAGAAATGCAGACCGAAATAAGATAAAGCCCAGACGCACACGCACACACTAAAATACAAATCTTGGCACCGCTATCAGTTAAGATTGAATAAGTAGGTTATTCTGCTTTTAACAGTTAACTTAGATAACTTGAAAAGAACTGCATTTGAAATACCTTATTCTGGTGCAGAACGTACGATTTGGAGACTTTGGCTATGAGGCCTTGGCCTTCCATCATTCCAACCGTGTACGGCCTCTACTTTTGTAAACGACTGCATTTTGACTCCAGCTCCCACAGCTGCTATTTGGATTGGATTAGATTTGAGTCGCATTACCATAGCTGAGGGGAGCATTAATAGGATGACAGGGAAGCCAGCTTGGCTGATTTGGTGATTACTTAGCCTATTAGTCACATTTCCAAAACAGACCTCTCAGACCCGGGTGCCATAGAAATAGTGGAGGCCATTATTTACACGGAAATATGACCCAGAGTGGAAATAGACACCCGATGCAAATGACTGTGAGTGCAATTGTCAACAGGTATTTAAATTTGTGAGGTGAAACTCTGACGACTGAACCTTGACAGACCATTTCCAGCTCCCATTCCAGTGTGGCAGTGCAGTACTGTGCTACCCCCAAGTGGTCATTGAGAGTAACAGCAAGAGCGTGGGACGCTGCTAAGAACATCTTTTGGTTTCTAGGTAACAAATAACTATAAAGAGACAAAAATGGACTGCTGTGATCATCGACCAGTCAGTGCTCTAAAGATTTTCTCACAAGCCCCCGATAGATGAAAAGCAACTGTTCTTTTTCCCATTATCTTCACCGCCTGCAAAACAATTTCTCACAGCAAGGGGCGCGAAGAGCAAAGCATCTTTCTTGTGGTCGAAGCGGGTGTAATCTATGCGTTGTCTTTGCAGAGTCATCAGTCTTTTGCCACTCGTTGGAGACACATGTGTGCCAATGTTGCTGGCCATGGGACTGACTATGCAGGGTAGACATAAAAAGTCTACACACCCGCGTTCTAATGTCAGGTCTTTTTGTGGTAAAACATAAGTGATCGAGATGAATCATTTTAAAACCTTTTCAACCACTGACGTGACCGATTACCTGTACAGCTCAATTGTTAATGAAAATATTTTCGGAATGGTAGGTAAGAATAAATTGAAAAAAATGTGGTTGCAAAAGTGTAGCCACATGCACAGTTTTGTTACTGGGATGTGGCTGAGTTTAGAATTAACCGGCAATCACATCAAAACTCGAATAACCCCAAATAAATGTCAGATGTTCCAAAAGTCTTTTCCTTACATATTTGTTTGTTTGTGTTTGCGTTCGAGCAGGAGTCTGAAGGTTTCACTGACCGGTAAGTGGAACTGTTCATAAATCCCTCCAGGTTATCTATGGCGCCACTTCCAGCTGAAAAAAAAATGTCACCCATTCTTTCATAGACCCATAACAAACTCTCCAAAACACATGAGAGAAAATGTGTTATAGTTTGACGAAACCAAGGTTGAAGTTTTGGGTCAGAATTCCAAAATGCATACTTGGCACAAACACAAGGGGAATTATGCACCGTTCCAGAAAGGAGTCGGTGATAGCGCAAAACCTTCAGACGTCAGCTAAAAAGAGAAAATGTCAGGAAAAGCCTACTAGAACATCTTAACTATATTCCGGGTTTATCAGAGGCACTTTAAATAATGGCATTTGCATTCTGACATGCATTTAATATAAATGTGATTATACATTTTTTATATCACAAAAATCTGACATTTAAACAGCAGTTTGAATACTTTACAAGGACAGTAAATCCCACCATGAATATGTTACTGTTCATGCGGGATGACAGTAACTTTAGGATCTTAACACAGAGAGAGTTTTCTGAGGTGTACAGCTATAGACAAGTGATTAGTATTCCAAGCATGCTGCTGGGTCTGATCAATTCTGTGTGAGGACCAGATTATCAATGGCATACGCTCATTGATCTAACTTGAACCTTGTCACTGGAACAATTCCTTTGAAGGAGTGTGAGGTGTAAAGAGACCTGCTTGGCACTCATTTCTAGGTTTACACATTACCTTTTTAAAAGGAATTAAGAACCAACTGGAGTTTCCTATTATTCGCCCTGGTCAACGGTGATGTAACACATTCTAATATATTGATGGAAAGCGCTGGAATACACAATAGACAATTCATCACATTTTGTCCGGGTTCTTATCTTGTCATTAAATTCTTCAGAACGCACGAATTATTATTATGATTTTTTTTTTTATACTAATTCAAATTTGCACCTCGTTAATATGGTCCTTACTTCCCCAGGAATGGGCATTGTGCGCACTTCCAATTAAATCCAAATCTGATGTAAAAACAAAGACTGGCTCAAAATGTGTGATCATTTAGGCAAAGGAGACTGTTATGAACTATTTTTGAACTTTCCTAGCATCTGGATGCCCAATTAAAAAAATAAAATAATGTATTAAAATGTGTAAATCCTTGGGTGTGAAGAATGTACATATAGATCTATTATAGCCATATGGTGTCATCAAATCTGTAGACTTTGTTGCCATGTCTGACAGAGGAAAATGACTGTTGACTGTAAATATTGTAGGTATAGTCAAATTGAGTATAGTAAAATAGAACTTGCTGTAAGTAGTGCTTCTTTTCTCCAGGGATCACGCATGTTTTGCTCAGTCCCATGGCTGCTTGGTCTCAATGGGAAAGAAAACACAATAATGTATAATTGCCAATAAAAACAAAACACTGACGTTGTTTTTTTGTTTGTTTGTTGGTTTTTATTAGGTTTGTCAAATATTTTATATACTGGCTGTCTTGTAAAGTCTGTCATTCTTGTCATAAAGGCATGATGTGACAATGTCCAACTTGTGTCTGTGACTGTTGTCAAAGAACATCCGTTAGCTACCATGCTACAATCCAACACAATGAGAGCTTCAGGAAAAATGTCCGGTTAAAACTGATTTTATGTCCAGATAGATAGGTGGATGGATAGATAGATAGATAGATAGATAGATAGATAGATAGATAGATAGATAGATAGATAGATAGATAGATAGATAGATAGATAGATAGATAGATAGATAGATAGATAGATAGATAGATGTACTTCATAGACTCAACACTAGATGGTGCTGCTTACTGCACAACTCAAGTGGGTCAACTGTCGTGTCATTTCCACACGTTGGTAGTTCTCTCTTTACTTTGCAAGCAAATCGTTACAATGATTAATGAGTCGAATAACGAGCCCTACGCAAATGGCCGGCCGGATCGGCAACACTGGACGATCGTTTGGTTTATGGCAGGAAGTTGATACAAATGTTGGAAAATATGGCGGAGTGTTTGGCAAGGACTCAGCAACGGGTAGGTTTGTTTTCATTACAAACTGTACATGCGATCCTCACCAAAAGTTGGTGATATTTGGCGTTCAGGATGGAACTAAAACCCACTGAAGCCAGTGCAGGTTAATTTAATTTGATCGATTAATTGATAAGATTAGAGGGGGTCGACCATCTCTCAAATTTGAATGGCCGACTGTTCAATGTTTCAATACGTTTTAGCACAGTCTGCTGTACTTTAACAAGAAGCTGAATGGGAGAGAAAAACACACACACACAACAGGTGTTTAATCGATGCAAGGACCAATACCTTCTGTTCAGTTTGAATTGGTATTTAAACAGTCATCTTCATCATGCTGTTCACATTTTGACATTATGGTCTCATCGTCGTCGTCTTTCATTCAATTTATTTGTTTATTTATTTTACGCCGTATTTTATATATTTACGTCTTCACTTCCTTTTTCTTTTTAATACCTTAATATAATTTCTCAATATATTCGGTATTGGGCATAATGCTATAGTTTTATTTTGTTCATTTCCTATTTTAGTGTGAAGTCAAGTTAAGTTGTATTTTTATCGCACTTGTTGGACACAGAAATTATTTCAAGACACATTGAGCTGGGCAACCCAAGTAAACCCCGCATGAGCATGCACTTGGGGACTCCATCTGAGAAGAAGAAACCTGGAACATAACCCTGCCTCTATGAAGCACCTCATAACTTTGTTTCTAAAGGCACCATGCCAATAAAGTTTTTATAATCATGAGACCAAGACGCCAGTTAACAAATGACCACGGCGAGGCTTCAAACGGGAGCTTTTAAGAGGGCAATGCCCACTGATCTTAACGAGTGTCATTCGCTGGTTCCAACAGAGAAACTGGAAGAGTCACAGAAAGGCAAAGGTGTGGACGTGCTTCAAAATTTCCGTGAATCAAACACCTATTGTGAGCAACAAATTGTGCAAAAAGTAACGAAAGCTTCAACAGTTGGACAGTTGCATTCAAAGGTTTAGAGAAAGTCAAATGACGTTAACCTGTAAATGTTCTAGTGGATTTAGGTTCACCCTGATATTTCAACCTTAAGCCGAATATTCCAGTTTTGTGAATATCGTATGAGTAAATAAAGTTAAATGCCAGATTATCGTCATTAGAAATTACTTTATCAGCTCTTTTTCCTTGAGAATGTTCTTTTTTCTTTTTTTTTTTTTTTTTTTTAAGGATTATGAGGGGGTCCTTGGAAATATTTCTCCCTAGTCTTACCCTGAGTGATGGGCAAAAATGTTAATCCCCCACTTTTCTGACCTACTGCATATATTTTTTCCCGCCACCAGATGGGAGGAGAGCACCTCATTTGGAATCCATTACCACAAACAAAGAGACGCAGGTCTGCTAATTGGTTGAATCTTTATTTTCTTTGTCAGTCTAAACACACAATTTGCCCTTTCTTGTCATTGCTGTATTGTTGGTGAAGGCAGACAAATGTGACTTTTTTTTTTTTTTAGGAGAGATAGAGATAAGAAGATTGGCTCTCTGGGTGACCGCCATTTGCGTGTTCATGCGTGTGTGTCTTTGCATGTGTGTGCAGGCATTTGATCAAAGTCTTCGATTAGACGTCCGCTTAACGTGTCAGGGCCCCTTTGCAAGCAACACCGGAGAGGGTCCTGGGTGCCTCCCACCAAAAAGGTCGCTCTCCGTAGGTCAAAGGTGAACCCACACACATGAACACATCCCTCCGAGAGCCGTCCTTCATCTTGCCTTTGCATCTCTCCTGTCCAGTTTCACTGCCCACCTCCTCCTCCTCCATCACTCTCGCTCTCTCCCTCCCTCCATCTTTTTTTGTCTCTTTGCTCTATTTGAAATTGATTGTCTCCTACCATCACAAAGACACTTGGTTCTGATTGATTGATTGGCTGCGGGAGAGGGAGAGAACATCGACACGGGGGCTTCCACAGCTCTGAAGGGAAAACAAATGACGCCATTTTGATGCACTGGAAGAAAGCGCCTTTCAGCAAGCAGCCCGGCCGTCTGTTTGTTTGCGCTTTGGTCAGCTCCTAAAGCAGACAAACACCCCCGGCCCATCGAATCGAACAGGAGATTAAATACAGGATAGCTGAAATACAGCAAGAAAGCAAAGAAAACCCACATGACACAAACGCGCTCTTCGACCTACATGACTGAAAAACGAACGAATAAATAACCCTCGGACATACGCGTGGAGACTATTTCCACACAAAGGGCGGTAGTAACAAGAGACAAAAAAGGTCAAGGGGAGACACAGAACTGACGCCGGTGTGCATACAAATACACATCATTGATACAAATACATAAACACCACATAAAAAAAGACACTGCTCTTAAAGGAATGTACTTGGAAACCAAACCCAGTCTTTTTTTTTTTTTTTTTTTTTTTTTCTTGCTCTCTCTCCCAACTCCGCTGCCTATTGAGGTACATTTAATCCTGCACTTTTAAATAAGCTTAAATAGTATCCATGCAAAAAGAATTGCTCGTCCCACCCCTTTTCACTGGGGTGCTTTGTTCGGTTCTTTTTTTCTTTTTTTAATATGGGAATCATTTCAACATACATTGGTGACAGTCTTCCAACACAAAATGAGCCAAACTGAACAAAGAGTGTTGTTTGTTAATCATGTTCTCATTCTATCTCGTATTTTTATCACCCTGACTTCATCATACGTTGTCCAATTTTTTTAAATATATGTATATATTTTTTCTCAAATAGCACAGCGTGCAAACCTATACAAACAACAAATCAAACTTGAAATGCCAAAAGCATAAAATGCCAAACAGTACTCACTCCTTCAGGAAAGAAGTCATAACTTCTTCAAATGATCATTCGCTGCTGCCCGCAGCATCACGATCATTGCCCAACATAAAGATGCAACGCACAAAAAAAAAAAAAAAAAAAAAGATTTGAGGTATATCAACATGAGTTGTCTAACACATGCCTGCTAAAGTGTGACGCCGCCCTGGACCAGTGGCGAGTGTTTGGAAGGGCGGCGGCCAAAGGAAAGGAAAGGCCAGTTGTTCCTCTTTGGATCAGAAATGACTCGGCTACATTTGTCATAGCGGGAACTCTTGGGAATTGTAAACAGACACAGTTTTACACATCGACACTCAGATTACAAATGACACAAAAATATCTCTGGTAGTAGTGCGTGTGTGTGTAGTGAGACTGAGATGATCGCTAATAAGTGAAAGATATGCAAAATGTAACCGTAGGAAGGACATGAGTGGCTTCACTAGTTGCTCCTCTTTCACCAGTGTGCCTCCCCTTCGTGTGTGCGTGAGTGTGTGTTAGGGGTAGAGCGACTGCCGATTTTTTTTTTGTTGCCGACTGTTATGCGATGAAAGTCAAATGGAAGTTGATTAATCGATGACGTGACTTTGCCGGCTGGACTTTTTGCCGCTCGGCAGAGCGTTGTAGTGCGGCGACGGCAGCGGGCGGGAACGATGAAAGTCCTTTGTGATTCGGCCAATTGGGTGACGAAAAGTCAAGATGCCAAAAAAACGCTCATCGGCCGTTAGTCGGTCTTCAAGCTTTCAACGTCGATGCGGCGTAGTATAGTCAACTTGACTAGTCGACTAATCGTTCAACCGCTGGCGTGCATGTGTACTTTTGAGCGGTCCACCTCTTGGGTGAAAGGAAACGGCTCTCAACTCTTCCTGCGAAAGTGTGTTTGTCATGTGGCGTGACTGCTCTCTGAAAATGTAAACGTGTGTGTGTGTGTGTGTGTGTGTGTGTGTGTATGACGTGCACATGTCCCAGCTCCAGTGTGAACATGGCAGGCTTGAAGTATCTTTGGTTTCAATGTCAAAAACGCCATCCACTCTATTCTGTGAGGTAGCTGCACACATAACTTTTGGAATAATAACTGAAACTTTTTTTTTTAACTTGAAAAAAAAAAAAAAAAAGTCCTAAAAGAACGCCTCGAACTGGGACTGTGTTCCGAGCCCTAATGGCGGAGGATGGCCATGAAGATTTCCGTCTGATAATGAGCCACCTCTGCTGCGCCCTTATTCGTCCTGTCTCCTCGCTAGTATGATTATCTCCCGCTAGAAGATGCTACACGGCTAGTGGCTTCGCCCAAATTTATGCATGGATACGAGAAACACACTAAAAGAGGTGCTACTCATGATGAACCCCACCCTCTCCGCAGACATAAATAAATCAACAGAGGAATCCAGTGACAGTCCAATTCAAGGGAGTCAAAGTCCAGAGATCAAGGAAGAGGTCCTTCACATTCAGAAAGTCCAACAACATTGTATTCACAAAATTGCACAGTCACTTAAGGTATCCCTTCCTTGTCTGTGCATAGGATCAGTCTATGAGTTGATTCTTCTTGTTTTTGACTTTTTTTTTTCCCCGTAGTATTTTAACAAGGTGCTTTTTTTTTTTTTTTTTCCTTTTTTTTTTTTATACATTACCAGCACAACATAGCACAATAGTCATGAAAGAGGAAACCATGTGTCTATGGTACTAGATTTACCCGCATCAATATTAGGGAGGGAAAAGTTAAAGAAAGACGACCACAGGGACTGTAGCAAATAGATGGACTAGAAGATATAATAAATGAAAGGTTATTTACATTTATATACTGTGTAGACCACGTGAAGAGCGTTTTTTTTTTTGTTTTGTTTTTTTTTTTGGTCTGAGGTATGGATCAGGCGACATGCCCATTAGTGCTTGCAGTGGGATGGTTGTGATGACACGGGCCGGACACGCGGCAAAGAGCGAGCTGCATCTGTTCGTTGATTATCATAAAGAGGCAAATATCATTGGCACTCGGGATCCTATATTGTGACATTTGACCTCCGTCTTTGGCCACGAGAACAGAGCAGAGCTCGCTCCCTGCGCAGGTGACGGTGACCCGTCCCTTTTTGATTGTTCTCCTTACGTAACCTGAAAATAACCTGGTAGGTGGCCACAGCCATAGAACCAGAGAGCCTAAGACCCCAGGAGATGAACATTCAAATGAGGGTCTGTGGTAAATATCATATTTCCTCAAATCGTGTCCTCTCTTGTAACATGTAAACAAATTAATTCAACTCTAACCAACAAACATGTCATTTTTTAAATGGCGCAACTACGACATGCTGCTTCCAACTCTTGGAATTTGTGCCCACGTGCCAGATAAAACCAAATGTACTCACAGTGCTACCAAACTTATGATAATTATTGTTACTATTTTTTGAAAAGGGAAGTCAACACCAAAACTTTCCTTACAAGAATATGTTCCAAGCGGCCCCACTGGTCTAAACACGGTCTTCTCAGGGGGCGGCCATTTTTGCTACTTGATGTCGATTGAAAATGACCTCACTGTTGCTAGGCCTCAGGTCACGACCAAGATCAATTGCACATTTAATTTTTAAATCTGCAATTCGTATATATACAGAAAATACCCATGTAGCAGACTGGCACGGGGTCTATGACTACTGCATCTATGTGAAAATGGCAGAAAAATCACAAATCTCAAATTGTCCCCCTCGGTGTGGGGGTGGCCACAGAGTGACAAGGAGTGGCCACTTTGTAGCTCCGCCCCTGTGGGATACATCCCACACGATTGAGTGGTGTTTAGAAAAATGATAAAAAAGTAAGCAACTACTTTCAGTAAGTAACCATAAGAATGCATTTTATAATCCACTCAAATAAATTTAGTGTAATACCGGCATGTTGCATTTATTAATAATAACTATTGTTTATTTATTTATTTATTTTGTTGCTCTTTTTCAGACCAAAGTGAGCTCACCAACCCTATTGAGGACAAGTGCTATAGAAAATGGATGGATTTTTTTAATGAAAGAAAAAAGGTAATATTATCTTAAATATTTTTTAAAAATCACATTAAAAATGAAGGTTTTCCCCTTGTGAACACCTCAACCCTCGTGAATCCCTTACTACTCTCTTCACTGAAAGTAAACAAACGCCCCTGCATGGCCACAATTTGAGGAAATACAGTAGTTTGCTTCAGCGTGTTTTTTTTTTTTTTTTTTTTTTTTGCTCCCCTCGTGCATAGTGGTAATGCACTCACGTTAGATCTTTGGTTTGTGTTTCGGCTGAAACCTTGAAGCGCTGACTGCACAGGACACAAACATGCGAGCGGATGTGGTGTGGAAAATAGACAGCAGGTGGCAGTGTTATTGCGGGCCGACTGTTGCAACGTTGCACACGCGTGTCACTCACATGCAGCGCTGCAGATTATTGAGCACTCGAGGCGTGTGCTTAGCAGGTCAAAGGACCACTTGAGACCCACGCACTGCCTTTTGCGTGTTAGTGAAATGAGTTGCGGTGGAATGCGGCCCAGCAGGCACATCTGCTGTCTGACTGTGCGGAACATCTTTAGGAAAAGAGGCAAACCGAAAGCAAAAATGACCCTTTCCTTCTCAAGGCCTTGGCTTGATGTCTACTGGTCTTTTCGTGTCAGCCACGCGCTTCAATTGACGCGATATCTTTGGTATAGGAAGAGTTCACCCCTGATAGTAACATTCAGAAGAAGAGAAAGGATCTCATTCATCTGCTCGTGTCGTCATCACTTTGAGCAGGTGAATGAGATCCGACGAAGGAAACCGCACACCCTGTAGCTCACCGCTTTCCTTTCAGTCCTCCAAGCTCCCCTCAGGCCTTAGAGAAAGTGCTGACAGAGGTGCCAGGGTGCGCGGGCGAGGAGTTGCCGTTGCCGTGTCTGTGAGCGACGTGCACGTGACCGTGGCCGTGGCCGTGCTCCTCGGCGTCCCAGCGATCCGGGCAGCGGCGGCGCGAGTTCATGAAGAAGTTGGAGACGGTGGAAAGCTCCAGGCCCAGCTGCTGGGAGATGGTGATCTGCATCTCCTTGGAGGGACGCCGGTTCTCCCGGAAGATGGCTACCAAGGTACGACGCTGCAGGTCTGTAAAGACCAGTCGCTGCTTCTTTGGCATCTGGTTGCGCTCTCGTCCCCGCTCTTCCTCCTTGCGTTTACATGCTGGAGACACAAGGGGCGGGGTGAGCCAAAAGGCGCTTTTTAGTCCCTCTCAAATGTTGAGCGTTTTAAAATGAGATACAGGATTCAAGGACACTCATCTTGAATGGCAGCAAAACACGAAATGACGAAAGAATATCGTTTGAAAGCAAACAAAAACATCGTTGGCATGCCTGACTTTGTTCATAATTGCATTTTCGGTGTATCCATCTACATGTTAAATTGTCATCCACTTGAATAAAAAGACACGCCCCCACCCAGCCCCGCCCCCAAAGGTGAAATAGTCACCACACAGCCATGTGTTGATGTGAAGGTCATCACCACAGTAGACGTGGCACCTGTCAAGCTGAAGTATACGAGCAAACCAAGTCCACAGAAATAAGTGGTCTGCACGTGATTCCCAACGACTCATCGGGGATGCCACTGTAAATTCAATTTCACTTGCTAGGTCTCACTTATGAATTTACACAAATAACGGATCTTTGTTCATCTGTGCCAGAGACGTAGTGGCGGGCAGACGATAACGAAATGCTCTTCCATGCACTATAGAAGGCGGAAGGTGGCATTTATCTGCAGGGTGCCCACCTGTTGCCATTCATACAACTGAGTAATAGTTTAGTCCTCCGCTGCAGCCTCAAAATTTCACACTGAGTATGTGCATTTCGGAGTAAATGGATGCGATTTTACTAAATATACTTTTCGTGGCATTTTTTTGAGACGGTGTGCCGTGAGATTTGTCATATTTCAAGCAAAGTTGGGAAACGTGGGTTTGGAACAATCTACTAGTTCACTTATTGAGTTGCGCAAATGTGAAATTAAGCTTCGAAGCGATGTTCGCGATGCTGCTCTTTGTCTTCTTTCCCCGTCCCTCTCAAAACTATATTGGGGAGGAGGTGGTGGGTCACGCGTGGATAAATCGTCTTGATTGCGCCTATTTGTGCGGCTCGTTGGAATTGGAGGCGCTTGGTGTGAAATGCTGACGAAGACGACGACGGCGACGGGGGCCTCTGCGTGCGTAGCTGCGCCGTGGCTGGTGCTCGTACATGGCTGCGAGGGCTGGAGCGAGTCTGTTCTCTTCTGCTGCCCTAAAAAGCTGCAATGATCGATTTTCCGCGGTTTTCTCCCGAACACGTGGTCCAGTAATCAGGGCTCCCTTCCCCACCGGATCGATCGCCATCGATCCGCGAGGCCGAGGCGTGTGTGCGCGCGCGCGTGGGTGTATGTGCGCGTGCTATATATGACTCGGGACCGCGCTTTGAGACAAATGAGAAGACATTGTTTATCAGTGGAAGAACAAAGAGGATGTCTCAAATAAGCACGCAAAGCGATGTCTCTAAAAAAAAAAAAAAAAAGAAAAATTAAGAATGTTTTTGTCGTTTGTGCATTTGTGTGTATGCGCATGCAGGAGAAAGGCAATCGGGGGATGAGGAGGGAGCAAAAGGAGGAGCTGGAAGAAGAAAGGCAATGAGGCTGCTGGCCGCAGAGTGGAGGTGGTGCATGCACATGATTGATGACTTTACAGCAGGTTTAGACAACAACAGTAAACAGATTTGACTGTGAGGAGAGATCAATATGAACGTGCACATGTGTATGCATGACCGACTGAGCATGCGTGTGTTTGGATCCTCCTTTTTCACGTGTTTGTTACTGCAAGCAAAACATCATCGAAAAACGACTTCTGTGCGCACATCTCTGCCCCTTGTTGTGGTTTTTTTTTTTTCCCCCCTCGATTGTTTTAATTTGCACTCAGATTGATAGCCCCCCATATTGATTGATCCGAACCATTTCATGCAACGTTTATTCAATTGGTTCAGGTTCAGCCAAGCCAGAATCTCCTGGAGGCTCTCTAAGTGCTATCTCAAACTAAACTCAATACTCCCTAATGTAATGACTGAAGGCTAGTGCTAATATAGTGATAATTTAATATGTAATGCCTGTTTTCCAACAAGTTGGGCTTCCGGCCATTTCGCAATGCCAACACCACTCTGCTTCCCCAGCGTTCGAGTGCATCCGTGTAGCTTGGAGCAGGGGTCCCCAACCAACCAGTATACAGGTCGGATCATTTTGCGAATGTTTTATAATTTTGTGAATGTTTTTTTTTTTTTTTTTTTAATGATTATTTAATTTATAAACAGTGGATGTGAAAAGTACCCTGTTGAAATTTGTGATGTAAAAATAGAGAAAGAGGAGTCATTTCAAAAATGTTCTACCATAAGTGTGGAAAAGCTTACTAGAACAGCTGAACTTTATTTGAGGTTAATACTTGGGGCTGTTTTTGTTTCATTTGGAACAGGGGCGTTTATTCAAAGCTTCTGCTCTAAAGAGGGAAAAAGTCAGGAAAAGCAAACTAGAACATCTGAACTTTATTTTGGGGTGAATGGGAGGCGGGTGTGTGCTGACTTCCCATTTAACATGAGTTGGAATGTGATTGGTTCATTCTGAACACAACCGTGCACACTTGTGCAACTACATTTGCACACTTGTTTTATTTACTTCCTCTTGTCAAAAGATGTATTTTTTTTAATTGAGTTTAACAGGATATAGGTCACTTAAATGGTGCAGAAAGTTTCAAAATTATTCAGCTTGGTCTAATTTTCACGCGAAGGGGAAAAAAATCATTTCAACAGGGGTGTGTAGACTTTCTATCCACTGGACATCCATAGACTGTTTTATTTGGACTGCATCTTCCCCCACACTGGGGGAGGGAAAGTTACTTTCAACTAATTAAAAAGCAGCGTTTCAGAGAAAATAGCGCGAATTTCACCTAAAATAAAACAACGCACACACACACACGCACACGTATAATAAATTTCCAGGTCCTCTTTGTTTTAGGTGGCGAGTTGGCCAGCAGCTTCAGATTTCTTTTGTCTGCCTCCACTTCCAGACGGGACCATCACGGCTCCCACAGATTCCGTATAATGGTGAGTTATATTATTTTAGAGATTGAAGAAAGTTAATTGTGATGATAGGAGCTTTTAGCTATACAGTAGGTTTGTTTACTACATTCTATTCTGCATTAGGTTGGGGACCACTTGCATCGAGAACAATGAGGCCTGCTTTGCACAAGGTCCGAGTACGGTCAATACATATTTCAGATAATCAATAGGTCCATTTCAAACGGTGCCCCTGAACGGTCCGCTCCACAGCAATGAATAGGACCACAGGGAAGCAAAAGAGGGAGCATCTCATTAAAAGTGGCCTCTCTGGAGACAAGAAGCAAAGCGCGCAGCTATCTTTAGGTGCCTCATTATCAAACGGGCCTTTCTGAGGGGACAAGCGCCTGCCTGCACTCCACAGTCTCGAGTGGCTTTCGCCTCTTTTCATATGTCAACAACGGCCACTTTATCTCGGCCGCTGGTTTGAGACCAAAGATGAAGTCATTGTCTCCTGTTCTGCGCTTCATCATTGAAGAGTTTGGCGACAGGGCCGGAAGGTGAGGATGGCAAAAGCAATGTACGGCGGGTGCCACGTGATGCGTTGCTTTGACATTATTCCTGCTCATGCAATCTCACTTCATCGTTTAGCAGAGGGAGTTGCATAATCATTGTACTGGACACTTCATTAGGTACACCTTTGCCCGGAGAAATTATCCGATGTCACTTACTTGATGTGAAAATTATGGGTTTTTTTTATTGCAAATGTGTCTTTGTTCCGCTATCTTAGCCGACGACGTACAGAGCTTTCCCTTTAAGTGAATCTGTGAGATCGTCATTATTTCAGCACGGTGTATACTTTTGGTGATATTTTTTTGCTTGACAGTGCGCTGTGAGATTTTTCTAATATCAAATATATGCCTTGGCTCAAAAAAAGTTGGTAAACTTTGGGGGGGATTGGCACCAGCTGAGATTGACGTTTGAAAAAAATGTGCTTATTGTAGTTGCAATTTGCAGCGGTACAGAACTGTTACACATTAACATACCAACATATCCTAATCAGGCAGGCTTCAGACCCACAATTAAAATAGGCCTCCTATATCTAGTTTTTAAATAAATAAAATATGCTTCCTCCCCAGGACCCTTACACATTATTATTATTGCATCCAGTAATGTACAAACTAATGATAAAGATATTATATATGTATATATATATATATATATATATATATATATATATATATATATATATATATATATGATAATAATAATTAAAAAAGCACTTCAGCAAGAATTTGTGTCAATAAGACAGCTGTAAGGCATTTCACTCTGACAATTAGCAAAACAATAAAAAGTGACCTGTGATCCATTTTGCTTCCCTGCCCTAAATTTGGGTAAGCAGAATATGAGAAATGCTGCTGCAGTTCTACAAGATAGCCACTAAAATTATTGGCAATGCCCATCAAAACTCAGCATCATTATCATCATCAAGGTACAATTAGGCTACAATGGAAGGTAATGAAGTATCCAGTGTTTTTTTATTTTTTAAGATGGTCACTGAGCATCAAGCACATTAAACGTTTCACGTTAAGATAGTTCTGATAACTACAAAGAAAGAACATCAAATAATAGGAAAAGTCAATGTTCCCAATGTAGGTAAATTTAGAATAAATATGTGTGTGTGTGTGGGTGCGTGCGTGCGTGTGCGTGAAATGAGGGGGGTGGAGGGGGGCAGACGGTGAACTAACCGCACCGTGCTGCTGCTAGTCGAGCCCTGGACGGAGGGATGAGATCGGGCTTTGTGTGCGGCGAGACGGGCCCTCTCCCGCCCTGGTCGGACTACTGTAAGGCGAGAAACAGTTTGCTGTCAATCACTGTGTGTCACACCTCGCTCATTGATAGTATTGATCAGATTATAGTCCCTCTCATTGCCCGCCAGTAGCGCAGCTGCAGCACACAAACACACGGCGGCCCCGCACCCACGCACGCTCGCACGCACGCACGCTCGCTGCAAAACGCCCGCAATTGATCACGAGTGGATTATTTGAAACATTTCCTTTAGTTGTCAATTGAAAGTGCGCGTTGTCTTGTCGAGACAAGCGATGGGGAGCTTTTGAATGGCTTGTAAACGCTCGTCTTATTGGCTTTTGTTTTTTATGCCTTCTCCGTTTTCCTTCGCGTTTACGCAGGCGAATTAAGATTAAACGCCGAATCTAATGTCACCCGAAAGACTTCCATTTGGACATCTTTTTTTCCAAATTATTTTAAAGACCAATACAAATACGAAAAAAAAGTTGCCCTCCTGCTCAAAACGTGTATAAAAACCTCACTGCCAAAATAAAAAGAAAACGGCGTGACATTACTTAAGGTTTAGATTTTTAAAAATGCATGTTCTATACCTTAAAGTCTAACTTTTATAATCATATATATTTACACAAATGAGCTTCAATTGAATTGAACCTTTTGCCGCCTGTTCCAAATTATACCAAATAATTCAAAAGGGTTTAACATAAATATATAAATCAACACCCAATTTGAAACACAACTCAAACATTCTGCCTATCACTGATATCCTGCTTTTAATCATTTACCAGAGGCATAAAGCTTCCGTTTGGCTTTTTACAACCAGACTTGACAGTTATTGTGCATGGAGCTTGCTCTCAAAGATTAAGATCTGGAAATGAGAACTGAATCCTAATGACAAGTCTGAAGCGAACATTGTCAACCATTTGCTGCGTACGTTTCCACTCCCCAGCCACGTGAAATCTTGCACGCAAATCACGTTTATTTACGTCATAATTTCGAGAGATCTCGGTGTGGCCAAGTCAGGGGGGCAAAATAATGATTTACTCTCTACGTCATGAAAGATAATTGCAAATATTTTATGTGGCGGAGTGGAGGCTCGGTATAAAACTTTGCAAATGTCTTGCTTGCGCTCTCGCGTTTTGATCGTTCTTCCACACTTTTGTGTTTTAGGCGACAACGGCGAGAAAATCAGGGCGCAGGGCAAAGGAATGATGTGCTGGTCCACAGCCAGACATGAAATGAGGAGGAAGAAACGAGGGAAGGAAGGAAGGAGAGCACCGAAGAGAGCAGAGGAGAGGAAATCGATGGCGATTCGGAGCCAGTCAGATAAGCCTGAACAATGTCTGTTGCAGACGCACTCTCCAACCCAGTCACACACGCCCATGCATGTCAGCGCACACGCGCACTACAAAGGCCATCAAGCAAGCCTTAAAATCAGATGACATCACAACCTTGGATGCCCATGACCATTAGCTGACATGAGCAGAACACGCGCGTCGCCATTGGCTCAGAACGGGAAGCTCAAACGGCAACCGCGGCAAACACAATCGATGTTTTCGAGCATTATTTGCGCCTGTAAACCGACACCGCGTTTGTCCGGATGTGGACGGGCGTTCCCCCGCCCCCAAACCACTTACACGCCATTTTTTGTGCGACGAGGCCGCGAGATGGAGTGTTAAACCGCAGATTTGACTTTGCTTACCTAGAAGATGCTGTTACAAGCAGCTTACGCCGCCACTTTCTGCCTTGCCTTTCTTCCCCCGGCCCTCCGTCTCCCTCATGCTTATCAATTATTAAGGTGGCTATTGATCCTTTCACTAGTCTGCCTCTATCGGGCTGTTCACACAAAGCGCAGACCTGGCTGCCTTCACTCAATCAATGGCCTCTCACAGCCTCGTACTGTATGTGCGCAGCTTTTATATTCCGTGTCATTTCACCACCCAAACTGGGCCCCTCCGACGTTTCGTCCGACTCGGATCCCCCGGAGTTGAGTCGGCGCTAACATGAGAGCCGGCCGGGCTTTGTCGGTCTTAGCTCGGCTTTCGCCCTCTGCCTCCGCCGCTTTTTCAGTCGAAACCAACCGGCTGCCTGTTACTAAGGTTAGCCGGCAGGGTTGTGTTTTCATGACGTTACTGTCATGCTGCAGAGCGCGGAAGAGAAATATAGAGACGGGAGGGGGGAGGGTTGGGGGGGGGGGCAGATTGGGAAACTGCGCTATTGATCTCCAATGTGCAAAGCCGGCCAAACACAAAAAGGACTATTAACGACACTCACAACCTCATCTGATAATCCACATCTATCTATCTATCTATCTATCTATCTATCTATCTATCTATCTATCTATCTATCTATCTATCTATCTATCTATCTATCTATCTATCTATCTATCTATCTATCTATCTATCTATCTATCTATCATTCAATCTATCTATCATTCTATCTATCTATCTATCATTCTATCCATCTATCCATCTATAGCACATCTCCTTGTAAGCTAACTGAAATTTTTTCCACATCGCCGTTCTGTATTGATGTCAACAATAGAATGGGCGTGAAGTTGAATCAACACTTCACATGGCACTGACGTTGTCCTGCGTGAAGTTAACACAATTTCAACGCTTTCTCTGCCGGGTTCTGTGTAAAAGGCAGACAAATCTTCTGCACTGCCATGTTGCAGGATCTGTGTGTAAATGAAGCCTCTCTGTTTGTCTTAATGATAACCAACCGTTATTGCGCTAAGACACCTCCACTGTAAAAAAAAAAAACAAAAAAAACAAAACACAATGCCACCAAAAGTCTGAAAACGGAAACAATGAGGATCTCGTCTCAAATGACTCACAAATGGATTCCTCAGTGTGAAATTTGAAGCTTTTGAATTAAGCGCCAAGCTGGTAGAAGAAATGACTTATTCCGTTGCATGAATGGAAACAGGTTGGATACCCAGGCAGGACCTTCCGCCATCTTCGGCATGTCATTGTTCGGGGAGTCACTCTATGTCGTTGATTGAACAAAGATAGATTGTAATTAATAAATAATCCTTGTAATTGAATGAGATCAGCACCCCTTGATGATCTCTCATCGTGCCCTGGTTGGGAATCACCAACCAGCCCCAAAATATTCATAACATGTCCGCTGGTGCAAAAATCGAGATATCCACAAATACAGTATTCGGCTTTTACAAATGTCATCATGCTCGGATTTGATTGTCACTGCAGAGAGTTATTCATTTCACATGTTTATATGATTGTGGCTGTATCTTTAGAGATGTAATGCATCAGAATGAGATTTATTAATATTTTGGACTCGATCATGTAACTAACCAGTATATTAGAAACAACTCCCAACTCCCCCAAAAAATTCAATATGGAGGGGAAATCCATTTAATCAATCATTTGTTTAAAAAACAATCAAACTCATATGTGATATTAGTTTAGCAAAGCGAAATATCTTAAGCCTTTATTTGTTTCACTTTTGATGATTACAGCAGAAAGACCTTAAAATAAAGAAAAAAAAGTCAGTGTTTCACAAAATGAGAATATCATGACAAATGTAGGCTCCCCGTTTCCCAATCTTGTCTGCTAATCAACGCAAAAGACCTTCGGAGGTTTCCCTCAGCCTTTAAATGGTCTCAGACTGCCTGAGTTGGCTTCAGAATCGCAAAGAAGACCGCTGACTTGACGCTCGTGCAGAAAAGCATCACTGACACCCTCCAGAAGGAGAAAAGCTCTCAAAAAGAAAAAAGCAGGCTGCTCACAGACGGCTGCAAGCACATGAAAAGTGTGAAGAGGAAGTGGGAAAGCATAGCCGGAAAATGTGCACAAGTGACGGGAGGTGCATGGCCGCAGCCTCGGAAGGATTGTCAAGCAACCATAATCTGGACCAGTTTCACAAAGAGTAAAAAAAAAAAAAATCAAAAATCAAAAAGCAGCACATTGCATGCACGCGTCTGCACGACACGGACTGCAAAACAACGTCACTGTGCTGTCTCAAAGTGAAATTTGCATTTCTTTTGGAAAGCAAGGAGTGTGAAGAAGGCCAAAAGTCCAGCTGCTTTAAATCCAGTGTGACCTTTCCCCCTTTTTGGGGCGCCACGTCATTTTGCCGCTGTGGCTTCATCGTCTTTGATCCAGTCCACAGTCGTGGCAGCTTTCCAACAGGCCATTTTCCAGCACTTTATGCTTCCCGCTGCCGCTGAGCTTTTTGGAGACGCTGATTTGATTTCCCAGCAGGATTTTGGTGCACCTGCCCACAAAGACAAAACTACCAATACCTGCATTGGAACAACTACATGATTGGCCGCCTGACTTGAACCGCTTTGAGAATTGACGGCGTGTCGTCAAGGGGAAGGCGAGGGAACAAAACCCCCGAAACGCGGACAAACAATAATATCAAAGCAAGCCCCCACCGCCGTGACGCTGTCATGAACCCAAAAGGAGACCATGTGAAATGTAATCATTTTGTGAAAAATTGGATTTTTTTTTTTTTTTTCATGTCTTTCATGTAATAGCCATCCAAATTGAAACAAATAAATGTCTCACTTTGTGTGCGTTGAACTAAACATACAAGTTTCCCTTTTTTTAAAAACAGATTATCGAGATGAATGGACTTTATATTTTTGAGGCACCCACACGTATACTTGTACAACCACAATAATAAACATTTGAATATCTCCCTGCAGTGTCAATCAAAACGAAGCATTGTTGTTATTTGAAACAGACGTTGCAATCATTCACAGAGATGTCATGATGTTTTGTTTGGCGCTGTCGCACGACGAATGAACGTGCATGCAAATTGCAGCGCGCGTGATGGCTCTTATTTTTGCCCGATAGCAAAATGGCGTCATCCAGATATATTTTTCCAAACATATCGTTGGAAATATTTCTTATAGTCTTCAGCTCGCTCGTGGCGACCGCCTGTCACAGCCTGCATGTTGTGTTCTAATTTTAGAGCTTTTCCTCCAGTCTGCTTAATGAAAAGTCGCACGGAGCGTGCGGTTATTGCGTCTTTCAGCTCCCGATACGAGTATTGATCCGTGTGCCACATTTAAAAGGGGGAGTGGGAACTGGCGTATCGATTCGGCAGCCCGGGGGTCACCCCAGCCTTCTCCCGTGCAAAGTTGGCCCACCGGCCCAACGTCTTGTTTACAGTCTGGAAATTGCGTTTATTTATTGTGCATTTCTGATGCTTTGGGGCTGAAAACGGAAAGACAGGTGTGCTTTGTAAGAAGTCGAGAACAATGTCGTTTAAGGTATAGGTCAGTGCTTCCCAGTGCGCCGCGGGTGACCTTCAGGCACGCTGCTGGAAATGATCAAAATTGAAATAATGAAAAATGATTTCTTAAAAGTAATATATCCTCATTCATTTATCTATGCCAGCGACATATAGTGATAGGCAGAACGCAATTAAATGCTCTTAGATGGCAGAATGTATAATGAATTTGTGTATGATCTGCATTTTTTTTCTTTTTTTTTTTGCGCACGTGCCGTGAGATTTTTAAGTGTCAAATACGTGCCTCGGTTGGGAACCACTGCTCTAGGTGGATTAGTGCTGCAGACCTGGCTTTGTTTTAGCAGCCAGCAGCAACTCTCCGCGGCGCTGAAATGCGAGGCCCGTGCAAGTTGATTGGGTCCTTTTACAAGTCGGGATCAATTCCGTGATGTAATAGTGATAAAATGACACTTTCTTACCGGCCAGTCTCAGAGCAGACATCCGCTGGAACTCGGGCTCTTGCAGCCATTTCCACATCCTCCTGAACGTCTCCCGGCCGGACTTGAGCTTACTCCAGGGCTTGGGGTTCCTGAGCAGGTCCGAGAGGGTCCCCTGGGACCGGCTGAGGATCCTCTGGGCGAAGATGGCCTGCGGGATGGAGTATCGCTTCAGTTCCGCCGTGATTCTCTGAGCCACTTCCTTGGTGTTGATTTCCTCCGCCTGGATTCCCGAGCCCGCCACCCCCTGGCCGCTGGCGTGGCCGTGGCCGTGCCTCTCGCGCTCCGCCAGCATCACCGCGCCGCCGGGCTGCGAGTGGAGGTGGCCGTGCGGGTGGTGGTGCATGCCGTTTAGATTGGAGATCATGCTGTGGCCGTGACCTCCTAAACTCCTCGCCAGGTGCTCTTGCTCGCTCCGCGACAGCATGGAGGCGTGGGACTCGAAGCCCGACACCGGCGAAAGCATCTTGGCGTCGGCGGGCAAGTGCGCGCTCGGCCCGTAGGACGAGAGCGGCTGCTGGGGGTTGTGCAAGGAGCCCAGGCCGCTGGGCAGCGGCGACAGCGAGCCGTGGCCCATGCCGGACATGTCTTTGGGGTAGTGATTGTACAGATTGCCCATGGGGGCGAGGCCGCGGTGGTCGTCCCGCATCAGGGTGAAGCTGCCGCTGACGTTCCCGGACGAGAGCCGTTGGTGGGCCGCGGCGTGGTGGTGCGAGTGCGGATGGTGAAACTTCTCCGATACGGTGGAGATGGGAGGTAGATGCTGCAGGGGGGCCAGGGTCGTGTACGTGTTGCTCAGACTCATCCCGTTCTCGCACATGCTGATGGACGGGTGCAGGTGTCCGGAGAGCGAGGACGGATCGGGCCGGTAGTCTCCGCCGGAGCTCTCCAGGATGGAGCTCATGCCGGAGACCATCGCCGAGCGTGCGGCGGGGCCGTGCGCGTGCGACACCAGGTTCC
Source organism: Filicampus tigris (assembly GCF_054856515.1). NCBI lineage: Eukaryota > Metazoa > Chordata > Actinopteri > Syngnathiformes > Syngnathidae > Filicampus > Filicampus tigris. Next base: position 18,852,233 of record NC_141226.1, on the reverse strand, counting down.
GCGAAGCCGAGCCGGGGGACGGCGACGGCCGCGAGCTCATCAGGTTTCCCACCTGGGAGTGCGAGGAGATGCTGTGCAGGTTCTCCATGGTGAGCTCCATCTGTCCCCCCTCCGACTCTCCCTCCCCACCCTCACCCGCGCCTCTCGCTCTTCCCTAAGCCTCCTCGCCGGCCCCGAGTGCTGATCTTACCAAAACACGTCAGCGCCCATCCATCGATTAGAAACGTTCGATCGGTCCAATCCGGCGTGGGCAACTTGTGTTGCTCCCACGCGCGCAGGTGTGGCGCGTCCTCGCAGGGTCGTGGAGGTTTGAGCGCGCAGTGTGGCTGGACGCGGTTATATCTCATCTCTGGTCCAACAGCGCTCCCATCCGCGTGCCTGAGAGGCGTGGACGCGCTTCTGCGGCCGCGCGCGCGGACTTAGCCCCCACCGCGCTTTCAACTGCGTGGAAATAAAAATCGCCACGGTGGATTTGCATTACTTTTAAGAGGAGTTGTGCTCATTTAGCGCAGGCGGGGGTGGGAATCATTTGATCCAAAAATCAAATACGACTTCAGAGGACCTGTTAGACAATAATTCCACTAATGTTCAAAACAACTACCATTTTTTTTTACATACTCTCATCATATTTTTCAGGAAATGATCTGCACTGAAATCGGTCCAATCAAGCCCCCGCCTCTGATTTATTGCAGAAGCGGCACATATGGTGACATTTCTCGCGTGTATTTCTCTCGAGTCTTTGCAGGGGCAGAGAAAGGTGCAAAACAAGCACAAATCGGCTTCCTCTCGGTTTGCGCGCATGCATGCATGCACGTGCTTAATTGTTTTGAAGATAAACTTTCTTTTTGTTTTCCCACGGACTGCATGCTTTCGCGTTTAGACGCTTAGTGATAAAGCTGATCGAAATATTGACTGACAAAGATTAATGACGAAGCTCGGGCAGGAGGGGGGCTACGGAGGGGCTTGTGGGGGGGGGGTTGCAGAGGTCACGAAGTTAGGATCGAGCAGGAGCGCTGCACATCACTCAGGTTTAGCCTCAGCAGGGAGCAAGTAAGAATTGATGCAAAAAAGAAAAAAAAATTCAGATTGTAGTGGCTTAGATTGTGTTTATGACGTGCAACTTTACACAAATAAGTCAGAAATACAACAGGGAATTGTGTCATATACAAGCTGCAATAGAAATGGTAACTTAGTGGTGAATGATTCTGTTTTCCAGTTAGATTTTTTACCAGAAAAAAAAATAAAACAACAAAAAAGCGATCTTTTCTAAGTAAAAATTTTAATAACAACAATATTGAGCATCACGACATAATACAATTCAATAAATCTTCCTGTTTTTATTGCTGTAGGGCTGCAGTGTTATTTTGCTGACACTTGAAATGATACCTGGAAGACGAGTGCGTAAATCGTCCTGATCGTACAACGAACGATTTGGGAAAAAAAAATAGTTGCGCTAATTGTTTGCTGCTTGGGCTTCATTCGTCATCAATCAGTGCGGTCACGATCGGACAACTGAACACTGGAAGTCGGCCTTGTGCGCGCGCATGGGTAATATAATTTCTACACACACTTTAGTCCGTTTACATTCTACATAAATGTTGCTGACAAATTTCAGGAAACAAAAATACTGCGGGTGTAGAATAACCGACAAAAATGCCGTGGGAGTTTTACGTTCAGGTTTATTATTATAATATGAAAATGAAAAAGTATTTCTGAAAGTCTAAATGAACGAATGCATTGACGACAATTTAATATTTTTTTTATACAACCTTTTAAAAAATAAAATACACACACACACACACATTTTAAAGCGTGATCCGTGCACGGAGGCCTCACCCGGAATCAAAGCTGCACTTTTCTGCATCAATTGAATTGGAATGTAAACAGACGTTTAGAAAGGAGAGCAGCAAAAAAAAAGGTCGGCGTAATTCCCGGAGATGATCAAGCAACGTGGTTAAGCTGTTTGTTCCCCAGTTGTGCAATTGATTGCACAAAGTTCGATGTATCGATCATCGATCACTTCAGTCGCACTCAGCGTTCCTCCCTAAATATAGAAACATATGTGGGAGATCGTGTTTTTTTTTCTTTTTTATTATTATCTATTTTGTTTTCTTTTTCATTATGCTTGCCTCGCCAATGAGTGACACCAGAAACGCGCCGGGTTACATCAATGTTACGCGGCTTTTTTTTATACAAGGAAAAAAAAAAGACTTATGGCGAACGCCTGTTTTTTTTTTTTTTTTTTTTTCAGCAGCAAGGTGGTTGATGCTCGTCGTGGCCTGTTTGTCTTTGTTTACGTGCAAGTGGCTGATGACAAGGACGCAACACCAAAGCAACCACATAAGGTAATTTTTATGCTTCTTTTTTTAACCTAAAATCATTGTATTATTTTTTTAAATGGTCTTTTTGCTCCCTTAATTATATCCTGAAATGATAGTTGTAAATGCTCCTCTTGGAGGCCATCCTATATGGAGAGTTATGTTCGAACAACCGTATTGAATTTAGATGCAGATGTATCAAGTGTTAAATGGTGCAGGGAACAGTATCGAGCAGCAAAAACTGCTTATTTTATGTGCAAGTTTAGCAAGATAAAAAAAAAAACAATGCAGTGATGCTCTAAGGCCCAGAGTTTACCTCATTAATGTTCAATCTCAGTCCCCAGATCGCTGGCAAAATGTAAACATGAAGTGTGAAGGATTAAATCAAATCAAAATACAAAAATGTAATCAATACACCTGGGCTGAAAATAAAAGAAATTCTAAATGATGCACAAGTAGCTTTCATGGAACCCAAACCTTTCACTGTGTGTGAAGTCATAAAACCGAAAAGGACACCAATTGTGTTTTACAGAATCCGGGTGTACGATAATGTCATTTCTGAAACGATGATTGCGCAATATTTTGTCCATTTCAAACGGAGTCGTGCAAAGCCACTCAGCAAGATGCCTTGAAAGTGCCTCTTGCACATTGTAGCTATACTAAATGTAAAGGGCCAAAAAATCAGATTGGCATTTTCAAATCCATCACATCAACAAAGTAATTAAGATTTTTCCCTTTTCTTTTTTTTTTAATTGAACAGCTATAATCTTACAGGTTAAGGTTATATGTTTTAGCTTTTTGCGGTGCATGTCCTTCAAACTGGACCACCGTGTTCAAAAATGCAATTTATTTGACTTTAGATTCAAATAAAGAGACGTCATGTTCGAGAAGATGCGTGTACAATTCATAAACTGGACTCGGTTGTCTGCAATATTGTCCGTTTTCTCATCTGCTCACACCAAAGAGGCCATTTGAAAATGTGAAAACATTCCCATAACAGTCCAGATGACACAGCCCTCAGATATGATTACATTCAGATGTATTAATTGACAGATCATTGAATTTGGCCCCCCCACCCCCAAGGGCTTTTATTTCAAGGGTCAAAAGTATTGCGGCGGTCCCAGCTAATGATCCTCCTTCCGTTGTTCAGCATTTCAAGCCCGATTGATGACATTCTCATTAATCACGTGTCTATTTATCAATTGAACATGCGCAGAAATAAAACCATATCCTCTCAGGCATGGTTGCTAAGTAACAGATGAAAAGACATACCGAGGCTGAATGGCCAATCAATTGCTGCGTGTTTAAGTATGGCGGAGCAATATTGCCTCTGCACTAACTGTAAAATTAACGCTTCAATTACATTCTTTTTTTTTTTTTTTTAAACCAGTTTGTTTTCTGTCCTTTGATCGGCGTGCCAAGTAAACAGTTTCCATTCGATCCAAAGCACATTCACGTCATCTTGAAGCATTTCATATCCAAAGGTCATCGGTGGCTTTGATTCTCCTCTAGGGATGATGGGTTTTTCATTTCGGCACTGGGAGCAGGTAAAACCTTGGGAGGGAAACTGTTATCTTGCCTTTACAGAGGCAAAGCAACAGCTTTGGAAACACAGGCTGCAACAAAGCCAGAAGGGACGCATTGGACATCGTTGGACTGCTCCAAATCCAACAACAACAGCTTCTTCCAAATCATGTCCCCTGACAATTCCTAAACCAAGAATTAGCACAGGTGCCGAACGCACTAAATTTCTCACACTAGCACATAGTCGTGTGAATACCGTCGCACATTCAATTTGTTGCGCGACCACGCTCGTAACTTGGAACACTCGTGTCCGCAATCATCTTTCCCAACTGAAATGAATGAAAACGCTTTTAATCCGTTCGAGCCGCTCCGGGAAAAAACGACAACAAAGTGTTTGTGTTTCTTTTGAGGAAAATAGCACTCTAGAATATTGTGATTTATAAAAAAACATAGAGCAATAACATGATTAATAAATTCAACAGTTTGTGCTTCACGATGGATTAATCGCGAGACTTCTTCTGCTGTGCATGACTTGGCCACCAGGGGCAATATAATGCAGACACAAACCAAGAAGAGTTTTAAAACTACTGCAAGCGCCTCAGTAATCTGCAATAATATGAGTCATTTTTCGCAGAGGATAAAGAATATATGCCTGCGAGCAAAGCGCGCGCATGAGCCACCGTAGGCACGCAGCTCAAAAGTGGTGTGTCGCTTCTGCTTTTTCATATCTACTCGTCATCTACACATCTCTCGAACGGACAATCAGCTTGAACGGACGACCCCTCGCCCTTATCAGTCCGTTAAATCGAGGCTCTACTGTATTGTCATATTGATTATCTACTTGTGTTGATGCACCGTTTGTGTTCATATTGCTTGAAGCATTATAATAACACAGCAACATAGATGCTATTCTTTAGTCCGTCTACGGCAGTTTGCATTGTTTGTTAGCAGTAAAGCGGAAGTCAACCCAAACACATTTTTTTCAAGAATATGTACCCAGCAGGCCCACTAATTGAAACACGGCATTCTGATTAATTTGGCGTTTGTGGAATATAAATTAAGCAGCAAAATGCACTTGTTTTTAGCCATCTCCGGGGGCGGCCATTTTGTCTTCTGTTGACTGGAAATGACATCACAACTGCTCACAACGACCAATCACGGCTGACCTGTTTTCTGAACCTGAGCTGTGATTGGTCGTTGTGAGCAGTTGTGATGTCATTTTCAGTTGACAGAAGACAAAATGGCCGCCCTCGAAGATGGCTAAAAACGAGTGGATCAACACTTGTTCCACAAACGCAATATTTATCACAATGCCTTGTTTCAACTAGTGGGCTTGCATAGAATATATTCTTGAAAAAGAAATGTTTGCGTTGACTGCCCTTAAAGCGAAGCGGACTTTGTTTGAAATGCACAACCTGTAATTCACTTAGTTTGATGTTTACATGAACGGTCAATTTGATTTGGGAGCGGCAGTAAATAAGTTGAAGGCTCTTTTGTGAAGAATTGTTCCAACCGTTGCTCGCCGTGAAGTGAATTGAGTTTGGCGCCACCATACAGCTCCTGTTCTCAAATTTTTGGAAAACTCGTGAGTCATCAAACAAATTACTTTGAATTTTCAAAAATCAGTCGCCACATTCCGCAAAAACTCTTCCCAATGTTTCCTTTTTTTTTTTTTTTTTTCTTTTGTCTCAACGCTTCATCAGCGCTCGGCGCCGTCCTCGGAAGCCGCATGCACATGAGCTAGATGGATGGCTGTGAAAATGTGAGAAATCTGCCACTTTCATACACGCCATCGATTTCAGCCTTGAACAAAGACAGACGAAGAAAGATGAAGACCGAGAGCAAGAAGAGCTGCAGTGAGAGAAATGAGAAATAGATGAAGAGCGCTAATTGGCCGGTTTACATATTCTCACTGGGTCCCACGCCGGGGACCACATTCGGCTCAGTTTGCCAACTATTTCCGACGCCGAGGAGACATTTTGCGCTTTGGCTTCACATTGGGTTAGTTTAAAAGTTGTGCGCGTTCAAACGTGAGTTGTGTTTGTGAGCAACAGGGACAGAGAGAGAGCCGGGCTGGTGTTAAGGTGATTAGTCTGGTGGCTTGGCGATAGAGAGAGTTGATCAATAAGCCATCGATCTCCCATTGCAAGTGTCAGGGGGGTAGTGGGAACTAGAGGGAGGAGGGGGGGGGGGCACGGATAGGGAGGGAGTCGGGCCTGGCTTGACTTTAAAAAATCCTTTACTCTGCGGATGACAAATAACCCATTAGATCGCAGGAGAGCTGGAAAATCTGGAGAGCCTACTGGAACGCTACACACACGTACGCACGCACGCGCGCGCAGGTGGTAGCCACGAGTGTATTCGCTCACGCAATTTACAAACGTTCCTCCGTTTTAACTAAGTTTTTAAAGCGAGCGCTAGCCGCCATCGCCCCCGCCCCCCTCCTCCCCTCTTCCCCGACATCGGCCTCCCGAAAATCTTTGCAGTGTGGAGAAACTATTGAGTCCAATGCAGTGCAGTTAGCTAGCAGCCCATTACTTCCACAAATTCCTGCAGGCTGAAATATTCACCGAAGCGAGCCTCACTCGATAGTCAAGCCCGAGGACTTTGAAAATGTTGAGCAAGAAGTCTTTTCACGAAAGGTGAACATTTTGCACACAGGCGAAAGCGCTACCCTGGCCTGTGTGCAAAAGTGCTGTGCCGCCATTAGATTCGGAGTTCAAAGCGCTTTTCCAAAACCTGGTCTGAGACAAAGAATTTTTTTTCTTTTGCACTAGAAAACATCCGCGCATGCCCCACCGAACAAAAACCTCACGAAAGGTGGATACCCGAGTAAATTATTGATTGACCTTCTGCCATGGAGTGGAATTGAGACAAGTTCAGTGAAATTAGATCATTTCAATAGTCAATAAACAAACTGAATATATTCAATAATATAATATTGTATCAATCAGTGATTCACAAAGTTTTATGCCAAGCAGCACCTGAAAAAAAACACGTTGCTCTCCAACTAGCAACATGACCAACATTCAAATGTTGTAGAGCAGGTCCGAGTGTTCATCAAAAATGAGACGCAGGTTTTATTCCGAAAAAGTTGAATATTATTTCAAGCAATTGTAACATGCAGTTTGACTGTTGTGCTTAAAGAATATGTTCCCAGCAGGCCCACTAGTTGAAACACAGCATTCTGATTAATATTGCGTTTGTGGAATATGAGTTATGCAGCAAAATCCACCCGTTTTTAGCCATCTCAGGGGGCGGCCATTTTGTCATTTCTGTCGAATGAAAATGACATCACAACTTCCCAGGGCTCAGGTAACGACCAATCACGGCTCAGATTCAGAAAACAGGTCAGCCGTGATTCGTCGTTGTGAGCAGTTGTGATGTCATTTTCAGTCGACAGAAGACAAAATGGCCGCCCCCTGAGATGGCTAAAAAGGGGTGGATTTTGCTGCTTAACCCATATTGCAAATATGCACTATTAATCAGAATGCGGCTAGTGGACCTGCTGGGAACATATTCTTGGAAAAAAATAGGTTTTGGTTGATTTCCACTTTAAGGTTGCATTCATCCCTGTTGTTGATTTTAGAGGCTACTGAACCTACAGACCTGGCCACCATTTAAATGCAAGGAAACCTTTAGAGTTGTTTCAAGTAGTTCAGTGCTTAGAATGTGATACCAGTAGTTTAGGATACCCCGAAATTGGGGTTTTTATTAGCTGGACACCATAATTGTTTTAAAGACTTGAAATCTTACATTATATTTCTCTTTCCAATATCAAAGTTTCATTTTTCAACAACTGAAACAACAGTTTGACTTTATTGAGATAATGCCTTGGTAATTAGAATGTATAGCGCTGTGTAAAGACCTCTGCCAAAGCAAATCTATTCACAAAAGGGCAAACATTAGCGAGGAATTTGAACAGCCAACTTTTAGAGCGGAATTATTCCATGTGGCACAAACACACAAGAATTCAACATCCATCCATTTTCTTCCATTTATCCTGCTCAGGGCTTGGGCGAGCAGCCTGAAATGTAAATTTGATTCAAAATATTTGGCCAAACCCAAAAATAAATGCCGGTACGCTCTTCAGTAGATTAACACGCTCAACCGAGTAGTATTTTGCACAGGATTTTCCTCATTTATTTACATGCATGGATGCCATTTTGACTAGCAAATGAATGTTGCTGTCCAATGATTGCATGTCAGCGGGGACGCTGTTAGTCACTCCCTTGTGTAATCCACGCGGGGTGAGCTCAGGGGAGGGGGCGATTAGAGGTGAAAGGTCACGTGACCCCGGAAAAAATATTACAAGAGCCCAAAGGGGGGGGGGGGAGCGTTCAAATAATAGAAGGGGGAATGGTTATTGAACAACTCATCATTTTTTATTGCCGCCGATACACGCAGGAAGTCTTTTGGCCACATCACATTTTGGCCCATGGGGGGGGGGGGGCCACGTACATGCCACACGTACCAACAATTACATTGCTTCAGCTATTTTGTTTCCATGTGTTGAATTAAAATACAGTGCATGTATTCGTCAAACTGAAATTATTTAAAATGTGAAAACACGTTTGAGTAAATTATGGCTTTTAAATCATTTGAATTCATTTCACTCATCAACAATAAACATAACAGGCTGTGCAATTCGATTTCAAAATTGGCATAATCGTAAAAACATTATTAAGATTCATTTGTATCCAACTTAGGCCTCACCCCGAGGGTGTGTTTACACAAGAGAATCATACTTGAATTTATACATTTGCACATTTAAAAAAAAAAGTATAATAACTAATTTTATCAATTTTGTTTCAACATTTTTTTGTTTTCGACCAAAAAATAAACGATCGTTTGCATAATTGTGATTTCAATTATTACCAAAAATAATCACGATTAATTTTTTTTTCATAATCGAGCAGCCCTAACAAAGAGAATCGCACGAGTATTCAAAACAACATAGCTTGGAAAAGTCTGCTTATCTTAACAAACAATGCAAAAAAAGCCATAGATCAATGTTAGCAAAATACGATACAAAGGTGTTTTTATTTTATTTATTTATTTTTTAGTAGTGGGAGTGAGCAGAGGTGCAGGAGCGTCGGCCGTCAGGGAAAGATGCTCAAAGGACAGTTTGCCTCAGAGAGTGCGAGCGAGCCTCCTGTTCCAGTCGCTCCCATTTTCTCTCTCAAAACAATCTTACATTCCTGTCGTCGTTACCTCAAAATCTGATAACACACGTATTGAACTCCTCAACTTCATTTTGTGTGTGATTTTATTTTTCATTGTACTGAAACCCCCCATGTGAGTAACACAACTCAAAGTAACAGGATTGAGTTTTACAAAATCACAGTGAAACGCTCAAACCATGCGGACACAAGAATTTCGGCGACAGGATTGAGCTGAGATTTGCAATTCCAAAATTTGCCTTACGTTGCAATTTTGAAAATGTCCACTGTTGATGCCAGAGACGAGGAGATGGCCTCTTTCTTTGTCCGTCCATCCCTCAGCCTTCCCTCCATGACCTCCTTTTCCTCTCATTTCTCCTCCTCCTGCGTCTATCCTTCCCGTGTCCTTGTCTCCCATGCATGTGCCACTATGCACCCCCACCCCACCCCACCCATGCCTCCCTTTACCTGCTTCGCTCAAAGAGCCCTGCCCCCACCTATTGTCTTCTCGGCCACGTAGTCCCTCACATTAATGTAGCGATATTGACAAGTGACTGGCCTAGGAGGCATTGATCATCAGGAGGCAGAGAGGAAGAGCGCTCGGGGTGAGGCCCAAGTGCTCCTCACGGGCGCAACGCTTTCCGCGCCGTTAGCCTTTGCTCCAAATGACTGTAATCATCCGCGGAAGGACGACACTCCATCACTTGATTTAGCACTTTTACGTCGCCCTCCGTGATTTGGAGAGCGGTGACGATGACGGCAAAACAGCGGAGGGGAAATGACAAAAAAAAGCACACCTCGGGCATAGATTACACTCCCGAGTGTCGCACGGGGTTGGGCCTTTGTGCTTCACTCCATCCAATGTAAACAGGTGAAGGTGCTGCTAACAATGTGCAAAGGGGCCAGTTGGTCAATATGCCAATTACGCAGACGAGGCCACGGAAAGGGCAAATGATAGCCAATCAGTGAAGTGCTTTCACCGTCTCCTCACCCGTGACCCCGTTTCCTGACCCTTTGGGCCAAAGGTCACCGAGGCAGGGGTCAGAGGACATTGGCTGGCTGGAGAGCGTTACCATGGTTACGGCTCGGCCAGGGGAAAAAAAAAAAAAAAAAAAACGTCAAGGTTTAGGGATTAGGAGAAGAAAAGTCATTGATGCTGCGCTGACCGGTGATTGCAAATCCATCCCGAAATATTTGGAGACGAAACGCCCCCCACCCCAAAAAAAATTTTTACTGGATTTTTGTTTTTCGTTTTATGCTACTTCAGCCCACCGTAAATATTTTGCAATTTGATTTAATGAAATAAGGCCTCACTGGCATTGACAATTTTCCACTGTGGTCTTTTGGTGCCTCTCCATAAATGATAATATCGTGAAGAAACTTCAATTATTTTACCAGTTCCGTTCAAAACGTGAACCTCACACTGTCTATAATTTAGATGAATTGAACAGAGTGAAATATTTTGAATTACATTTCATTAAAACTCAAGCTTCACCATCTCAAGGATTTACCCTTGGGTTTTTTTTTTTGGTTTGTTTTTTGGTAATCAACATTTTTTTTATACCAATTTTTACAATCATATAGTTCACTAAACGCTAACTCCTGTCACCATCAAAGTAGTACTGCAGAAGTACTTTGTAATAATGCAACATTTGAAAGTGCAGTTTACATGTGCAATATAAGACAGCCCGACTAAATAAAATGTATTACTTCTAAGTTCCTATTTCAACACAACTATACCAATTAAACCTTGTGCTATTGGCGGAATTTGGCACCGATCTCTAACCAACGTAAAAAGTCTTAAAGCCCTCTATAAATAAAATGTGCACGCCTCACCTATAGCACCACCTTGTGGTGATTCTGCAATTGTTTCACGACGTGAGTCGAGAACCTTTCTGTGTTACTCAAATATATTATTATTAATGTGATCACTGCGTTATTTTTCAACAACATGCGCCCCCATAAATCAATTTTCAATGGTGCATGTCTTCATTGGGGTCGTGGAGCTTGTCCTCGCTGACTTTGGCTTCGTTGCGGGGTGCACTCTAGTCCAGGAGGGGTCACCAACCGTTTTGAAACCAAGAGCTACTTCTTCGGTACTGACTGATTAATGCACAGGGCTCCCAACTGCTGAAATGAAAATTTTGCTAAAATGATCATAATTTTCATTCACGTGAAGATACTGATCCTGTTAATGACTTCTCAGAAATGTAGTATATTCTGGACAACTACATGTTAGAAAGGAAAGTATATTGCATACTGGTATATCATGGTATATAATATTACATTTTATAAAGATACTCAAATATGCATACTTTTAAATATTGTTGATGTGTAGATAATGAAATGAAAACTGAGTCAGGAACAGAAAGTTGATCCTTTCTACACCTTTTGAACATGATGATTCATTACCCATACTACACTGTTTATTTTCTGTTTCCAATTGTGTGTTTTAGTTTTAAATGTTGTTTTTTTAATATAGTAATCGTGTATTTTTTGTATTGTATACATATTCGAGACAAATCCCGAATACTGTTGTTAAGCTTGTTAAGCATGAGCTTCATGGTTTTTTTTTGGGGGGGGGGGGCGGGGCGGTTACAACTATTCTAAATTCCATAGACAGGCTAACGTATCTCTTCTAGACTAGACCAGACTAGCGGCATTCCAATGCAAACCAACACAATTATGCTGGAGGCTGAATTAAAGAAGACACAACGTTTGCCCAAGATCTTGTCTAACACCATGAAGCCTGCCTACCTTTGCAGTATTCTCATAATTCTCTTGTGGGGGGAGCTTTGCAACAAAACCAAAGCACTTGTCCTTTGACCTCTCTTTTCAGACTTTTCACATTTCAGAGTCAATTACGCGTGACTCTCCATTCTTGGCGCACGTTTTTGCAGTACGTATAAGCAGGGGCGAGCACCGAAGCTCTCATCAAAGTTGCACTTTTGAACTCTTTCGCGACTCCTTATCGTCCAAGTCGCTGAGATGACATTTTAATCATTTACATTCGGGTTGATTAGTGTTTTAACTGTCTCCCTGCATCCATGCCGGAAAGCAGCTTTCAAGCTACAGTACAGAGTTGTAATTGAGGGGTGGGGGGGGGGGGGGGGAGAGAAGAGGAAGAAGTAGAAGAAAAGCACGGGAGTGGTAAAAGATGAACTGATGCACGTGTGTGCCGCCTTCGCAGCAGCACAGCTTCTGCCTGCAGAGCCGTCAGACAGACTTTATCTTGCAAATTGACATGCCAAAATGTCGGCTGAGAAATATAAAGACTTTGACGGGGCCATTGCTTTTCTGGGAGAATACGGCCGCTTCCAAACTCTAATTATGTTGTTGCTCAGTTTAACGGTGCTCCCGTGCGGCTACATGGGAGTGCTGTCTGTCTTCATCGCGGATACGCCGACTCACCGGTGCAGTAGTTGGTTCAACTCCACGCCTCACGACGCGGACTCTTTCCACCAGAACGGAACCGACAGTTGTTATCGGTACCAAGCGGACGCAAACAGGAGCGAGGCGCTCGAGTCCAGCGACGGCCCGGAGCGATGCGTGGATGGATGGCTCTTCAGTACTGAGAGCCACACCATCGTGTCCGAGGTAAGATATAACATGCAATACACAAGTTACATAATATTACACACGCTGCACTATACAAGAGAATTATTGTAATGAGCTTCCAATTTTTAACAAATTCGTCAAAAGTTTTGGCATAGTACTTGCACCCCCACCTCTCACCCAGTTTTTGGGGGGCGATCAAACAATGGCAACATTTTTTTTACTAGTTTGTATAATCAGAGATGCAAGCAGGGCTATGCAGAGGTCAGGGCCAACATCGGACATTCAAATTAGGGGGCCACCCGAAACCAAGATAGACATTTAGAAATTTCTGGGCTAATCATTTTTTTCAATAGTTTTGACGTACTACAGAGGTAGTGCCATAACCGTTTCTGGTTCATCCCGACCCTTCATCCTCAGCCTATTTATATGCGCGTGACGTAATTAATGTCCATCGCTGTATCGATCAAATGAGCAATCATGGCGTGAACAAAACATAGCTACTCTTTTCTTCAACGTTTATGTGTGTCCAGAAACTGTTAGTAGGCCACTTTTATCACATGAATCATTTCAGTGGGTCAATAGCTCGAGCACGGACGCAACTAGGTTGATTTTTTATGATTTTTTTATTTTTTTACGTGGGCCGTAAATTGAGAACGTGCTAATTGCCGTAAATTGGGAACATGCTAATTGCTAATCGCCAAATAACAAGGGTTAACTGCGTCGGTTGAATGAAGTATGGTGAAGCTGGACGGTGAAATGTTGATTGACGTATTGTGGATGACTATTTGACAATTATTGCTACTGCTAGTCTGCTGTTGTTGCTCCCTCGAAGCACGAAAGACACAAGAGGTTTTTGCTTTACAGCTGCTTTATTGGCTTGACTTTTTCTTAAATTCACTTTGACCACCACCACCGTGAAAACTAAACAATGCACACACGAAACACGGTTACCTTAACATAAAGTTTTAAGTCATGAAAAGCATGGATATCAAGGAGCAAAGTATATACAAGTGAACAAATTATAAATAAATCGTTGGCTGCGTACTATATAAAAAGGGAATAAACAGTCTTCTTCAGTCTTCTTGTTTTACAGCAGTTAGTCGACAAAATATGAGCATCATGTGTGCGTCATAGCCAGTCTCTGAGCAAGGTGGGACGCTAACTTCTGAATCAGCAAATTCCACAACGTAAGAGCAGACCAACCGGACGTATACCTTTCAAAATAAAAGTTCACAAGGAAACAACATTCTGGCAATTAATATAATCTAATTATTCTAATTAAATACTTTCCTTTCAGAGGTAACAATAACAACAGTTACAGCTGTGCTGTGTGTCCTTATACGTTTATTTTCATGATATTGCATTGTATTTAGCGTACAGTATTTAGTGCATATAGTGCACAATATATAGGCATTACACTGACATTTAGTATTTGTCGCTGTCCTGTGAAAAACATTTATCTCCAATTTTGGAAACTTTTTAAATTTTCACTTCACAATGCGATGTCTGTAACGCGGAAACATCCATCCATCCATTATCTATACCGCTTATCCTCACAAGGGCCGCGGGGAGTGCTGGAGCCTATCCCAGCTGTCTTCGGGCAGTAGGCGGAAGACACCCTGAATTGGATGCCAGCCAATCGCAGAGCACACAGAGACAACCAAACATTCGCACTCACAATCACACCTAGGGGCAATTTAGAGTGTTCAGTTAACCTGCCATGCATGTTTTTGGAATGTGGGAGGAAAGCGGAGTAGAAAACCCACGCAGGCACGGGGAGAACATGCAAACTCCACACAGGGAGGCCGGAGTCGGGATCGAACCCACGATCTCTGAACTGTGAGGCGGACGTGCTAACCAGTCGATCACCGTGCCGCCACGCGGAAACATGATTCCTGTAAAAATAAGAAAATGAAAAAAAATGGAGATAAGTGTTTTTCACATGACAGCGACGATAGTGTACTGTGTATAGTTAATATAGTGACTATTAGTATACTAATATAAACTACAATATCCACTAAATACAGTACATACACAAAAAGGACATACTGCACTGCCCAAATTACAGCATCGGATGCACTCCTTGAAATTATTATTAAATTGCAGTCTCCTACTTTATCAAGTTGATAGACTGCAAAACCTGTCGCAGACGGATAAATCATATTTCATTTGCTTGGTTCCTCCATGCTATCAAATTTTCACACTGATTCCCACCCACTCTAGAAAGTTTCACCTAGGGTGGCGAGCTTACTTAACCATCATTCATTATCTTACAGCCGAAATTCTCGAAGGTATATACAAACTAAAAATAAAGACAATAATACTTTGATTCAACTTTGCAATCCTATGAGTAAAATTATCAAAAAGCCCCGTGCTAAAGAAAACTAAAATGCAGTAAACACTTGTATTGGTTTTATTTGATATTTTTTTGTAACCCTTATTTAACCAAAATGTTTTGCTTTGCTTTACTTGTATGACGGGCCTGTTTTGCTACGGGCTATGTGGGCATGAACAACAATTGGAACTGGCAAATAAAACTTGCAAAAGATTAGAAGGATTTAAAAAAAATTTTTTTTATTGCACTGTCATAGCGCGTTGTGTTTCAGTGTGTAACTATGGCACACCATAGCTGTGCGTTCTTGTAAAAAAACAAAAAACAAAACGCGTTGACTGTCTAAGGTCTCCCGTGAACCTTAAAAAAGTAAAGGCATTTTTAAATATCCATGTCAAAAATGCATTTAGGGACAAATCAAGCCATTTCAGGTAAAAATTGGATATTGACCAGGGTAGTTGCAGTTGCTGTTATTCCCTTTCTTGTTTGTAGGGTCCCCAGGTGACTGACTCCTAAAAATATGACGCAAAGGTCGAAAAAGTAATCCTGCACCAACAATGTTACATGATATGTTGTTTTCGTTTGTAGACATGCAACCGAGGGGCCCCATTTGCGAGCTCCCCGCTGCCCAATGTGTCATTGCTGCTTCACGTTGTGTCGTTGTCGTTGATACGGTGCCAGTATCAGCTGTTCCGTCGGAGGTGGGGCCCCGCCAGCCAGCGTCGTTAATCAGGGGCCCATTTGCGGCTATCGCTGACTGGCACGGCGTGCCGTTGCGCTTTTCAAGCTGCGCTTTTTCATCCATTTGGGCCAAGAGCAGTGGTCCCCCGGGGACCCCTTGAGCTCGGGGGCTTTGGGCAATCGCCTGCCTTATCCTGTCGCCACGCCTCTGGCTATTGTCAGAGTCAAAGTCAGAGTAGAAGAAAGACTGATATCTGTACATGATTACGAAAGGAACCTCACCTTTTACACGGCCATTGTAAAATGGGAGAAAACTTCTTTGCACACACACCCAAAAAAAAATTAATAACGGAGAAGTTTGCAGTTTTAAAAATTGATTCAAATTGGTGGTTACCGTCAATACAAACTTGGCATTAGTATATTCATGAAATGGTCTGTAAAAATAGAAATCAGCCCTCTGTGGCTCCTCTTACCTGTAATATAATTTGAAAGAAATCAGCGTGCGCCAGGAAAAACAACCAATCGGAGACAGGAGGCGTGACCGATGAGGTATCAATCATCGCCGTGCACAAGTGGGCACATTCCTAGACGGTCGCCGGCTCACCTCCACAGCCTCAGTTGTAAAGTTGTGATCAATTCAAAAATGTACTGTGAAATAGCTTTTATTTTTGCGGACTTAAGCACTGTATTTGAACAGGTAATATTCTTCCTTTTCCATTTACTTGCTCATATTTTGAAATGCGGCATTACTACTTCTCAGACGGCGGCCATTTTGCCTTGTGCAGCCACTTGCTGTGGACTGAAAATGACAACAGAGTGCCTCAGGGCTCAGGTAACAACCAATCACGGCTCACGTGTTTTCTGGGTTTGGTCATGTGGCGTTCCCAAGCTGAGCCCTGAGCAACTGTGTTGTCATTTTCAGTCCACAGCAAGAGACAAAATAGCCGCCGCCTGAGATAGCTAAAAATGGTGGGTTTTGCCGTTTCATTCGTATTCCACAAACGTAATATGAAGCCAAATACAAATATTTGACTTGGCCTCCCCTTTAGATACTGTATATATATATATATATATCACAATAGATAGTTAGACATCAAATTGTAGTTGCTGCTGTATACATCAATTCTAAAAAAAAACAGCTATGTGATATACTGTAGCATAAAAAGTGATTGTCCTGTATTTTGGGGTGGCCAGTGGCCCTGTATATTCTACTCTTTCAAGGTTGCCACATAAAATTAGGCTGCGAGGTCCCAGGAAGAAACACCTTCTGTTCAATGCTTTGGAATGAAGAGCTTCACATTGACACAACATCAGACATGCATGAATGCAAAATCTGTCTGTTGGTGCCAAAGCAAACATAAACAGACAGAGATGGAATTTATCACATAAAAAGAGTCGGCAAGTGTGGGGGGGGGAAAAAACGAAAAGAATAACAATGGAAATAAAGGGACGCAGGGGAAGAAGTCACCGAAGCTATCAGAGAAAACAAACACTCAAAACGTACACAAAGCCGAGAAAGCAAACGAGAACAGAAGATGTCAATGTCCAACTTCTCAGGGTCTTCCTCTGTTATGAGCCGTGTCGAAATACCCCACTGATGATCACTCAATCATGAGCTCAGTTATGTTGACCTCACTCTGATCAAGCCCGATTGGCCAAATCTCAATTTCGCAATTTCCGAGGGGATCGCAATTACTCATCGAGGTCGGAATTGCTTGTCTGTCGTGATGAGCTTTCTAACAACCTTGCTTCTTATGTATGCTGTGTTTTACAGTGGGGGCTGGTTTGTGAAAAAGCGTGGATGGTCCCCTTCTCCACTTCGCTGTACTTTATCGGAGTCCTGTTTGGATCCCTCGTCAGCGGTCAACTCTCAGACCGGCAAGTTATGCTGCGTGGCAGCATCTGAGCTCAAAACACCGTTTGAAACCGTTTAACCGTTGTTTATCTTTCAATGGGTATGAATAATCAAGCTTGTAGAGTTGCCCCTAGCCAGAATAAAAAGGACCAATGCAGTTATTGTTCCTCGGAGGTGGGGCACTACAGGCACATGACTTGACTTAAAGTCCCCAATTTGAAGACGTGGGCCTTCCTAGGCTAAAACGCACAAAAGCCTCGACTTGACTTTGACTTGGTATTCATGAGACTCGACTTGACTTAAGATGAGGTCGCACATAACAGCAATCACGGCAAAACGGAGCATTTTTGCGGCCTAGAGAGTAAAGTCAGTAATGGCTCGATTCTCCGAGTTCTCTGAAAGATTATCCTGACTAATTATCATGTGGTGTCGGGTTAGCGAAGAGCGATTTTTCTTTCTCGATCTCTTGGAGTCCCAGCTCATTGCATCAATGTTGGTGATGAGAGTCTCCAGATAAAAATCCAGTTACTTGTATAAAATTAAGAATGGACGATGACTGCTGTTTCCACCAATTCGGATAACTTCCCGCTTCACCAAACCGACAGCGGTAACCATCTCTTTTTCTTTTTTTTTTTTTTTTTTTTTTTTTTTTTGCTATACTATACAATGTAGAACAAATTGTTTAGAAAGTAGTCGAACGGCACTCGTTGCAAACCACTCGCCGCTAACACAGTTCCGGAGACAAGTCAAGTCAACCGTAACAAAGATTACAGGAACACGCGGCTGACGTAAAGCATACCAAGGTTATAGTGTTGAGGTCCACGTATTACTTGGAAAGCTTTTATTTTGAATTTGGCTTTCGCAGCATGTTGGCGCCTGTTTTGTTGGCAAAAGGGCCTCGTACAAAGTATTAATGCTAATAATTGTGGCTCACATGGTTTGCCGTAAGGGAATTATTTCTTGATTATTTCTGATTTCTTAATTATTTCTGATTTCTTAATTATTTCTGATTTCCTAATTATTTCTTAATTATCACCACTGAATGAATGCACTTGAATTAAAGGTGGAATTTCCCTCATTTTCAAATGTTGGTCCTACATAAAAAAAAAAACTGATTTCAGTTGAAGCTGAAGAAAACATGTTAAGCATGGGTGTTAATAATTCTGGAGGGCGTTGTAACTGAATATGCCAACACAGTATTCCAGGCTTTGATGGCTACTTGTATCGGCTGAAGGATAACCATTCTGAGTCAACATGACATTTTCATATTCATATACTGTGTTTGTCTTTGTGTGCAGGTTTGGCAGGAAGCGTGTGCTTTTTACCACCATTGCCCTGCAGTCAGTCACCGCGTTGATCCAGGCCACCTCCGTCGACTGGGTTATGTTCTGTGCTCTTAACTGTCTGAGAGGAGTGGGCCACGTGGCGTGCTTTGTCACATCAGTTGTTCTGGGTAAGACGATGCATTTGCGGGCCGCGCCACTCTCTCGACCTGTGATGCTGTCAACTTTTGATTTTATTTATATAGCGCGTTTCACAACAGCGACAGCTGTAACAAAGCGCTTTACATACAACAACAAAATAGTCATAATACAGCAAGTAAAAGCAATGAATTGACCCAAAATACTGTATACACTAGACACCGGAAAACAGCCAAAAACTGTCAGTCTAGCTAGCTTACTTAAAGCGGAAGTCAACCCCAACATATTTTTTCCAAGAACATGTTCCCAGCAGGCCCACTAGTTGAAACACGGACTTCTGATTAATTTTGAGTTTGTCGAATATAAGTTAAGCAGCAAAATGCACTCGTTTTTAGCCATCTCCGGGGGCGGCCATTTTGTCTTCTGTCGACTGAAAACGACATCACAACTGCTCACAACGACCAATCACGGCTGACCTGTTTTCTAAATCTGAGCCGTGATTGGTGATTGTGAGCAGTCGCGATGTCATTTTCAGTCGACAGAAGACGAAATGGCCGCCCCCGGAGATGGCTAAAAACGAGTGCATTTTGCTAAAGAATAGAGTTTTGTGTTAACTGTGAAAGGGACTTACACTTGCTATACTCACACACAAGTAAATCTGCATTTATTATGAGAAACTAGGTACTCCTTATCTCATCTAATCATACCTAATCTCATCCTGGTTTTGATCAACTAACAATCCCGAGGGGAAAAGGCACCCAAAAAATTAAAGTTAATGAAAATTCATTCAGATTTATCAATTTCATTACACAGCCTTAATGATTAGAAAATATCGAAATAGGAACTTTGGCCCTGTATATACTTGGTGTTGGATCAAGACCAACTCTTGTGTGAGTGTTTTTCTTTAAGGCTACTTTAAAAATGCGCTTTGATTTTTCTTGTTTTTCTTTTCCCCAAGCATGAGATTCACCCAGCAGGAGTATGTTTTGATTGTGTTAAAAGAGCCATTCAATTAATCACGATAGACTAAAAAGGGCAATTAATTAGATGTCCATGTCTATGTTTAGTTGTGAAAATGTCAAAGGATAAAGGGATTGTCTGGGACTCATATTCCATCTTTCTATCTTGGTCAGGGTCGGAAATGCTGGGTGAGTCTGCCAGATTGATCTTCACTGTGCTGGGCCAGTGTCTATCTTTTAGCGTCGGCTACGCGCTGTTGCCACTCTTTGCCTACTTCATCCGAAGTTGGAGGCTACTGCTTGTTGCTAGTGCTATCCCGGGCCTCCTCGTCATTCCTACTTGGTGGTAGGTATGCTAGCAGTAATAACGTGCAGTATCTAAAATAGGATTTCATTTTAGTGTCTTAATGATAACAATAATAATCGTCATCATCATAATAACAATAATTATAGTAATGATGGGTTTTCTCCGGGTTCTCCGGTTTCCTCCCACATCCCAAAAACATGCATGGTAAGTTGATTGGAGATTCTAAATTGCCCCTAGGTGTGATTGTGAGTGCGGATGTTTGTCTCTGTGTGCCCTGCGATTGGCTGGCAACCAATTAGGGGTGTCCCCCGCCTACTGCCCGAAGACAGCTGGGATAGGCTCCAGCACGCCCCGCGACCCTTGTGAGGATCAGCGGTATGGACAATGGATGGATGGATGATAATGATGATGATGATGATGATACTATTGTTAAACTGTTAAACATTGGTGCCTGAAAGGGAAATCAACCCAAACAATTTTTTCTCAAGAATATGTTCCCAGCAGGCCCACTATTTGAAACACGGCATTGTGATTAATATTGCGTTTGTGGAATATGAGTTAAGCAGCAAAATCCACCCATTTTTAGCCATCTCAAGGGGTGGCCATTTTGTCACTTCTGTTGACATCACAACTGGTCAGGGCTCAGGTAATGACCGATCACGGCTCAGCTTCAGAAAACAAGTCCGGTTGTTACCTGAGCCCTGACCAGTTGTGATGTCATTTTTAGTTTGACAGAAGCGACAAAATGGCCGCCCCCAGAGATGGCTAAAAACGGGTGGATTAACTCTTATTCCACAAAGACAATATTTATCAGAAGGCCTTGCTTCAACTAGAAGGCTTGCAAAGAACATAATCTTGAAAAAAATATTTTTGGGTTGACAGATTTTTCATATATAAATTAAGTGCCTTGGCTTGGTAAAGGTTTGGAAACACTGCTTTAAAGTTGCTTTGCAACTTCCACTTTTTAAAACGATGTGTTCAATGACCTTCAGGGTGATTCCTGAGTCTCCTCGATGGCTTTTGCAGAAAGGCCACGTGAAGGAGGCTGAAATGGTTATATGCCGAGCTGCCAAAATAAACAAAATCCACGTACCTGACGTCATATTTAAGACGGGCGATGGCACAGAATTATTGGTGCGTATGGTTTGCATTCTCATACTTTTTGGTTCTGTATGACAGATGCACCTTCACATCCTACCTTGGCAATGAAGTATTGCTCCATATGCAAAATAACTATTTTGTGTCTTTTCATGTCATGCTTATGATCCAGCAAAAACCAGGTGCGGATAAGAGGATGTATACATTTATGGACCTGATACGCTCCACTAACCTGAGGAACATTACAGGCCTTGGGTTGTTCATATGGTAATGTAAAAAAAAAAAAAAAACTGAACTACTCTCCATTTTCAAGTTTGTTTTAAAATAGTTCCAACCACTACTTATAAAGCATCAATATAGTTAGTAGTAAGTTCAGGCATCCATACTTTGAACCGCTTATCCTAGCGTTGCAGATGTGCTGGAGCCTATCCCAGATTGATCAAATCAAAAGAATATTTTTTTTTAAATGTAGTCTTCGGGACATTAAGTAAAAGGTAGTCAGTAGACCACAGTGACCTAACGGGACAATCAATGACAGACATGTCCAAATTCCGACCAAATGCAAATTTTATCCAACCCTTGGCGTTTGTCATAAAATTAATAACGTCTAGCCCGTAGCCCCGTTCCGGACAAGCGTATAAAATACAGTACGCTCTAAATGCAATTTCACATTTACACACAAGAGGGCAGCAGCACTCTGTCCATCTCCATAACCCTGTGTGACCCTTTCCGGAAAGTTTTTAAAATGGCGACAATGGATTAAAAAAAAGGAAAGTTGACAGCGAGGGCCGACAATTTATGGAAAGGTGGAAATTGCTCTGACTGGTTTTTCTAAAATGTGCTTGGATTTATTGGTGTTTGATGTAAAAAAGAATGTCAGGCTAAATGGTCTGCCACCGCCCAACACACATTTTCACCTCACCAAATCCGTCCCTCTTTATAAAAAGTTTGGACGCCCTTGATCAATGACATCAAATCCACCGAGTATGGGAGAGCCGTACCATTTAGGGCTCTGAAAAGGACTGTCACAGCGTTGTACTTAATCCTGAGATGCGCACGGAGTGATTGGCCATAAAGTAGTGACTGCTCAGTGTGTGTGCATATTTCTGTGATGAATGTGAATTCAAAATGCTGTCGGTTCTCTTGTCCTCTATTGTGCGCTCATCCAGCCTTTCTCGCCTGTGTGTTTCTGCAGGATGGCGATCGCCATGGTGTACTACGGACTCTCTCTCAATACGAGTAACCTGAAAGGAAATATTTACCTCAATTGCTTAATTTCAGCAGCTACCGACACAGTGGGCTACATTTCCACGTTTCTCTTGATTAACAGAGCTCCACGTCACGCTCTCCTCTTTGTCACGCTGACATTCTCTGGAATGACACTCCTTGTGGTTAAGCTTGTCCCGGAGGGTGTGTATTTAATAATGTTATTATGAAACATTTTCGATTGTGTACGTTTTGTAAAGATGGGTGTGGTTGTTAAAAAAAATTCTTACCCTGTTTTCTTTTTTTGTTTTGCAGGCATGCATGCCACATTCCAGGTGTTGGTGTTCATGGGAAAGTTGGGTGTGTCTGTGGCTCACAGCTTCATCTTTGTGTTTTTCACAGAGCTGTACCCCACAGTGGTCAGGAACACAGGCCTGGGTGTTTTGTCCACAGCTGGACGCATAGGCACCATCGTCTGTCCGTATGTCCTCTACATAGGCAAGTGTGGACATCTCTGTTTTCTTCCGTTGCAGAAAATACTAGCGACAGTGCACACAAAGATTTGTGCGCTGAATATGGTTCAGAATTGTGCTAAATGGAACTGTAAGTTGACCCCGAGCAATTGGAAATGACGGGCAATATTTGATTTATCATTTAGAATTCAATAGATGGCCTGTTAGTTACATCCTTGTTTCAGTGTTTCAGTGTTTCGGCATCTCTTTTTGGCAGTGGCGGGAAGTATCATCGCTAAAGTCCTTGTAAAGTGATAACAAATGTCTTCTAAATTGGACACACCACAGAGGAAAGTGTTTTTATTAACCCTGCCAATTTTGAACATTTTAAGGAATTGCCAAGTATATATGTAAAATGAAGCTTCAAAATGGCGAAAAATCACGCCCTTTTCTATGCTCCCCAACGCTGTCTGCTGAGTGCGCTGAAACCACGCCTCAATCAGATATTAAATGACAATCAATATCCTTGCTAAAATCTGGAAAAAATGGATGCTACCTTTGGCTAGCTCTTTTTTTTTTTTTTAATTCCATATATATTTTTGAGCCATGAAAATACCTGTAATCCGCTCCAAGCCTTCTATGGCTGAAATATACCCCACTGGGACTCCGTATCATCATGATTGTTATCAGGCTATTGTAAAGCTTGCTGGTGAGCTGATTGTATTAATCAGCTGTGCTAAAACAGGCCGTGTAGGGGCTCTTGAGGACCGGACTTGAGCACCCAGCGACACTTAACTGTACTTTATTCTTTATATTTACACATCTCATCTTTGCACATGCCTCATGTTGTTTATCTTGATATTCAATATTATTCGTCACGAAACAATTATGTCGATTTTGTTTTTGTTTTATTTGCAGGGATTTACAGCAAGATTCTGCCTTATATTATTTTTGGTTCATGTAGCGTCATTGCTGCTGTTTTGAGTTTGATGCTGCCAGACACAAGAAAGTCTAAATTTCCGGACCTTATCAGCGAAACCAAACCCATTCGATGGTAAGTTGCTACCTCTGTTAAGATATATGAAGAATGATTAACAGAAGTATTTTGTAAATGTCCGGCTTGCCTACAGAAATGTAGTAGACAGTAGTGTAACATTGTGCAAATAAGACGATGCAGCTGATTTGGCTTTCTCAGAATTTATTTAGTGTGGTCAAATATTTGTAACAAGCTCTTTTTTTCCATCCGTAGCTTTTGCACACCAAACGAAAATCCGCTGCCTGCAACCCTGCAAGCAAGAGGCAGTTAAGAGTGGTGCAACAGCGCCCTCTGCTGGCGCTTAAATGACACATCACTAACGAAGAGCCTTTTTTTTGTACTACGAAGAGCTAGTCATGACGAATACTTTTGTTCCAAAGTTCCATTATTTTTAAGACATAAAAACTGTTTATCAAAGTCATTGTCGTTGTGTGTGCGTTCACTTTTGCTCTGCTTATTTTGCCTGAATTTTTCGGCCCTCAAAACCTGGAATCCCTACATGGCGTATTTTTATGTTGTGGCGTAGATCTGCATTAATGACAAGTAGACTGTTGGGGGCAGTATTTAGCCAACATGTGTGCTGGAGCCTATCCCAGCTGACAATGGGCGAATGGCAGACTACACCCTGAACTGGTCGCCAGCCAGTCGCAGGGCACACACACACGCAGACACCGTCACTGAGCGGGAACCGATCCCACGCAGCCCGCACACAGCTCAGGTTTGTGTACCACTACACCATTAAGCCAATATTAGCAGTATAATATTATCACTTCCTGGTCATGGTGACAAAGAAGACTCACCTGACATCTAGGAGAAAGGCAAACGATTTAAACATGCAAAACACCTTACGTAATATTTGACTTCCTGCTTTATTATGAAGCGCATGAATGTCATTGTAAAGGAGTTTTTATGCATTCACATTCAAAAAGGTACTACCTGATTAAGTGATCCCTTGACGTTTTTGACCAGAAACGGGCCAAGGAGAAACAGTAGACTGACTGCAAATGGTCATTGTGGATTATGAAAAAAATGACAGTGTACAATCTATTCTCTGCAGGCAGTCGTATCTACGGACTTGGGCCTGGTAGGTGTGAAAGATGGACTGTGCCATTTGTTTACAGCCGGCTCCTCCTCACCTTGCAAAAATCCAAACTCGTCCAGTCCATCAGGACAGATGCCTGCCAGTGGTAAGAAACATACACGTAAAAGCAATGTTGAGAAAAGATATTATAATTCAGTGATTCCCTATCTCTGTTTTGAGTGAGATCTGCAAGTGTACTGTGGGAAATAATCCAGTTTTACTTAACTGGCCTAAAGTGTATTGTTGATTCATTACAAACAATGTCATTTTGACAATTGCAATTCAGCATCTTGGCGATGAAGTTCTGGATCCACACGTGAAAAAATAACAAGCAATATTTTTATTGTCTTTATCGGGGCCTGTGTGTGCTTTGCAGATCACTTGTTTTATCGACTGAGGACTCAACAAGTAGCACTGTCCCTGTCGTCAAGGTAACGAAAGACTGATTCAGCATTGGCCC
The DNA here is from genome assembly GCF_054856515.1 of Filicampus tigris. Lineage (NCBI taxonomy): Eukaryota > Metazoa > Chordata > Actinopteri > Syngnathiformes > Syngnathidae > Filicampus > Filicampus tigris. The sequence goes on along the minus strand of NC_141226.1, from coordinate 18,826,783 downwards.
AGCAGCGGGGGGGGGGGGGCTAGGTAAGCACTGCATGAGTCAGGACCACCCCCTCAAAAGAGGCTAAATTCACTTTGGCTAAAAATAGAGTGACGTGAATATCACATTTTGACGATATGCGATTCAGTTTAAAATAGGGGATTTTTATTGTCAACGAATATGCCTTCAAATACTTCATATAATACATCTCCAAGGTTAAAAGCTGGCCAAAATCTTCTGGGGAAAAACATGTGACAAAAGTCAACTCAACCAATAAGTTCCAACAGTGGTTTGTCAAAATTTGGTCGAATCATCAAATCTTGATATGCAAATCTAGCATGCTCATGTGGCTACTGGTGATGGCAAAGAAGAAAAATGCCATAATAAAAAACAACAGAGCCAGAAGTTATCCACTTCAAGCCCAATTGTTGTGAAATGCACTATACTGTATAAATACAATTGTATTGCGCTGGTGCGTCTTTTTGAATGAAAAATCTTCTTTTTTTTTTGTTGTCATATGCTGTACTGTAATTGAATTTCTTATGCTTTCATTGGAGACAGCACCAACTCACTTTGTGATAAGCAATGAGAGCAAAGCACTGCTTCCAAACACGATCGCGTCCCAAAAATGAAATGAAAAAGAAGGCCTTGAGCCGCAACAAAGACACACAGTGTTCACTGCATGTGGTGGCTATCTGAGCAATGTTGACGCAAAGGGAGGGGGGGTTGACTACTGCAGCAGAAAAACAGCTACGTCTGCAGTCATTAATATGCAAATATGCAAATGAGAGGGTAATTAAGATCGGGCGTTTGTCAGTGGCTCTTTGATTGCTAATGAATTCCAAACTACGGAGAGGGGGGGGTGGGCGATGATCTTAAAAAAAAGGCCCAAAACAATAAGAGGATACGGTGTCTCTTTTTCCTCTGTCTCAACTGAACAAACAAACAAAACAAAAAAAACGCATTGCCAAATGATTCCTAAAACATACGTTGTCAAAAATGTATTCAAGAAACGGCTGTTATGTTTGTGCCAAGGCAATTAAGACACATGTACGCGTTGACAATAAAAAGGCAGAGGCAGCACGGGAAGGTGGAGTTGCTCATTAGGAGAGATGTGGTGCCCCCCCGTCCCCCCCTCCCTCCCCCGCGGCGAGGGATGCTCAGGTATCTCGGCAGGAGCTTTGTGTAGCATGCACTCGCTTTTGTTTTCATGCTCTTCGCGTAAACGTGGGGCCTCAAGTTCACACATGAGCACACGCACGCCACTGTTATTGCGCTTGCACTCGTCCCTTGACGTTTGTGCAGCTTGTGCGGAATCACACGACATGAAATAAAAACACCGCGCAGTGGCGAGGAGGCTGTATCAGTCGTGTCCTTCCGTAACCACGGTTGCAATTACCAAAGGTCAAGTGCAAACCTTGTGGTGCTGCACTTAAAGAGTAAATCATCTCAAACACATTTTTTTCAAGACTATGTTCGCAGCAGGCCCACTAGTTGAAAAACACGGCATTGTGATTAATATTGCGTTGGTGGAATATGAGTTGAGCAGCAAAATCCACCCCTTTATAGTCATCTCAGGGCGTGGCCATTTTGTCACCTTTGTCGACTGAAAATGACATCACAACTGCTCAGGGCTCAGGTAACGGCCAATCGCGGCTCACCTGTTTTCTGAAGCTGAGCCATGATTGGTCGTCAGCAGAGCCCTGAGCAACTGTGATGTCATTTTCGGTCGACAGGATGTAACAAAATGGCCGCCCACTGAGATAGATAAAAACAGGTCGATTTTAGTGCTTCGTTCATATTCCACAAACACAATATTCATCTGAATATCGTCTTGGACTAGTGGGGCGGGGCCGCATATAGAACATATTATTGTCAAGAAAGTATTTGACTTGACTTCCCTCTTTAAGCACAGAGCATGTTTACATTCACCACCTCTGCTAATTCTCATCTGATCTTAGCATCATGCCTCACTACTAGAGATGTGCATTAGCGTTCGGTGTGTATGGGAGTGTGTGCGCGTGTGTGTGCGCGTGTGAGAGAGAGAAGACCGCGCTGTATTTTTTTTTTACACAGGAAACAGGAAACCATAAGTCATAACAAGATGCCCTAGGTTTTCATACTGTACCTGATGCGTGGGCGGCTGCATGGGGGTAACCCATTTAACTTAAGGTGCTTGTGTAAGATGAGGCCCTGAATATGTGGGTGGGGTGTGGTGTTAGGAAAATGGAGTTCCACTCTAAATATAGAATTTTTCTCTTCAATATTGGCGTGTGCGTGCGTGTCTCCCCCACCGCACACTGCAACATATAATTCGTCCTAGTTTCTGAAAGGCAGCAAAGCAAGTGTCGTTTGATGTCGATGTAGCGCAGCAATATGATCACCTCGGATGCAAACACACGCTCTGTGTTTCCCCCAAGTGCACTGCAGGAGCAGCACAACGAATCGGTGACATGAAACACGTTTTGTCATATTGAGGTTGATCCACTCACGCCGACTCCCTGTTGAAAATATGTCGAGGGGTGAGTACATTGCACTCATTCTTACGCTAACATTAAAATGAGGGCCAACGAGGGCTGGTGTCATGTGATCAGCTTTGAAATTCTTTTGGGCATGTTTTTAGTTCTAAAGAATTTTAGTACCACAATTAATGTCTTACAGGTGTGCATGTGTGCAACGCATGTTGAGCATGTGGGTGTGTGTGTGTGTGTGTGTGTGGTGGTGTGTGGATGGTTGGGTTTTTCTCGTAAAAGGCTAGCACAGATGTTGTGGTCGTTTCGGTGCAAACCAGTTGAGGTTTTCTCTTGTCTCAAGCCTCGTGACAAATGGTGACATTTAAGTGCAGGTCTTAGGTACCGTTCCCCACCTAACACTAATAAAAACTTACAAAGCCGCTCTGAAAAATAACTAACTAAATTTACAAAACAAAACTCAAAGCAAAATAAAAGCTAACTATAATGAAAATTCCCAAACTATAATTTAATAACCCTGTTTACTACTAAGGCAAAACGATGCACTAGTTGACATCAATGCGCTATTAGTACAACTGTTGAAGCTCTACATGTTAACTAGTAGAATTTGACAATGTCTCTAGTAGTACTAGTAGGATGCAGTTCTCACGTAAATATCAACTAATGCACAGTTTTGCCTCCGAAGTAACATCCAGATGTCCCGCTAGTGAGAACAAAGTGTACTGTATGGACTTTAAAGGGACATTGTCTAAAATTTAGTGCCATCTAGTGGTGAACTAATAGAATGCAACACCCTAATTTCAAATCGCGTGCATTTTTTATTATTATTATTTTTTTTTTCTTCAGCTGAGGTGCAACTAAAATGTCATCACAAACGACTGATGAAGTAAGTGAATTGCATTTGTTACACATGCTTTAGTCATGATACCGAGGAAGTGATTCGCTAAGTTCGTCTCCTTCGGGTACCCGTACCAGAAAGATGGCAGCGAAACATGGCAGCCTCCTGTAGGGGAGGTGTGCCCTATGTAATATAATTAGCAATTACAGGACCTCCGACTATATATATATTTTTTTTAATGTACGTTAACGTGACAAAATGTTTTTTTTTTCATGTTATTGAATTTAATAGTGGGTTTTTAAATGAATGAGCATTGAAAAATCAAAACATTATAGGTTTCACAGTACACACACTGTCTCTTTAAAATGGATATCAAGTATATTAAAAGAATGCTAAAATTGGTATCACTGATGACAGGTTTACTTTCAGTAATTAATAATTATAATTAACTAATTGCATACTAGCAGGTGAAAACATTTCCACGTATTCACAGGCGCTCAATCTGCTAGTACACTGTATTGTCTTTCAAGTGGGGACAAAAGAGCGTACTGGTATATGGACCTTAAGCTGGAAATCAAGGATGTTATACGTGCACAAACGGCTTTTCGCACATGCACTGGTTAAGTAAATGATAGCGCTGGCTTGCAACCTGCAGGCAAAACAACACTGCCTCGAGTTTGACATATTTGGACGTCCCACCTGTCAATCAAATTTGGCTGTATCCAATTGGTCGCCTTCTCCGATATTATCATTCCATCTTCTACGCTGGTCCACTCTGGGCTCATCGCCTCATCCGCCCCTCGACATAGAGCCCCGCGATTTGCAAGTCGGATTCCGAACCTCCCGCTCGGCCCCTCCGGACAAAATTAGACATAGTATCCGGAATTTGTGGTCATTTTGACATTAATAGGCATCCATCGGAACGCGTTTTGTGTCGTGTATTCGTTTTGGATGAAATTGGACACCGCTGATGTTTCTGGATGCGTCCATGTCCTCCTGTGGGCCGAGCCGCGGAGGGATACATCTCTGGAAGCGACAATGTGGAGGCTGCTAAAATGTCTACTTGGAAAATGAAGTCGCTACAATTTCAGTAATATTAAAAGAAACAGAGTCATTGCTGAGTTATGGTTCGTATCAGAGACGGCTTCTCGGTTTCGTGACGAACACTGCAGCGAGGCGACGGACTGTTTCAATCTTGGCTTTCCTCATCTTGCTCAAGCCCACTCTCCGGAGGAGCACGGAGGGGGCAAAGGATCCAGTCCACAACTTTGTTTTTTCTCCTCTCCGGCCGTTTATTTCTCTTTGTTGGATGCTACAAAACTGAGCCAAGGTAAATATTATGCGTTCTAAATTCATTCTCATAAGACGTCAGCGGGGCTTCAACAGTACTTGTCTGTCACGGTGTTGTGGGAAGAATAAGTCAAGTTTTAAGCGCATTTTTTTCAAGTTGCATTTTCACATGGAAAACGGAGGGTCTGTTTTTCCTGCTAAGTGAGATTTCAGTGTTTTTACTACGACGATGTTTGGGTTACATGTTAAAAGTCGTCTTTGTTTCACTTAAGTATGCTCAACGTTATAGCGTATTAGCATTGCGAGTTAGCCCCCCCCCCCTCCTCCTCCTCCGTATATTGATGTCTGCTAGTATGTCGAGTACAATCAGTAAAATTGTCCCTCTCCACAATTCTTGTACACCCTTCTATAAAGTAGAATACTGTTTCGCGTGTGTGTTTCAAGCCCAACTGTTATTTATGTGTTTGGCACGTTTTGAAATTGTCGGTTGAAACTTTGCTGACCGGCTCTTTGTGTGGAGTCTTCTCGCTGAGCGAAGTGGAACCAGCAAGGCAACAGGTTTGGGCTTTTCTTTTCTGCAATGTTTGGAGATGTCCACGACATACGTGTTCCGCGTATACACTGACGGGACTATTAGAGGCAACACACTAACTGCTCGTGTCAATTATTCTTGCCAACTTGTCTCAGTTATTGGCAGGATGGTGTGGGGGTGCTCAAGCGTTAACAACTTCCATTTGTTAGGGAGAGAACTCCCCCATTTTGACCTCAGACCGCAGAAGACCCTCGAATGCTCTCTCTGCATATGATTACAATCAACATTATGCTTATCAACATGCACCGTTTACACTATTATCTATTGTCATGCCTCTTGAAGTTGAAATCATTGTTCAAGTCCTACTTCGGTGTGCTATATCATGCATGCCTTCAATGCATAACAGTATTTTTTTAATACAAGTGCAAGGGATGCACTAATACCACTTAGACTGAGTATGTCATTACACATAAGTACTCGCTGATACCTAGTGCCAATACTTGATAATGTCATTACATTATGTCTAGCAGTTTTGATGAAAATGTTTGATTTTAAGCAGAATGTTGTTGAGAATTTCAAATTTCTATTGAACATGGCGTAGGTCTCACTTAATTGGAACACTTTTTACACACAACCAAATATTGTTCGAAACACAAATTTACTACAGAAGAGGCGATTTTAGTGCGCATAGTTTTAAAGACGCACAGAATTAAACAATCATATTACTGTTGATGTGCCAAAGTAATTACTATTCCATTGTTTTCTTGTTTTTTAATTTATACAATGGTAACTTGACTTGTGAGCAAACATTTGCGGCAAGATGGTGGCAGCAAACTCAACTCACTCACACTATGCACTATTCTTTGACAACTCCCAGTTGAAGTATTTTACTGTCAAACTAAACATAAAATAAATAGGATTACATGTTTTGTAATGAAAACATCTATAAAACCCGACGCTATATCGTGGTTCATTTTTCGCTAGCCCACTCTTTATCGCAGTTAAGTGTTATTACACTTTATTGTACTGTTTGTTCAATATGTTTGAATAATGTTTTGTTCTAAGTTGGTGTTTGAAGACCTTATTGCCCTAAATGCTATAAAAACCATACACAATTTTAAGCAGTGGATATTTGAACACAAACGTTGTAACAACACATGTAGAGCATGTAGGCAAATTAACAATACTCACAAGCATATATTAATTATGCTCTGTGGAAAAAAACGACTAATATTACTGCATCTTACTGAGTCACTTAGTTGTGAAACTCTCCTTTGTTTGTATGACTGTATGATGCTAGTGTGAATGTACCGGCCTTTGTAGCCTAACCCTAACCCCTGCACTAGCACAGTAAAAGTTATGTAGGAGGTGGATGAAAATATGAGAATAAACATAAGAGTTTGTTTCCCTCAGAGTGTAGATATGCACTGATGATGCAATGCTAAGATCAACTTGACCAGGTTGCTTTAAGACGTTTTGTCCTGATGTTTCGTGAAATACAAAACTGCAATACAATACAATGCAATTGTGGGGTTCCAGCTACAGTCAAGATAGATTTCTCCCTTCTGGATCAATAATCTGATGCTGGGAGGCAAGGGTGTGCTCCTTGAATAATAATGATTTATGATGACATACTGGAATGTGCCATGATTGGAAAGATACTGTAACGTAGATCCTGCTTAGAGATCCGTGACAAGAAAATCGTGGATTAATTTGTTCCATCACCATCTATTTGCTGAGCTTGGATGTATTGAGATTATTTTCACATTCTGCTGTAATTGTATACATTGTCGCTTTTATAATTAGTCATGTTCTGGAAAGTTTATTTAATTATTTTAAGTTAATAAACCAGCTACAGTATCGCAGTACACCCGAATTGTTGAGGGAAGTTGTGACAACATAGCTCAATCAGTAAATAGTGGGAAGTCATTGTCATTGTCATTTTAATATTTCAACGTTTTTTGTCGCTAAATTACTTAAATGGTTGCATGTGTCATTTCCGAATTTTTAAGATTTTTTTTTTTTCTTCATGCGGCAAAATAAGCAGGGTCAATGTAGTCTTAGCTAATTAATTGTAATAACGCGGTCGGGGGTTTGCTTCCTGATTTTTATTATCGATATTATATTGAGTTTGATATTGATCAGGTGTCTATTGCGAGCATTTATGGTCATTTCCCTCACGTTTTCTTGGCAGTGGCTTGCTGAGACTGAAAGGGCAAGCGAACAGCAACAGAGAATGACGACAGTGGGGACAGACAAGGAGCTCAGCGACTTGCTGGATTTTAGTGCGGTAAGACTCCTCTAAAGATCGACAAACCCTCCGATAAACGTCCAGTTTCTTAGTGAACTGTTGCCAGGTCTTGAGGGATTGTGCTCGGTTTGGTCGGTCAGCTTTGAAGCAGTTTGCAGAATTTACTTGATTGGATGTGTTGATTCAATGTCTTCATTTTGACATGAGAAAGCCGCCGTTTTCTTTTCTTTTATATATTTATTTATTGTGTGTATTTTATCGATTTTGAATGGTGTCTACAAGTTCATTCTTGTCGTTTCAGATGTTCGAACTTCCAGTTACAAACGGCAAGAATAGGCCAACAGTCAGACTGGCCAGCAGTCAGTTTGGTGGTTCAGGTAAGTCCAAAATCGACTTAGTATTTTAGTATGCACAGTCCCAAAGGCTTTAGGGACAATAAACAGGAAAAAAAAAAAAAAAAAAGCTTTGTTTGCTCAATTTTCAAAGAAAGCACCTAAAAGGTCAGTCGAGTGAAATTAAATTTTTGCCTTGCTTGAGTGGAAATCTCCTTTCTTGACTTGTGACATACAAAATGATCTGTCCTTGCATTTACCCCCACTGCCCAGTGAAGTTTATATAACAAAAGAAAAGCAACAACAATACAGTTCCTGTTCTCCTTGCAATGTGGATGGCTTTCTAAATTGTGTATTATTTGATCAAACCCAACCATATTGGCACATTCTTTGACATTATTAGATCCTGTGCATATCCTCATCCAAATCTTACATTTGTCCTTTCCATCACCTTGTCAGCTGTTGCCATTCAGTCAAGAAAAGCTACAAAGGCAGCGGCGGTGGGGGTTGATGGGAACAGGGCAATTCATCACCTCCGCTGACTCTGGGCAAAACAAAAACATTGCCCTGTTCTGCTGCCTTGCAGCCTCCTTTTCGGGGCTTTCTCAGTTGTTGACGGGACACGGTAACATTATGGCCATTTGTTTGCAGGACAGCTTTGTTTTGGGTGTCAAAATGTTTCAAGTTTTAGGAAATAACACAGTTTGAAGATAAACTCTGCGTTTTCATCTCATTTTGCAGGGCCACGTTGACATTTGTGACAATGTTGCGGTCTGTGCATGAAACTAGGGCCAGGTGATATGATTGTAAAATATATCGCAATACAAGTATTTCATATTGGTCGATATCTATCTATATATTTTGAATAGTTTTATATTTTTGTTTCTATTGAAATAAGGACCCGGAGAAAAAAGGTTGAATTTAGGTCATTTTATTTGAACATACAGTATAATACTGTATGTTCAAATAAAAAACAAAAAAAGTCAAATAAACTGGTCAATAAAAAGATTAGTAAAGTAACCACCCTTTTAAACTAAATGTGCTTTGTAGGGCTGGGCAATATGGCTGAAAAATGTTTCACCATATATTTTAAGTATTATAGTCAATATTGATAATTATTGATTTTTTTTTTTGCTTACATTGTAGTGTAGTGTTATGTGCTGATTCTCCTCCACCATTGTAAATGCTTATTTGCATGAGATGCTACCTCAAAGTAGTATTGTTGATACACTTACATTAGCCTTCATTCAATGTTCATATAATCTAAGTGTAGTGAACTAACACTCTCTTGCAGTGCAGTGCAGGCATTAGCGTTGACCGACCGACTATTTTATCTTTATAGCGGCCTCATTATTGCCATAGTCCATCCATATTTGACTGATTTTGACTTGAGCGCAATGCCAAGGGTCGGACATGGCTAACACTTGCGCTAGCACGTCAAAGACAGAGAACTCCTTAACTTGCACACCACGTCTCCATCCGGAGGTGTTGAATCTGGTTAATAAGCATAATATCATCTTATTGTACTGAGTCGAGTGGCCATTTATTGCAACGAAGTCACGCCACTCGCTCGTTCCGCGTAAGTGTGCTGCGCACACTTCATTGTCGTTGGTTTTGCTGCTTCTTCTTCTTCGTTGGTTTGGATGCTTCTTCTTCGTTAGTCTAATCGTCTTCTCCGTGTTTGGAGGCAGCTGCGCGCTGCAATGCTGCACAATGTCGGGGCTTGCGTTCCGATTTAAAAAAAAAAATTTTTTATATCAAACATCTTATCAAAGGCATTTTCTATTGATCGATCACGTGTCGCGGTGCACATATAGTCAATCAACTTCTCGTTTTGGACACTACACAGACAGTTTTGACAAGAGCAGATTGTTCCCTTTTACAATGGCAGTGATTATCAGTGTGTGGTATAAGTACCGCTAGTATAGAAGAATGTTCAGCAGTCATGTGTGATTTCAAAGTAGAATTGCAAACAGTCTTGGAGTCTTTCTTATATATGGCCATGTTGAGGTTTAGGGTGTGTGGAGGTTCAACTCCTGTGGCTGCCACTTCAGTTCGCAAACCCTCAACCAGAATGTGAATTTCTTGTCTTCTCTCATTCAAGTCACCACCGAGCTAAAGTGATTCCAGCACACTTTCATTTGTGGTCTCCGGAAACCGAGAACATTGGAATATATTTTTAGACACTTTATGAGACTGAAATGCAGAAGTGTGAAGTGTTGTATGAGTTCAAGTTCAATTCTGTGTCTGTCACGTTTAGTTTGGATGAAGTATTGTCATTTCACGGCACAAAGGTGTACAAATTGCAACTATTCGATGATACAGAGCAAACAAGATGCAGTATGTTTGGGGTTGTGGGGCACACTGGTCTGTTTTCAAAGTCTCTGGTGACTCACGGGTTAAAACAAGCAGGCATGTGTTAGTGAACATTGTTCACTATTTCATGAACTCCCTCGAGATTTGACATGGATATGACTTCATGCTTTGTGTCTGCGTGACTCACTTTGCAGCGGGAAGGAAGAAGGTGTATTATAGACGCAGTGAATTACAAGTGCTTGTGGCAACGTTCCTGTTGAGACTAAAACATGTCTGCAAGTCTGCTCATTGTATGGCAGACTTGTACTCTGAAGCCAGTGAGTCAGGCCGCACGGCTGGCTGTTTCCAGTATCTCCCTTCCTGTGTAATTATAGACTAGCCATGCCTGAAGGGGCGTTGCATGCTGGGAGGAGTTGTGCATTAGGCTAAAAAAAAAAACAAAAAAAAACAAGGTCTGATGTCACTCATCCTTTTGTCCACTTTTGTTTGTAGTCTGCATTTAGCGCAGCTTTTCCACTCTGAAAGAAATTTGGCATCCGTGCAAGGGATGCACCGATACCGCTTTTTTTTTTTTTTTTATCCAGATAAAGTATGAGTACAAGTACTTGCATTTGAGTACTTGCCAATCCCGAGTACCAATACTTGATAATCCCATTGCTTCTTGCTAGGAATGTAACGATTAATCGAAAATTGATTTAAAATCGATTTAAACTGCTTAAAATATGCATCAATGTAAAAAATAAAAGAATCGATATTGAGAAGGATTTGTCGTAACAGTCAAATCTATTATGCATTTATTTATAAATATTTGTAAACATTTATTAGCAAAACATTGAGAAGACAAACTTGTAGTTCGATAGTCAAAATTATTAGTTCTGTTTCAATTTTTTTGTAAGATAAAAAAAAAGTTACTGTTTGTAACAAGGACAAAATGTAGATGTTGAAATTAAAAACATCTTTAGGTTATAAAATGAGTGATTAATTTTGTTTAAAAAAAAGATTTTTAAAAAATCGAATTGAATCGAAATTGGAAACTGAAATCGGTGCTTGTCAGCGCTAACAATGAACCAAACAAAGTGAATCCTTACAATTGTGATGAAAAAAAGCATTCTATTACATATGTTAATTTCTCCTAGTAATCAATTTTTGTTTTTTTTTAAATTCTGCACAGAAAGACATAAACACATTCACTTTCATTGAGAAAGTGTACCTGAATGCAGGTAACACAGCCATTACACGACTGCCCGTATAAAGTGCAGGACACTTACTGCACACGCCTTTTCCATGATGCATTCTAGCCAACAAAGCTTCTCAGCTAATGCCTGCATCAGACTACATGACAAATTTGGTCTCTAAAGATGGCACTGGCAGACTACTGTCATAAAATCCTGCCGAGTGTCGGTCAGAGCGCTGGCAACACTTCAGGACATAGATTACGATATCACAGTAGCCATCTTATCTCATCATTGGGATAATCTTGTCAAATCAAGCTGCCAGGGGAGGCGGGACCGGAAAACGTGCCACCGTTAGCCACGTTTCCATAGCGGCAACAAGAACAATCACGGAGAGAGGTGCTAGTTTGCATTGCTAGCTACGTACGATAACGTTACGCAATCACGGCAAACGTCACATCACGTGTTGCTAGCATATGTCCATCAGCTTTTCTTCGATTTCCTTGCTCCACGGATTCCTCCCTCACTTCTCCAGGGTGCGCATGACCTAGTGTCGTCAACGACGACCGAGGGAAGCCAGGCACCGTTGCCAGACACAATTGGTCGACGTCCAGGTGCCAATGTCACAGGGTTCTCATTGATATGTCACGCGACATGGAAGATTTCCCAAAAGATCAAACGCGTTCGATTTTTCATTTTGGCATCGTAAGGCGCCAAATTGTTGATCGTCAATTTTGTCACATGACAAGGAGTTCCGTCGCCCAATCTGGAAAATCATCAGGGGTAGTCTGATCCATGCATTAGGGAACAGAGTCCATCCTTGAAAGCTACGGAGATATGATGACATAATGGAATCTGTTGTTTGGGCCAGATTAAAGGCTGACATTTTGCATTCAAGATCCCATTAATATAGAATAAGCCTTCAGGTGTTCTGTGCTTCTACCATGCCACATGTTTTTTTTTTTTTTTTTTACAAAATATCAGCATATCACATGAATAGTCAAGTTTAGTGTGTGATCCAGATAGAGACACAGAAAAACCTTCAATTTTTGGAGGGGAAAAAAAAAATCTCTCAACTCTGAGCAGTGCGTGCACATAGTAGGGCTGAACAATTTTAGGAAAAGATTGACTTGCAATTTTTCGGACCGATATTCTGATTGCGATAATTGCATTGATTGAATCCCTTCACAATAGTGTGTGTAAAAGTGCAAAAATCAGAATGGAAGTATTTCTGAGTGGGTTATTTCAATGTGAAAGGTCAATATTTCCTGTTAAGGGTCAGAAAGTATCATATTTATTCTTCTCTTTGTCTCTTTTCATTCAAATTAGCAGCAAAATAGTGCAAGTAACATCATATACGTTTACCTTATATGCTCCTCGTCATGTCTGACGTCAGCCGCAACCGATTCATTTCCGTTTTCGAGCGTGTGCTAAGTATGTAGCTGTTGTCTTATTTCATCTTGAGATACTTGTTAATTGTAATGGTAATTTTCTGTTCTCGGCCCTAATGTGGTTCCAGCCAGACTTTTTGTGAAAAGTGCACTTTACACCTAAGCACCTATTTAGGTCTTTCGCAAGTCTGCATTTCCCATTAATTTAGCAATTAGCATTAGCTTCTCCATCTTGTCACGTTCTCTCCTGTTGCCTGGTGTGTTGCATGCTTAGGCTACTCCTCGTCTGCCTTTAGTTACATAATTTGTTTTAGTGTTTGTTGTTGTATGACTTACTTTTGCTCCATGTACAGAACTTTGTATAATATACAACCGAGTTGAGTTGGGAAAAAAACAACAACAACAAAAAACACACACAGCTTTGACGATCGCGAAATCGCATCGGAGACCACGATTTCAATCCCAAAACGATAGACCAATCAGCCGTAAAGATTGTCTTTGTATTTAGCGTATTCCGCTTATTTCACTTTTACTTTACTTTTATTTACTTATGTCTTTAGGTTGGGCTTAACCCTAACCACGCACTTTTTCTTGAAAGTCAACAGACTTGTCAGCTCACACTTACCTATAAAGCAAAAAACATTCTTCAATTATTTTGCTGGTGTTGTGTGTGTGTGTGTGTGTGTGTGCGTGTGCGTGTGTGTGCGCGCATAGATCACTGTTGTCACAGCAGCCTCTGCACTGTGTAGCCATCCTTCTGTTATATTGCTGATCCTGTCATGAGTCTAGAGCGCCTCCACACCCCCCCCCCCCCATCATCATCCCGCTCCGCTTTTTAATTAGACAACACAACCAAAATATGAATATTCATAGAGCTAAGCTTCATTAATATGCACAATTATGCAAATGAGTCCGCAATTAAGCTTGAGCTTCCCCCAAGAGATTCTATGTTGTCGTTCAAGAAGAGATTGAAGGAAAATCGGACAGGCAGGGACCAACCCTTCCAATCGGTCATTTCAAACACATTCATCTCTTTGAGTGCCGGTGTATTCTTTTCAGGCATAACATGTGTCACTTATATAAGATTTAGACCTTGTCGGGCTATTAATGGCCGCTGCCGGGAAAACGTAAAGACGCGGAGTGGGTCAGCGGAGAATCGAGGCAATCATTCTGGGACTCTCCTATCGGCCGTTAATTATTCAGACTTCCTACAGCTCTCATCCATATGACAACACCGTCTCCGCACAGTCTGTGCGACTGAGCGTTCCGGCAAAGGTTTCAGCAGCCTCGGTAATCTTTTTAAAAGCAGATCAACTTGACTGTCCTCTCAACGTGGACAAAGATGCCTTTCACAGTGTTGTTGTGCTTGTTACATAGTTATCGATCCCTAACCCGCTGCTGTTTCTCTCGATTGCAGGCGTTGACGAGAGGAACGGATCCGGTCCTTGGGGGTCCGGAGAGCAGAACAGCCCATCTTTCAGCCAGGGGAGGGTACGAGCAAACTTTACTTACTGCGTCGGTCCTGGTTTACCGAGGCTACGTGCAGACCGCCGGTTGCGATTCACCCAATTCTGCTTTTCGGTTGTTTTTATGTACTCGTTCACATTGCAAAAAAACTAATGCGACTTCTAATGTGAACGAAACGCGTCCGCGATGTAACATGCATATGCACAAAACCCGATGTTGAGTCACACGCTCAAAAGACGACGTCACACGGCAGTGTTTGCGGAAGTAAATGTAGCGCCATGTGTACGGGGCTCTTCTTTTTATCATCTCATATCGTCAGAGGCGGGAGGAGGTAGAAATATTTTGGGGAAATGAGGCGACGCTTTTCAGTCTCCTAATTTCATGGAGTCTACAAAAGATGATGTCACGTCATTGCCGCATGGATTAATGAACCATCTACATGGCTGTATGACTACCATCACCACAAATGTCAATTTTTATCCATGTTTCAAGTGGGATTAAATTCAAGTCAAATGTAAAGTCCACAATGTTGTTACTCAAAACAGCTTTAGAGATTCACTGACAATTGTCAGGACTATTTCTCTGACATTTTTTTTTCAAACTTTATGATTTGGTTACTGGTTTGGTCCCTAACATGTCATAAAATAGGCAAACATGTTGATCATTGTTTTACAAATTAAAAGCAGATGTTTGATGTCTTATTTTGATTCAACACAATGACAATCAACCTGTTTTGAAAGGGGACTAAAGATATTTGAGAATATTTTTTGTTAAGAGGCTGAAATTCTGAGGATTAGGTCTCGAAAAAAAATCCATTATCCAAAATAATTGTCGATTTAATTTGATTACCGATTGGTTGTCGTTGCACCTCTTTAAACATTTTTTTTTTAAAAGTATATTCAATGTGAAGTTGTTCCGATCTGATCATGTGATCATAACGCTGGGCTGATCACATAATTTCCTGGTGATCTCTATCGAGTGAAAAAGTTCCGATTTTGGAATTCTGCTATTTTTATTCCGCCCCCCCTAAAAAGACCGTTGAGCATTTGAGGCAATCGGATTGTGCTCTATTTTTCTCAATGCATTTTCAATGCATTGAATCGTAACTCAGCATTGTCAGACTCTCAAATCAACATGAGTTGTACTGCCAAAAAAAAATGTGATCGAGACATACCAGTCAGGTATTGGAATGCAGATAAAATAGTCTGTGACCATGCATTTGTGACTGATGTTATTATTTTTAATCCCTAAAATTTCTGCCGTCTTCTCTTACAGTGTTTTGGCGACGATGGCGTTTACAGTGAGCAAGCTGGCATTGCACCTGGCGCAGTGTTTAGTACAGGGATTGCTGGTAAGTGTGTTGAAATTGAATTTAGCAGCTGAAGAAGACCTACACACCAGCTGTCTTCACCCCACCCCAAAAAAAAAAAAAAAACACATTTTGGGTATTTTCACCTCACATTAGACACAGCCACTGCTACGTACATATTTCTGGCTTCACTCCATGTTAGTCTGCCATTCACATACATGCAGCACTTGAGGGCAAACCGCAGTCATGCTCAGGTGGCGATGGTGATGGATGTAGGCAGCGGGATAATCAGGGAGGATGTGGAGGAGCACTGTGTTCCATTCTGATTGTTCAATATTGAGGTGGGCGTGTATGCGGGGTCGGATGGGGTGTCGGGGTTATAAAGGGCACCCATGCACAAACAAGGCTCTCCCATGGGATTACAGCGGCCTATAGCTCTCCTCTGTTTAACTGTCAGGGGAGGGGCGGGGAGACGGGCACAATTGCCCCTGAACCATTTATAATGGCTCAGTTTGTTGTTGTTTTGCTCACCGCGCTCATAAATACTGCACGCCATACACAGTCCACTCGGCAGATGCGAGGCGTTCGTACGCAGACGGGGCAGTTGCCAGACTAGGATTTAATGTTGACATGAATGTCTCATTTTCCCCATGATGGGGTGAATAATTTCATTTGGCGTTCCTGCAACAGGGAAGGCTGAGAGAGGCCCGTACTCGTCATTTGCAACGCAGGTAAAGCAGTCAGCAAGACAGACCTTTTCGCCTCTGCACTTTGAGGAATTCTTCCGCCATTTTGTAATATGTTGCACATGACCCTTAATTTTCCTTTCTCGTCCATTCAAGACGGGCTTTTTGCCCAGCGAGATCGCCATGCCCAGTCCCGATGCCCTGTCCCCCTCTGGCTTGAAGCCCACCTCCCAGTTTTATTCCTCCTACGAGGGCAACAACTCTCGCAGACGACCCGCACAAGAGCCCGTTGGTAAGATTCGAAAAGACCGACGTTTTGCATTTCCGGGAGATAACTATTTTCATCGGATCAGTAAGAGTTTCGGTCTTCTAATCTCAATTGAAGTGCCTGTCTGTAATCACTTCTCCTCTTGATGTTTTCAAAGTACCAGGAAGTTCTCACTTCTCTTTCCTCAAGTGAAGCAAAAACGCGGCAGGTGCCGTGGTTGATTTTCCCACATCAGATAAGAATATATTTTGATTCTGTGGCAAGCCATAGAAGGGATGAAACAATTTGAACATTTCATATCACAAGGACAGTGATTAAAAATGATCACATTTAGCAGTTGCGTCATAATATTGCTAAAATGAATACAAAACAAAGAAAATCACAGGTAGAACACACAAAAGCATTGCAACAAGTTTTATTGCAAATTAGGGCTTTCAAAATTTAAAGCGTTAACTATGGAGGTTAATTCGAAATTTTTAACTAATAAAAAAATAAATAAAACCTCAGTTAACTCCGTTTTATTGACTTCCTGTAAGATGACCTCTGCTCACTTTGCAGGCAAACTTCCGAGGAGAGTCACTGTTGCAAAGACAGACACAGATGGACTTTTACTTGAAAACGTTGCTCGACGGCTCAAATCCAAAATAATTTGCGCACTTTGCAAAGCCAAATTCAAATACCATATTAGTTGTACCGTTCAGCTGTTGTATTTTACAGCAAAAGAATCGTATTGAAGGATCAAAGTGGGCTATGAGAACACTTCTTTGAATCAAATTATACTTTGATTTTTTTTCCACATGAATTCTAAAATTTTACTCAAGTATCGGTTCCAAACTTCGTAAAAACTGTGGGTGAAGAATACGATTAATCGCGATCAATTATGGAAATTTTTTTAGCGCTTAACAGCACTATTTTCAATATATAATACGTACACAAAAGCTTAGCTTCATCCATGCAAGATCCCACAAAATTACATCAGGTGACAAAGATGAGTTATGCATCCAACTGACAGCAAACTTGCCTTGGTGGACAATTTTGTGTGGTAATGAGTCAAAAGACTTGACGTGCTGATTCGTATCGGCAAACCGTTTCCTCCTCAATCGGTAGTCAGATGTCAGAGTGATTCGCATGTCAATTAAGGCCTGCGAAATAATGAAAGCGTCTCCACAATGTGTGACTGTCTCGTCAGTGTTTTCCAGTCGCGAAAGCGCGGGCTGTTTGTGACGATATTTTGCCTCTTTGTTTTTCTTCCTCCTGTCAGAAGCCCAGCCAAAAAAGATCCGGAAGGTGCCCCCCGGCCTGCCCTCGTCGGTACGTGCTAACATTCAGCATCATCTCACTCGTTCCATGGGAGTGCGTTTTCTCACATGCCCGTTCCGTCCCTTTTGCATGTGCCGTTTGGCATCTCTGGCCTTCTTTGTGGCTTGCAAAACCGTCCAACTGCAGCAATGTCGTATATTCAGCTTGCACAGCTGTGTGTCTGCACTAGTCATTTAAGAAGGAAAAGTGTGTGTGTGTGTGGGGTGGGGGTGGGGGGCACTCATTGAGCCAGTCCCTCATTTGTAGTGTATTTATAGTGTGTCATACTTTTGGGCCCTTCTACTTTGTGACCACATTTCCTCCGCTCTGCCAGGCGCATTTGTGTTGATCACTGAGGGAAATTCGTACTCATTTTTTCCCTCCCAGTCTCGCTCTCTGATCGCCCGATTTGCTCCCCTTCTCCGTTTCTTCCTCGCCACCCCGCCATCGCCTCAAACCCCGCAGCCCCTCCCTCCCAACAGAACAACAGCTCTCCCCTTTCTGGCTCCCTCCCCCACCCTCCATCCCAGCTGCCAGCGGAGTTGGCCGCTATCCAGGATTCGACAGATGGTTCAGTAATTAGGAGTACATCTCTCCTTCCCTCTTCTCCACTAGCCTCCTTTTCCTCTCCTTTTTCTTTCTGCGTAATCAAATTTCACATGAAAACTCCTTTGCGGTTGCACTTGAGTTTGACTCGCATCAACAGTCGTTTTGATCATGAAAGCTGTTGATTCTTGCGGCTGGCTGTAACTTTCCGACTGCAACTCGTGGCCTGTGGTCCTCCGGTTCCATGTTCGAAGGATTCAAAGCGTTCTCGGGCCCTTTCTGTTGGGCAACCTGATACCGAGGAAAAGCTTGAATGAGTGTGATCCAGTATAAGTCATTGTAATCAAGTAGTGAAATTAAGCTTTTCTGTTTCTCGTTTCTGCTATTAGTAATTACTTAGTGAGGTCATGAATGTATTTGAAAAGAAAACAACTAATTCGTCCAGTCCCGCGTGGTGTGGAAGACTTTCATCATTATCTGATCTAATAATGGCGAACTTTGTCCTTAACTGTTTGTTTGTTTTTAGGTTTGTGCCTCAGGCGAGGATTTTAACAGGGACAATGCTGGCTACTCTGCTTCAAAAGCAGGAAGCATCTACACCCCACCATTCTACATGCAAGGTTAGTTCAATCAAGAGTTGGCACAACACCCTCCTCCAGTGTTTGTCCAGTGTGTTGGGAGTTTAAAAAGAAAAAAAAAAAAAGTTTGCAAGTCCAAAATGTTTGCTCGCCTACATGATGTCCCGTCTTTTTAGAAAGCAGCTCACCATGTCATCCTAATGGGGTGACTGGAGGTGCTCTGCCATGTGCATGCTGCACCGCGCTTGGATGAAGCCATCAAACTAATGTGACATGTCTCATATTGTCTTTTCATCTCCTGTGGCTGGTTATCCCTCGCCCCTCTTGTTGCCCCCCCCCCCGGTCTCGTGATGGCCCCCCGACAGAAGGCCTCCACCCGCCTTCCGATCCATGGGGTTCTGCTGGGTCGATGGTTCAACCTGGTTATCCTTCCATGCTGGGTAACTCCACCCATCTGAGCCAGCATGCTCCCTTCACTGCCATCAACCCCCAAGACAGACTGGTGAGCCTTCGCAGTTGCTCTTTGGACTCCTTGTTCTCTGTTTTAGACCCTTTTGTGTTTTGTGCAATTTGTCCGCTTGATCTGTCGAAATCCCTTTTGCGCCCCAGAAACGGCAACCGCTGCCCCTCTCGCCCCAGAACTACCCGCTACATGGCAGCGAGGTGAACGGGAGCCATCCGTCTGGTTTCCACTCGGGCTCAAACAGCTTCGGAGTTCCCAGTCAGACACCTCCCATTGCTGGTACTGATACTATTCTGTGGAAACTCTTCAACCAAACCATCGTATCGCAGACTTGGCACATTTTAATCCGAAAAAAACATTTCCCCTCCTGTGATAGCCAATCGAGCAGTACCTGGAAGTTCGGGCGATGAGATTGGGAAAGCGCTGGCTTCTGTAAGTTGTACAAAGATGTATATCCGTGTTTACGTTTTCTCACACAACAATCATTCCTCATACGCTTAACTCATTCAATGCCAGACGTTTTCATAGTCAGAGTTCCCCGTATTGCCAGCCGTTAGGCAACATTTTGACTGGTTTTCGAGACTCACAGAATATTCTGCTGTGACAATAGAAGCACTTAACCTGTCAAAAAAAAGAGTAGCCACTTCTTTCACCAGAAAAAAAAATGTTTCTAGCTTTTTCCATTCTTCAACAATCAGCAATTAAATATCGTTTGCTTTCACCAAAAACATTCGTTTCTGACCAAAACAAGCTTTTGTCAAATAAAACTGGTCTTTGACACTAATATTTTTGCTTCCGTGACAATTCATACTATAAAACAAGACTGAGACAGGGCTTTTGATGACAAAATCATTCCTTTTCAATTGTACAACTGAGAATCCGCCGCTGTGAAGGACACTGATTCGCCACTCTTTTACATGCCATTTGCCATTCACGCCATGAACTGTGTCATCTTTTCACGCCATTGTGACATACACGTTTACTACCGCTACACAAACTTATACCGTACATACCGCCGTTTCGAGTGTGAGCTGCCTAAACTTTTTCAGCTTCATACATGTTGGCTTTTTCCTCCGTCATAATCGACATGATCCGCTGAGATTCACCGCCTAATCTTTATCTTCAACTCAAAAGCTCTGCTGATCTCAACCCCAAAGCAATGCAACGCCGCCATCTACAAAGATCTGTTAGCCATTACGGTGGTTTCCAAACATGAATTTCACAGACAAGCTGGGCGAGACCCTCTTCCATGCCTGCCCGTTGCAAATTATACTTGGATAAACGTCCACAGCAGTGAATGAGTGAATAGTCACTGGTCATTTGATGGTACTGAAAGCCGAAATTTTGTGTACAGATCTATCCCTCAGACCCAAACAGCAACGGCTACTCTTCGTCCCCATCCACTCCCTCCGGCTCTCCGCAGGCCACTTCAGGTCAGTAAACCTTTTCTGATTTAACTCTAAACTACTTTAAAAAAAAAAAAAAAAGGGCTCCATTCATCAGAAGATGTGTAGCCTCGTGATAGTTGGATGTACCATTTAAGATGTAATTTATTGGAATTTTCAATCGTGTGGCCTGGTACTCGTCTGATACAAACGCCACACAACATAAGAATTGAACCTTCAAATGATCTCTCAGACTCACTCAGCATCCAAATATAACTTATGAGAGAGGAAGGGAAAGTACAGTAAAAATAAAAAGGAGGAGGGGTCACTTCCCTATTTGTCTTTATCACTGGTCCAAGAGTGACATCATCACACACCAAATTAAGCCAGTGGCTTAAGATCAAAGTGGAGAACTTAAGCAGAAAGTGAACACTTGAACTGAATGAAATGCATCATTCATGTTTACTTTGCCTTTCTATCATTTAGAGCAAATGAGTCCATAACGTATTTAGTGAAAAATGAGAGTACTTACGTATGAATGAACCATTTTGATTCCTCCACAGGATGTGCGTCCCAGTGGACCAGGTCATCCGGACAGGCAACGCCTTCACCTAACTTTCATGGTGGAATTCAGGGCATGGTGAGGCCTTTAAAACTTTTTTTTTTTTCAGCCATCTATGTCGATTATGTCATCTCGCTTCGTCATCATCGCTGCAGTCTAATAAACTGGAGGACCGCCTGGACGAAGCTATTCACGTTCTTCAGCGACACGCCAGTGGACAAGGAGGACCAGGGCTGGCTGAGATGCAGAGTCTGCTGGCATCCGGCTTGGGCTTATCTTCGGCTTTTAGCAGCGCGGCGCTCAGCCTCACCAGTCGCCTGCCTGGAATGGTGAGATTCAGAAATGGAGCCTGCAAAAAAGCTTTAGCTCTTGAAACATGGTCACCATTGGGTCTTAAAGGTCTCCAGCCACCATGAAGACTCTGCTGGCCTGCCCCCTAATGGAGGACTCGGGCACCACACTTCCTCGTCTGCCCTGCAAGGCTCTCAGCCCGAAGGTTTCACCAGTAAGTCTTTCCTTTTTTTTCCCCTCCTGTCACAGAGATCCGGTGAGTTATATAATGTTGTTCGCTTGTTTTGTTTTTTTTGTAGGTCTGGTGAGCAGCCTTAATCGTTCCAGTGACATCAAACGAGAGACCAAGGAGGAGGATGAAAACTGCTCTGTGACTGACAAGTCGGAGGATGAGAACAAAGAGCTGAAAGCTCTTCAAACGAGGTGTGGGTTTTTTTTGTTTTTTTTAATTGTATGAATTTTACTGCCATATATCAATCCAGGTTTCATAGCTGGGTGTCCTGCTAGAGTCAGGAAATATTTTTAACTTTCTGTTAATCGTTAATTATCTTTTGTTCTACTTCGTCTGAAAAAAAAATACATTTTAGAAGCAGTGTTTCCCAACGTTTATTGAGCCAAGGTGCATATTAAAAAAAATGTTTTTTTAAATGGGTAAAAGAATCTCAGCACAGACCACCAAAAAAAGTTTCACTAAAGTAGACTCACAGGTTAATTGTTGCCTTCTGCCATCTAGTGGAAGTGCGTTTACTGTAATTGAGATGGGTGCCTTTCACATTTAAACCGGTCCGATTCCCGGTACCTGGGAATCGATACAGGTACTCAAACGTAACCATTTTCGGTACTTTAATGTGTGGTTTATGGTGATAAATGTTACTTTATTTGATAATAAAGTATAAACAGTCTTTAACATAGATTTTTTAAAATATAAACTTTGACTCATAGCCAAACAATGTGAATTTAAAGCAAATAAGACAAATCGGATGGAGTAAAACTAAAGACATAACATTTTTACAAGTAGCAAAGTAGAAACAATACAAACAAATAATTATTACGTAATGCAAAGTTCTTTGCAATGAACTACACAAGGAACAAAGTTAAAAAGTAAGACAAAGCACAAAGATAATTATTTTGTTAGTGTTTATCTTCCTTCCCCGTGCAGCTGTTTTATTTTTTTTGTAAGAACACTAAGGCTCGCTATGTAATAAGTTCGAAGCCAGCTTGGACCCGAACCATTGCAAAAAACGTCGGTGGGAAGAGAACGTGAATGAGAATAAAGAGATCAATTAGAACATTTCCCACGACATACCTGATGACCTCTCCCGGCACAATAATTGGGATTCACTGCTTAGTAGGACGCAAGCCAATTGGTAAAACGAGTGTTCTGCTCTGATGTTTCATTGTGACGAAAGATTTTCAACATGCAGGACATTTGTGAATACATTCCAAGCAGTACGTTAGTACTCCTTAGTCTAAAGTTCCATTTGTGATTCGGTTTTGGAACAATGTTTATGATTGTCATGAAGCTACATTTAGCTGAGCAAGTTGTTGCTTTTCCTGAACTGTGCCCGCAATCTTGTTTCCTTCCCTCCTCATCTGCCGTTGGCTAGTCTGATTGATGAGGATGACGATGAAGATCTGCCAGTGGAGATTAAAGCTGGGCGGGAGAAAGTGCGGAGGATGGCAAACAATGCCCGCGAGCGGCTCCGCGTGCGGGACATCAATGAGGCCTTTAAGGAGCTGGGCCGCATGTGTCAGCTCCATCTGAACTATGAGAAACCGCAGACTAAATTGAACGTGCTCCAGCAGGCCGTTAACGTTATACTCAACCTGGAGCAGCAAGTCCGAGGTCAGTGGGTGTCCAGGGAGGGAGGAAGGAGGAAGAGGAGGAGGGGAAGGTCTTCTTGACCGGCTCAATTCTCACATGGCTTCATGCTCCCGCTCGATGCCCGCCCGCACTCTCAATCAGTGGTGTGCTTCGTTCGTTGGATCAATGACATGGGTGAACGTTGACGCATTCTGCACATTGCAGCCCGTCCTTGACGCCACTTCCAAAGTGAGGACAGCGAATAAGGGCATGAAGCCATGTGACTGTTTTTAAAACACCCCCATTCTCTGGTTCCGGATTCTCCTGTGGTAGCACATGCTGGATGCGAGTGTGTGCGTGTGCGTGTGTTACGATGTCGTTTGTGTTGCCATTTGCCCCCCTGTTTAGTATATCCTTTTGGCATTTTTCCATGTCTGCGCCTCTCTTGCCTTAGCAGTTCATTAACGCATTTGTGGCGCTTTTGATGCACTGTGAAAGTGCAGCAAGCACACGCGATGTCTTTCTAACCTGCCTTTCACCTTGAAGTGTCGCATGCCCTTGCAACATAACCACGCTCATTCAGCTGCTCTGTGTTTGACTCGACTTTCCTCCCCATCCATGCCACCCGCAGTCCTCTTCCGGCTCCTTTTCACAGATGGCAACCGCCGCCTGTTCTCGGCCTCTTTTGCGATAAATACATCCACTCGTGATGTATTTATCATGACGCCGCCGCTCTCCTTTTCCTATGACGCGCTGTAGTCGGCCGAGAGCTTGACTTCTCGCACCCTCCTCATATCTTCTGTCCCTCTGCTGGAAAAGTTGTAAGATCCCCTCAACTTCCGTCCTGGACCTCAGTGAGCCTTCACAATTCGATTTGTCGATGGAGTACGGCAATGTTTGTTAGGACGTGGCCTCTCAAAACGTACGAGAAGACAGACGCATCCGCCTGCTGCTCTCCGGCCCGGCCCGGCCCGGCCCGGCCCGGCCCACTCCACTGGGATGTTTCTTCATCTCACCTGCAGGGAGGAGCTTTGAGCATTTGGCTCGCACAAGCTATCGATATCCTCCAGCGGCAACCCGTCACCGCATCTTTAATCGTATGAACGTGAAGCGCGGATAAAGTGAGGTTGTGATTTAGCTTTGTTAACCAGCCCCGCCGACCGCTCTGCCCACCCACACCCCAAACCCCCACCCCCCACCCCCCGGCTGCAGCGTTGTCACAGTGACCGATGAGAACCTGACGGCCGAAGAGAAGGAGCAGAGGGAGCGCGAGCGGCGCCTAGCTAACAACGCTAGGGAGCGGGTGCGGGTGCGCGACATAAACGAAGCCTTCAGAGAGCTGGGCAGGATGTGTCAGGTTCACCTGCAGAGCGACAAGGCCCAGACCAAGCTTGTCATCCTGCAGCAGGCCGTGCAGGTCATTCTGGGCCTGGAGAAGCAGGTGCGAGGTAGGTCGGCCAGTCCGCTCCCGCGCCACTAGACAGCCCACCCAGAGCCTGGGGGCATTTCCTCTTAAAGGTCATGTTCAGCCTCTGTGTAACACCCACTTTCTCTTTTCACGCCTCTGTTAACTGGGCCAGGAAGGGAGAATATATGAGGAAGGATCCACGTCCGCTTTCGTCTCATCCTACTTCTCCTTTTCCTGCCTCGCTTTTCGCCTTTCCTCTCCTCTCCTCTCCTCTGCTCCACGTGTGCGAAGTCCAAACGCATGGCTTAGTGAGGTCGCCCTAATCGTTGTTTATGTGCCTTTTGTAAAGAGCGTAATCTCAACCCCAAGGCCGCCTGCCTCAAGAGAAGAGAGGAGGAGAAAGTGTCGGGCGTGGACCCCCAGATGCAGATGGGCGGAGGTCTCGGAGGTGATGGACACAACCCTATAAGCCATATGTAATTCCAAGGTTGGCTCTCCCCATTTACAAAGTCACAGTGGTGCCTTGACTTGCGAGAGCCCCAACTCGGCAACAGTGAGCAAAAATATGGCAGTCTCATGCTGTTGCACTTACAGCTCTAAAATCTATTATTAGAATTTTTTTTTTTAATTCCCACTGAATTGATTTCGGTGAGCTTGACCATGAAACAAATTCAACTCAGAAGTCCAGCTACCACTGCATTATTATTTTTTTTACATGATGTTTGTGCAGATATACCAGACGTATTAAAAAAAAAAATCTATTTTTTTTCTTCCAGCTCCTGTTAACTAGCAGATGTTTGCAGACGTGGCCTTAATGCACCTCCTTATGGTTTTTGGAAGGCACACGGCGCCCCATCACTGTCCAAAGGGGCCACAGCCACAAAAAAAAAACAAACTTAACAAGCACACTTGTATAGAACAAGAGAGAGAGAGAGAGAGAACCGTGTGTTCATATTTACATGATTGGACTCAAGGACACTGAGGTGGGGGCGTTCTTATGATCATGTTTTTGTAAGACATTCTTAAAAAAAAAAAGAAAGAAAAGAAACGCTTTACATGTTGGGAACAAACTTGTTTGGATCAAATAGTCCTTTGGAATCAATTTCTCCTGTGAGCAAAGCCAGGATTTGTATTATTGTTGGAATATGTGGCATTCCCACCTGTTAAAAGGAGGTCTTAGATGCAATTTACGATAGATTGACTGAGAGAGGAGACAAGATTTGGTTCTTGTCTTCTTTTTTTTTTTTTTACATTTCTTAATCCGGCTGTTGAGGTTACATGAGGCGCGTGTGTGGTGTTTCTCCCTCCCTGTGAAGTGTCACTGCCATGCAAGTGGAACTGACCAACTGCCCGAGGTAGCAGCGCACTGAGGAAAGACTCCCGTCATCTTCACAGATAAACCGCTCTCTATCTACGGAGCTTCCGTAGAAATAGAGCTTCTAGATATCATTGCGCCACACACGCGCTGTCACTTACATGTACGGCTACAAGAGAACATTTTTTGTTCCTTTAGCAGAGTGAACCTACTTTTTTTTTTTTTGTTTGTTTGTTTAACTTTACCGTTCTTTCTTCAATATCCATCACACCAGAATTTGTTGTTTGCAAACCAAAATCGTCTTTTTAAAAAAGAAAAAAAAGAGAGAGAGAGCGAGAGAGAGACTAGTCTCCAGCTGTTCTATGTGATTGGACCAATCAGGTCACATGGTATTGCGAGGTCGTTGACAACTTCCAATGACAAACTCATCTCACCAAGGTTGTGTTGTGGAGAAAAAAAAAAAAACACATTGAGTATTAAAAGGGATGGTGAGTTGTAAGGCTACCTTCTTGACTATTCATTTACTCGATTGGCATTGCTTGACTTGGTTGCTCTGTCATTTTTTTCTATTTTGAACAACTGCAAAGCCTCTTTGTAACGATCTTCCTTTTTTTACAATTGGTTCATGTTTTTTTTTGTTTTCTTTGTAAGATAGTTAAGAGTTAGTGTTTTTGTTTTCATTTGGAATGCTCTTTCTTTGTTTACATTGTTTGAATTGAAGACTTTTTAGATTGCGGGAACAAAGTGAGTTTTTTTGTGTTGTGCCAGGTGCTTGGAAATGTTAGAAATGACAAATTCTGGCTGTATTGTCACATGTTGTGATAATTATTATATATACATTTTGTTGTTGTTGTTGTTTCTGTGCAAACCCAACGTTTTTCATTTGGATTCCTTTGTTTATGCCGGTTCAGTTGGAAGTGAAACAATTTGTCGTCAGTCTCTACCGGTGTAAGAATATAATTCATTTGAGTTGGAGCCACAATCAACGTTTCAACATTATTCAGCTTCATTATAATCAAATTAATCAAAACAAATGCATAAAGGGTGGCCTTAGTCATTTTCTTGACTTTGGGAGTTTTGATGGCGGTTACTCACCAGTGCCTGAATACTTCTGTTACATGCATATACTGTATGACGATGAAACGTTGCTTTGACACAGGAGTCCAAGAACATCGAGAAGAATTTATTGATGCGACAACTTTGACACTGAATCCTACGCGTAAACCTTTTATTTACGGATTTACTGTTTTTGAATCTCAGCTTGTCCGGGACTGTCATGTAAATGTATGTACAGCTGTATGATGTATCAGCTGGAAAAACAATATTTGGTTTACTTTTGTGTCATCTGAAGATTATGCCCTATGGAATAACCCGTGAGTTTATTTTCATCTAAAAAGAATTGTTCTAATAATGCAAAAAAAAAAAAAAAAAAAGGACTTGTGTTTATGTAAATGATTTTTCTACAGTGTGCAAGTATGAAAACAATATTCTTTATTAGAAGACTTTGTCATCCGCAACAAATGACTTGCTACAGCTCTTTCTGTCTTCATAAATATTTGAGGGCAATATCTATGTAGGCTTTGTCCTCAAAGTGCCTCCAGTTTCCTATTTTTATATATAAAGTAGATATTGAGAACTGTTGTGTATATAACAGTAATGTAGTAATAAATGTGCCATTTTTAATATCAAAGCTCATTGTCTCATTGTCTTATAGGCCTGCCCTCGAAAACAGCGCATCTAATATCGCGGTCATATATAGACACAGTGGATACAAAAGGTTTACACGCCACTGTTCAAATGCCACATTTGTGGTATAAAAAGTGAACAAGATAAATCACATCAAAACCTATTCAACCATTAATGTAATCTATAACCTGCACATCTCAATTGATGAAAATATGAAGTCCCTTTGCGGGGATGTTAAAAAAAAACACATGACATAATGTGATTGCACAAGTGTGCACACCCTCAATAAGTCAATATGTGGTTGTGTTTAGAAATAACCAATCGAATTCAACTCAACTATGTGAGTCAGCACACACCTGCCACCATTTACAGTGCCTCTGATTTACACTGAAATGAAGCTGTTCTCTTAGGCTTTTCATGACAATATTCTAATTTAGAGGACTGCATTTTTACGCACACTTTACACTTTTATATTTTAAATTGTGATGATTTAAATCCTCATTATGAGCTATGTAAACTATTTAACTTTACCATATTCAAAACTAGTAACGTTATGCTAATCCAGTTCTTTATTTGTAACAATTAATTGATGCCTGTCTTTTTATTCCTATCATAACTTTTTTTTTTTTCAAACAGCAACGTCTTTATGTTCCTACCTGATTTGAAATGTATACTTTTTAAAAGCCGGTCATAATGGCATGTGTCCACGAGAGGGCAGAGGTCGCCTATGCATGTAGTTAGAAAAGTGAGCAAACCTCAAACGGAAGTGCTCTGCTAGCTGCACTAGTGCGTTCCGTTTGTGAGGACGAGGAGGACGCAAGAATGATGTTGAGTAAAGTGGTCGGACAGAAATATGTGTCCATAGCTAAGTCGTGGTAAGGTTCTGTTTTTCAAACTTTGTTTTAACGAGAAAAAAAATCGCAAGGTAAGCGTTTCACGGACTGAAGTTAAGTCGTCAGCTAGCAGTTAGCATTTAGCCTAGTTAAGGTCATTAACAAAACATAATTGACGTTTTAGATGTTACGTTTTGAAATTACATTGAGGCACTTCTCATAGCCTCACTATATATTTGTTATCATCATGTTGTAATATTAAATTATCGATCAGGTACGGTATTCACGTGCATTTTGGTTTGGTAGTGTGCTGTGAGATTTTTCTACTGTATGTCTGTGCCTTAGCTCAATGAATGTTGGGAAATACTTGTTTGGGATGCCTCAGCATATAGTGTTTAATGACGTGTACAAGTTGGTAAATGTGTTCAATGTTTGTTTTTTTTCACAGGATACCAACACTGGCTGTTTGGGGCACAGTGGGTGGAGTAGCTGTGGTCCACTTCACAGATTGGCGAGTCTTTTTGGACTATGTTCCCTACATCAACGGCAAGTTCAAGAAGGACGAATAGTGGCAATCAGGTGAGAACGGAAGTCTACGCAGTTAGTTTCTAATTCTGTAAATGTTTAGTCATGTTTTGTCATTTTTCAACATTTATTAGATTTTATTTGTAATTTACTTCTTATAGTACTACTATTACCAGGTCGGCATTGCAAATGAGAATCTGCCCTCGATTGCCTAACCTATCTCAGTAATGGTTAAATAAAATAGATACAGGGTTGCCTTGCTTCACAATGCGATTGACCAGACTTGGGAGTTTTTCGAGATATGGCTGTAATTTGACTTTTTTTTTTCTCTTTTGCTTTGACTTGTGAGTGCAAATTTGAGGTATGAGCTCTGTATGGTTGCAGTGAACTCAGTTCAACACACTTCACAATGATCAGCAGTCTGGCAAATACTGAACAATTCAATCAATCAAAGAAGAGGCTTCAAGATACTTACGCCTTTCCAGTTCAAGTCTACTGTCAAACTAAACTCTGTTTTTAACAACAAAGCTTATGAAAAGGGCCTCATAGCATAATGCTACCGAGCAATGCTAAGAGGTAGCATCACTAGTTGTGCTCTTAGAAGCAACAGATATTTGAATACAATTGGATGAGTAACACATTTTGACAGATAATATAACAATACTCACAGGCATGTTTTTCTAAAGTACACAATTATTGAGTGCTAATTTTCCTTACTAAAATCAAAAACCTTTTTGGGGGGGGTCGGGTTAATTGTATTTCCATTCATTTTGATGGGAAAGATTTAAGATGCAAGTGTTTTGAGTCACAAGCGTGTTTACTTTTGTTCAGACTTCCTTGTTTAAAACATACTAGTAGAATCAACACTGAAGGTACCTGCTAATGGAAAATGTGTAAGGATGTGTATCTTACTAAACAAAGAAATGCTCCCTTATTTATCCATTCTGTCATGCATGTTGTAATCTTTGTTGTTATTGTTCTTGACAGTTTGTTGGTGGATTCAACAGAGATTTTGAACAAGGACTGCTGCAGCTGCTATTTTGCTATGCAGTATACCACAGCTTGTACTGTACTCTTTATCCTGGTGCTCCAAAGTCTCATCATCATCATCATCATCATCATCTTTGGCTTTGATGCATTTGGGGTTCAGAAGTTCCACGTCAACATGCAAAACCTGAGTGGAAAGAATATGAACATTTTTTTCTTACCACATAGCTATTTATTTTCATCATCAATGTCAACAAACTTTCGTTCTTCCCTCCAAGCAAACTGTTCTGTAAGAGGAACAAATCAAACAAATGTGAAATATCTTATGTTCATTTGATTTAAATTGATATTAAATAGAAGTGATCAAATGCCATTGCTGCCCTAGGTCTTGTTTCCATCTTAAATCTTTGCTGCTTCATTATTTGTTTGTCATATTTTGGCCATACCTTTTAGAACATTTCTTTTTTGCAAAGTGTGTCAAAGTTATTTTGTTTTATAATGTTTAAAGTTATTTTTGAGAATGTCTAACTCCGCAACACCGGGTCTTCTTAAACTTTTTGGATCCAGGAAGACATTTTTCCAGGAGCCGCTCATCGGCATAACGCCAATTAAACATGACCAAAAAGTGTACCCCTAAATGCTCGAGGAATTAAAAAGTTACTTGGTTTTAATGTTGTAACAAATCCATATTTGTTAGAGAAGAAAATAATAAGACGTAATCTATAAAAGTACAAACTCTATTCTTATCCCACTTATTCTGATAAAGTTGCCTTCATTTTCTAACAAAGTAATTCTAGACAAATAAGCCTTTATTCTCTGGAAAAACATGACTGTATTCCTGTAATGATAACCTTTTATTTGACTGACTTTATCTATGCAGGGGTGTCAGATTCACAATATGTCACAGCTTTTAGCGTACATCACTTAGAGAATCAATGATAAATGTTGAACAGTAATTCCTAAAGTGTAGGATAGGTACCTCTATGGTATGTGGCCTCCCTCTAGTGGTACATAAGAGAATACTTTTCAGTTGTATTTAACTTTTAAGTACAATTCCTTTGCATTTAAAGAGGTCAACCAAAACATGATTTCAAGAATATGTTCTATGCAGACCCACTAGTTGGAACAAAACATTAGCATTGGCATTCTGATAAATATTGCGTTTGTGGAATAAGAGTCAATCCACCAATTTTTAACCATCTCGGAGAGGCGGCATTTTGTCACTTCTGCTGACTGAAAATGACATCACAGTTGCTCAGGTAACGACCAATCACAGCTCACCTGTTTTCTGAAGCTGAGCCATAATTGGCCGTTATCAGAACTCTGAGAAACTTTGATGTCGTTTTCAGTGGACGGAAGTGACAAAATGGCCGCCCCGCTGAGATGGCTAAAACAGGTGGATTTTGCTTCTTATCTAATATACTACAAACACAATATTAATCAGAATTCCGTGTTTCAACTAGTGGGCCTGCATAGAACATATTCTTGAAAAAAATGATTGGGTTGACATCGAATTTAACCATTGAATGTTTTGTTTTAAACATTTATTCAGGTAAATTTTTATCTAACTTTTGTGTTCAACATTTAAATTGAATAAATTGAATGTTGGTCGTGATGGTGGTACTTGGTGTAAAAGTTTGCAGACCACTAATGTTTAACATTATTTTTATTTTTATTTTTTTAATGGCATGACATAATTTCTTAATGCGGACCCCCGAGCTCCGAGTCGTGGACCCCTCCGAGTCCTCGGACTTCTGCCTTCCATTTTTCACCATCGTCACTCCGCACTAGTTCAAGTGAGTGGCGCGGATGGATTACAGTACAATCGAGGGAGGTGACGGGGTGGGCGGAGTGATCTTCGCCTGTAAAGGTCCTGACTGAGGAATGGTGATGATCGATAAACAAATCTCACGGTGCAAATTCATGACAGCGAGCGCATAGCTGCTACGTGACTTTTTTAGAGCCGGCTTCGACTCCACGCCGAACTTGGACGCTTGGGAGTATGGAACGGAAAAGGTAGGAGTTGGCCGTTTTTACACTACAGGGAGTTTTTTTTTTTTTTTTAATGAAAGTTTGTTCAACATGAAATGCGCATGAGCACGTACGTGCGCCTTGCAAACCTAACAAATGTACGTCCTTGTCCTCTCAACTCTAATGTTTCGCATAACCAAATCCTTGTTAGTATTTTTACTACGCACAATAACGTTACTGTAGCTGAATGTTTAGTCGTACAGTGCTCCGGGTGGTCTGCCGTCCCCGCTAGCTTGATTAGCTAGCCAAGTTTCATTGTTTACACACGCTTGACTGGAGCGAAGTCGGCTCCTTGGAACAAAACACTCACCAAGTCGCAATGTTGTTGTTGTTTTTTAAAATGCGAATATGTTTCGATATTTATCGAACAATCGTGGTAAATCTAACTATCTTTGTGTGGGATGGGTTCTCTCATTATCCAGTTTTGTCTATGTATTTTAATTAGCATGTGCTTTTTTTTTTCTTACGTGGACGTGCCTAGAACAACACTGGGATCAAATGTGCATAAGCACGTTATGGATAAAGGACATTGAAACACGTCAGTGGTTTTGTCATCCATGCAACATTTCATTCCGTTTAGTTTTGTTTTGAGTAGTGTGCTCAACATGAGCAGCCATTGCTTTGACTTGAAGACTGTGTGGGCGTGGCCGTGTTTGATTGACGTCTCCCTTACCTGTCATTGCACTGCTAAGGCGGGAAAACTGACACCCATTGTTGCTGCCGCGACTGGCCACAATCGCAGGTGGCAAAAGTAATACTTGTACTAACTTTATTTCTAAAACGCCTAAAAAATTACATGTAATACTTTGACAGATGAAATGCATGCATAAAGAAAATTATACACAACCACAGGTGTTAATAAAATGGAACCTGCAGTTTGTCACTTGGGAGTTCATCTATTCGTGAAACTACTCCCTCATTTGTGATTTTTCTGTAACATGGCAAAAGAAAAGGGTGAAAAGTGACTTATTTTCTTGACTGTCTACATCACGGGGTGACTGGCCTTTTTGAAGCTGAGAGCTATTTTTTCTGATGCTGATTGATGTGAAGGACTACCAGCTTGATACACACTTTTTTTTCTTCTTAAGATGGACACAAGATGCATTGCATTCGCCATGCATTCACTCTTGATTGAATGTGTTCCCGCTGCAATGTACAACGACATGTTAAATGAATCTCTCTGGTGGTGTCAATCAAATATGAGCATGGTCAACTCGCATAATGACATAAATCCTTGTGTCATTTAATTGGTATAATCAAGTTTATATATATATATATGTGTGTGTGTGTGTGTTTCCTCTGCAGTGTACCAGTCAGGCGTGTCCTCGGTAAGCCGCAGCAGGCACGCGGTCCAGCCAACAACTTTCACATGGAGGAGGCCGGCCAGTCTCGGGCTGCACATTTAGTTCTTACTAAAGTCCAGCGAAGTGGACACAAGCACCACAATATCAACCATCAATTCAGGGTGAGAATAAGCACTTTTTTTCTTTTTTTTTGTAACTGATGCTGTAACCTTGAACAAAATGGTGTCTTCTAGAGTGGTCCACGTTAGGGCTGCAGCTAGCGAATGTTTTTCAAATCGAGTATTCCACCTGTTATTACATTGAGTAATCAGATCAAAATTAATTTTGCCTTATTAATCACAATCACACGTACCTGCGAGGTGTAGGAATTTTTAGGCATGAGTCCATGTGGGGCGAAAAAGATCTCCGCGATTCTTCCAGTCACGGATTTTGCTTAAATTGTTTTTTGCTTTCAAATTATTCGAGTTATTTGATTAATTATTGCAGCCCTGAATAAACGTATGGATATCCTTCACAGTATTCCATTCGTTTGAACTCTTGCAATCGAGTGCTACTGTAACTCATTGAAGGAATCCTCCACATTTCAAGTTGCATGATTATTGTAACTACAAAAAAAATGAACCACAGAAACGACCTTTAGCAGCCTGCGGACTCATTTTAGCTTCTCGTGTCAGAGAAAGAGAAACGTTAGTACATATGCTCCTGTAAAAGAGTCTTTTCTCAAAAGGGCACTCGCAAGTGAGCTCTCCCAGTGCCAAAGAAAAAAAAAAATGGTGTACCGGTCCTATAAAAAGTGATTTATAATGTTCTCCAGCCACCGCAGTCAGTCATTGTTTTACTACAGGGAAGAAATAAATTAGGCCGTTTGGACGCAGAGGTGGCCAACTGTGCTCATGTTGGCAAACGTGTGACGATGGTGAGATTTATTGGATTGGACCCACAGTTAACACTCGTAAATTACCATGACAACGTTGCCCAGAGATTTCTTACCGTTGTGTTTTTCTCGTTCGTTGTGGTTTAGTCATGTATCAGCGGAGTACGCGCAGTGTTTTCATTAACACCTACTTCAAGTTCATTTATGTCAGAAGCTCGTACACAATTTGTCTGTCGCCATTTCAATTCGCAGAAATGGAAACGCAGCGCTACCTCGACTTGCAACTGCTTCAACTTATGCCAGACTACACAAATGTAGCCAGATTTTGGACCGCCAGTCGTGTGGCAGACAAACGTAGTGTCTCGTAGCCCGTTTTGAGTTGTCCTGACGCATTGTAGCCCGTGTAGTGTGACGTACTGAGCGATTGGTCGTTTGGCGTCGGGGACGCTTCACGACCACCACGGCGAAAGTCTGGCATGTCAGAATTTTTGTTCGTCTTGTCGTCCTTCGATGATGTCATTGACCAATAGGAAGACAGTGCCTTTCTACTTATAGCAAGAGACTGGACGTAGCGCGCACATCCAATCAAAATGTCGAAAAAAGGAGCGGAATGATGGGGAATACCCAAAAGTTTCAACTCATGCTACGTTTGCTAACTTCAAAGCCAGAAGCTGATTAGCAAACGTGGTATGTGTCATGAAACAAATGTGTTACCTTAAGTTCTTTTTGGAGAATAGACAGTCCATACTGCCCTCTCCCCAGCATCCAGGAACAGCTCCATAACCTCGCCGATTCCGATTGGGCGGGGTCGTGACAGACTTGTGGTGTGACGTCTCGCCCGGTCCAAGGCACACAACGATATTGTGTGGTAGTCTGACAGCGCGGCCATCGTGAACGACAAAAAAGTAGTGTAGTCTGAGAAGGCCATTATGAGTTTGAGTTACGAGCCGTCACTGGATCGTTCCTTTTTTTTTTTTTTTTTTTTTTCAGATAATCAGATAAAAATGTAATTTGCATTATTAAACTCAACAATGGGCATGTGAGATGCAGCTATGGTTTTTGTCACCATCCTCACATTCTACTGTAATATCTGTGACTTGGCGCGTGTATAGCTTTCAAAGGCGGTACCCGGCCTGTGATATGGACGTCAACAAATGAAGAGTGAAAAGTTGAACAATCAAAGCCAAAATTTGAGTGTCATGGAAGATAAACAGCAATAAGTCACCGTAATGCCCTCGCAAGCAGGCAAGGAGAGCCAAACTCGCCGATGCACTTTCAGCTTGCTGTTAATTGAAACCGTCAAACACGCATACAAATTGAGAACACTCGCAAGCAGCTGCCTACTCTACTTTCTGACATCACTCAATAGGCCCCGCCCCTAAAAGGCACACTGCCAGCACTGAATCCAGTACAGTACAAACAATAATTAGCTCTTATATAACCAGTTAATTTAATTCTGTTTTTACACAATACCGTGCTATTTCTCTTTTGTTAAGTGTTTTTGGGCGGCTAAAATGCTAGAATGGAATTTGGATTCATTTCAATGGAGAGAGTTGATCAGTCAAGGTACCACTTTCAATTGATCCTCTCCTTCCATAAAACTGAAGCAACCCTTCAACAAGCTTTTGTGGTCACCAGACACAGTCCGAACAACAGACGTGCTTTTTTGTTGGCTTTGGTTTCACCGCTAAAGCGGCAATATTGAAGTGTTGTGTCTTGTGTCTCGTTTTGAAAAGGCCAAGCCAGACTTGAACACAACACTGCCCGTTCGACAGACGGCCTCCATCTTCAAGCAGCCAGTGACCAAAGTCACAAATCACCCTAGCAACAAGGTGAAAACAGACCCGCAGAGGGCTGTGGACCAACCAAAGCAGGTAAGGCCGAGCGAGGACCTTTGATCATTTGATTGATTGTGGGAACGTAATCAGGCCGACATCTTGAAAGCTTTCATTTGATCTCATCGGGATTGCCCATACTTTTTGATTCATTTAAATAAAAACCTAATCGTCACATAACTATGTTGCTGTAAAAAAAAAAGACCTTGACCTCCTTTTAGCTATAATGTTAGATGCTAGGCATGTTCTAAAAATAGCTTGCCAGTAATGGGACATTGTGATTTCCACATTGGTGTTGAAACCTAGAATATTTTAGTCGCTTTTCTTTTACGGGTCAGTTTTGCATTAAACGTCAACTAAGATGACAAACCGCCTAAAGCGAGCACACTGTGCCTCTTTTTGTGGAGTCTTGTTCTTTTCTTTTCCTCGTAGTGATGCTATACGAGTCCCCCAATTTTTTGACAGCAAGAGTGAGAACAGGCACAAAGTTTGTAAGTTTAAATGGGCTTAAAGCATGTGGGAGGGGTTATGCACATTTTTTAGTTTTATTTTTTTTAATGATACCGTTCCTCTATACTGCAGATATTTACGTATCGTGGGTGTGTCTGGAAGGTATTCTCTTAATAAACGGGGGGGGGGGGGGCACTGCAAACTGAATAATAATGCACAATGTCATTTTGTCAGCTGTGACAAGTTTGTGGTTTCAATCACAGTTGTTCTGGGAGAGGAAGCTGAGCGGCTTAAGTGCCTTTGACATTGCGGACGAGCTGGTGAAAAGCATGGATCTCCCCAAAGGCCTGCAAGGTGAGCGCAGCTGGAAAAAGCAACAACGCCGGTGGCATTCCAAGTGACGCTTTTTCAACAACCTTGGCCTTTTTGCTGCTCCTCAGGTGTGGGGCCCGCGAGCTCGGACAAAACGCTGCTGTCGGCCATCGCGAGCGCCCTCCACACGAGCCCCGCCCCCGTCACGGGCCAGCTCACGGCGGCCGTGGAGAAAAACCCGGGAGTGTGGCTCAACACGACGCAGCCTCTCTGCAAGGCCTTCGTGGTGACCGACGAAGATATCAGGTGACACACTTTTTTGCTCATTAAAAATGTTGGTAAACGTTTTATCCACTGAAAATGCAGGGGGGGGAAAACAAAAACAATATTGAAAAAAAAGTATGCTAGGGTGCACTGTATTGCAACAACGCTGCCTATGAAGACGTAAAACCACAAGTGACCATTAATCATTTCCGGGCCCATACTGTTGTCATCATAAAAACATAATAAATGTGCAAGCAGTGGTGAGAAATAGCATTTTTAGTCTTACCTGTAAAAAAAAAAAAAAAATTCAAATACTGTAACCGGTAATGTAAAATCAAAGTCATTCATGAGGATGATGTATTTTCTGGATTGTGAATGTTACATTTTTCAATCCAGTAATCTTAACGTGTAGTAGTAGAGTGCAAAGGAGGTGCCGGTCGTAGCAATTTCTAATGAAGACGCGTACATTAAAGGAGTCGTCCTCGTTTGAAATGCGAATTCAATCCCCTTTCGTCTGTGTCCTTCAGGAAGCAGGAGGACCTCGTGCAGAGTGTGAGAAGGAGGCTGGAGGAAGCTCTCATGGCGGATATGTTGGCTCATGTCGAGGACGCCGCTGTGGTAGCGGCGCCCAGCGCGGTGGACGTCGTCCTCAACGACGACGACGACAATAAGGAGAAGGCGGCCGAGCGGGTGGAAAAGGAGGAGTCATAGCCAAGGTACACAAAACGGCTGTGTTCATTCCAGCAGTGCTGACTGATTTTTTTCTCACATCGTTTCCCACAACTGCAACTGAAGTCATCAATTATCCGGGGGATTTTTTTTTTTTTTCTCTTTTTGTCACTACTTCAACGAAAGTAAAACTGAAACAGTTGTTTTGTTTTGTTGTTGTTGTTGTTGTTGTTGTTGTTGTTGTATCAACTGAACCGGTGCTCTTAAGTTTCAGCGTTGACCTCCATCGGTGTTCAGCAGCTATGTTTGGCGCTGCACACCTTTCACATTCAGTGTCGTTTCCATCACAGCTGCCGAACGAGCTCCAACAAAGCTGGCGTGTGCGAACTGTAAATGATCTCTGGAAAGCCGCGTCCATTTGTGAAGAAGGCCTCTGCCGTTCTTTTTCGATCCACGCCGTCGTGATGTTTATGCGAAGGGGCATCGAGTAGATCGCAGCATGCGGGCTTGCGTGCTGTACTTCCCGCTCACTCGCAGACAATATGCTGAGAGAGATGTTTTCGTTTGATGCTTTTCAAATATTCTTGACGGTTTACAATAACTTTAGGTCATGTTGTATGCCGTAATGGTGAGCTGCATTGTAAGAAACACTGATCCTTAACTACTGTGAATGATTCCAATATTGTTGAATAAATGCATCTTTTGGACAGTGGCGTATTTTATTTGATTTGATGGGTTTAGGGTTCCAATCTCAGTCCTGACCTTCCTGTCTGGAGTTTGCATCCTTTCACAGGGTATTCCTCCCACATTAAACACTTCTTGTATTGATTGTTCTTCAACAAAAAAACAGTATGGCAACTTGGCAAGATATCCAGCTGAAGGTCCGCATACTAGTACGCTCTTTGTTCTCACAGCTAAGACAATTCAGCACACCAGCAGAACGACTGAGTCGTGGTTTTTTTTCCACTGCTGGTGCCACTTTCGCCTTTCAGTATGCAATTCGATTTTCCAAGTAAACTACTATTTTAACACTACCAGATCCCACCTGCAGGCATGTGTCGCGCACTAGTAGCCTGCTCAACCTTACTAGTTGCAGTATTTATTCAAAATCCTATATCTAGTGAGCTTTGTCCTGACTCGTACGACAACTATGTGCCAAGAAAACTGTGTGCTAGTTAACATTATAAAATTCGACAAGTTAACATCTAGTACTTCACTAGTAGTGCACAGATGCCAACTAGTGCAGTTTTGCCTCACTGGTAACATGTAGTTGCTAGTTGAAAGCTCCGTGCTACTAGTACTACTAGTAACAAAATTCTACTAGATATAACATTCTACTAGTTCACATCTAGTGTTTCACTAGTAGTCTACAGTTTTGCCCACCGGTAATATAGTTATCCTTCTAGTTGACAACTGTGTGGTAGTAGTACTACAAGTGACATGAATGAATTAAAAATTGGCGCTTGACTAGTTTTACGAGTAACAACAAAATGCACACTAGTAGTTTTGTCCCACTAGTAACATGTCGACCAATAAATATGTCAAACTTGTCCTGTTAGTACACATAAATGTTGGACAGCAGTGGAAGGCAATTGGGGCTGTCACGATTTTAAAATCGAATAATCATTTGATTACTTTCATCTCTTTATTTAAAAAACTAGACATTATTTCAGGTTGACAGTGCAGACCATGCACAAACATAAATTATGATTCAGTTATTCGATTGTTCTTTGACATCTGTCAAAAAATAGGCAACAAACTTTTTCTTTCCACTATTGCATACATTGGGTCTAGTAATGTTATGCGTGTAGCACAATCATTTACTAACTGAGTGCTGGTGGAACAAAAGTGACACTAGTAGTGAAAAAAACACTATGGGTAAGACACAAGCTCTACCAGTAAAGAAATTCTCAAAATCGTGAGGACTAAGAGCATACTGAGCTGGATTTCAATAATATCTCATAACTACCAAAGCAGACAATACAATTAGATGCTGGCTTTGAATGATCATACAATCACGTTTGCTTGGTTTTAAACGAATAAATAAAGGGATGGCGGTCCAGCCGACCGCCTGACACAATGGCAATGACAGCAGCCGTGGCTTTGCGTGGACGCTCTTCTCCCCATCGCCGCATGTGGCCTTTGAACCCATTGTTGTGTCGCGGCTGACGTCAGTGCCGTCGGAGCGAGCGAGCGGCGTGCGCCTGGCGAGACAAAGGCGGCGGAGAGAGCCACTAGAGCGGGCTGTGCCGGAGAGAGCGAACGGGGTCACGGAGCGCCGAATCCCACTTTGTTTTCACCCCCACCAAGTCACGCTCGGGTTCGGGGCCAGCGTGTTCCACATCATGAACACAATCTCAGGAGTCGTCGCACAGAGACAGCTACGGGCGTCCTCGTAACCTTTTTTTTCTTGGTTTGTTTTTGTTGTTTTTGGTCAACTCTGTTTTAACGCCCCCCACCCCAGTTTTAGCGTGCTAGGCGGCTAACGTGCTAGCTCAAAAGAAGGCTGCTCCTCCTCCCTCCTTCTTCCTCCTCTTCTTCCCGGCTTACTTTCTCATCTGTTCCTGAAGGAACGAGGCGACAACAACGCGGGGGACAGCGAGTCGACAAAGTCACGATAAAGTAAGTTTGGACGTTTTGGCCACATTTAGGAATGCGAGTGTGAGCGTGCGTGTGTGTTTTTAAAGGAGTTCCACAGTGGAGCTAGCTTAGCTCCCAAACAAAGGGGTCGGCAACGTGACTGACTGTGGAGGAGCTAGCCTGCTTAACTGGCTAGCCGGAGCTAACAACAGCACTTCTGACACTTTTCGTCGCCTTTTTGTTTTGTTTTTCTCCCTTCCTAATATTAAAGTGACTCGCGACACGTATCGTTTGGTGGTGTTTGCGTGGGGTGGGAGAATACGCATTTGTGTTGTTGCAAGGGAGCACTCTTTTCCTTTATCCCGACAAAGCTGGATGCTTGGAGTTGTCAGTCACAACAAGACAAAGCAAGGCGCCCAAAAAGCTGACACCCAACCCAAAGCATCTAATTCTCCATTTGCCCCTTTGCCCAAATTTATTTTCCTTTTTCCATCCTTTCAGAAGTGGGGCGAGCTCACTCCCGACAAGCAGGCATCCGTGATCTGATGTGGTATCCACGGAGAGACTATGCCTAGCCCTTTATTCCACCCCGACATTATGGACCACGACGTGGTGATCAGCAGCCAGCACAACGGGGTCGGTCTGCCCCGAGAAACGGACCAAGAGTCCCGGGAGGAGGACCACCAGGAGGTGCTCCGCTTCGCCCTGGACCAGCTGTCACTCATGGCCCTGGAGAAGGTGGACTGTGGAGGAGGTGGCGGCGGCGGGCTGGTTGACACCCTGGACGGGACCCAAGCCCCCGGCTCGGAGGGCTACGCGGACCTCCAAATGTCCCGGGACTCGCCGACCTCCTGCTCCCCGTCCCCGGAGTACTACGGCTCGGGCGGCTACCACATGGCCGGCGGCTCGCACCCGATGCTCCACGGGGAACAAAGCTCCTCCGTCCTTTGCAACCGAAAGAGAAGCGTCAACATGACCGAGTGTGTGCCCGTGCCGAGCTCCGAACATGTGGCGGAGATCGTGGGGAGGCAAGGTGAGGCTTTTGCGGGCTTGTTTTGTCAGGAGGGGAGCCCGGTGGTCCTTTGTTTGGGTGCTCGGTACCCTCCGAGAACTTTAGTTTCTAGACTAGGCGTACTCCGTGTGCAAACGGAAACCGGCGCGGTCGTTTTTGCGTATAAAATGTCATATTTGCTACGTTAAGCGCGTGCTTTTCACACTGCTTTGGCACAATAGTTTGGCAGGTAGCGCGGCAGAGGGAGGAGGGGGAGGGGTTGGACAGGGTCAGACAAAGCAGTCTGGACATGTCTTGCTGCCTGCACCAAACAAAGGAAATGGCGCTAAATGCGCTTTGAATGCATCCTAAACCGAGAGAGGGGGCTTGGATGGAAAGCTTGTGTCACCGACCAGCTCCGTGTTTGCTTAAACGGCCCGTTATTGCGCGAATGTGCGCTTTTGGGGGGCGCCGAAATGGAGCAGACGGTCTCACAAACACGGGACTGGGCGGTGTTACGCCCTGCACCCAAAATCTCCAGCTCGCTCCGTCCGTGCGCCGACGCCGCTTGCCGCGCGTCTCTTCGCGCTCTAGTTTAATTTCTCGCCCCCTTCACCCCCGTGGCGCTCGCTCGAGAGCGGCTGGCGCTTTTTTCGCCGCCGAGCCGCCTGTCGCGGCCGCGGCGGCGTTTCCAGCATTGTTCTCTTTGTTTGAAAAAGCCATGCTTTCTGCTTCCCACAATGACATCACACTCCGCGCCTGCTATTGGTCGCCCGGATGACGCGTCATCATTTAAAGGCACAGCGCACCGGAGGCCCCAGCACACACAAAGGCTTCAATCTG
Organism: Filicampus tigris; assembly: GCF_054856515.1. NCBI lineage: Eukaryota > Metazoa > Chordata > Actinopteri > Syngnathiformes > Syngnathidae > Filicampus > Filicampus tigris. The sequence goes on along the minus strand of NC_141226.1, from coordinate 18,784,646 downwards.
AGGCTTCATTTGCAATTTACCGCTTTAAATGTTTCATCGAAATCGAAAAGAACATAATGGAATATGTAACGAGTGTATGCATGACATAACTATATGTATTTGGAACGCTATTTGAGCTTGTGTCCAATATGGAGGTTATCAAGCTGCAGGTACTTCAGATGAGGTTGTCCTCAAGCGTTAGACAATTCAGTGCACAAGTAGAATGACTAGGACACATTAGGAAGTAAACAGTAGTTTACTCGTAAGGGTTATTGCATACTAATTTGCCTAATAGTAGTGGAAAGTTGTTACGGGCAAGCCAGTCGTTCTTCTGGTTCACTAATGGGGACAAAGAGCATACTGGTGCATCGACTTAACGACGACAACAACAACAACAACACATCTTTATTTATGTAGCGCACAAGATGGATACCAGATAAATACTCAAGCAATTTTCCATATATACTTAATTGAAATATTATGAACAAAAAAATCTTAGTAGATATTTTTTTACATTCCAAATGTTTATTTATTATAATATATAATCGATTAATAAAGTACTGCAATTATAAATTACACAATTTAAAAATCAAAATTAAAGTACATTGTTAAATAAACAGTTTTACATGCAAATTTTCTGCTTTATTTGACTTATTTCCTGTCTGTTAAAAAAAAAATCATATTTGGCCCATGAGCTCCGGTTAGGTACTATCATTAGTATCTAAAAATATACATTTATACAACTGAGTGTGATTTTGTTATACAGTATTTTGACCTAATGCAGCCGGCTAGTGCCGTCTCCTTTGATTTTAATGCACACATTGTTGGGACTTTTTTATTTATTTATTACCATGACCCACATTAATTGGCTATATGTACCTTGACTTACTAGCACCCCAACTAACACGTTTTTTTTTTTGGGAGTTCTTAGTTGTTTAATTATTTATTTAATACATTGCCACTTGAGTGAAGTGGAAAAAAAGTAAATCTAGTCAGAGCTTGGTCACCAAACAGTTTGAACTTGTAAGTGAAGTTCTCACTGTTTAGTAATCATTTTGTCTTGCACTCCCCCTAGTGGCCATCCTTGCGTCTGCGGCATGCGTGTCCACATTACAAACGCCAACAACATGCTTTCTGTTGAGTTGTAGTCGTAAACCTGACATGTTTCTACATGTTTTTGTCATCCAGGTTGTAAGATCAAAGCGTTGCGCGCCAAGACCAACACTTACATTAAGACCCCGGTCCGCGGCGAGGAGCCGGTGTTCATCGTGACGGGGCGCAGGGAGGACGTGGAAATGGCCAAGCGGGAGATCGTCTCTGCGGCCGAGCATTTCTCCATGATACGAGCGTCCCGTTGCAAAGCGGGAGGATCCGGAGGAGGAGGAGGAGGAGGCGGCGGAGGGGGGGGCTCACTTCCTGGACCACCGCACCTCCCAGGACAAACAACCATTCAGGTACTGCTTTAAATTGTGCAATGCTATTTGATCTTCATTGGACAGTTTTGAAAAGCCGTTCATATCCGTTAGTTTAGGGAAGGCGTTCCAGTAAAATTAGAATGTATGTCATTTGTTTTTGCATTTGTATTCAATTTATTCTGATTTTACTGAAAATGTTAGGATTTATAGTGCCCGACCGATTTATCATGCATCCGATCAGCCGATATTAGCCATTTGGTGGTGTTTTTTACACGACACATTATAACAGTGACTTTATGACATTAAAAAAAAAAGAAATAGCGAAAGAGGTTTCTCTCTGTTGTAAGATTAAACAAATACGAAAGGACAAGGTCATGTAAAACGATCCAACGTTGTAGCTGTAATTCATGTTTTTTTTTTTTTTGTAAGCATTAAGAGGCTAAAACAGAAGTTATTTTATTCTTTTCTTATTGTTATCAATTGTGATGATTAATTGGTTGTCTCAATTTTATTCTGCCAAATATCGGAATCATTTTTGAAAACACGACAAAAACTTTTGTTGGGCTTTTTGGGAGGCTTGAGCACATTGTGTGTTGCATTCAATTTGAATGGGGACAAATGTTTTCAGGGAAGCACGTTCAGTCCTCGCCGTGGAAAATTTCCTTGCAAATAAAATGTCCCCTTCTGATTTAGTTGCGTTTGTGTCGGTTGCGGCCCAGGTGCGCGTGCCCTACAGAGTGGTGGGCCTGGTCGTGGGGCCCAAGGGAGCCACCATCAAGCGCATCCAGCAGCAGACCCACACCTACATCGTGACGCCCAGTCGAGAGAAGGACCCGGTGTTCGAGGTGACCGGCATGCCCGAGAACGTGGACCGGGCCAGGGAGGAGATCGAGACCCACATCACGCTGAGAACCGGAACCTTCGTCGACCTGCAGGGAGACAACGACTTCCACACCAACGGCACCGACGTCAGCCTCGAGGGCCTGGGCGCCCTCGGCGCCGGCCTGGGGGCGTCGCTGTGGTCCCGGGCCGCCAACCACCATTCGGCACCCCCGCCCCCTCCGCCCTCCCCGCCGCCCGCCGCCATCCAGATGTCGGTGAACCGCAAGATGTCCTCCTCGGCGGCCTATCACGCGCACAACGGCGCGATGGCTTCCGACGGCTACGGCGGAGGCCGCAAGGGCAACGAGGGGGCCAGCCCCACCAGCCCCTTCAGCACGGGTTCCAGCAGCGCCGGGGGCGGATTCACCTTCGGGGGCGACTCCGCTCCGCTGGTTTCCTCGGACGAACTGGGCTTTGAATTCAGCGCTTCCAACATCTGGGCCCCCTTCGTCAACGGCGCCGGCAAGTCGGGCGGCCCCTCGCAGCCGCCGCTTCGCCGTAACAGCAGCGGCCTGAGCGGCGGCGCCATCACTCCGCGCTTGTCGCCGACGCTGCCCCAGGACGCGGGCGCCGGCCCCCTGGAGCACCCGCTGGCCCGCCGCGCCCAGAGCGACCCCCTGAGTACGCTGTCTTGGCTGCAGTCGGGCGGCGCGGCGGGCGGCGGCGGCGGCGGCGCCGGCTGCCCCGCCTCCTTCTCCGGGGGCTCCAGCTCCAGCTCGGCCGGCTCGTCCACGGGTTACTCCTCCTGTTCGGCGTCCTCGCTGCCCGGCGGCTCGCCCACAGACTCTGAGGGCGGCGCCGGCGGCGTGGGCCTCAGCTCCGGGATGCTGAGTCGGCTGAAAGGCGGGCCGGGCCCCGGCGTGGCGGGCCTGGTGGGCGTGGCGGGCCCCGGGGGCAACAGGGACTGCTTTGTGTGCTTTGAGAGCGAGGTGACGGCCGCCCTGGTGCCGTGCGGCCACAACCTCTTCTGCATGGAGTGCGCCGGGCAGATCTGCCAGTCGGCCGAGCCCGAGTGCCCCGTGTGCCACACGCCCACCACGCAGTGCATACGCATCTTCTCTTAATGGCGCTGCCCAGCGAGGGCGAAAGTCGCACTAAAACCCTTGAACACAAAGTGGACCATCTTCATCATCATCATCATCATCATCATCAGAATAATAATGATGCAGCATTACCAGACACAATGATGCTGATGAATAATAATAATAATAATAATAATGACGCTCTGTATTGATTTGGAGACGGTGTCTCGGTGGCGAAACTAGTGTCTTAACTCTCTTCAGGCCTTCATTTTTGAACTCCTCCCATGTCTTCTTCCTTCTCTCAGTCTTTCCTTTGGACTGCTTTTCTACTTGGCAGATATTTTTCCATGAAGATGACAGATGAGGCCTGCACTTTTCTACTCCCGCCCACTTTCTCGCGCTCTGTCTTTGTCCGCATTAATCCAGAGGTGTCAAACTCATTTTTCTCTTGAGCCGCATTGTAGTTCTGCTTTCCCCCAGTGGGTTGTTACGACTCATATGATAGAATTGAACTCTGGAAAAATGTCGAGACCTAAAACCCACTTTTAATTTAAAAAAAAAAAAAAATGTCCCCCTATTTTGACCATTTTTAATTATCTTTGCGTGACTGCGCTAAAAATTGCAACATTTGTGTGGTGGTGCCTTGAGATGCGACTCGAATTTGTTCCTGGACCATGTCCGTCACTCAAAACACCCGTCGGCCATACAAAAACACGACCGCACTTGCACTCGGCTCCTCTCTTGTCTTCTCAGTACGGCAATAATAGCCGTTCTTTGCCGAGGATAAAGAATATGCACCCACGAGTATTCTTCGTTATCTCCCTGTATGTTGCGGTTTGTGTTGACATACGTTACGTGAAGGTATCAGTTCCACATAGAAGCTAAGCTAATGGTTAGACTTTGTGTCTTTAGCGTTTCCCGTTGTGTGTTAGCATTACGGTTGCGGAGGCTATGCGGCTGTTTGACGGCAAACTTCAGCTGAGAGTGGCAATAAACGGCTTGCATCTTCTATTTTGGAAGAGTATCGAGCGACTATATCCGCCAAACGGCCACTTGTGTCATCTGTTTGCGTGATGCTCGATGGTTCGTATCTTGAAAAAGTCCTAAGGCGGCTCACTCGCATCTCAAGGCGCCGCTTTGGAATTTGAGGGTTGTAAGTTGGAGACACCGCTCATTTGGTAGTGCTCGTCGTCAACACATTTCTAGGTACCACGTTTTGAAATCTGAAGTCATGGAAAATTGCTTCAAGTATCATTCAGTTGATTAGGAAAAAAAAAAAAAGAACAGCAGTTGGTAGCAAAAAAGTGCTTGTGATAACCCTTCAAGACAAAGACTGCTCATAATTGTTGTTCTGCGAATTGGAGACGCAAAAAATGACGTGGTGGGCCGGGTCAGGCTTGTGGGACCTTGAGTTTGACACCTGTGACATCGATCCCATTGTGTGATTGCGCCCAGTGAACGGTTGGCCCTCGTGAAGCCCCGCCCCGCCCCGCCCCCAATCCTTGGGGCCTCCTAGACCAAAAGTAACCATCATGCCATTCCAAATGTCTGTAGAAGGAAGCACGTTGTTTCTGCTGGTGGAGCCCAAACAGCAGTTGGCGTGTGCGTGCGTGCGTGCGTGCGTGCGTGCGTGTCTGTGTGCATCTTTGGCCACACAAACCATGACATCCCACCTTTTCATTGTGCGGCTGTTTCTCTTTGAAAAATGCTCCGATGTGTGTGTCACCTCCCCCCACGAGTCTCCAAGGCAGGAGCTGATCCATCCACACCCTCCCCCACTCATGCCCACGCACGCGCGCGCACGCACACACACACACGCACTGCTCCCAGTCCACCCACATCCTGTGTGTTCCACTTGCATGGGCTCCTCAACTGCTTTCTGACTGTGGAGGCGTGCACATTACCCTGAGAGTTTGTTGCTGTGTGAGAGAAAAGAATACATGTGCTTGTTTGTGCAACTGAGTGCGACTGAGCCAATATCTGGCGTGTGAGAGGAGTGTGAGTCTGACGGTGTGTATTTATGTGAGGATGCTTGCGTGCATTACTGTGAGAAGAGCGTCGAGTATGTATGGGTGTGTGTTGCAGAGAGAGTGCTTGTGATAGTCTGTTGCGGTGTGAGAGTGTTTTGTGAAAGGGAGAGAATGTGTTTTTTAATGTGAGAGGAGAATTTTGGTGTGTGTACTGTGAGACGGAGGTCTGCTTCTGTTCCCCCCCCCCAGTGAGTGCATGTGTATTTGTGAGTATGTTTTATGTGAGTCTCCTTTGTATGAGAGCATGTTACTGTGTGAGTGAGACTGTAACCATGATAGGGAAATGTGTGTGTATTCTATGAGAGGAGTGAAAGTGTGCACGCATGTATTCTTCTGAGTGTTTCCGATCGTGTTTCTGTGTGAGAGTGTCATGCGAGAGAGTATTGTGTGTTTGGGTTTGTGTGCGTTGGCCTTCTGAGTCTGTTCTGTGAGAGTTGTGGTGTTTTGCTCCAACAAGGAGGTCTTGTTTAAGGGGCAGTTCCCTTTCCATGCAAAAAAAAAAAAAAAAAAACCCACGAAAGGTCAATTGAAGTATTTTCCATGCACTGCCCCCTCCCACCCACACTTGACCCCTCCCCCTAGCCCCTCCCCTCCCCACCATCTGAACACGAACAAACAAAACACAAACCGCTTTTAGTGTTTTCGTTTGGGTCTTCCGCCCCACTTCTGCATTTGTGGTGCACTATACAGATATAAGGAGCCTTTTTATTATTATTTTTTCTCCCCTCGCTACTCCGGCGTTTGCTTGCCTCCTTTTTTTCTTTTTTTTTTTTTTTTTTTTTTTTTTTTTTTAACAACGTTTGTATGCGGAATGTGCTGGAAAACGTGAAGAAGCCATGACAAAGTCAATTGCGGTGACATTAAAGGGCTTCCTCCTAGTTTGACTTTTGGGGCTGACCTAAAATAGGAAGACTCGACTGTATCCTTTCTGGCAGCTAGTGGTCATCACCCACACAGGGCTTCCACACACACACACACACACACACAAACAAACAAACACACACACACACATTTTGTGTTCCAATCCCAGCAAGCTGGAGAATGTTGAACTTGATCTTTGGACTCGATCGCCACGAGGAATTCAATTAAGGCAAAATGGCCGACTGGGGCTGAGGCTGTTACATGTGTGAACTGATTTGTTGTCCCCGGACCACTGGCGATGTTGTGTTAAAAACAGGAAATTGTTGTTTGAGTCCACGTGGACAATGGGAGAATGTTAGGCTTAATGTACAGTACTTTCATTGTTTAAAAAAAAAAAGAAGAAAAAAAAAAGAAACAGGTACCGTTTTTCCAGATTGACTGCTGAATTTTATTTTTTTAAGCCCAATGTGTTCCCCTTCCCCCATTTTCTTGCTTAAAGGTTTGAAAACAGGGTTTCCTGAGGCGTGCTAGCCTGACCTCTGACCTTTCTTTTTTCTGATTAGAAGGGGGGATGCAAAGACAAGCCTCGCCAACAAAGGGGGGCAGGGCGCGGAGCCGGGGGGAGACTCCGCTCAAGCTGCCACCCCCGCTCGCCTATTTTTGCTTTAATTCTCTTTTGTACGCTGAACCAAAATGTAAACCATGTCAGCAGAAGTACCTGTGTGTGTAAATATCGGAACAATCATCGGCGTCTTGTTTTCGCAAGCAAACTAGCTTCTTTGAGAACGAGAACTTGTATCGTTATTTGTAAGTTAACCATCTGCATGTCATTAGCTCATTTTTAAGATTTAAAAAAAAAAAAAACTTTTTACGCATTTTATTTTTACAATTGATTTGCTTACTTAAATATCCCAGACAATAATGTGACCGTTTATTAAGATTTATTTTTATTTTACTTTTTTTTCTTTTTTTTAATATTTTCATTTTCTGTGTACTACATATAGGCAATTTATAACAAAATGAGAAAATTATTGAAGAAAATTTTAAAATTGAAATATATTTTATTTGAAAGTTTATGGACCTTTTAACCGAAAGCCGGGGAAAAAATTGTATCAAAGGTATGATTTGAGCTGGTTTGACGGTTATAAGAAATGTATCAAGAGTTTTATTTTTTATGCTTCTTTAATAAAGTCTTGGTTTTTGGTTTCATTTTTTACTGTAAAATGATAACTTGCGTTTTGTCTTTATTTGTGCTGTGTTGACATGTTCACACGTCTTCAGCAGGTATACAAATCTAATCTTTTGTACCTTGTCGGTGAGCATATTTTGGAGGTGGGGGTATGTAAAAAAAAAAAAAAAGTCTGCCAAAAACTACCAAGTTGGTGCAAAAAGCACCATCATTATTCCTTCTAGATGCAATTGGCCTATGTCGCCAGCAGATGCCGCCATTGCCACCAAGGTGTCTGGCGCATAGGTTGGAAAGTAACAAAATGCAGCAAAACTATTTCAGGTATTTTCTTTGAAAAATCTGTGATTTTTTTTTTTTTTTTTGTTTGCCTCTTGCAGATCGTTTACTCAACCTTTGTCGCGTACGTGTGTCATTTGCTGTGTGATTGATCATCCACGTTCAAGTTTGCGTTTCCCCTTACCTTGCCGGTTTTGTAGAGAATGGTTTTGTAAGCCTGCCTTTCAAGAAGAGAAAAACACACCAAAGAGTCCGATTGTGACACAATCGTCCTTTTAATAGGAAGCAGATCACTCAGGCTGCATTCGAGTTCCGGAACAATCAATTATGATAGGAAACCAATTAGAAACATCCTTAGTAGAAAATAATCCTCTCATGCGAATTCTGTGTTTACACTACATTCATATTTGTTACAGATGACATATTCACAAGCTTGTATGAAAACAAACGTGGATGATTCGTCATTACACGGCAACAATTTTTTTTTTCAATAGAAATGGAGGAAGGGAAAAACAAAAAAAGACGCGTGCTGGCACATTAAATTCCCATCATGCATTTGTGTTTTCTATTCACAGGGGCGGTCATCATGTCTGCATGCACGCATGCATGTGTGTCATCTGACATAGACCCTTTGTGCTTGAGCAGAGATTGCCGTGTGGGTGACAGTAGGTGGCATGAAGCGGGTGCTGAAGCCCTCCCTTTCTTTTCCTGTACAGATTGCAACTTGAGTTTTCAAAGCCCTGGTGTGGTGAATCTAATGACAACAACACGAAGACGATGTCACACCTCATAAATTGGACACTGAATGTGGTTAGAGATCAGGGTTTCCCAAACTAAGGGTTGGGTCCGCCCTGGAAGCTTTTGACCCCCTCATTGTCAGCCATTGGCGCACAGAGGTCATGGTGAGAAAGGCTGAAGTGCCAGGAGGGGGATACTGTTTCCGATTACGTGAAAAAAAAAAGAGGACATATTTATTCTCTAGATTTATTCTCACTTTAAATATTTCTATTACGTTTTTTTTTTTTTTAACAAAACCTTTTGCACATTTTTGCATTGTTTTAAGACAATATTTACGTATTTGCTCGTTATTTTAATTAAAAAAAAAAAAACTAAAAAAAAAAGTCACTTTTACACTAAATGCATAGCATACAGATTTCAATTTGCTAATTGTGTAGTAAATAGTGCAACCAGTACAATTGTTTTCATTGTTAAATGTGAGGTTGCTCCCATTTTAAAAATCCGTATGTGTATAACCCACTTACGGTCTGTGAGGACCCAATCATCTAATTTGGGTTTTGAGCTAAAAAAAAAAATAAAAGTTTGGGAAACCCCGTTACAGATATTAGCATAAAGATGTTTGTCTTGCAAGACACAATAAATACCATACATCATGATTGTATATGACTACGGAGTAGAGACAACACGCGATAGGCCAGCAGTGTTTGGTCACAGTCAATGACATCATTAATCGGACAACACAAAGGACGATGTGGACTACGGCGGTGGATGGCAGCCCACCTTTTTTTTGGCAGTGAACATAAATTATATCAAAAATGCTTGGCGGCGACGCCGATGGCTTCTCTTTCAAAGAAAAATCAAATAAGAGGTCCGGTTCGTGCAAAGTGGGGCCTTCTGAAGGCAACGAGTCGTCGAAGCACACTAAACACATTCCGTCTTAAACACGCCCACACAAAAACAGACCTCGGCGAGAGGAAACGGGGGATGCGATTTGATATTGCGCTCGGTTCTCGCGGGGATTGATTGACGGCGCATTCGTATTGCTCACAATCTCAGAAGGTCTTTTTGCGCACTTACAAGCTTGACTAACTGCACGGTGGCCGTGTTTGTATGGCAGAGTAAGGGTGAGGGGTTGGGGGGGGGGTCTTCTAGCCCTTTTTGGAAGTGCAGTGGTACCTTGACGTACGAATTGAAGTCATGCCGGGTTCATGCTCGACTCAAAAGACTCATCTCAAATCATCCTTTCCCATTGAAATGAACGGAAACACAATGAATCCATTCCTGCACACCCAACATTTTTACGTAAGAAAACTATAGCACAGTAATGTACTGTATAAAAACATACATAAATAACAGGATAAAATAGGATGTAAAGAAATAAACGCTTTCCCTCATTTGCTACATTGTTTTTCCCTTTGCTTTCACTGAACTTCATTTTCTTCCACGTTTCTTGCCTATTTGGCCACACTTTCTTCACTTTCAGCAGCTTCTCCGACTTTTCATGGACAGTCAGCTAATGTTGAAACTTTTGTTGAATTCCTTGTGTTTTTTTTTCTTTTTTTCTATTTTTCTGAAAACAATCAAGTATGATTACCGCCACTATGCTATTTAAGCTAACGATATGATCGTACTCCTTGACCAAGTTGACGGCACGCACACCTGGCTCAGGTTTTTCAATGATTTCACACTTGAATTCTGCTCCTTCTGCTTAGAACTCACTTTGGCAAAAAAAAAAAACCAACAAAAAACAAACACTTACTTTTAAGGTAACCACATGAACCGACAGTGGCCGGATGTTGCGGAGTTCGTTCCAGCCATCTAGTGGCGGGCGCACTGAAACTCACGCGTAAATCAAACGTTTGCTTGAAGGAAAAAAAAACAATAAATAAATAAATAACCAAGTGACCAAGCTCGTATCTTGAAAAGCTCATAAATTTGGTCACCCGCATGTCAAGGTACCATTGTGCAGTTTATGTGCTCCATGTTGTGTTTTACGTCACACAATGGACTGCAAGATGGACTTGATTTGGATTTGGATGTCAAATCCCAAAATGAAAGCTGCGATACGCGCATCATGCTCACGCTGGGCAAATGTTGGCGGCGGCCGTTTTATCGGGAGGGGGTGAGTGGTCGCCACGGTTACAGCGGCGGGTGAATCACAGTGTCGGTTAGGAGGGGGTCAACGTTAACGACGGCGCGGGACACGCCACAGGGCAGGACGGCCCTCGCGGACGCTGAGCTCAGGTCGAAGGGGTTCTCTTCAAAATATAACAAGGGTGTCAAAGGTCGGGCTTGTGGCTCGTATGTGGCACGTCCTTTCAATCGATTGAACTTTTGCGTGTATACAAATTTCTCGAATGTCTGCTTTTGGTTGCTTTTCGGACATGAAATCATGTTGAGCTTTTTTACACAAAGCGTTTTCAACCGTCCTTTTTGGAGGCTCGGGCCGGCCGGAATGTTTTTTTTTTCTTTTTTTCCCGAAAGTAGAACATGAAACTTGACATGGTTTCGAGTGTTTCCGATCTGTATTATGGCAATACTCGGCAAGGCCATACGACATTTTTATAGCAAACGAAACCAGGGAACAAATCCGAAAAGATGTCTCAGCAAATGGGCAAAATGGTGCTGCCCGGGGGGGGCAATGTCATTATTGTCATACATACTTAATAAGAAGTCAACCCCGACATTTTCTTGACAATAATATGTTCTATGCAAACACGACATTCTGCTTGATATTGTGTTTGTGAAATATGAGTTAAGCAGTTAAACCCACCCATTTTTGCCCATCTGTGGGGGCGGCCATTTTGTCACTTCTGCCGACTTCCGAAAATGACATCGAAGTTGCTCAGGGCTCCCATAACGGCCAATCACGGTTCAGCTTCAGAAAACAGCTGCGCCGCGATCGGTTGTTACGGGAGCCCTGAGCAACTTCGATATCATTTGCAGCGACAAAATGGCCGCCCCTGAGATGAACAAAAAAATGGTGGATTTTTGCCGCGTCACGCACTAGTAGCCTCCTGGACCCGAGTAGCACCAAAATTGCCAAGCTATCCTTTAAGCTGGACATCAAAGATATGAAACAAACGTCATTCCGTGGGTTGTTGTGGAATTGTGATCATCACCTTGTGTTTTTCCGTAGCTAGGTATTATTTGGACACCCCCTGTTAACTGTTAAGAAGCTGATCTCAGACGTGCACCTCAGATCCACTTGACACAAGACGGGCGGGTGAACAACGCACAAACACACAGACGGGCGTAGCGTAGCGTAGCGTAGCGTAGCGTAGCGACGCTCTCCTGAATAATCAGGGAGGCAAAAGTGCAAAAGTGGTCTACCTCCATCCATCCACATGTGACTTGTCAACATTTCGCATCTAAGTGTTGGCTGTAGAAAAAGTGTGGCGTTGGTATCATTAGCGTGGCGAACCTGAAGCCAAGAGTCAAAATGCGTCCAAAGGAAACGTGAATTTGTAGAAAGATATTCTGCCCTCAATGTTGCAAAAATGTCGGCGAAGGTATTTACAGTTTGCAGGCGTGTGTGCTTGTGTACCGCACGCGGCGGGTGGGCCCGCCGCCGCCGCCCCGGCCCCCCCCCCGCCCTCAGCTGCGGCCCTCCTCGGCCGAGCGCTGGTCCGACTTGAGCTTGACGAACTCTTTGGCCACGTCGTCGTTGTTGCGCTGCGACAGGATGCGCAGCACCGTCAGGCCCGTCTCGTCCATGTGGACGCGGCGGCCCAGCGGCAGCCAGCAGCTGACGCCGCCGGCCTTGTTGGCGATGTCCTTCACCTGCAGCACGGCCACGCCCACCGTGCGGTCCTCGCGGGCGAAGCAGTAGTCCTTCACGCACACTTGCAGCTCGTAACTCTCGGGACCCACCTCGGTGCCCAGCGAGCTGAAAAAAACGAGACGGGGCCAATGATTGAGCTGACGTCGTTGTTTGAGAGCGGATACTTTTAGGGACGTTTTTGTTTGCTGGCTTTCTGTAATATTTTCTATATTTTCTATATAAAATATGTGCCTTGGCTCAAGGCTTGTTGGGAAACACTTCGACTGTACGGGACTGCGTTGAAGTCTTCTTTAGCAATCTTAGCTGCTTTAGCAATTCTCTAATAGGCATATTATTTGGGGTGGGTAAATTTTGTGCTCAAGGGCCACACTCGATTCATAAGCAGTGAGGGACGCTTGGTCATTCAAAGATCAAGTGACAAAACACACACACCCATAAAATGTTATTATGATTTTACATTTTTTTTTTTTTTGGTCTCACGGAACCCTCCTGTTGTGTTTTTATTTTTTTTCTTTCTTTGGTACAGCAAGATTTTGTACTATTAAGCATTTATTTTGAAATAATTGCTTCTGTGAATATTCCAGAGAAAAAGGTTGTTATGTTTGCATAAAAAAAAAAAAAAAAGTGTATAAATGTTCCGATTCCTTTTAGGCTCTTTTGTAATCTAATTTGTCATTTAATATACCATATAAATTCAAAATCATTTTGGAAAACGTTCCCCGCTACTCATGGGCGACAGGGCCTGCAGCGAAAAGCTGAGAGTAAATGACAAGATGGTGGCAAAGCACTACTTTTAGAATAAAAAGGGCGATGGTGCCACCGGATGGCGCCAAAGCACTTTTTTTTTGTATTTGAAATTTTACTAAAATCACAAATCAAGATGCAGGGGAAGAATGTACAGCAGAAAGGAAAAAAAGAAAAAAGAAAAAAAAGAGCTGGCCCATCCGAGAATGTTTTTGCCGCATTGCCATCAAGCAGATACTCACTACTGGAAGCTCTCATTGAATTTAGGGGACCAGCTGTTGTTCTTGGATTTGGTTGCAAACTTCCTTTTCTTGTCACTCAGGTGAGGGCCGATGATGTAGACCTCCACGAAAGGCCGAAAACCCTGCGCCCTCCATTTCAGGTCGTTCGCCGCCACCACTGGAGGAACAAATTTTGGTCACGACAACCGACGCCATCGAGGCTGGCTGCTGCCGATTTACCTTTGATGCTGATCTTGTGCTCGCCGTTAGGCTGAGGTAGAATGTCTACGTGCATGACCACCTCTCCAACCGCATCCACCCCCGACGCTGCAAAATACATACCGATTCCCTTTTTTTTAAAAGGATCACAATGCCGGGACACAGAAAAGAGGCGGTAGCGCGTCGCGTACGTTTCTCTGGCGGCGCGTCTTCATTTGCCGTGTAGCGGATCCCTTTGCCTCCGTGGACTGAGAGGACACAGTTGAAGGCCAGAAAGATGTTTGTTAGAAGGCAGCAAATTATTGAAAGGGGAGTCGACCCCAGCATTTTTCTTGACAAAAATATGTTCTATGCTGGTTCACTAGTTGAAACACGGCATTCTGATTAATAGAGTTCACCGGCCCATTTTTTGTCCATCTAAGGGGGCGGCCATTTTGTCACTTGTGACGACTGAAAACGACATCACGGTTGCTCAGGGCTGAGGTAACGACCAATCAGCTCAGCTTCAGAAAACAGGTGAGCTGTGATTGGTTGTTACCTGAGCAACTGTGATGTCATTTTCAGTCGAAAGAAGTGACAAAATGGCCGCCTCCTGAGATGGCTTAAATGGGTGGATTTTGCTGCTTAAAGCAGAAGTCAACCCAAACGTTTTTTTTTCTTTCAAGAATATTTTCTATGCAAGCCCACTAGTTGAAACAGGTCACTCTGATAAATATTGCGTTTGTGGAATAAGTGTTAATCCACTCGTTTTAAGCCATCTCTGGGGGGCGGCCATTTTGTCTTCTGTCGACTGAAAATGACATCACAACTGCTCACAACCAATCACGGCTCAGATTTAGAAAACGGGTCAGCCTTGATTGGTCGTTGTGAGCAGTTGTGATGTCATTTTCAGTTGACAGAAGTGACAAAATGGCCGCCCCCCAGAGATGGCCAAAAACGAGTGCATTTTGTTGCTTAACTTACATTCCACAAACGCAAAATTAATCAGAATGCCGTGTTTCAACTAGTGGGCCTGCTGGGAACATATTCTTGAAAAAAAAATGTTTGGGTTGACTTCCGCTTTAACTCATATTCCACGAACCTAATATTCATCAGAATGCCTTGTTTAAACTAGTTGGGGCGCATAGCACATGAAAAAAAAAAAAAAAAAAAAACGTTTAAAGAAGCAAAGGCATGTTGTTACGTCAAAGAGATGTGCGAGTATTTGACTTTTGTGCGTACATGTCTTACCCTGAGCATGCTGGGAGAGAACAAACTTCCTGATGAGTTTGTCCGTGGCCTGCGTGTACAGAGATAAGGCGTAACGCAGAGACGCGAGGTCTGGACTCTTCTCCAAGAAGGTTTTCTTCAGGCCAACGCCGCCGGCATGGAAGTATTGCTGCGCAATGAAGACAAAAGTGTCTCAGAAGCCATGGTCAGACTTTTTTTGGCAGCATTTTAGCGTCGGAATTGTCGGTGGGCTGTACCAACCTTAATGGTGTCCAGTGCCAGCTCTATGACCGCACACTGCTTGGGAGTCAGAGCTTTGGCCTCCTCTCGGCCCATGTGCTCCTGCAAGAGGACGAGCGTTACAGCGCTTGGACTGTTGACTGCTTTTTTTTTGCACTCATCCCGCGCTGATGTCACCGCATTACCTTGAGTTTGGACAGTTGGCCTAATTCCTTCGCAGCATTGAAGATCATCTGAGTGCCCTGCGGAGAAAAGGCAGACAAACGACACTTAGAAATACACGAGGACCGACCGTGAACACAACGCACACACTCTATACTGGGGATGTGACGATTCAAGCCCAGATTCGATTCGGTTTTCAGTTCCCGATTTTCGATTCGATTTTTAAAAAATTGCTACCTTGCTTGTCTCTGTGCGCTAGTGTGGCTCTGCAGCCATGCACAAACGCAATACGCAAATGATGTTTGGCGCAAGCGCATAATTTGATCTACATATTCAAAATGTGCTATGTATCTGGAATGAAAAAACATTTGAAGACATCATTTTCTAGATGAATTTAATCAACCGGATTTCGCAATTTATCAAATCGATTAATCTGGGCGAATCGATTTTTGATCCATTTTCAATTAATCGTTACATCCCTACTGCAGTGTTTTTCAAACTTTTTTGAGTCAAGGCATAATTTATTTTATTGAAAAAATCCCACGGCACACCACCAGCTGAAATTGTGGGGAAAAAAAGCTTATTTTAACAATATAAGTGTTATATTGTTTATATAAGCCTTTTTGTTAACATTAAAGTATGACGTTGTATTATAACGTCTTGAATAGGAACTAAATAAACAAATAAATAAAATAAAAAAAAGTATTTTATAATTTTTCATATCGATACTTAGTGTGAAACATGGGCCTGTTTTGGATAAACATGCGTCACTAATTCGCTTGCCTCTAAACAAAGACAATTAGCTACCTGCTGCTGCTACCTGCTGGTATGAAAGAGTACTACAATGTAGTAAAGGCATGATTACGCTGCCAGGCTCAAGACCGCACAGGCACACAAATTAGATAATTTCCCACGGCACACCGGAAGATATCTCGCGGCAGACTGGTGTGAAACTCGCATCCAAACATCCGCAACCATCTACAAAGTACCATCCGAGCTGAGATTCTAAACCGCAAACATTTGACAGCGAAGCGACCTGCTCTCCACTACGACGTCATGTAAAACATTTTGGGTTGGTTGCAATTCGTCACAGAGCCGATTGTTGCATTTGACTTTGGGACTTCCCGCTGCAGAGGAGTGGAGGGGAGTCGTACCACCCACCGTTTGGTCAGTAAGTGTGGGAAGCACGATGGTTTTCTCCATGGTGTTCATCACCAGTTTCCACAGCTCCTTCAGCACTCTCTTCAAAACAGTCTTCTCGCAGATCTTAGCAAACAGAGACAGGCTGAAGCACACAACAGCTTCGCGTTAGCATGGCCATGTCACGAAAAAAAAAAAAAAAAAAACTCTTCCATGTTTGACACCCACTTGCTGTCCAGAAAGTCCATGATGGGCTGCAGAACATTGTCCGCTTCCTGCACGACGCTGCCGTTCGCCGGCACGGTCTGACCTTTGACCTGGGCCAGGATATCCCCCATCTGTCTGACGTTGTCCTCAATTTGGGGCTGGAAACTAACAGCGAAACAAAGAGCACATTCATATCACGTCTTGGGGTTCGGCTAGCAGCAGCTCTGTGTTCATGACAGTCGGCAGTGGTGGCAAAAGGAATCACATTCTGTGCTTGAAGACGAAATCAACCCAAACATATTTTTTTCAAGAATATGTTCCCAGCAGGCCCACTAGTCGAAACTAGTGGGATTGCATAGGACATATTCTTGAAAAAAATATGCATGGGTTGACTTCCTCTTTAACTCATTCACTGCCAGACATTTTCAGACCCTCTTTTACCTTAAAGAAGCACTGGGCAAGAATTCGACCTTAATAACTTTTTTTCACAACTCTTTTGATGAAACATTGACTTACTAGTAGTTGAATGGGACTTTTGTCATGCCCTGGGGGGGGGGTCTGTATCGTTTTTACTGGCACTAAGCAAATTTGAGGAGGATGGGAGCAACCCTGGCACTTCCCCAAAAAATACAAATGTCCTGAATGGCATACTCACTTCCTCCTTTCGCTATAAGGACAGAAGTCGATTCGAACGTCTACGCGCTATTACTGGTGTCATGGCAGAAGCCCCAAAACAAACAAAAAAACCAAAATTATTGTTTGAACAAAATTAGATTGATTACCTCATCGCTACTCATCTTTCACACAGCCACTGGAAATAGAATTTTAATTCAGTCCAACTTGCAGGCCAACGAGAGCTCAGGATTTCACGAATCCTGGGAATCCGGGAAATGTGGTTGACTTTTGTCAAAAGACTACCGCTTTTGTCCACATGGCGCCGCCATAATCAACAAAAACTGACATAATATGGCACAGTGTTGCTCTAACGTTTGAAAAAAAATGTGAAAAAAATACAAATGTGTTCCTGGCATTGAATGGCTGTAAAGTAAATTTGCCAATGGCAGTGAATGAGTTAAGTAAAAAGGAATCACTCGCGCCAAACACAGAAAAACGCGACTTAAGCGCAGCACCAAAAGTACTTGGTAACGTCTCGCCGCTGAGATCGGCACACCAACCTGACAGCAAAGATGCGGCTGAGGTCGTCCATGACGCTGTTGAGTTTATTCTGCAGTTCTTTCAGGAAGTCACTCGCCTCCACGTTGAGCTAGACGAATCCCATCAGACGGACGGATAATCGTCACCGTGTTGTCATGTTAGACTCCGCCGATGATGTGAATCAGGCCGCTACTCACGTCTTTGCCCCCCATTGCCTCAAACATCTTCTCCAGCTGAACTCGGAGCTGCTGGATATTGTTGATGATGATGCATGGCTGCGGATAAAAGAGAGAAAAAAAAAAAAAAGGAAGGAAGAGGGGTAAGTTATTCCATACACGTTTAAGTTTCACTCTTCTTTTCATCCGCCAACGTTTGGCTGTAATCAGTCCGCTCTAGCCCTTAGAAAAAGTCGGCGAGGAAGGAAAAGCTCAGGTTTTCACTAATGAAATCCTCCTCGGAGGCTCGGTTCCCTCAGGGAGTGCCGCCTGCTCGCTTTCCTTCGGCAAGTGGCCATGTCACTTACACTTGCAAGAGGGCGGGGAGGGGGCGGGTGGGGCTTCTGCCAATTCACGTCCATTGATTCCAACTTTAGTCAAGTCAAAAATGTTTATGTTCTATGTGTCCCCACTCGTCTAAGCACGGCATTCTGATTATTGCCTTTGTGGAATGTGAATAGCCACCTCTTGGGGGAGCCATTTTGCTACTTGGTGTCGACTTGAAATGACATCACGGTTCAGGGCGGCCAATCACGGCTCACCTGTTTTCAGAGTTTGGTCAAGTGACGGTCGCAAGGTGAGCGGTGATTTGGTCGTTAGCATATTATTGTCAAGAACATTTTTGACTTGTCTTCCCCTTTAAAAATAAGAAAATATTTCTTAAAAAAAAACAAAAAACTTTTTTTTTTAAAAAAACAGCTTCTTAATGTATTGCAGTTGAAGTTCAGTTCAAAAATCTAAATATTAAATCCAAAGTATCATTTCAAAACAAAGTTTTTAAAGAATGAATGAAAATTACACAAAAAATGTAAACACAAGTGAACTTTACTTAGGCAATGACTCCTTTGCGCACCAACGGTCGCAAACTTTAATTTCTTGTTTTTGAACATGTTGCGACAAGAAAACCTATTTGCGACTGTTAAAACCGTCTGCGAATGTCTGCTGAACGTCTTTGTGACCAAAAAAAAAAAAAATCATCACTCACTACCTTCACAAACCTTTGCTACTCAGTCAGGTACGGAGAGGAAGTCAACGCAAACATATTTTTTCAAGAATATGTTCAATGCAAGCCCACAAGTTGAGCATTCTGATAAATATTAGGTTTGTGGAATAAGAGTTAATCCACCCGTTTTTAGCTATCTCCGGGGGCGGCCATCTTGCCACTTCTGTCAACTGAAAATGACATCACAGTGCTCAGGTAACAACCAATCACGGCTCAGCTTTAGAAAACAGGCGAGCTGTGATTGGTCGTTACCTGAGCCCTGGGTAGTTGTGATGTCATTTTCAGTCAACAGAAATGACAAAATGGCCGCCCCCTGAGATGGCTAAAAAGGGATAGATTTTGCTGCTTAACTCATATTCCACAAACGCAATATTAATCAGAATGCCTTGTTTCAACTAGTGGGCATGCTGGGAACATATTCTTGAAAAATATATGTTTGGGAAAAGTTTTCTCTTTAAGTCAGAGACATCAGTGCTGATTTTTCTCAGCTGTCAATTGGCCGTGCGCACCTCCACACACACACAAACAGACCTGCAGTTGTGTGGATTGTTGCAAGAGTTTTCAGGAAATGATCGCCTGTGATTTGCGATTGGATGAGTGAGTGAGGGGGTGGGGCCAGTGGGCCAAGAAAAAGGATGGCTCGCCTGTGCCTACGGGAGGACTGCTGACGGCTGACAGAATCGCGAGTTGGACGCTTTCGCTGGCAACATAAAGCGTTTATTCTTACAATAAAGCGGTGATTGATCGACCACCGCTCGTCTCCATTTCATTGTGTAAGCAGACACTCGAGTATATTGCCCGTCTCTTCACGGTTTAAGGAGGGCCTTTGGTCAATTTGCTGACGGCTGATGAGCGGATCTCAGACTGTTCATCAGCTAGCATTAGCGGACGCCTTTTCAGATGGCCGCGCGCCAGCCACTGCCCATTGCGCTTTTGTCAGATGTGAAGCTGGACTTGCATATTTTGCTAGTGACATATTTTTGATCAATTGCACTCAAATTATTGCGCCATGCCTGAAGCTGCCAGTTTACTGCCGAATCCACGACCTGTTGGTTTCAGCGAGACGTCCGTGTCGTTGTTGGCCAAACACGTGATTTCACAAAATTTCCACAAAAATTTCCGGTCCGTTTACCGCCTTCCGCTTACAGCCGGCGTAAAGCTTCCGCCATCCGTTTATCTGCCTTTTTCTCCGTCCGGACCAAATAGCAATCTTTGACTTGACACTTCATCAAATCAATTTTTATTTATATAGCACTTTTCATGCCTAAAAACTCAAAGTGTTGTACAATAGAAAAAAAAAATCAAACATCACTTACCACTTTCTCCTTCTTCACATGATTTGGGAATTCCTTCGCTATGATGTCAGCGTAGGACAGCAGAACATTGCCGATGGTCTAAGCAACGAGAGAGAGGATGAGGACGGTGTCAAAACAAATGGAAGATCTCTGCAGATAACATTTGGGAGGTGAAGGTCACCTTGGCAAATCTCTTCATGTAGTTGCCGACAATCTGCGGGTCGGGACACTCCAGTTTGCGGATGATTTCGAAGCTCTGATTGAGCTGAGAGAAAACGTCCACCACGGAGCAGGAGAACAAAGCGTGCTCTGAAGTGACCTGGAACTGCACAGCGAGAGGAAAGCGCAAAGAGCGAGCACTTAACATGAGGAGCTCCGAAGTGGGAAGGTAGCGTACGTGACGGGGACACGATTGCTTTTTTTTTTTTTTTTTTGCCCGAGGCCACCGTAATGGGACCCAAACGATTCCTGACACACGAGCTTGGACAATCCTGGTAACGACCTTTTTCGTGGTGCGAAATGAAGCGGGGCGGCATGTGATCCCGTGTGTGTTTTTTCTCGTGATGTGAAGAAGTGGCGCCTTTCTGCTGTCATGTTTTCTTTTTGCCAGTCACCCGCGGCACAGACTCATCGCCGATTGCCGCCCGGGCATCCGATGTGCCGAGTCAGCTGCGAACTACCTGAATTACCGCGAGACATGCATGACTACGTTATCGGGGCTCAAATCTGAAGAGCTTTCGCATTTTAATCGCTGACTATTGAAAGTTTTTCCAGGACGGTTTTTGCAAAAATCAGGCACAAACATATTGGAACGACGTTTCTAATACGCGATGTTGTGTGTTTGTGTGCTTCACAGCATTCGCAGAGTTAAAATAATGAGAGAATAAAGCGCTTACGCCGTCCTTTTTGTCCCTCTCCAAAGCACCATGGAGAAAATCTCGGGACACTTCCTCGTTTTCATCCAACCACATGATGACAAACGGCTCAAACCATCTGCAGTGGAAATATGACGGCAGGGAAAAAAATAAATAAAAAAAAAAAAAAACATGATTTGTTGCCTAATGCTACGTGAAGTAGGTCTCTGGCTAAAAATACTCACGCAGGATATTCAGGTACATGTTTCTGGAAGGTGGGCAGTTCCTTGCAGTACTCATTATAAAGCCACTTCACCTTGAAGTGCAAATTCATATAATCTGCACTTTTACACAGACGGTGCTTCTCATGTTCTAAATACAGAGAGAGAAAGACGAGGGAAAACAAGGTGAGATGTCTGAAAAGATGCTCCCGAATGGGCACAAATGGCTCTCGCTGTTGTTCGCGTCATTCACCTTCCATGGCGTATTTCATGTCTTGGGCAAACATATTCCACATGACCTCAGCACTGATCTTGCCCACATTTAGTTCCTGTGGAAACCTAGAAGAGGAAACTAGCTGCTCAAACTAAATCCATCAATTCATAAAAAAAAACAAAAAAAACCGATGCCTTTTTTTCCCAAGAAACTGTTTCTGTATGACATACTGCATACCACGAGAGTGTCTTAAAGTGGAAATCAATCCAAACATTTTTTTTTCAGGAATATTTTCCATGCAAGCCCACTAGTTGAAACACGGCATTCTGATTAATATTGTGTTTGTGGAGTGTTAATCCACCGGTTTTTAGCCATCTCTGGTGGCGGCCATTTTGTCTTCAGTCGACTCAAAATGACATCACGGCTCAACTTTAGAAAACAGGCGAGCTGTGATTGGCCGTAGTGAGCAGTTGTGATGTCATTTTCAGTTGACAGAAATGACAAAATGGCCGCCCCCCGAGATGACTAAAAACGGGTGGATTTTGCTGCTTAACTCATATTTCGCAAACGTCTTTCAACTAGTGGGCCTGCCGGGAACATATTCTTGAAAAAAATGTGTTTGGGTTGATTTCCCTTTTAAATACACAGTACAAAGACAATTTGAAGCCATGAAACAGACTTACTGATTAAGGCAAGGCGTGTAGGAGTTTTTATCCTCCTCTATGATGGACACAATGAGCGTGATGAGTTTGGACCAGAAGTCCAGGTTCTTGACACTTGGACCCTGCTCATCTGGAGGGACCGCCTTTGACTGGGGACAGGAAGGTCACAGCTTCAACGTTAGTCAACAGAGGCCCATTTTTTTTTTCAGGTTTTAACACGTTGGAAGGTCAAAGTCATTTGAATGCGAAAATAAGAGTTAAATGCTCTAAATTGTTCACATGTGCAAACTTACGGGATCGGTTTGATATTCCCTATTGTAGAGGTCGTGACAGTTGTTGAAGATGTACTCATAGGTGGAATTGAGACAGGCTTTGACACAATCCTTCACAACCTGGCTGGCTCTGGGGGGACTTTGTAGTTCCTGCACCTAAAAGGAGGAGCTCAATGAAAACGTACAAACATAACAACAAGTTCACTAATTTCAACAACTTCTCTCTCCAATAGTTTCCATTTGGATAGGCTAATGTAAGCGGATTCTCAGGATGGCCCTCAGGCTTCTTGACAGAAGGGACTGGAAATGTAAGTTGGTTTTTTTTTTTTTTTTTTTGGGGTTGCATAGAGTACATCCCGATGAAACGGAACCTTTTCCTTCACCTGACATTCCTTCTTACCTTCATCCTGAAGAATGTGATGCTGGTAAGTAGGTCCACGGTAGACTTGAGGTCTTGGAGTCTTTCTGGACTGCTGGCAGGGAAATTATTCTGAAAGTGTCATGGTAAACACGCAGGTTGGAAATGGCACAAGATCACGTTTCTTGAATGTCTTTCCTTTGTATTTATAGCATCAAGAAACATCAAGGTGTCATCTCAATACATTCAAATATCCAATAGCCAATGAAAAGCCATAATTCAACAGCTCCAGAAATGAAAGAAACACAGAAATGAGGTAGGAATTGGCATTCTGAAATGTACTTAGCAATGTGTTTACACATTTTTTAAGTTCAACGAATGAAATAAACACATTTTTCTATGATGTGGCACAATGGCATTCAAATGATTTGCGATGCACCCGTATTGAAGAATGACACACGAGTCAAAAAAAAAGTAGACAGAATCGAGTACCCGGTACATGGAGAGGTCAATCCTGAGGGAGTTGTGCAGCTGATCCAGCAACTTGACAAACCTCTCCTTCTAAAAATGGAAATGACAAAAGTGCTAAGAAAGACAGCACAGTTGATAGATGACTTTGTACCATTTAACGTCAAGAAGTCATATCAGATGATGATGAATGTTTGTCCAAGTGGGCTGGGTCACATTTTATTTGTCTTCGCACTCACCCGGAGGGAGTTTTTTGCGCATTAACAACTTCATCCCAAGAACTGGGAATTCCAGCAGGAAAGAATAGAGCTGATTTTTTGTTGTTGTTTTTTTTTTTTTCAACACAGACAACATTTAGAAAATGGTGTCAGGTACTTACGCCAAAGTTAGATGCAGCAAATCTATCTGAGGCAGAAACATTGTTGGAGGACTGCGTGGTGTGAGCATAGTAAGCATTGATGTTGGCAAGCAAGGTGCTCATCACAGCGGGAACTCCGGGGCACATGTATTTAGATGACAAGCAGGCAAAGTGGCTGTTGATTGGAAAAAGGGGGGCGGGGGGGGGGGGGGGGGGGCGTTTGGTAAATAAATGATGCATGTTTCTGTGGCAAAACTAGTATTTGAAACGGATCAACTTGGATGACGAGCAGCACTGACGTCATAGCCTGGTAGATGGACTCCACACCATAACGCATGGCAAACTCATCCACTATCTCCTGAGCGGTCTCCTCAAAATACACCTTCCAGGCATCGTCTCCTTTGGCGTCGGGAATCTTTACGACGCCGCCGTTCTGTTCCTCAGTGGTGTACTGGAAGAGATGCTAAACAACAGAGACAAAAAAAAAAGGGTGTTTCTCGTAGCCCGGATACATTTTGGAGGTGGGTTAATAAATACTACTGTATAAGCACCCCTTCAGAATTAGGCCAACTTTATTTTTGCTATCAATGCAATACAGCGTCAACTTACTTAAAATACAAAACTGGATGCAATTAAGAATGTACTTGAAATAGCTTACAGATCATTTCTGCCCTGCCCTTGAATTTCCCCTAAAAACAAATGTACTAGCAGTTTACAGCAATCCTGAAAGAAAGTGCAAGTGAAAGACAATTGTGACGAGTTCTTTGTCAGGCAATGAACCATATTTGACTAACTTACGGGGTACAAGAAAAAGATCCCGAACAACTTGACTCGGAGTGATGGATGGATGGATGGATGGATGGATAGATAGTCAGCTAGCTAGCTAGACAGGTAGTCAGCTAGCTAGCTAGATAGATAAATGGATAGATAGATACAGTATATAGTCATCTAGCTAGCTAGATATATAGATAGTTACAGTATATAGTCTCCGAGTTAGCTAGCTAGCTAGCTAGATAGATAGATAGATAGATAGATGGCATTTATATTGTTGTTTGGGATAGGCTGTTTGGTACTTAATTGAACCAATGAGGAAAATGTGTTTTATTTATTTTTTTTGGGGGGGGGATATATTGAACTATGTTGATATGTCATATATTTGATTATGTAAAAATACAAATGTAACATTTCCCCCACAATGAGCCTGACCTCATGAAGACAGGTGTACTGGACATGATAAGGCGCCACAGTCTCCTCTCCTTTAATCTCCACGCTGATGTGCATGCGGATGGCCCCCGACACAGCAGATTTATCGGTCCTCTTGTCTGTCACATGCGAGTGAGACATACAGCACATGCTTTGTCGGTTGGCGTGTCCATTTCCAGCTGACGACATGTTACCATCTGCGTCATCTTTTCTTATCTGTGTGACTTGTATAACAAACGCCGCTTATGTGCGCTCTCGCCGCCTTTTCTCTGAGCCTGGGAACTCACCGAGGTTATACCAGACATCCATCTCCCCACTCAGCGTGCGGACTTCGATGATGGTCTGACCGAGGAAGTCGTCGCTCTCGCGTTTGAACCTCTGTTTGACGCGAGACTTGATGTCGTCATCCTCGTCCCACACTCGAACCTTGATGCGATCCGAAGAGTTGTGGCACTCGCTGGATGAGCCGCGGGTATTGTTAGCGAACAAACACGGAGACGCGAACACATTCAGGCAGCATTTGAAATGTTTACTCACAAGTGGAAGTTCTCTTCCCAGACTGGGTTGAGGTTGCCGTAAATAGTCTTGGTTCTTTTTTTGGTCTTTCCCACCTGGACAGTCACATATGGATCACTGGAACCGGTTTTGTCTTTAGCCTGGAGCCCCTGCGCACATACCACTGTGGAAAAGAGCCAACACGGACATTGACACAGCCAGGTGAGGTGTACGGAAGTGGAAAGGCGATACGGAAGCGCAATTGATCTCACCGGTGATGCTGATCTTTGCCGACCATTTGGACGTGCCGTCAAGCACGCTCTGCTTGATCTGTTTCATCTGGTTGCCGTGTGTCGATTTGTCAAGCCCAAAGACTTCCTGGATCTGCTCAAAGATCTCCGGTTTGTTCCTCTCTCTGATCTTCATGCGGTCCTTCAGGACCATGATGATATTTTGGGTTCGGTCTTCCGCTCCATGCTTGGAACTTTTCTCGGCAGCCCCTTTAACGACGGGTGGGTGGAAAAATCGAGAATTGAAAACACATTTGTAAGGCCATGTTGCCTATGAGCCACACGGGTGACTGCCACGAGAAGTTAAACCGAGCAGAAGACCGCAGAAGAGGCGCTAAACTAGCGTCGACGGCGACGAGCCAACAACTTACTCTGCAGGCAGTCGGCGTTCAGCAGATCTTGGCACTTGTCGTGACACTTGACGCCACACTCGGAGCAGCGCATGCCCTGTCTGGCGATGCCCCACAGCAAGCCTTCGCATTCATAGCAGTAGGTGGGGGTGGTGGCTGTCCACACTTCAAAATTGTGCGGCGTCGTGGAGGAGATGGGGTAGATGAGAGCCTGCAGCGTTTTCTTATAAACGTGACTTTTCTGCAAAAGACACGGAGAGGGATTGGAGGACCGGCACCCATGTCAGAGGAGCGGGAGACAAAGGGAACATTGAGACCCACCAACTCTTCATTGCCCAGAGTTGTTGAAGCCATCGCGGAGGTGATTCCAGCCTTCCGAGAGTTCTGCACTAGCGACTGAGAAAAATATTACAACGGGGGCTTATTTCAGGAAAACCAGCGTGTGGAATTTACAAATCTAGAGCAGATAGAAGAGTACTTACCATCGCCTGATGTAATAAAGGAACAGGGACAAAAAAAAAAAGAAAAACATAGAGAGAAAAGTCAGAAACAAAGATACTGTAGTCATTTGAGCAGTTTTAGTCTTTTGAATGTTGTTAATGTGGATATTCTTTCTCTCTTATTTTTGCCCCTTTTATAAGGACTGATGGACTGTATATGTAGCTAACCTAGAAAGCTCATCATTAATTGTCCTGGACTGACCTCTGATTGAGAGTCCAATATTTCTTCAAATTAACATGTGTGTGTGTGTGTTTATGTGTGTGTGTGTGTGTGCGTGCGAGACTATCTTACCAGATCCCTGACAAGAGGAATGGCTTTTCTCTTCCGAAGGTCTGGCATGCTATCAATACTATAGAGTGCACCTCCCATTCTGCATACAAAAGGGGAAGACCCATCATCACAAGCAGTGCAACGCAAGAGTGGAGACAACCCCGAAGGTCCTCTTGAAAAACACAATGAATCTAATCTTCCCCCACGATTGAATGGATTCTTGCTCCACTCTTCCATTTGCTTCAATTCCGCCAAGTAAATTGTATCATAAATATTAATCATAAATATCAATCAACGGAGTAGCCGGTGTAACAGCGACGCACATATATCAGCAGAGCAACTGTGTTGTGTAATTAAATGCTAGCTAAGTAAGCTCACTTCTACTCATCACTTATTTTTGCTAAAAGCCCAAAACGAAATCAGCCTGAAGCAAAACGTTGCGAGGAAATGTGTCTTTTCAATCTGCTGCTAGTGTTCCCAGTGTAATTATTCAAATGGGTCTTGATCTTAAAAGTGACATTAGCAGCAATACACAGATTGTCTTCATTTCCATGTCTGGGATATTGTGTTCATTTACATCGGACAGCAAACACTCACCCTCCTTTACCAAACCAGAGCGAGCTGGAGGTTTCTCCTCGCGCCTGAAAAGGAAAGAATTTTTATGAGAGAGATTTTTGGCGGCGCGGGAAGACGATTCGATATCTCACTAGCTAATCTTCTATGGTTTACATACACAATAATAATACATCAAGGGACTCCACTTACATAAGGTTAAAAGAATCCATTAAGGTTACAATTATTGCTTCTAATTTGTGAAGAAGAAAAAAAGATTGTGTTGACTCTGACCAACTATTAGAGCTCTCAAAAGACATAAAGACCAATATGCATACCTTCCAAAGACCTGACTTTTCTTGTGACTATTAGATTTAGCCAGAAATGAGTACATTCTTTTCAAGCCACCATCAACTTGGACCTACCTGTCAGCATGCTCCAGTGATGGCCAAGAAAAGTGCATGCGAGTGTCGCTATGGCAATGACATGAAACTGGAACAAAAACAAAGTTGGGCCGACACGTAAACAAACAAAAAAAAAAAGAAAAGACAAAGAAAGGGAGGCCAAGTATCGAAAAACACAGTGACATACGCACATAAACATTGAAGCAAGTGATTAATACTGTGCACAACTCAATTTAAAAACAATGAATAGCAACAAAATATGTGAATAATGCAAGTGCAAACTGATAAAAGCAACCCAAATATTTCGCAGCCATACGTCGCGGCTACATCAGGCACTCAAAACGGCATTCCGGCGCTACGTCATGAACTAAACGTTTCTAGTCTGCCAGGTCACCGATTTGGCGAAAACGGAAATATTTCATTTGTAGTATATGAAACACATTGCACATGCTTTTTCACCTCTAGCTGCAAACACGTTCAAAACACACTCTAAGAACCTTATGTATGTCTTTTTAGCGTATAAATAAAGAATGTACTTCACATACATATTTCAAAGACTTGGTCGAGTTTGTGGAACGTCTATTTTTGGCACCGGTTGTGCGCCGAGCACCGCTGCCATTGCGCACTTACCTCGCGAAGCTGGTCTAAAACCTTGTTGTAGAGTCTTAGCCAGTTCTCTTTGGCTCGGACTGCTGGATCCACTGGCTCTTTGGGCTCCTCTTTGACCGGAGGACTGGTGCAGACATTTTGGGGGTGAGGCGTTCAACTTGTGATGTGTGACCAAGATACTGAGACGAACAGGGTGTCCCAAAAGTCACTACATTTGCTTTTATCTCTTTTGTTCAATAAATTCATCATTTGACCGCTTAGCCGTTTTTGAAAGCATGTCATTCGCTAGCCCATTGCTGACCAAAAATGACTGCCTCGCAAGAATTTTTTTGCGTCCCCCCCGACTGCAGTTCAGATCCCGTTTCAGGAGCTTTGTGGCCATCACGCTGCTTGAGCGCATAGTCGTTGCTTCACGCTATCCATGGCTTCAAGCAGAAGAAGAAGATTCTCAACAATCTTCTTTGCGTACGGGTAATGCTTTATCACTTTCTCTGCAAAAAGAGTTTGGTGTTGTCATTAATAGCAGGCCTTCCACTAATAAGATAAGAATGCCTTTATTGATCCCACAGTGGGGAAATTTTCATTAATAGAAGAGATCCTGCTTCAAGAAACCTGCCGTGGATGGTGTAACTTGAACAAGCAAAGCTTCTCAATATGGCGCTGACTTTCCGCTCAAGGACAGAAAAACCTCGTGACATGCTGCAATTTTGCAACGCTACTTCAACTTCGAGAAAGATACAAAAACAGCAAAGCCTGAAAAGGGGGAAAAAACTAAAAGGGGAAGTATATCGTGACTTGTGGGACACCCTGTGCATGTGATGCTTCGTGTCTCGCCTACCTCTCAGGCGGCATCTCTTTTTCCTCAGGGGTCGGTGGCCTGCTTGTGTCAATGGGCTCCTTCTGCTCCAGGCTGAGGTTCTCCTCCGGGGGGGTCGGCGACACCTCGGCCTCCTCCGGTGTGTTTCCCTCCTCCAACCGAGGCTCTTCATCCATTTGCGAGCCCTCGTCCATCGGGGCAGCTGACTGTACGGTGGCCGAGCCATGAAGTAGAGAGGCGGGCTGAGTAGAATTTGCAATCTGTTGGGGAGAGGGGCCCGTGACAGTGGACGGGGGCTGAGTTGCAGCCAAGGTGGCCGGGTGGGAAGGTGGAAGATTGTTTGCTGCTGCAGACTGATGCTGTTCAGATGCGGCCGGTGGCGGGGGATGAGACTGGGCGGGTTGCGCGGCGGGGACCGAAGACAGAAACGTGGAAGCTAAGCCCGTGACGGCGGCTGTCAGGGGTTTGGCCATTGAGAAGAAGGAAGCGGCAGACGCAGCCGCCTGTGCCTGCGTTTGGGGCGGGGCCTGTTTAGGTGCTTGAGAAGTGTGCTGCGCTGTTGGGGCAACGCCAGCAGGGGGAGCCTGGCTGGTCGCCTGATTGGCGGGTTGTTTTTCATGTACCGAGGGCTGTTTCTCCAGCGGGGGTCTCGAGCTTGCCGCATCGAGAGCGGCTGGGGCAGCGGATGGTGGGGTGGGTGTGAACGGAGGTTCCAAATCCTCACTGAGGTTTCCATCCAAATTGTAGAAGTCGTCATCATCGTACGTCAAGTCTTCATCCTCATAAAGGCCCTCCTCTTCCACCTCGTATAAGCCACCGTCTTCTTCCTCATACAGAGCTGCCTCCTCGCCCCCATCTTTGCTGTAGCCGCCCTCGTCACTATACGCGCCCTGGGTCTCGTCGGGGTCCCAGTCTGGCGAACCTTTACTGTAGCTCACAGACGAGTGGCACGAATGGTAGGAGTCATTCTCGTCGTAGGGGTCCCGATCTCCGTATTCACCGACGTAGTCCTCTTCACTCAGCTGACTGCTGCATCGGCTCAACTCTGCAGATGATGCGTAGCTTCCGGTGGGACTGCAAGAAAAAAAGAAGAGAGGGGAGAATGCGCTAGGTGTCTACTGTGGGCAGGAAATAGACCGGAACGGCCAGCTGAAAGGCCTTAAAGGGGAAGTCAACGCAAACATTTTTTTTTTCAAGAATATGTTCCATGCCAGCCCCCTAGTTGAAACAGGGCATTCTGTTAAATATTGCGTTTGTGGAATAAGTGTTATTCCACTTGCTTTTAGCCATCTCTGGGGGCGTCCATTTTGTCTTCTGTCGACTGAAAATGACATCACAACTGCTCACAACGACCAATCACGGCTCAGATTCAGAAAACAGGTCAGCCGTGATTGGTCGTTGTGAACAGTTGTGATGTCATTTTCAGTCGACAGAAGACAAAATGGCCGACCACAGAGATAGCTAAAAACGTGTGCATTTTCCTGCTGAACTTTATATTCCACACGCAATATTAATCCGAATGCCGTGTTTGAACTAGTGGGCCTGCTGGGAACGTATTCTTGGAAAAAAATATGTTTGGGTTGACTTCCGCTTTAAGAGAGATGACAAAACAAAAGAAACACGCAGCAGACAGAAACGCAACAAAATACAGGAAATGTATCGGGCTAATAATCACCGAAGAAGGGAGTTGAGCTGGGGTGAGAAAGAGAGAGAGAGCGAAGACAGAAAGGGAGGAGTGAACGCTGATGCCAAGTAGCCGAGGAGGAACGAAGAAGAATGTGCCAGGGTTGCCCCGTCCACTACATTCACACAAGCGGCTAATCTTTTGTGCAGTATTGAACACGAGATTGCATTTTGAATTATTCATCAGGAGAGAGGCGGAGAGTTGCACAGTTTCACTCCCAGCATGTGCAGGATACGTCGATAACCTAACAGTGGCGTAAAACAACAATGAAAGACAAATCACATTTAGTCTTGCTTGGCCCGTGGAGGGCTCACCATAGGCTGGACGGCAGAAATTCGTTGACTATTTGCAGCTGGACAACTGAAATTCAAATTTGGTGCACCCATCACTGCTGGCTGAAATGAGTTGCAGTATGTAATTATCAATGAATAGATCATCATAATGAATCATGAATTAGTTGGGTGATGTGAAAATTCCCCTCTCATATACAGATCAATATGAAAGTGAATTTGAATTGACTTTGAAGCGGAAGTCAACATAAGCATAATTTTTTCAAGAATATGTTCCCAGCAGGCCCACAAATTGAAACACAGCATTCTGATGAATTTTGCTGAAAATGACATCGAAACTGTTCACAACGACCAATCACGACCGACCTATTTTCTAAATCTGAGCCGTGATTGGTCGTGGTGAGCAGTTGTGACAAAATGGCCGCCCCCAGAGATGGCTAAAAACTAGTGCATTTTGTGGCTTAATTTATATTCCACAAACGCAAAACTAATGAGAATGCCCTATTTCAACTAGTGGGCTTGAACCTATTCTTGAAAAAAAAAATGTTTGCGTTGACTTCCGCTTTAAATCAATAATCACATATTACATCGCAAACCCAATATGATCGAAATCTGATTGTTTATCAAAATCATTCAGCCCTAGTTTTTGCGGAGTTTTTACGTGCCCAGGTAGGGAGTTTAGAGGAGGAAGATGTGACTTTTGTGAACTGCATGTGGGCTTGTGAAGCCCTTTGAGACTCATTTGGAAGAATTCAGGGCTAAAGACAGAAAATGGACTTGATGTTTGTACTGAGCGGGTTACAACCCAACAACAGGCAGGCACCCACCTAACAGTCCGCTGATGATGGTAGTCAAGGTCATGGCTGTTGGTGGAGTGCGGGTATGAGCCGCCTCTGGAGTTCCGGTGCTGGTGGCTGATCGGATACTGGTGGACGGAGGCATTGGGCTGGGATGTGCTGTAGTACGGAGGCGGGATGCTGTTACTAGTTTCGCTGCGGTAGTCGCTGTCCCGGTCGTCCACCGCGCTGTCGGGGTCGTCATCTACACCCACAAAGACACAAACTGGATGTGGTGCGAGTCACGTCAAGGACAATTCCGTCAGGAAGACGAAAGAATAACAAGTGTACAAAGTGATTCACTTCAGGATGAAAATGAAAACTTTTGTTGTCAACGGTTTTGCAACTTGGCATAATCCGTCCCTGCTTGCATCGGAGCATTCGGATCATTAGGGACATGATGAGGGACCTCAAGAGGGCTGATTTGCTTCAAATTGGGAATATTCACCATTGTAGATGAATCCCTTGAGTGATGAAGAAGGCAGCAGATGAACTTCTTTCACTGTCTGGGCACGTAAGCACTATTTTAAGACCAGAAGGCGCTTTTCTCTTTTTTTCCTGGCTCACTTTTCCGTACCCACTCATGTCCCTCTTTCTCTAATAATCTTTAAAGATGTGTATCTTCTTCCTCGTTCGGAATGAGTGAAGAAGTTGTGGCCCAGGAGTTATGTTGCAAATACAAAATAAGATTTAAGAGCAAATTGCAAGACTAAATAAGCCACAAATCAGAACATTAGAAGAGAGATTTTTTTTTTTTTGGCACGTTTGTTTTTCTCGTCTGACCTCGACTGTTTGGTTTCTGTTTAAAAACTGACCTTGAAACCGTGCTTAACTCATTCACTGCCATTGACGTATTTATTTGTCTTTTCACACTCCAGCCATTCTATCCAAGCAACTTGGAGGGAATTTTTTTCACTTTTTTTTTCAAACGTTAAGATCAAAGAGGATCTGAAAAGGTCTGGCAGTGAATGAGTTAAGATTTTTCTCCGTGTTTCTGTTGGTGGACATTTTCCCTTCGTTTTGTAAGAGCGCTTCATGGAAACCACAAAGGAATGAAAAAAAAGGGCCAGCTTGTCTTTTTGTCTCTTTACAGCCTTTCAAACATTTAAAGGCACGTCAAGTCAAATTCAAGCTCGAATTCTGCCAATTGTAAAAACGCGAATTTTAAGCAAGGTTTGACTCAAGATATGACGACTATGTGTGGAAAGTGCGTGCGTGTCATATGCTGCATGCTGCGCACTCACTCGGTTGATCTCCCCATAAACTCCAATTACCTGAAAATGAAAAAGAATGGCGTGAGACGCAATCATGACTCCCAAAGTTACCCAAACGTGAGCAGGCATTGCAGCTTTTCTCTGTCGCCTCAGCACATTCCGCAGACCGAGAGGACGGCGGAAGTCGAGCCGCATCCCGCCGGAGCTTGCCTCCAGACATCCGATCCCGCTATTGATCCCTTGCGGTGTGGCAACGCTGACCGTTTGCACGCCACCGCGCAACAAACCCGTGCGCGGTTGCACGTCGTGTTCACTCCAGCGATCGAATCACACTCGAGCCGTGACGCTGCGCTTTCGATTTACGACACAAACGGCGGATGTACTTACAGCACTGGGTGCTTGGGACCCGGAGCGGGCGTTCCTGTTCTTCTTGGTATGAGTACTGAGACAAATAATATGAAATACATTTTTCAATCACGTTGCCATGCCCTCAAAGCGCGAGAGAACCTGCCGCCAATGTTGCGATGTTCAACAACAAGTGAATGCTTACATCTTGTTCCCTCATCGCATTGAGTTGCTCCAGTTTTTTGGCCCAGTACCTCGCCTCGTCCTCTGGGATGTCTGAAAGGCAAAATCAAAGACAGGTGAGACAAATCTGATCATGTATCATCTTATCGAAGCTAAAAATTGCAGCTCTGGTCTATGTTTTTTTTTTGTTTTTTTTGTTTTTTTTTTGGCTCAAGTGCTCAAGCTCAAAGCGGAAGTCAACTCAAAAAAATTCTTTGCACCGGTGTCGGCCAGTCCTCCCTGAAGCGTCTCCAGTTGGACCAAAAAGCTGCTCCTCGCCTCCAAACTGACGCTCGGAAGAGGGAGCGCATATTCTGTGTTTCAACTCATGGGGCTGCACAGAACATTTTCTTGTAAAGAAATATTTTGGGTTGACCACCCCCTTTAAAACAAGTCATTTCTTTGAGCAGAATAAAGGGACGATGGAATTTCACTCAAAGCCCTGCAACCTATAAATAGGGCAGCCCTGCAAGCCGAGGAGTCGGATATTCAATATCACCTAGCTGGAGGGGAAATAAGACCTAATCAATGTTGCGAAGGAACTCGGTGTGTGATCAATGAGAGGGAAAGGACACACCCCCTCCCTGACGCCCATCCACAGTCCCGCATGCAACTATCAAAAGTAGGTCATGTTGATTCCTTGCTCAAGGCGTCGTAATGTCATAGTTTTGCACGTGTGTGCTCAGCGATGATCCTTTTGCAATTGGCCGCATTCGCAATCCGCTGGAGCTGCTCAATAACCGCGTGGAAAAAAGGCAGACGGAACGCACTTACCGAGGGGCAGCTCGAAGCGCGTGTCGAGCAGCACCAGGTGAAGCGTGGGATCTTTGGTGCCACAGATCTCATTCTCACTCATGATGACCTGCGAGTCCAACGTCAGCCACTCGCCCGGCCCTTCCTGCGTGCACAACCGAGACGGCAAAGAGCTGGATAGGGAGATGCGCGTTGCACAAGGCAACCTCAAGCAGGTAAACACTCCCAAAAGAATATTTGGGGACTTCGGTGGCCGACCTCGTTCGACTGCCTGATGCTGTGCAGGGGAATCCACACGGTGCCGACCATCGTATCCCAGATTAGGCCTTTGTTCCACACCTCCACAGTGAGGCCCAGGTCCAAGCGGTTGATCTCACTGGAATGAGAAAGTGAGGGGAATCATTTGAAACGGGCACACGGGAAGACAGGGTCACTTTCAGTCCGTTTGCGTCTCCCTGCCTGCCCGAATATTACGCAGCAGCGCTTCAGCGAGGCAAACCTCAGAACAACGCCGAACGGCTCCAAGCATGCGAGCAATGATAGTGCACGGGACTGCGGTCAGCCAGTTAGCTGCAGCCCACAAATGAAATGATTTCCCGCCATCCATCAGGCATACGCTGTGAGGTCAATACGGCACGAAACCGCATGTCGTGTCGCGTTTTAGGCATTTCCGTGGTTGGGATTGTTATTGAGCTACGAGCTCGGACAAACTAATTGAAAAGGATGCCAACACTCTAAAAACGGTGGGGTTAAAAATAACATCATTTTGGTCAGAAATGGACCAATCCACAATTTGGGTCAATTTGACTCAACTTTCTTTTTTTTTTTTTTTTTGGCAGAAAACAACCTAAAAAAATGGGTAGTTTTGTACAAAACAACGCAAGAAAGTGGGTCGATTTGACCCAAATTGTGTATCGGTCTATTTTTGACCCAAAATTGTGTTGTTTTTAACAAAAGATAGACCGAAATGCTTTTTTCGGGGCCGATACCGATTATTAGTAACCAAGGAGGGCGATAACCGATATTTGGAGTCGATATTCATCTTCAGTAAAAAGGAAAATATTGACATCAAAATCTAAAGAAAGATTTACTCTTACCTTTTTTGTCATGTCTTTAAGCATGTTTATTGAACAATGTTTCAGGTTTGCATAATTGTGATAAATCATTATTACAAGAAATTATTGACAGTATACATCCCTGTAAAAATCTAACAAAAAGTTCAGGGCGCACCCAGGGTTGTCGGCATGTCGGCAAGATAAAGAAAAACTAAATGAAAAAAGTCAATGAAAATGTCAAAATGACAGAAATGTTAAACTTTCACATATCTTTGTATTGATTTCCACAGTTTTAAATTGATTTATTATCGGCCGGCAGAGTTTTGAAAAAGGTTGATTCCGATATTCGTCAAAAAGCCAAATATCGGTGCCGGTAATCGGCCCGCCCGATAATCGGTCTACAAAAATGCTGAGGGGAGAAAGTGGCAAGGCAAACAACGAGGCAGTCGTGCATGCGGAGGGGAAAAGCTTCAACCCAGGAATGAATCAAACCATGAAAACAGAAAGACGCAAGTCAGGTTTAAATTCGCCGATGTCGAGCGACCCGAGCGGCCGAGAGGAGAAAAGAGCGAGGAGTCAAGTGAAGGCAGACAGAGCACTAACGAAGGACTCACAACATGAAGTCCTGCTCCCAGCTGGGCAGGTTGCCCCTGACAGCGATGGTTGTGCTCTTCACATTTTGGACTTTCAGAGTCACATAGGTGTTGAACTTTTCTATCAGAAAGAAAAGAAAACCTTGTTGAGCTATTGCAACGCAAAGAACCGTCGACATAAAACGGACAATTGCGACATATTTCCCAGCAGCCCGTCACTCCGCATGCGATCCACCTGATGACTTACCTTGGGCTCCATCCAGCTTGGCTTTCTTCACTGTGGGAGCGCACAGAGAGACAGAATCACAAACAAGAACGCCATCTGCTTTCATTTGCAGCAAAAACACCAGCTAGTTCTCTTCTGGAAGTTACAAAGGCAATATTACATGCGGGAGCATCAGACAGTGTACCATATAGAACGGCTCTTTCTCGTTTTTTGGCAGCTCAGCGTTTCTTTGACTGTGAACTGTTTGGAGAGAAAAGAAACTGCAACTATGCAGATACGGTGCAAACGTGCTGCTTTCTCGCTAGAGAGCGATACGTTTTTTTTTTCAGGGCCGATACCGATTTTTTATAAACGTTTGCCAATATACATCTTTGTTGTAAAATTCTAACAAAAAGGAGCTCCCAAGGTCATCAGCACCTTACATGAAAACGTCAACAATAGCTCCGTTTAGTTTTCTACAGTAAATAAGGTCCTTCAAACTTTCAAAATGACAGCAATGTTCAAATTTCACGTACCTTTGTTTTGAGTTTAAACAAAAACAAAGAGAGCAAAGTGTTACCAGGGTCAGTAGAAGCTCTTATAAAGTTAGCTGAAAATTTAAATAAATAGCTTCATTATCGGCCATCAGATTTTCAAAAAAGGCCGATGCCGATATTCGTCAAAACACGGAACATCGGAGACGATAATTAATGGGCTCGGCCGTAAATCGGTCTACGCTATGGTGTTTTACAAAAAGCAAAGAGCCTGAGGGATAAATCAAGTATCATGAACGACGAAACACTTCTTTATCTTTTTCAAGCAAGCATGTTGTTCGACTTTTTGTGACAGTCCCCACTGCACCAGCGCTTTGCCGGCTTTGACGAGGAGCATTCATACATTTTTAATGCTGCTTTCTACCGCGCTCTTGTTCCAAACAATCTCCACGTCACTCTCACTGTGACTTTACACACCAAGCGCCCAAACGCGCATAGCAACGCCATCCAAAGCGAGTGCTAGGAAATAAACGTTTACGTCCATCGCCTCCCGGGAGACGTGCTGCGAACACCAATATCAACTTCTCTCATAGTGGCCTGCCACATCACTACCTGTCGCCATAGTAACCAGCGGAAAAAAAAAAGAAACGTTTATGTAAAATCGCCCCGAGTCAGCAAAGCCCTTTTTGTGTTAAGTGCAATGCTGTTACGTGAGTGAGAGAACATCCATTTTTATGCTTCGGTCAGGGTTCGTACAACAATATGTAGCAGCTCTTCAGCTGAAATTATTTTGAATGCTAACAATATATCGTGAAAAACACATACGTCCAATTTTTTTTTAAAAAATGTTTTGTTAATTTTCACATTTATGGGATGTCTGTGACGCAGAAGCCCTATTAACGTAAAAATCAAAAAATTGGAAAAAATGGGACACGTTGGCGACGATATAAGTAGCTATATTGGTATTGCTGTGATTGGTTGATTGTGAACACGGCCATAGCCCACTTAGTAGAGGCTGTGGACGCTTTCCACACCCACTGACTTTTGCCATTTTATTTGCATGCAAAGCCATTTTGTATGCTGCGCTTTCATTCATTAAATACCTGACGCAGCAAACTTTGACATCTGAGAATTGAGCGGCATGCCAAGTCGACAGACTCCACAGCAAGCAAACAATGAACTGTTGCGGAATGTAAACTGGGAGGGGATTGGGGGGGGGGGGGAGGGGGATCCTAGGTTTTGGCGGAGACAACATCAGTACAGTGCAGAAATATGTTGATGTGTGTCTCAGCATTTCGGCACATCCTCAGAAGGAAGTGAGCCTTTGCTAGTAGATCAAGCACAGCAAGAGGCCCTTTTGTTTCACTCTAAAAATAGTTGGGTTAAAAATAACTCAATTTTGGGTCAAAAATGGATCAATCCACAAATTGGGTCAATTTGACCCATCATCTTGGGTTGTTTTGTACAAAGCGGCCCAGTTTTTGGTGTTGTTTTGTACAAAACTACCCATTTCTGCGATTGTTTTTGCAGAAAAAAACCCCCCAGAAAGTTGGGTCAGGTAGTGATCGCTCCTTTTTTGACCCAAAATTGTGTTATTTTCAACCCAACTGCTTTTAGAGTGTAGGATTACGTTTGGAATGCAAAAAGTACACAATCACTTTGAACTTTTTCACTCTGCTCCTGTGTATATAGAAATAGTATATTATTATTATCATAATTAGTTTATATAATTATAACAGTATATTACATAAACATATGTCTGAACTCTGAATAAAAAAATAAAAAAGTTGTCGGGATTAGTGCCCGATTGACCACAACCAATGAAAGCCTCAATCAGAAATGCTTCACAAGCTTTGAAGAGGATAAGCGGCAAATCAAGAGCAAGGAATTTGATTTGGATTTAAATGTTGGCAAGTGAGAACTGTTTTCAGGTACAGTCGGCCCGCGTGGCTGCTTTCTTTCTGCCGTGCCGACAGATGGTGTGAAGAAACGGCAGCCTCTTGAAGAAGCGCAAGCACTGTGGAGGCCAGAAATAGCCCCAGTCAGGTAAGCATGAATGATGTCCGGGGGAACAAAAGCCAGGCACTCTGCCAAGTCTCGTAGCCTGACGGCAGCCGCGGCCGCCGGCCGGCCTTTATGAATGGATGGCTCTGAGGGCTTCAACGACAACCCGGGACCGACAGTCAGTGGGCGGTCCCGCCTGCTCGAATGAGATGAGGTGGGCTGGCATCAAGAATGACGCACGAGAGGTGACTTTGACGAAGCCTTTACCTCTCCTTGCCTCCCTATTTGGCCATTATTGCGTACACGACAATGGCCACGAGCTCCGACACATGTGACGGTGATTACTCACATTTAGAGCAGGGAGACCTGCGGCTCGGTTCACACTGAACAGGAAACGTTTACGGTGAGTCACAAGCCATCCATTCGTCCATTTCCCGTACGGCTCGTCGTGCTGACGGTGGCAGGCAGCTGGAGTTTTTTCGCGAGCTGACATTGAGTGAAAGGCAGATTGGTGCTTGTGGACTGGTTGCCGGTCAATCACACACGGACGGGACTGACCGCTGAATTGAATTCAGATGGACACGGTCATGTCGTAGAATGCAATGGCCGAGTTGACGTTTAGAAAAACATACCAAAAAATCACTTTTGCTTCATTTTGGTCGGTCGCTAGGCTTTAGTCAGATTTGAGATTTCATTTATTTCTTTATATAGTGTCTAGAGAAGTAACTTAAGCCCCGACATTGAAAGAAATGCTGTGAATCATTTACTCGATTTTAAATCGATTTTAAGTCAAATCATCTGAAGCAGACTTTAAAAATCATCTACTTTAAAAATGTACCCGGATCCAGATTATTTTATTTTGTGCAACCACCTGACCAAATATTATTGAGTCAATTCAACCGACTGAGAGGTGAATGTTTTGTTGCGAGTGTTTTCGAAGGCACCGAATTGTTGCGTTCATGCCACAGTTTATCGGAGTTCGTTCGATAGTGTCACGCATGTTAGGCTAATTTAAAGACTGTAAATTGTCCACAATTGTGAATTTTAGCACAAATGTCTCCATCCACACTGAAAAAAATGATGGTTGAATTTGCTCAGTTTTATTTCATCAAGTGGTTGCACAAAATAAAATATTAATTTCGCTGTCATTTTAAAGTAGATGTATAGTCTGCTTTAAAAAAATCGATCTGGATTCGGATTATTTGTTTTTGTGCAACCACTTGACGAAATAAAATTGAATAAATGATGCACATTTTTTTCAATGCATAATCGTTTATGAAGGGGCATCTGTCTCAGACATGAGGGCATAAAACCTCTGGTGGATGTACTGTACCTGCGCTGCACAGTGGCTGGTCAGAAAACTGCGTAGAACTGATTAAAGTCAAACCCCAAATTTTCTTCACAACAATATGTTCTATATGCCTCCACTAGTCTCAACACGGCATTCTGATGAATATTGCATTTTTGGAATATGACTTAAGCAGAAAAACCCACCCGTTTTTAGCCATCTCAGGGGGCGGCCATTTTGCCACTTGCTGTGGACTGAAGATGACATCACAACTGCTCAGGGCTCAGGTAACCAATCACGGCTCACCTGTTTTCTGGGTTTGGTCATGTGACGTTCGCAAACTGAGCCTTGAGCTGAGCTATTTTGCTGAATGTTCTTTGGCCAAATTCGGTTAAAATTACTTTCATATCAAGCATGATTGTGCTGTTTATCACCCTTTCATTGAAAAACAAGAACCTCTTTATAAAGAATGTGAAGTGATGAAAATTGATTATTTTCTCAGTCCCCACCCCCAATTATCAGTCAAGCCCTACGAGAGAGAAAATCCTGCCGCCGTGCCACTGGCAGCACACAAAGCATGGCCAAAACAGTCAATGCCTTGCTCAAGGGCTCACCTAGCACTGAAACGTCACGAAAGTATTTATCTAACGCTTCATAAAATTAATGAAAGGAGGGGCTGGGTTGGGGAGTCACTTGACTTCAGCTACCTCGCTTTTCCATTAATGGACAATTGTAGCAGAGGCTTATTCATGACTATGAGAGGCACCAGCATCAGCATCAGGTGTGTCTTTTTTTTTTTGTTCGGGAAGTCGGGTGGGAGGAGATGACGCATCGCTTGAGGGGGGGGGGGGGGGGGGGGGGCGAGAGACGTTGAGAAGTGACGCGCACCTCCCTCCAGCAGGCGAGTATTCCCTCACGACTACAGGCGGGCGGCGGAAGGAGGGAGGCTGCAGCGGCAACAACGCGGCAGGGCGACGGCAGGGGCTTTTCCACATCCTGCTCATCTGTCTGCCCACGCGCGTCAATGAGTGGAAGACACACACACACACACAGACACGAATACGCGCCCGCGCACACACACGCTGAAGACAACCGCAACAGTAACGTTATTAGCTCACGCAGGAAAAGACAGTCCAATGCACGTTGGCTCAGCTAATTATATTTTCAGGTACTTTGACGACATATACGGTCACGACCGGTTTCGCCTCTCACGTTTCCCCTCACACCAATTAGCTCCCGTGGCTTAAGGAAAAGGTGCGAGTGACACTTAAGTGAACGTGTTCGGTGGCCATTTGAAGAGATGCTGCCACAAGAGCAAGAGTTTTCAATCAAAGCCGTCGGACAGCTTGGTGCAGTACTAAAAATAAAAAAAAATAAAAAAACACGACCAAGAGAGAGGCCAAATAAGATGTCAGTTTCCGTCTTACCTCCCACGCATAGTAGGGACATCTCGTGGCGTGAGGGTTCCCTGCCGTCCTCCACTGAGCCGCCGCTGCCTGGCCGAACCGCGATTTGTAGTCTCGCTCCCTCCGTCGGACGACTGAAAGACGAATTTGTGGAAGAAAAACGAGGTGTTCTCTTCAAAAGGGATCGTGGCTGGCTACGCGCGGCTGTCGTCTGCTGCTCGGCACAGGGGTGAAACCCTGTGTCCACTTTGGTAGCTCCCCTGCATTGCCTCAGCTCGCCGCTCCTCCCGCCCGCACAGCCATCTTGTTTCAGCAGGACAGCTCCCCTCGCCGATGTGACGTCACTAGGATGAGAAGCAGTACGAGGGGAGGTGAAGGGAGGACGGCGACGTGGTAGGACTGCAATCGTTCAAATCAGTCACATCATTCAAACTAATACTATAGTACACTGTCAGACACATATTGTCAAAAGTCGAGAACCAGTAGCGGGCCTTCATTTGGGGATTTAATGACCTCTTAATACAATCGTTATCACGTCGTAATAATACCATCAATAAATACAATAGACTGGTCAGGTGGCTCTCAAACTTTTTGATACGTATCGAATCGTCTGTTTGTTAGAGATGAACACCAGGTATAAATCTGTAGAACTCGGTTTGATGTTGATGATTTGTTATTTCTTTGAATTTAATCAACTTGAATAGTTTGGGCTTAGGGCAGCTTTTACATGTTGCACATATCAATAATTATGACAAAGGCTAGAACATTGTGTTTTATCGGGGGTACTACTATACAATGCACGAGTGTCTACAAATCAAACAAAATTACAACACCTATGAAGAAGAAGAAAAGAAAAATAATGTAGCCAGCACAAAAGTTTGGACTACGGGTAATTTATTTTTACATTTGACTTTAAAGCGTAATTGGAGGGTTTACATACCATGCAAGGGTGTCTGTTTTTTTTTTAAGTATCTTTAAATATAAAATGAAGAAAATAACAAAAATGAGGCCATCTGAATAACCTTTATCAAAAACCCTGCCTCCCGCCCTGTGTCCAACTGGAATGGGTTCCTACTCGAGGTGGCGCGGCAGGGGACGCTATACAAACGTTTTGACGTCGATAGCACTAGAAATTGACAAGGCGAAGAAGCGTGTTCTTGACGCCTATGCTCCATCTAAGATGGCTGCTGGTGAGAATAGTGGCAGGCCTCCTTGCCTCAACTTCGCCGGCCCAGGTCCTCTAGGAAACAGCCAGCCCAGCAATAGCGTTTTCTCAATGCCGGCATCCAACGGCGGAGCGTTGGGTTCGGCTGGCGGGGCGCAGGGAGCTACTCGGCGGTCCAACCCGCAGCTGGGGCCTGGCGGTCTCGACGGCAACGGCGTTCTGACCTCCGGAGCGCCACTGACCGCCCAGGGCTCCCTTCAGCCACCGAGCGCGGCGAGTGCGGCAGCCACCGGAGGCATGGATGCCCCGGCGTCTAACATGGCAACCATCGCGGCGTCGAACGCGTCCCCGGCGACGGCGCCCACCGCCGCTCCCGCTGCCGCGTCCGTGTTGGTGTACCGAGAGCCGGTGTACAACTGGCAGGCGACAAAGAGCACCGTGAAGGAGAGGGTTGCGTTTCTGTTCAACAACGAAGTGCTCAGTGACGTTCACTTCTTGGTGGGCAAAGGGATGGGCGTTCAGAGGATACCTGCACACAGGTAAAATGAGTTTGGACTGCACAAAGCTTCAAGGGCGGTACTTGAATCTGACCAGCTGGTTCTGACTCGCATTATTAGGTTCGTTCTGGCCGTTGGAAGCGCCGTGTTTGATGCTATGTTCAACGGCGGAATGGCGACGACGTCGACGGAAATCGAGCTTCCTGACGTGGAACCAGCCGCCTTTCTGGCGCTGTTAAAGTAAGAAGAACTGAGAGTTCGCATGTTGTGATCGAGGGCAGGAGTTTGTGCCGTTAGCCGTTGGATGCGTTTATCAGTATTGTTGCCTTCTGCGGACGTTGACGGCACGCATCCCACAGTGCACTGCGCCAAACGTAAACAACGCCGCTTTGGCAGCATAGAAAACGTGTCGCTACTTTGAGTAAACGCAAACGCCACGCTGACTATGGTAGACAACTGTTATGCACCAGGGAGCCACGGCAAGAGTGTACAAAAGAATGAACGAGCATTCTACAGATTGCCGAAAGAATAACCAAGGTGTAGTAAATGGATAACAGCTATTAAAAGAAAAAAGGTTCAAGTGGGATCCTTCAAGAAGTGGCGGTTATAAACATGAAGACAGCAAGTCTGAAAAGTACAGTACACACACCCGTAACCTAAACTTGTAGGCTTCCAAGTCAAAAGAACCTTTTTAATTTTTTTTTTGTAAGAACATGGCTATGGGCCATGTTGCTGACTGGTTGTGTTTGTTTTCTTTGGTATGCTTGGGTGGCTCCATCAATGCTGTTTTGCAACTGCAGTGCACAACGCATGTCAGGATAGCACTCCGCTAACATTGCATCACTCACAGGGAAGGAAAACGCAGAAGTGATCAGCAAGGTGATCGAGACGAGCAGCGCGCCGTCTCTCCTGACACAGCTGCCAGTGGCTGACAAAACAATAGCGACGCTCTGATTGGCCGAATCAGTACATAAGGGTATTTACTTCGTGACACGCAGGATAGAATGCAGCCAATGATGAAAATACAACATTAATAACATTTACCAAAAATCTGTGATATACCAGGACTGCGAACCAGGAACCTGCGATGGAGGCGGTTTTAGTCCCGTTGCTACTTATATTTTAAGCGACATGACTGAGCACTACTTCTGAACGCTGTGAGCCGAATAGAATGACATGTAAAGGCCATGTGATATCAAAAAACAAAACACTTGAGGTAATGTTCACAGCTATTACAATGCTGGAAATGCTTGTAAAGCAAGCGTTAAAAGAGCATATCTGAACTTGGCCTTGGAACACCCTGCTCCATCAAAATGCCCTCGTGTTGGATGAATTCATGTGCAGTTAATTGGTATTGAGATTTACGTGTTAATTTTTGGAGGTTGAAACCTCCTTTGTCACAATTTGGTGATTTCCTATTTTTTTCACAAATCTATACTTGTGGTCAAAAGTTGAGCCTGGATAAAATGCATTGATGGCACTAAAAATGGCTACCCTTTGTCCCTGTGCAGGTTTTTGTACTCTGATGAAGTTCAGATTGGGCCGGAGACCGTGATGACCACGCTCTATACGGCCAAGAAGTACGCTGTGCCGGCCCTGGAGGCACATTGTGTGGAGTTCCTCAAGAAGAACCTGAGAGCTGACAATGCTTTTATGCTCCTCACACAGGTCAAACAATCCTATCGTGTGGAACAC
Organism: Filicampus tigris; assembly: GCF_054856515.1. Taxonomy (NCBI): domain Eukaryota; kingdom Metazoa; phylum Chordata; class Actinopteri; order Syngnathiformes; family Syngnathidae; genus Filicampus; species Filicampus tigris. The sequence goes on along the minus strand of NC_141226.1, from coordinate 18,740,016 downwards.
ATTTTAAAGCGGATGTCAAAATAAACAGCACTGCATGCGCCTTAAAAAAAAAAAAAAAAGAAAAAAACATCAGTAAGGTAGTAATGATAAAAAACATGCTATTCTGCCTCACACAAGCCTGCAGTTGGTTCACTTGAGCAGCGATAACAACAAACGTGCCGGCGTCGATGGCTGACCGAGTCTGCGACCCGAAAGCGCGAGTGCGCTCGCATAGCAGCGCACGTCCTTTGCCTAACCGTGTCACACCCGTTATTCCAAGCCTGCGCTACTGATAACAATGCACAGTCAAGAAAATCCAAATATATCGCTGCATCCGTGGCATTATCTGCAAGCTACGTGGATAAACTTGCCTCAAAAATATTTTTCCGTTGTAGAGCGACTTGCACAAAATTGGGACTTTTAAAGAAATCTGAGAGAGGACCCTTTTATTATTGACACTGCTGAGCGTATGTTCTCGTCGTCTTGTTTCAGGCCCGCTTGTTTGATGAGCCTCAGCTGGCCAGCCTCTGTCTAGAAAACATTGATAAGAACACAGGAGACGCCCTCGCCGCCGAAGGCTTTACAGACGTCGACCTTGGTATCATCCTCCTGCTCGCCTTTTTTATTTTGACCGTGACTGCTCACATTGCATCTGATTGTTGACGTACCTTTTTTTTTTTTTTTTTTAAAGATACGCTGGTTGCCGTGTTGGAGCGGGACACTTTGGGCGTGCGGGAGGTGCGTTTGTTTGGAGCTGCCGTGCGTTGGGCGGAGGCGGAGGCCCACAGGCAGCAGTTGCAACCCACCCCAGAGAACAAGCGCAAAGTGCTGGGCAAGGCCCTCACGCTCATCCGCTTCCCTCTCATGACCATCGAAGAGTTCGCTGCGGGTGAGCGGAAACGTAGCGAAACCTCCCTCCCGAGTACACTTTGCTCAAGATTTCTTGGCTGCGTTTTGCTCCATCAGGCCCGGCGCAGTCCAGCATACTGACTGATAGGGAGGTGGTGAGTCTCTTCCTCCACTTCACAGTGAACCCCAAACCGCGCGTCGACTTCATCGATCGGCCTCGCTGCTGCCTCCGCGGGAAGGAGTGCAGCATCACGCGCTTTGGGCAGGTGGAGAGTCGCTGGGGCTACAGCGGGACAAGCGACCGCATACGGTAAGTTGCATTAGCTTCCCTACGTGGCGTCCCTACGTAAGAATAAGCGCGTTGACGGTGTAACTATTGAGAGCCAAAATGTGGAGTACAGGCCACCGCTTGAAGTTAAAATAAAAAAAATTAAGAAAAAACATGGGGCAAGTAATGTACAGTAATGCCTTGGAGGGCCCTAATCATCGACGCGCTTTCAACACCACGTGAAAGGAGCTGCTGTAGGCCACAAGTCATCCATACGCTGGAACTGAACAAACTTGGCCAGCTCCTGATGTCATTCTGTAGGCCACGCCCCTAAAAGGCCTAAATTAAACCTCATAAAACATGGCGGATGCATTTCTACTTTTGTCTAAATGAAGCGCCTCAACACACTTAACCATAGTTCCTTGGCACTATGGTCCCAAATATTATCAGCAAAGCACGACTTTTATTGAAATGAAGCTCCTCACGTGACTTCAACATTGTTCCTCGGTACTGAGTTTTTTCCTTGAAGGGGAAGTCAAACCAAAAATGGTCTTTACAAAATGATGTTCTGTGCAGCCCCACTAAGACTAAACACAACATTCTGATTAATATTGAGTTTGGGGGATATGAGTTAAGTGGCAAAATCCACCCGTTTTTGTCACTATCAACTGGAACTAGAAACAATTGTAATCAAAATGCCGAGTTTAGACGAGTGGACTTTCCTTTTAAGCGACAAAACAGCGACTCGCCAAGTATTTCGGCAAAGAGCGGAGGACAGCCAACAGTGTAAATTGTGTTCCAATCTTAGTCACAGAACGGCTTGAAGACCAAAGTCAAGGTGCAAAGGTTCATCTTCTCTTAAACGAAGAATCTTCTGATCGTGTTTGTAGGTTCTCAGTAAACCGAAGGATATTTGTGGTTGGGTTCGGCCTGTACGGCTCCATACACGGACCGACGGACTACCAAGTCAACATTCAGGTACGATCCACAAGCAATTGTCCTTTTCAGCCATGTTGTTTATGTGTCGCGTAACATCTCTTTGTGTAGATCATTCACACGGACAGTAACACGGTACTGGGTCAGAATGAAACGGGCTTCAGCTGCGACGGCTCAGCCAACACCTTCCGAGTCATGTTCAAAGAACCGGTGGAGATACTGCCCAACGTTAACTACACCGCCTGTGCTACACTCAAGGTCTGGATACCAATTTTTTTTTTTTGTTAAAAAAGGCTGAGGGGTTATTTAAATATTTCAAGTACACACTCCACAGTTTTTACAATTTTTTTTTTTTTTAACTACTGGAAGTACAGAAATTCCTTAATTTGCACGCCATGCCAATGCTTCCAAGCTTAATGTATGGTAAACTCGCCACATGTTGGGGTTGAGAATTTCAGCGATGGGAGAAGATCTCCGCTCGTCTCGTTAAACACTTGGCCGGAGAAGCGTTATCAAGCTCATTATCTGGAACAACAGCCTGCCTCACACTGCAGCTGAGAATTTCAGTTATGGGAGTCATGTCTCCACCGGTCACCGTCACAGTAGACACTTGTTGAAGAATCATTCTGGAGCTCATTAGCCGGGGGGTTATCCAGACACGGGACAAAAGCATCATTTGCAAAAGAATTTGGACCGTGGCGCGTGCCTGTCCGTTTCTATTGATGTCCTACGAATTAAAGCAGCACTGGGCAAGAAATCGACCTTAGTAAAATGTTTTCACAACTGTTTTGATGAAACATTGACTTACAAGTACAGTAGTTGAATGGGACTTCATGCCCTGAGGGGGTCTGTATCGTTTTTACTGGCACAAGGCAACTTTGAGGAGGATGGGATCGACCCTGGCACACAAAAAAATACAAATATCCTGAATTGCTTTACGGCATACGCACTTCTTCCTTTCGCTATAAGGACGGCTCAGGATTTCACGACACTACGCGCTGGCACGCATGGGAAATGTGGTTGATTTTTGTCAAAACACTACCGCTTTTGTCCACACGGCGCCGCCATAATCAACAAAAACTGACATATGACACCTTTTCTTTAAGTGGCGCAACCTCGGTTTATGTTCAATTAAGGGAACCTGAACTGAATTCCCTGACGCCATCGTGTGTGTTCTGCCCGTGGTTACTCCTTCTCTCGGTCTCTCTCCTACAGGGTCCGGACTCTCATTACGGCACGAAGGGTATGCGGAAGATAACACACGAGTCATCGACCACGGGCACCAAGACCTGCTTCACCTTCTGCTACGCGGCGGGTAACAACAATGGCACTTCAGTAGAGGACGGACAGATTCCCGAGGTCATCTTCTACACATAGTCACCTCTGACCTTTTGCGGCGATGTTCCGTCACACGTGACAGCCTGGAAGCGGTGCCCTGGGGCTGGGTGGGTGGGGGGGGGAGGTCGACATCACGGGGCTCATCTGTCATAATACTGTCCCCTCCATATGGTGCACTACTGTTGGCCACATTGGACGACAAATAGCCACGAGGCGATAGCTCACAATATTGTGTGTAGTATGTCCTTTGAGATGCACTCTCTCTTTTTCGATCTTTCTGAAAACGATGCCACTGTCCGTCAGTGGCTCCACAGCGGAACAAAAAGCTCCAACTGCTGAAATTATGGGCAGCATTGATATATCTCCGCTGTGGGGCGCCAACCAACAGCTTAACATTGAATGTTAGCCAAGCTAGCCGGAGCAGCGTTTCACGACTACAAGTCAGCGGGTCGCCGTCGGTCACGTGCGTCTGCGGCTTTCCAAAAGCAAACTTCTGAATCTTTACGGTAGCATTCGATAAGCAAACTTAGTGCAGTCAAAACAGTTTGATCTTGTATCTTTGCTTGGTAGTCGCCTATATCCAAAACACCTTGCACTTTCTAGTTGGTTGTTTGACGGATGCATATCATCTCTTCAGATGTCTTTTTTTTTTTTTTTTTGTTAATATGCGGGCCCGGGTCGATGTTGACATTTAATTGTTGTACAAACCTCGATACCCCACAAAGTTGCTCTGTTAACCTGATTGATTCGCAACTATTTTTTTTCTTCCCATATTCAGTAGACATCAGTGCAAAGGAAATATTTAAAGCGGAAGTCAACCCAAACATTTTTTTTTTCAAGAATATGTTCCCAGCAGGCCCACTAGTTGAAAAACGGCATTCTGATAAATATTGCATTTGTGGAATATGAATAAAGCAGCAAAACGCATTCGTTTTTAGCCATCTCTGGGGGCGGCCGTTTTGTCGACTGAAAATGACATCACAACTGCTCACAACGACCAATCACGGCTCAGATTCAGAGAACAGGTCAGCCGTGATTGGTCGTTGCGAGCAATTGTGATGTCATTTTCAGTCGACAGAAGACGAGATGGCTAAAAACGAGTGCATTTTGCTGCTTGATTTATATTCCACAAACGCAAAATTAATCAGACTGCCGTGTTTCAACTAGTGGGCCTGCTGGGAACATATTCTTGAAAAAAATATGTCCGGGTTGACTTCCGCTTTAAGGTTCCAACTGCTTTGGTAAAACGGAATGCTTTCTGAAATTGATCCCTGCATCACCTAAATTCAAACCAAATGTGGCAATAGATTGTGAAGATGAATCCCAAATGAGCCGGAAAGTAGATTCATTGGTCATACTAGAGAAGTCAACGCATGCTCCAAATGACACGCAAATGATCCTTGACGGCTTCTGGTAACACGTTAAGCAAATCGCCTCTGCGGTGAATCAGTTCAAGCAATTATTTGTGCAAAAGGTTTCAAGTTAACAATGAGTGACAATTTACAGAGGGCATTTCAGTTGTTTCTGTATTGAAGAGATATACAGTAATATGGCTTGAAAGGTATTTGCAATTGTTTTTTTTTTTTTTTAATCAGGCATTTATGAATAATATGTAATAAGAATATTAAGAAAACTTGAATAAAGAATGACAAAAAAATGTGTACATTAGTCATGAATGAGGACGCTGGTGCTTTACCGGATAATTTTGGAAAGTTAAAAAAATAAATAAAATAAAAGCCACTTCATCTGCAGTTGGATGTTTTATTCCTTATGATCAGTGAAGTTGAATGGCGAGCTTGACCAATTCTGCAACATTCTTGCTTTTGCGGTGACTTGTCACATTATTGCGGCAGTATCACAGTGCGCCTTTGATGAATGTCGATGAAATGTCGAAACGGGGTCAAGACGAATAAAAGATATTGATCATCGAACAGTTTTACTGCAATACTCCCCCGGAATCTTTGGCCTAGGCACTTGGTGTACTGTTGCTGTGAAATGAATAGGTTAGCATCATTGCTCCCACTAGCCTACAACAACACAAGCATAAGCTTTTTTTTTTTTTTTTTTAAGAGGAGACTTCAAGTCGAACTCACTGTGCAAAGTTTTAAGCCGGTGCAAAGATTTCTAAAGTGCCCACAAGGTTTAAGATTTAGTGATCGAGTTGGACGTGTACGTTTTTACAATTTGTCCAGGTAGTTGTCCAGAGCGGGGATGCCCTCCTTGAGACCTTTGCGCTTCCTAATTTCAGCAACAACTTGGAAGGGTTTGCTGGCGGGGTCTTTGGGGTCACCTTGGAGAATTTGCCAGTGGTCGAAGACGCATTGTGGGAAGGCTTGGCCCCCGGTGTTACTGCGCAGGTCAGCAGTGAACCCTTGAAGGAAATGACATTCACATTTCAGCTATCCAAAAAATGCAAAAGCCATTCTTGGTTTAGCGTCGGGCAAAAAAAGCAGATGACTCCATGAGGGGCGCGTCGCCAGTGAGTCACGCGGCACGCTTACGTCCAATCACGGCTCGCTTATTTTCTGAAGCAGAGTCGTGGTTGGTTGTGACCTGATCCCTGAGCAACTGTGATGTCATTTTCAGTCGACAGAAGTGACAAAATGGCCACCCCCCGAGATGGCTAAAAACGGGTGGATGAACTCTTATTCCAACAACGCAATATTAATCAGAATGCCTTGTTTCAACTGCGTAGAACGTATATTTTGTGGTAATATTTTTTCGAAGGGGCTCAATGACTCAGCGCCTACCCATCATAAACTGATTTGTATTTACTGTCGTTTTGCTTTTTTTGGTGGGCGGGGGGAGGGGGGGGGGTTTCGTGGGGACTGCATAATCTTATTTTGCGACAGACCCAGCAACGGACGGCGTTGAAACCTCCCTTCCACTTTCCCGACCAAAGCACTCACCGAAAGATTCGTTGACAGGCAGGTAGGCTTTCACCACAAACATGGGGGTTCCTATCACTTGAGATTCCTCAAACACGTGACCTCGTTTCCTGTTCAGAACACCGTAGATCCCGCCCACCACTGCTTCAGGGCACTGAAAGGAAAAAAAACAAAACGATAGCATCAAACACCAACGCTGGGAAAGGAATGTGAATATTTGTTACATGGAATCGTTCTGCACAGCTTCCACTAGTGTATGGAGATCATTCAGATTTGTTGTCCAATCAGATTTCGGCGTGTATGTCTTGCTTTGGCAATTTAATTTGCGCTGGGCCTTCGCAACTTGAATTTGGAGCCTCACCTGAATCTCCACCAGGTACACGGGCTCCATCAGGCGCGGCTGAGCAGTGAGCTGGCAGGCGTACAGAACCCTGCGGGCCGTGGGAATGATCTGTCCTCCGCCGCGGTGGATGGCGTCGGCGTGCAGCGTCACGTCGTGGATGTCGAAGCGGACCGCGCGCATGTTCTCCTCGCACAGCGCGCCCTGTAGAATGAGCACAACGTTGCAATCCACCACCTTCACAAGCGCACTTCAAAATCACAGTTCATCATCAACAAATACAGTCAAACGGAAAAAACGGACGGGGTCGGAAACTTGGTTTTGATTTAACCAAACGGAACATTTTAAAATGTACCGTCTTCGACTCATTTCGCACCCCTTCGAGATAGGCGTCGAATCGTCTTTTATGGGAGATGCACCCCAGGTTTTTAGTAAGGAAAATAGCCCTTTTTTTTGTACTTCATAAAAAATGAAAAAAAACCAACATACAATTAAATACTGTAAAGACTTAAATATTTTTTGCCACACTTTTTGGATTCAATTCAGTGCACATTCTGTTGCATTTTCTGATGTGCGTGCCCATTGCCACCTGGGGGCAGTATATTACACAGATAAAGAGAGCTGGTAAATATATGACTTCGCAGAGGATAAAGAATATGCGCGTGGGACTATTCTTATATTATCTGTCCACATGTGTTGCTCCACCATTTGTGTTCAAACATCTGTTAGCACGGCCGTCCGTGCCATTTCCAAATGTTTATTAGCATATCTAAGGCAAAGCTATGCCATTGTTTTAAATGCAAAATGTGTTACTCTCTTTTTTTTGTGTTTAGTTTGACAGTGAATTTCAACTACGGGTGGCAATAAAAAAAAAAAAACTGTTCACTATCTGCCAAACTTCTGCCTGTCGTGAAGTAAGCCGAGTTCATCGCCACCACTTGTGTCTCAAATATTTGCTTGCAAGTCAAAGCAAAAAAAAATCCCCGACCAACAGCTCGTACTTAAAAAAAACAAAAAAAAACGAGTAAGGTTACTCATACTGTATCTGAAGACACCACTGTAGGCCCTTCATACCAAGATGCCACAAGATGGCGCCAAAGCAATCGTTTTACATTAGACGGGGCTTTGGCCTGAGCTCAAAAACAGCTAATGGTTTTTCAGCAGATAAAGCTCAGGCCACCTCTTTAGTAGCCCACTGGAAACCAGCCACCACGCTGTCCTTGATCTCGTTGAGGTACTGGACCCCCTTGGTCACGTCGATGAGCAAGTTGGGCCCGCTTCCGTCGGGACCAAAGCACCAGATCTTCCTGGCTTCGGTCACCTCCCACTCATACTTGTCGGCCAGGTAGCGCGCGCGAGCCTTCAGCTCCTGACGCGCCGCCACGTCGCCCTTCTCGATGTCTTCGGCCAGGCCGTCTGGGAAAGGACGAGACTTCATGAAGAGACGGTTGTGCTTGTTGGGAGACTTGGACAGACACATCTGGTCGGATTCCTCTGTCACCGTCTCTCTGTAAGACACAACTGGGTCTGATTTCTGGCGGGGGGGAGAAAAGACAAAGAAAGTAACCCAAGTCTGGAAAAAAAAATGTCATTTTCGATGTTAAACACTGAGTGGAGGATAACAAATCAGTATCTAAGTATCAAATCAAAAACGCGTGATATTATCTTGGTCAAGGCAGATGCTCATGAATTGGGTCCGAGCAGGTGTGGCGCTCCCACCTTGAGTGGAATGCAGGCATGGTCCTCCTCCAAGTCCTTCAGGCAGATCTCCAGGTGCAGCTCTCCCGCTCCCGCAATGATGTGCTCCCCAGACTCTTCGATGATGCACTGCACCATGGGGTCGGACTTGGCCAGACGCTTCAGCCCCTCCACCAGCTTGGGCAAGTCGGCCGGGTTCTTGGCCTCCACGGCCACTCGGACAACGGGACTGACGCTGAACTTCATCACCCTCATGTTGTGGGCCTGCGGAGGCACACAGTCGCTGGGCTGAAACACGATTTAGTTGATCGGAAAAACTCATGGCTGGAAGTTAGTTTGTCCCTTTTTCGCTTCTTTTTAATACTCGTTTCAGTTGTAATTCTCACATTCAAAAAGTGAATGGAATAGTCCAACTTCTTACTGGACATATGCAAACTTGATTCGGTTGTGTTGGGGGGTTGCACCACTGCATGTACCCCACAATGTTTTTTTTTTTCCTTTCTTAAAGCGGAAGCCAACCCAAAAAATGTTTTTTTTCAAGAATATATTCCCAGAATCCCCACTAGTTGGACGTTTTTAGCCATCTCTGGGGCGGCCATTTTGTCTTCTCTCGGCTGAAAATGACATCACAACTGCTCACAGCGACCAATCACGGCTGACCTGTTTTCTGAATCCGAGCCGTGATTGGTCGTTGCGAGCAGCTGTGATGTCATTTTCAGTCGCCGGAGTCAAAATGGCCGCCCCTGGAGATGGCTAAAAACGAGTGGATTAACTCTTATTGCACAAACGCAATGTTTATCGGAATGCCCTGTTTCAACTAGTCGCCTTGCATAGAACATATTCTTGAAAAAAAAATGTTTGTGTTGACTTTCCCCTTTAAGATTACTTGAGGATTGAGTGGATGCACGGTACAGAGAAAATGACAAGACTACCTAGTGGTGGAGTAGCCACTTCTAAAGGGACGGACTGCAAAGCAATCCTCCATCATTTTCTCACAGGTTTGTATCAAATGTTTGCGTGTGTTGTCCTCGAGTAATGCAGAAAACCATAATGGCGACCTTGCTAGCTAAACCCGTCGCTACGGCGCGCTATCCATTTCTTCTTCAATAACTTTGCCTTTGTCAAATGGATTTCTTGGCGCAATTGAGTTTTGTGGAAAGCTCTCGAGATGAAACTATTTGGATTGAAGTAAACAGTACTTGTTCAAAAGTGGTGATGGTTCCTGTCTTCACCAGGAACTGGTCGACTCCAACAAGGCCGACAATGTTGCCGCATGGAACATCTTCAATGGGCTCCACATATCTGCCCATCATTAGGATGGTCCTGGATAAGAACATTAAGGGCATGTTGAGATAAACCTTGCACCATATAGATTTTTTTTTTTTTTTTCAAATAAATTTACTCACCTTTGAATTGGCTTGACGTAGAGATCTTCTTTCTTCCCAGGGGTGAAGTTCGGCCCCATGATGCGCACCTTCTGGCCGGTGGACACACATCCAGAAAAGACGCGGCCAAATGCATAAAAGCGACCCTTGTCACTGGTTGGGACCATCTTGGAGATATACATCATCAGAGGACCTTTGGGATCGCAGTTCTTAATACCTGTTAAAGCCGTCGGAATAGAATTCAAATGATCAGAATGGCATTCGAATTCTGCAAAGCTTGCTGATGAGAAGATGATCATTTGAATCAGCTGTCCCTGACCCAAAGCATTTTGTCAATCGGTGTAACATATGCTCACAAAAGTCAAGCTTTCATAATAAAAGGGCCGCCGAAAGTGTGGCGTGTGTCCACATCATTCGTCATTCCTATTCTCTGTTTGTGAAACTGGACTTAACCACTCTCAAATGTGTTTTTGTGCTCAAATCTTTGAGGTGCCCGGAACACATTCGTTGGATTTGCTTTCTTTCCCAAGGGAAATGTTGCTTTTGGTTTCGTAGGATTCACTTTTAGTCGGACAGGCACTAATCGCGAAGAGCAAGGTTCCCGTGGCGGTGGAATCAGTCCGGTACGTCGACATATTTTGTCCCGTCTTTTTCTCCGCAAGTATGTGCACTTGTCGCGAGGTAGCGCGTGAGCACTCGAGCCACGTGCGCTGACGGCCAATCTGCAACTGACCCATGGCAGCTTCGTCATCTCCCGGGCCCTCGTAGAGCAGCTCGCAGCGGTACTTCTGAGCGGTGACGGGCGAGGGCAGGTGGATGGTGATCATTTGAAGCAGGGCCTCGCCAGCGGGCAGCCAGCGACGCATCACCGCCTTCAGCAGGGGCTTCCCCTCCTTCTCTTTGTCCTCCGAATCCAGCTTGATATCCAACTTGTCAATGAGTTTGGCCGTCTCGTCCTTCTTGAAGTTCATGATGGCGTCAAACACCTGATGGAGACCATCGCGGACGCAGTTTGAACCCGGATCCTGCAGTCCAGTATTTGAAGGAGGGCCTTCGCGAGGCACTCCGATGGCAGGCGGCTCCTCACCTTAAAGATGGGGTCCAAAATAAACTGGCAGAAAGAGCGAGGATATTTCTGGCCATCGGGACCTGTAGCAGTCTTGGTGAACTTGCCATTGCTGGGATCAACATATCTGCAAGCGGCACATGAATTATTAAACACAGCAGTGGGTCGAGAAGTCATCCATCCGTTTTCTGTACATTCACACCCACGGACAATTTCAAGTCTTCAGATATGTTTTGGGAATGTGGGAGGACACCGGAGTATGGGTAGCAAACGGCAAACAGGAAGGCCACAGGGATTCGAACCCCAGACCTCAGAAGTGTGATGCGGATGTGCTCACCAACCGCATTACAATTTGACATTCACTTTTTGTTACACACGTGACGCAGATGTTTCCTGGGAAGTTTTACCTGTCTCCCCACAGTTTCTTCATCATGTCTTCGACTTTCTTACACCTCTCTGCCGGACTCATCTGCGCTTCTCCTTTAGCAGCAAACTTGGCCACATACATCTCCGCAAACTGCTTCAATGTGAAAGCCCAGCCATGCAGGCCAGAGCCGAAGCCCACCGTACCTATAACGGGGTCAATCTGAGGGCAAAGGACAGTTCTTGCTTTAAAATACGACAGTGGCGTGGTCAAATTAAGCAACAAGCATCTGCACTGACACCCGCCACCAACACCTCACAAGCCTGTAATATTGCAGCTACATGAAATGTTTGGATTAAAGGGGGGAAATCAACCCAAACATATTTTTTTCATATCTAATTGTAACATGTTTTTGTTGCATGTTTTCATGCATTTTTATGCTTTATAAAACATTTATGTCTGAATATTGGGGGTCTTGGAACGGATTAGGGCATTTACATGGAAAACGCGTCTCTACTTAAAAGATTTCTACTTAAGAAATTTTTTCCAGAACCAATTAATTTCGTAAGTAGAGGTACCACTGTATTGCGTTTGTGGAATAATGACCTAGAGGAAAAAAATGGAGGACAGAATCATAATCAGTGCAAAAAAAAAAATAAAAAATCATCTAGAAAAGTTTACTAGCATCTTCTGTGGCTGTAAAAGATGTAAAAGTGTGTCGGATGCGCTTACCAGGATGTTGCCCATGGGTCCGCCCTCATCCTCTCCATAGGTGGAAATAATGACGTTGACGTTCTCTATGATACGCTGGAAGGTCTGAAACAGCTCATCTGTCTCCAGCTGAAGTTCCAGCAAGGCCCGGTCCATTTTGTTCATCATCAGAACTGGCTTGATGCGCTCAGCAATGGCCTGCCGCAGTACGGTCTCTGTCTGCACGCACACCCCTGTAGCAGGAAATAAGAGGTGAGTCGAGCTGGAGGAGATTTTGCGTGGGGGGGCGGGGGGATGTTTGAAGGAGAATACCAGAGACACAGTCCACCACCACCAGGGCTCCATCAGTCACCCTGAGGGCCGCCGTAACCTCAGATGAGAAGTCAACATGACCCGGAGAATCGATGAGGTTGATGAGGAAGCCGTTTCCGTCTTTGCACTGCTTGATGAAGGCCAAGTCTTTGTCGCCGAGCTCATAGTATAAGGAGATGGCCCTGCAAGAACCGGGAAGACTAATAATGCCATTTTGTTTTTATACCCAGTCTACAGCGTAGCCCCCCACCACATGGGTCATTTTAAATTGTTTTTTTACAGTGCACATTGATGCATTGGGAATGCCATTCACCCGTTCCAGCCTCCCCCCAATAACAACAAAACTTTTTGTGTTTGTTTTTTCTTAAAGCGGAAGTCAACGCAAAGAATATGTTCTATGTAAGACCACTAGCCCATTCTGATAAATATTGCATTTGTGGAATAAGTGTTAATCCACTCGTTTTTAGCCATGTCTGGGGGCGGCCATTTTGTCACTTCTGTCGACTGAAAATGACATCACAACTGCTCACAACGACCAATCACGGCTCAGATTCAGAAAACACGTCAGCCGCGATTGGTCGTTGTGAGCAGTTGTGATGTCATTTTCAGTGAAGAGAAGTGACAAAATGGCCGCCCCCAGAGATGGCTATAAACGAGTGCATTTTGTTGCTTAACTTATATTCCACAAACGCAAAATTAATCAGAATGCCGTGTTTCAACTAGTGCGCCTGCTGGGAACATATTCTTGAAAAAAATATGTTTGGGTTGACTTCTGTTTTAAAAGGAAAATAGCATTCTATAATATGATACTTTATATGAAAAAAATCAGTAATGACAGAAAATTTGGAATGCCAAGAATTAAACAGTTGTTGACATCTTTCCTTCTTTCGCACATGCAAGGATATTACAGTAAGTACACTGTAAAATTGCTAAAAAATCGCAGATTTCAGTGACACTGTTGGGACTTCCATGATGGACAAGTATTGTACATGTGGTTCATAATAAAATGAAATAACCCATTGGGGAACACTGTAAAAGCATATCTGCTTTGTGGTTTTTGTGTTTGCGCCATTTACTCCAAGAACTTGAGGCACATACGTGGATTTGATGGTGATGCAACGCTCCTGCTCGTCCTTGCGCGTGTCTGTGAAACGAGTCTCTCCGGCGCGCGATGAGGCGATGATGCCCGCCTTGGACACCAGCGAGTCCGTCAGCGTGGACTTGCCGTGGTCCACGTGGGCGATCACGGACATGTTCCTGATGTTGGACTTCTTGTCCATGATGGTTCGGATCTGCTCCACCGTGAAGTTAACCTGGGACGGTGGTGAGGTGACACATCACATGGAAGTGCATTTCATTCCCTGATGGCTTAATTCAAGCCCACTGGCTCTGCAACGGTTCCGTGTTGGGTTATAAAAAGAAAGTCATTTGGAAACTGAATCTATCAGGCTGGCAATGAGGACTAAGAAACGTTGTACCTTAGTGGACCGCCTGCACACTTTTGCTGTCTGACCAGCCTTGCAATTGTTAGTCAATGATAACAGAAAAATGACCCTACTAGTATACATAAACATCACAACAACATGTGTTTCAAAACGCGGGCTATCATAGTTCGAGAATATAATAGCTAAAAATACTAACTCTTAATGTTTTATTATTCTGCACTTGTTATTGTTATTGTTGTGGTGGTTGTTGGAAAAGAAACACTGAAAAAAACTAACTATATTACAACCCTAATCCTCATTCCAAACTATCACCACATCATTTCACAAGATAACATTATTTAAAAGGCACATTAAATAAATACCCTGGTAAATATTCGCCAATATTATCAATTTATTTCAAATTACTTTTGGTTAAATTTCAAGTCATATAGATTTAAAAATGTCATAGTGCGTTTGACCATAAGTCTTAACTATTCACTATGCACAGGGCTGCTTTTAGTTACAAGGTTTCAAAAAAATCTGTTCTCACTAGAGGAAACTAATCATTTTTTTCCCACACCAATAAAATGTAAAGTTAAATGTTCGCTGTTGTAACTTTTTCCTCACAAAAGTAATAATGCTCAGTTCTAGCCACTGTCAGGGATGGCAATGTAATTCATCTGCCTGACAGTTCTGAGGTTAGTGCTTTGAATCTGGGCTCCGGTCTTCACGTGTGGAGTTAGCATGTTCTGTTAGTAAAACCGCCTCGTCATATTATTATGTATACACAACAAAATGGTGGATTCGTTTTGAAATCAGAAAACATGGGGAACAGTTTGCTTACAAAAACGATTGCATAAAATTGAATGAACAACTCTCCGACTGTGTCAATCGCAACTGAGCATTCTAATACAAAATTGGGCAGAGTGACTCATGTGCAAGTGTACCGAATGATGTGGCAGTAAGACATGGAAGCGTTGCAAGACGTCCGTATGTGGACAACACACCAACTTGATTTCGTTTGCCTGGCGCGATTAAAGTCTCTTTCAATGGGCGAAATATAATGCGCAGTACATGCTACTTGCTGCGTTGATGCAACAGTCGAATTCTATTTGAATCACGTTGCGATTTAGTTGCGAGTGACGCCGGCGTCATTCCAGGGTTCAGTTTAGTAACAACATGTTATGACGCCAAGCAACGACATATAAGAAGAATGCTTTGCTGTGGTGGTCGGTGCTCAAAGTAGGCCGAGGCTACAGCCTGGCATTGTTTATTTTTCGGTTTTATTTTTAATTCACTGGATCCAACACACAGGCGCACATACCATCACGCATCGGCAACCAAGTGCGCCACACACACATATGTCCATACACATGCGTACACACGCACGCGCCTAACGTGCTCTATCTGAGCTTTTTGCGTTCATACAACAACAACGTGAAGGTTATTTTTGAGTCTAGCGACTGATAAGCCACGACAAATTGTTCAGTGCGTACATCAAGACAACACGAGTCGATACAGACTCACCATTTTGACAATTTGTGTGCCTTCGTCACGTTATTGCTGCGGGAAGCCGCGGTGGTAAAGTGCGCACAGAGACGCCGCAGTTCAGTTGAGCCAGGCTGCGCTGAGGCACTGGAACGCCAGAGGGCGCTGCTGTGCTCCTCGACCTGTGGACTGTTGTGGATTAAAAAAAAAAGTCATGGACGCTGAACAAAAGCAATTCGGGATCAATGTAAACATATTAATATGACAGAAACATACATTTACATAAAATACAATGATGCCTTGCAATCCCTTGCGCTTCCCCCATTAAACTGAATCTAAATGCAATTAATCCGCCAAAGCCCTACAAAAAAACACCCAACAAAATATTTTGCAACATGGTTTTCAGTAAGGAAAAATATCACTCTCTATTTTGTAAAAACAGAGCAAGAACATAATGACAACATTTCTGGAGAAATTATGTGGTAATGCCGAATGAAAAAAACAAAACATGGAATCATGTGAAATATTAGATATGGAAGGATATTTAATTAAATTTACCCGTGGAAATTTGTGGAATGATATTAAAATATATAATAATAAATAAATTGGAATAACTTGGAATAATATGGAATTATGTGGAATGGTATTGGTGAAAAACGTGCAATTTACCACTGTACATCACCGGATATGCTCATGAGTAAACGTTTTGTGTTTTGCTGGTCAAACCTGGTTGTGACCAATCAACGAGAGGACTGAAAAAAATGCTTATATTGCTGTTGATTTTGAAATCTGACACCCACCATTTATCTATTCACAACATTTTCTTATTTTTAGAGATTGGACCCCTGGAACCGTTAAAAAGTAATGTGCTCACAATAACTACTCTTTTGGTTGTCCTTCGTGTGATTTTTATATTTGGACAGCGACGTCTTCATGTTTTTAATTAAGGAGTAAACAACCACAATGTCCCTTCGCCACAAAAACCTCCCGAGGGTGATTGACATTTCTTGTGTGAACAAATGCTGCATTAGCAGACCTCCACCAGGTGAGGGCAGAGCAGGACAAAAAAAATGGTGGCGTGAAAAAGAAGCGCAGAAGCAGCGAGTGAAGCTTCTGATGCTGCAAAAGATGTTTTTGTGATCTCTGTAGAGCTCATAACAAGCAAAACTGGGAAAACAGTTTGAAAAAGGATTTGTCACGGTGAATCTCAAGATCAAGGCCGGATGTCGTTAATATTTCTCAATGGGCATATGAAGCCCTTTGAGACTCTTCTGTGACTACTGTAGAAATAAACTTGACTTGAATCTCACATAGTGACGCACTCATACATACTTTATGAAGAGGACTTTATCGGCCAACACCGGAAAGCCAGTCAACCAAATCACAAAATGTGTTCAGCATTTGGTTACAGATTTTGCTCATATTTAAATATATGTGTATTTGAAACAATCTGTGGAGGCACCCAGAAATGAACCAATGAACCAAAATCATATTGAGTAAGAGGGTCATGACAGGTGATGCTTTCGTTAGAAAAGTGAGGGTCCACCAAACAAAAAAGCAAACATTCCCCATTGTAACTCTGCATTCACTGTCAGGCTCATTGCAAGAAGCAAATGACGTGACAATTGAAACTATGATAGTCCTCTAGAGTAATATTTGTCCACGGAGTCTCCTTATCTGATTGTTATCATCTGACAGGCAATTTAGATTAAATCTTGTGCTGCTTGTATGAGGGAAGTGTTTTGTTGTTGTTGTTTATTTGTTTGTTTTAAATTCACTTGCATTCCAAATCATATTTTTCTCCAGTTCCGATTTACATTTACGTTTACCTTGTCCACTGTGCATTTCCATCACGGTAAGGTGACAAAAACAAAACAAAAACTACAGTCACACATTTTGCATCACGGCGAGTAGTGATAAACATTCATGCAGTTGCTGATCTCGGTGTTTATATATTTATATAAATGTTATTTTCTTATTTCACACCTCATTCTCAAGCAACTGCGGTACTGTGTGTGCTCTTTGGAACTGGTACAGTGTAACAACATTTCAGGGCGATTCCAAAAATACACTTGGATCCATGAGAAGAACGAGCGTGCGCATGCAGCACGGGATCAATTATCTGTGTTATTCTTGGTATTGAGAGATGTGCTTGACATGTCCTGGTTAGGTCATATCTGTGTGTACTTTGACACGCTTGACTCTACAGATAGTGCAACAATAAAGATAATACAACTTTGCTATTATCCTTATTACCGTACTGATAATAAGTATGTGGATGCGTGTAAGTGGATTTTAAATAGCCAATACATTTACGATGGCGGTAGAGTGAATAATATTAATCAGAAGGACTTCATACAGTGGCCACCTTAAAGTAATGAGTTTTGGTCTATGAAATAGTAATGAAGGCCCCAGGTTTTTTTTCTTTAATTTCATGTCTTTTTGAACATCTGTTTTCAATTACAGCTATAGAGTATTGATTAATATTCTGTTCAGACTCACGTGATCTGTAAAATTAAAGTCATATATCAAAGACTTTGGGTCATTTTCAATCTGGCCATACAATTTTACTTGCCAGAAAAAGTCACTCACACTGCAAAAACGGCACCTCAAAAAACAAGAAAAAAAAAGCAATGAAATGAAGAATGTATTATTTAATGTAAGGTAAATTATATGTCATTGCCCGCATATTATTGGACAGAATATTTTGGCGACAAAGACGGAACTTCGTTGCTGCTGCCCGCGTTCCTCACTGCCAGTCCCGTCGTCCCGCCGGTGTCAATATGGTAAAATTAGTGGCAATTGGAATAGCCGACGCTAGCAAGGCTAACCGCTGTTGGCATGCACAACCAGCTTATTTTTGTACTTTCGGATCCACGCAAATGTATGAAAACTGTGTCGATTTGATGCCAAGAGATTACACTGCTCCAAAGAGCATTTTTTTAATCTGCTGTGGATCTGTTGAAATATATGGCAAAATAGTATCAATCTGAAAAAATATGCTATGACATGAACTAAAGTTCAGCACTGGAAGCGTGGTGCAATGATCATTTGTGCATGGAAACGTCTTGATCTTTCTGTTTGTCACGCTCAAATGATGATAATACATCTTTGCAAGTGCGCATGGTCATGAACATCTTACGTAATTCCTGACTTAATTGGGTGTATCCTTAATAAAAACCTGAGACAGATGGCCTTTATTATGGCAGTAAAGATAAGGAAAGCAACATGGTGTTACCACTGACTGAGAGAAGATTATCGTATAAGAAAGCAAAACTGATGGACTGAGTGAAATTCCAACATATTCATTGTGATTGGGGAGAAAACGGGAACTTTTTAGTGTATTTGGAGTCAAATGTATTTGTTTGCGGCCTCAACAGTGGTAGTCCATTCCACACAGATTGGAAGAAGACCTTAAAGACACTCTAAAGTGAATTCAAAGATTTGTTTATGAAAATGCTGAAAACAGACTTAGAATTGAGTTGTATTCAGTTGTGGAGATATGACATGAAACTCTTTTCTTCATCATTCCAGTTTTCCAGGTGCTTTGGGCGTGGCTAAAACAGCGTCAATCATTTTGCGCATCAGTGGCTATTTGGCGCAATTGCGAGTTACTTTATATTCATTACTCACTCCGTTGCTAGCAGTACAGCGTGCAGTTAGCTAGCTAGCTAGCTATTCTTATGCCCCCGAAAATATATCTTTCCTGAATTTACAGAACTTCTGGGTGTCATTACTGAAATTCCCAAGTGTTTTGTGTTACTCAACGTGCCGTAGTATGTTTGAACACAAGGCATTGTGGGTATATAGCTAGCAAGAAGTATGGGCTCAAATGTCTGTCTTTTTTTGTTTGCCTAAAAATAAATAAATAAAATGATAATAATTGGTTGTCCATGTCAATCAAAAGTGGACATTATTACTTTGTAAATGTAGCGTTTGCATTGGATACAAGCGTAGCTTATGTTTTAGATGCACGTGAACACAACGAAGTAACGAATGTGAAACCACCAGGAGAATTTCTGGCCACCTTGACTGATCGTTCTGTTCAAGTTGTTGCGATTGGCTTACCGAGCTGCCCACTAAACACTGGATTGGACACTGATCAGCTGCTGGGATGGGGAGTGAGTGATATTGAAGTTCAACTTTGTCCTCTGAATCATACTTAGACATTCTTCTCATGCTCAAGCCACAGAGGAGTGTATTGATGCGGCAGAGTGTTTTGATTCTGCGTTCTTTCACTGATATTTCATCAGCTTGTTGGATTATTAACACTGGACACGGTTAGAGAGTGTGACCACCTCGCTTTCATCTTGAGAGGAGAGCTAAACGATTTTAGTCGGGATTCACCGGAGAACAGTAAGTGCATGGGTGACAAATGGATTTGACACTGTATCTCAAAACGGTAATTTAAATGTTCACCCAATTTATGTATTTTTTTTAGAGTGTGAAGCAGAAAATGTAGTTTATGTCATAAATCAGGTTAAACAACTCAATCTCAGTTCATAAAAGGCCTGGTAAATTCTGTGACAACTGACAGCTAATTTCAACGATACTTGCACAGAAAGTAACTTAAGAAGTTAATATTTCATGTACTGTTTACACTCCTGTAGTCAATGAGTAGTAATTAATTAGTAGTGAATACAACTTTTTAAAACAACATGAAAAAGAACAAATGTCTCCATTTAGTTTTTGTCACTGACAATTCAAATGAAAACTTCAGTGATTCATCCTTTCCAGAGTCACTCTACCAATACACATGTTGTAATATTTCGACATTAATCCAATAGATTGAAATACTTTCATAGTTTAAAAAAAAAAGATCCATCCTTATATCTACACTTATTTCGAGTTCCTTTGAGCCGCTTTCTTCCCCACGAAAGCATTTTGCAACAAAGGCTTTGCATCTGGTAAAACTAAAACATGGCTCGTAAAATTGCTCGAAAAAGAGGAGTTAGCATAAAAAGTGACAAAACTGATAAAGCCCTGTACACAAAATTTTGGATCATAGTAGAAGTTTTTCCAAGGATCTCCTCATAAACTACTATTTGTACTCCAAAATGCCATACGAATTAAAAAGTTGCCTAGTTGAGGAAAAAAAGCCATAAATATTTTTTTTTTTCCAGAGGTAAAAGAAGGAAAATCAAGTCATGTTTTTTCCAAGATAAAGTTGTTCTATTATTATATTAAAGGCAAAGTTTAACACGGGAGGAAATTCACGTTTAATTGACTTTTTACTTAAGTCAATTCAATGAATATGACTTAACTCTTATAATGTTACACCTTTTATTCCACAAAAGATGCCATTATTCGCATAAATTGGTCTATATTTTCATAAAAAAATAGCCATTTGTTAAAAAAAGACCAGATTTTTGTAATACTGCACGCACTTTTTTAAAAATTTAAAACAAAAAAATGTATTCTCTCAGATTTGTGTGATGATATGTCACAATCACATCATCGCTTTTAATTGGCCCAAAGCTACTGGAGGCAGGGTTAATCATAATTTTCAATTTTAAATTTAAAATTACCCCATGTGGCAGGCTCGGGTAATTGGTTTATGATCTTTGTTTTATTGGTACACTGATCCCAAAATGTAAGAGTAAAAAAAATGTTTTTTAAATTAAAAAAAAACCTTGTCATGTCTTTGTCCAGTGTCCATTGATTTATTTTCATAAATAATTACAGTGTACTTGGCATAACAGTGGATCTCATTTTCCTCTTTTTAGGGGAAAGCTGGGATGGATCTCATTGACCTGCTGTTCAGGACCAAAGATGAGCCCAGCAGTTGGCATGGCAACCCACCTTGGACCATCACTATGTATGATGTAAGTTAACCAGGCCTTAACTGCAACCCTGAACTCTACGAGAACTCAAATAAATGCAGTGTGAACGAGTCTCATGTGCTTTAATTGTGTTCTCTGAACTGGTAACCGAACAACATTTAAATTGGTGTTTTTGGGGAGGCTGTCGTGGATTAATGATATTTCCACACATTTCAATGCTGAATGATACGATGATACGAGTGTTCTGAGCGTGGTCATAGAAAGACTTCAACCCGTAAGTCAAGGCACCACTGCATTTGTAATAGAACACATTTGTTTGTTTGAGGCTTCAACAGTAGTCCACACAGAACAGAAAGAGCAGTGCAGAAGAGCAAAAAGACAAGACAAATGTCACTAAATCATTGCGAGCCTTGATGAATACAAACTGTACATACCGGCCCTCCGCAGACGCTGAGCCCGGAGGGAAAAGGTACCGAAGACTTTTTGGACTCCCTGCTGGCCGGGAGCGAGTCTTCCTCAGCTCCGACATCGCCGCTGTGGTCACCCCACACTCCGGACAGCGACATGTGTGAGGACCCATTGTCAGACAACCTCCAACTGGCTCCCTGCGCTTCATTCCCACGCTTGGACACGCCACTGCCTCACCTCACATGCGTGCAGGTTCCACCCTACAAGCGTGAAAATGAAATAACGTCTGATGTTTCCATTGACCTGGGTAGGATTTCATTTTTAATTCACAAGTGATGATGCCGCGTGAAATTATTGGAACACAGATTTGAATCTGCTGTTGACTATTTGGCAAAAAAAAAATCACAATTTGTTTCATATATATGTCACAAGTTGGGTTGATTAGACTAACGTTTCCTCATGCTTGCTGTGCAACAGGGGTGTCGAACTCATTTTTTGCGATTACGGCTTCTCTCAGAGGGAAGTTATGACGGGGAAATCAAATAAATGTTGAATCCTCTCATCGTATTATTGTATATACACAACAAATGAATGTATCACTAGTTCTGATCTCATAAATCAAAGACAATGGTTTGTTCAAGTTACTGTAAAAAGGGTGACAAAAAAAAAAAAAGGGAAAATCTGAAAGTTGTACTTTATTACACATGACAATTTCAAATTTGAGTGCAGATTCCAGCAAGGATCATGGACGTTGACGCACATGATTTCTATTCACGGGCCACATACAATGATGTGGAAAAAAATCAATTGAGTTGTACACGTTTTAGGTTACAAAGAAAAGTGTGAAACACTTTTTCTTAGTCTCATTTCAGTTTTTTTTATATCGCAAAAGCCTGATGTTTAAAAAGGGCTGTTTAGACTATCTATCTATCTATCTATCTGACAAGCTAGCTAGCTGCTAGCTAGCTACTGTAACTACAGTGTCATCTATCCATCTAGCAAGCGAGCTAGCTAGATAGCTATCTGAGTAAATAATGTATTACGGAAGGATTATTTATCCATTACAGATACATTTACTTAACAGTTTATCATTATCTCATGAAATTTTCACAACTGTATTACCATCATGATCATGAATGTAATAAAGAAATGACACAGTTTAACTTTCTCATCGTAAGACTTTATCAATATCAATATCATCCACATATGCGGCCCAAATTGGTTTTATTTCGGAATCAAAGGCTACTTTCAAATTTTGGAGCGACGTGTCCAAAACGTCAGGTTGGATTCTTGTGAGCTGTGAAGTGCTTTCATGTTTACAGGCTGGGACTCTGACGGCCTCCAGGAAAAAGTGGGAACGGCGTATTACCTCGCATCAAATCAAAATTCCACGACCTCGTCCAGTCAGACGCTCACAGTCAAGGACCTGCTCTTATCCAATCTAGGAGAGAAAGTAAGCAAAGAACCATTTCAGTCATTCCATTGTCAATCAATCTTTATTGAATTCAAACAATAATATTCGAAAGGGGGGAAAGTATCATTCGCCTCCAAGAAATCTCGGCCTGAAATCCAATTACAATTCCTTCATTAAGTTCCCATGAAAGGCTTGTGCATCAATACAGCATACTGCACAATTAAATAAGGAAAGTTGGTTCAATCCAGTGCAGGGTGAGTTGCCCTCTCATAATATTCTATTTTATGTAATCATTTCAATATCACAGAGAATTCCCCAGCATCCTCTGCAAGAGCTTGTTCTAAATGAGGATGAGAAGAAACTTCTGGCAAAAGAAGGCATTAGCTTGCCCAGCGAGTTGCCTCTATCCAAGGTGAACAAGGCACGCACACGCACACACTCGCGTTCTGAGTTGCACAACCGCTGCAACAACTTCACACATTTTTGTCATTGTGTTTCATCTGAAGTGTGAAGAACGTGTTTTGAAGAAGATCCGGCGGAAAATACGCAACAAACGCTCGGCTCAAGAGAGCCGCAAAAAGAAGAGGGAATATGTGGATAGTTTGGAAGAAAGGTATGAGATGGTCTCTCACACTTACCAAAAACTCACACTTAGCACCAACCCCCAAAAGAATGCTCATACTTACCAATAAACTTCTCTCAAAAACCAAAAATCCTCTCACACCCACCAAAAACAAGCACACTAACAAAAAACTAACATAGACACACTCCCCAAAACTCTCCCAGGCAAAAAAAAAACCTCTCACAGAAAAATCAGAAAATTGTCACATACAAAAAAATATTTACACACACCATAAAACCTCTAATGCTCACAAAAACCTACACTGACAAAAAAAAACACCCACACCCTCAAAAAAGCTCATACTTAGCAAAAAGCAAGCACATTAACCGAAAAAAACTCTCTCACTCCTGACACATACCAAAAATGCGAGACTCAAATATTGTCTGTGAAAGGAAAGTCAAAAGTGTCAACATCTCCAATCATAGAACAAAGCATAGGAAAATCGATTTTGACCCGGAAAATGACATCACAAAAGCTCAGGGCTCAGGTAACGACCAATCATGGCTCAGCTTCGGAAAACAGGTCAGCCGTCATTGGTCGTTGCCTGAGCCCTGAGCAGTTGTGATGTCATTTTCAGTCGACAGAAGTGACAAAATGGCCGCCCCCCAGAGATGGTTAAAAACGGCTGGATTAACTCTTATTCCACAAACGCAATATTTATCAGAATTTTAATCAGAAACTTTGTTTGAACTAGTGGGGCTGCATAGAACATATTCTTGAAAAAATATGTTTAGGTTGACATCCTCTCTAAGGCAATAAATGAAATGATCATATTGCCTTATTGTGTATAATCCTTTCACCCTCATAATAGGATCCGCATAGATAGAGAGAGCGACGTGTATTTTATACTCTACCCACATGCATGGTTAATAATTGTTATTAAAAAAGCAATTGTCACTGTACATCACTGGCATGGATAGAAAAACAAATTGTCGTCAATAAAAAAACAAAACATTTGGGGACTTTAGAATTGGGTGAAATGGGACATTTTCTCACTCGCCAGCCTCTTGGGACAGGCTCCAGCTCAAGCGTGACCCCGAACAGGAGAAACCGTAGGAAACGGATGAGATGCGAATGCTAACGTTGGCAGAGGTCCGCACAGACTTCGACATCTTCACTTTATAATCATCAAATGAGAACATGAGATTTCACCCCCTTGCTGTTGCTTAGCCCAGTCAGCATTTATCGGTATCCTTTTGTGAGCCACAAGCAGAGAATATCGCCAGGGTGCTGTTATCAGTCATGACTCAGCTCAGTCAGATGGCCATACTGGTGGATGACTCAAAAGAAAAGAGACAGAAGCAGAAAGAAAAGAAAAGAAAAAAAAAGGCTGAGGGCTGGAGCCATTGGAAGACAGAGATAAGACTCAAACAGATATTGGCAAGGGAGAGAAAAAAAGGGCAGACAATGCACTATGCTTTCATGAGATTTTGCACACCCTTTCCCTCATTGTATCTCTTCCTTTCCCTTCCCTAGGATGTCCGCATGCAGCGCTCACAACCTGCAGCTGCAGAGAAAGATCCACAGACTGGAGGAGACGAACAAGTACGTTCAACCGGGTTGAATGTTCAGGAAATGAACGAGTGATTGCGTCATCATCCGCGGGGATTGAATTGTAAAAAAGAAAAAAAAAAAAGTAACCAGCCGTATTTGGAGTCAAAAGTACCAACTAGGGAGTACAAATAAAAAGTCTTACTCCAATAATCTATACTTACGAACAGATTTTTTTTTTCTTCCAAAGTTCTGGTCAGAAAACATTTCCTGGGTTGCCTGCACGCGGTCCAGCTTGGTAAATGTCATTGTCTTATGTGTCTTTACGTAACAGTGCCCTGATGAAGCAGCTCAGCCAGCTCCAAGCGCGCCTGCCTAACAGCCCCAACAAAACAACACAAAGAGGGACCTGCCTCTTGGTGAGTGACACCGCGCGCTATCATTATCATGATTATCTATACGCACTCCGGGCAATATCGACATAATCGCCGCAGCGGCAGGCTCGGCAGTGCAAATGCACAGCATTTAAAAAGGCACTGCCCGTGGCCTGCTGTTTTGTTTATCTGTTAGATCTTAATCAAACTTTAAATGTTTGAAAAGCACCCGTGGCTGCGTGTGGTGGAAAAGGATTTGTATGCTTTAACTTTACAATTGCCTTGCCTCTCCGTTCCTCTGCAGGTTTTGCTCCTTTCCTTCTCTCTCATTATTTGCTCAAATATGAATCCGGATTCATACAATCAACGAAAACGAGCAGAGGAGACCTCAGGTGCGTATTTGTGAAACAGGGCGGTGGAGTTTGCAACTGGGCCTTGAGTGAAGACTTCATCCACCTCTTAATACTACTAGCATCACGTCACCATGAGATACCAAAATACCAAAAAAAACAAAACGCAATTTTGAATCGATATTGATCTCATAACGTCACAACAAATAACATATATCAGACTCACCAGAGAATTGGCTGGAATATGTTTTACTCTGGGCCACAGGATGGAAAAATGTTGACATCGCTCTGGAACAAGGTGAAATCTGATTGGTTTAAAAAAACACACACACACACACACACACAATGAAAACAGCACATGCAACAGCGGCAAAAAATAAAGTCTGAAATCCGATTGGACGATAAGTCTAACATTCGCATACGCCTACTTGAAGCAGTGAGCCAAAAGAAAGGCTATGAAAGGAATCAAATCGGCAGCTGTGGAATAAATGAACACAATTCCATGGGACAAATATTAACACTCTAAACACAGTTGGGTTAAATATAACACAAGTTTTGGTCAAAAAAGGACCGATCCACTACTTGGGTCATTTTGACCCAACATTCTGGGTTGTTTTGCAGAAAACAACCCCAAAAATGGACCGTTTTGTACAAAACAACGGAAGAAGGTGGGTCAAATTGACCCAATTTGTGGATCGGTCCATTTTTTTTACCTCAAATTGTGTTATTTTTAACCCAGCTGTTTTTAGAGTGTAGAGAAGGCCTGCCTTGCCCCCGACTTTATCTTCTCCACACACTCCGAGCAAAATATGACATCGCTCCCCTCCACGTCTATGTCCCTCAGTGCCGTCACGTTCGCTGCTCTCGGTCGATGAAGAGGTGGCTGCTGCGCGCCCCGCCCTCTCATTCCCCAGGAGCACATCGGCCTTCGGTCGTGCCGTGGAGCAGCTTTGGAACCGTCCGCCTCGGGGGGAGCTGCCAGCATTCCCGCAACAGCCGGATCACAGGCCAAGGAACGACTATTGATGTCCGCGAAAGACACCGCCGAGGCTTACAGAGACGGCATCCGAATGGGCAGGAGTCGGATTACTTTTCGGCTCGGCTTTCTGACGGACGGCCGTCCGAGTGGTTGTCGTAAGACGCAAATCACGTGTTCAAGTCGAGGGAGGTCAGGTGTCGCTTTGGAACATCTGCAGCATGACCTTACAAGATTATGGAATGGGGTGATGAGAGTCCCGCTTGTTTGGTGCACTATGAGCCACGTGGGAGAACTTCTCATATCTACATTAAATGTACTTTGTTGGCAGTCTCTGCTTTTACTCTCTTTACAAGCACTCGCCTCGCTGCAACCCCCTAGCACCGCCCCTAGTCATCGTAGGGAAAGTCGTACTGAGCAGTGGTCGCAAAGTGCAGGAAGGGCGGCGTGAGCGCTGACTCGTTTTAATAAGACAGGACCGCTCCCCCTCATACAGACGGATTCCAGTGAGGGCAAAATGAAAACTGCGTTGTCAATCCTTGGAATAGTTTGACGAAAGCATCTCGCGTACATGTCAATAAAACATCAAAAACATGTTTTAAATTGTGTGTGTGAAGTCAATTTGATTTAGTATGTAGTGCCTATTCACAACAAATGTCATCTCAAGGCACTTTACACAATGAGCAGGTCAAGAACCACAGACCTCACATGTTACATACAGTATATGTAAGTATACAAGCAAACCAACGGAGTACTACATGAGAAAGCATTTGGTGATGGAGGCAAGGGAAAAAAACTTCCTTAAAGAAAGAAACCTTAATCACAACGCAGGCTCTGTGGGGCGACCGTCTACCACATTGGTTGATGATTCCGAGATGGATGTGGAATGATATTGAAGTATATGGAATGATATGGAATTATATTGAAATATATGGAATGAAACAAAATGATACAGAATGATATGGAATAATGTGGAATGATACTGGTGACAACTTCTATATGTTGGTGAAAAACGTGGAATGATATTGAATTATATGGAAAGATTGAAAGTTATCGAATGATGTGGAATGATATTGGTGAAAAATCTGAAATGATATTGAATGATATTTAAAGATATGGAATCGTGTGGAATGAAAATGATACGGAAGGTTAAGGAATGATACTGGTGAAAGCTGCAATATGTTAGTGAAAAATGTGGAATGATATTGAAAGATGTGGAATGATATTGGTTAAAAATGTGAAATTATATGGAATCATTTTGAAATATAAAGAATCACGTGGAATGATTTGAATGTTATTCTACGATACTGAATCATATGGAATGATAGTGGTGAAACAGGTTCAACACATTGGTTAGAAACGTGGAATAATATGGAATACCATGGAATTATGTGGAATGGTATTGGTAAAAAAAGCAAGAAATCATATTGAATGATATTAGTGGAAAATTTGTTGGTGTAAAGTGGTTTGTGGGAATTTTAGGAAAGCTGAAAGTTGGTCCAAAGGTGAACTGAATGAGCTGAAAATTTAGAATTTCAAATGGGAGCGTTTTGCTGAACGTCTCATTGTAAATGACGGGGAATTATTTGGTGTAAAATGTGGAATGGTGCAAAATGTGAAAATGAAGGGTATGAGGTGAGTAAGGCCCTGTGTCGCGTGAATTTTTGGAACATTTTGAAGTTGGAACGGTGTGATTCGAATTTAAAATGTGGGATGAGAAAAGTGGGTGGAATAATGATCTTGACAATGAAGGCAAAACAACTGGTGTGAATGCCTTCAGAATTCCCACAATTGGTCACACTTGGTGCGTCAAGCGAGCGAGCGCACGTAACACTGCTAAAATCTGTATTCTGAGTTGAATTATTTCTTTCAGTTCCGCATCGAATCTCTCTCTGTCCGCATCGAATCTCTCTTGGTCATTTTCACTGCAAATCCATTGCGCGAAAGTGCTACGTGTCAAGGACACATTCTTTTTCGCACCCTCTGCTATGTTTGACACGTGCGTAAGTGGCGAATAAAAAGCTTTTTTCTTCCTCCTCATCAGATTAAAACTCACTGAATGTCCTTGTTGCTGGAGCATGTTATTAGCGCTTGTGTGAGTGAGCGAAATGAGGCATAAAAGCTATTTTACTGACTGGAAGCCATTTTCCTTGACAACAATAATTTGTGTGCAGCCATTAGCAAATTGTTTACGCAGAAACCAAGCCTTTTTTGGGTGTACATTTTACCTCATTAAAGGAGCATGGGTTGGCATTTGGGGAATTGATCTGCAAATCAGTACAGCACACTCCACTTAACTCAACTCGCTGTTAGACCCCAAATTTGGTGACCATTATTGTCTACTAAAGTGCTATGAAATGCTTTTGGAGAATACAAATGAGCAGCTGCTGCACAGAGTCAGAATTTAAATGCCTTTTTCGATCAGTCTCAGAGCCTGTTCAAAGTAAAACAAAAACAAACGACATCTGAAGTAAGTCGAGTTGGAAAACGTCACCCGTGTCCATGTGACCTCCTCCCTTAATTCCTTTCCCTTCGCTTCCCTTCCCTCCCGCATAACTGGACACAGCATTAGATTGTGTTCATTAAAACAGAACTGTGCCTGGTAAGAAATGCAAAGCATCCACCTCCACGTGATTCCTCTGATGTGCATCAATTCATATGCACATTGCAAAAGCTTGCAGTCCAGAATCTACTTCCACATCATATGCGTGAATATGATTAGTGATAGTTGAACAGAACAGCAGTAAGGATGAGAGCATATATGGGAAAAAAAGGACATCAGTCATTTTGCATAAAGCGGTGATTCTCTCGAAATGTGAGTACCACTGATGGTACGTGAGCTCCCCCTGGTGGTACGCAAAAAAGATCACTGAATTAAATGATTGCATAATGAATGCTATGTGACTTTTTTTTTTTTTTTTTTTTTAATCCATTACACTACATTTGTTCACTTCACTGGCGTTTAATGCCAGGAGATGACAGCTTCCCATCACTGTGCCTTCGAGATGAGCACAATTGTCGAGTAGAAGACGTATTCGGGGCTGGATCTCGGATTGTCAAAAAAAGAACTCGCGCTCATTCGTTTCAATTTGTCAGCCGTGGCGTGTTTCATAGTTGGACATCTGTAAATAAATGATCACTTGACACGTTTCTTTCCAGAAAATGACTGTTTTCTCTGTTTTTGGGTCAGAAACCAGTGTTCAACTGCTTGGAAAAGGCTTGCAACAAACTTTTTTTCGGTGCTTATAATGTCTGACAAGATGGCAAACTGCTTTGAAAGCAGCTGGCAATGGATGAGTAAAATGCTCTTTCATTAGATGGTGGAAGCTACATAATTGACCTAGAAACAGGGGCGGAGCCAGGACGTGGCTGATGGGTGGGCCTGGAAAAATCAGGGTGGGCCTAAATATTTATTTCACTGAGCACAATCCTCCTGTCCCAACACATCATATATTCAAATAAAATGACAAACTGACCAATATGAAGTTCTGATCTTCTTTAGACAGCCACAATTATGCCATCCTTAATATTCAATAAAATAATTTAAAAAGAAATACAACGAAACATAAATTCAAAAATAATTGAATAATAATTTACTAAAAATTTTAAAGTACATATTTTTTCATGAATCTCACTGGGTGGGACAGTCTGTCAATCATAGCTCCGCCCCTGCCTATAAAGCCACTTTTTTTTTTACTCTTGTAATTTGTTTACTAGTACGCCGTGAGATTTTCCCTCACATAAAATATCTACCTTGGCTCAATAAAGGTTGGGAAACAGTGGACAAGAGCGTTTGGAACGCTCACATTTCAGCCTCCTTGAGCGTTGCGCCCCCGCATGAGCAAAAGGTGAACAGGAGTGAGTATAAAAAGGCGGAGGATGGCGTGGGCATCACTCCTGCACATAGGAGTGAGGAGGCGACTGCAGCGCTTGCGAATACTGCTCAAGTTATCCCGCCACACAAGTCATTCATGAGCCGATTTGCTGATTTCCACTGATTGAATCAGAAAGGACTCATCCAACAAGCACTCTACTATATGGAGATTTCCCCTTCTTGCCCACCGCAACACACTTTGGAAACGGACAAGGTGGGCGACGAGTTGCGTGGAAAGCGCCTCAGCGACTGAGCCATGCAAAGCAACAGCAGCGCCTCGGACTCGGCAGCCGCGGGTGCGCTGAGCGCGTGTGGGGGAGAAGAGGACGAGCGCCAATTCTCCAAACTGGTCAACCCCAGCGGAGCCGGGGCCGGGGCCAACCTGGCCGCCTTCAACCTGTCCCTCAACTGCTGGCTCCACATCCTCTCCACGGAATCGTCTGGGGAGCTGCACGGAGACGGTGCCAACACGGCGGTAAGTCTGGCTACAAAATTGAGTCCCCCAAAAAAATAATCGAATCTAATCAAGTCCAGAAAAATTTACATTCCCATTAATGAAATGAGTGGTGGGGAAATCATTGGTGCTCAAGGGCCACATTTGATTGTTCAAAAATAAACATTAAAAAGTTCAAATGTGTGTATGAATTTTGTGAAGTTATTTTTTGGAAATAATTATTTCTAATGATTTATAAGTAACTCTTCTGCAAATTGTTTAGTAATAAAACATATATTGTTAAATGTGGGAAATCATGGGTGCTCAAGGGCCACATTTGATTGTTCAAAAATAAACGTTAAAAAGTTCAAAGTTACATTTCATTTGTTACCAAAGGCGCAATCTGGATCAGATCTTGGTTCAATTTAGGAGTGTTATTGCAAAACGCATTCCGCTGTATTTACTTTATTAATACAGTTTGGCAGCTGCCACTCTCGCTTAATAGCTTTTGATTGTGTGACACACACAACCAAGTTCAAATTGGATATGACGTACAATGCAGTGCTAGTTTTCTTTGATGTAAAATTATTGTGGAATGCAGTCAGGTGGCGAATGTAAATTGTTGTTGCAATGGATGTTGTGTGTGTTGCTTTGGCCGTTCAGGTGCGAGTTCTCATCGCTCTGGTCTACCTGGTGGTGTGTGTCCTGGGGCTTGTGGGTAACCTCCTGGCACTCTTCCTGCTTCACTTCCGCCGCCGAGGTCAGCACCACTCCTCCATCGACTGCTTCGTGATGAGCCTGGCGCTGACCGACCTCCAGTTCGTCCTCACCTTGCCCTTCTGGGCCGTGGACACGGTCCTGGACTTCCGCTGGCCCTTCGGCAGGCTCATGTGTAAGATGGTGAGCTCGGTCACCACCATGAACATGTACGCCAGCGTCTTCTTCCTCACCGCCATGAGCGTGACCCGCTACCACTCGCTGGTCACCTCTCTGAAGATCGCCAGCCCGAGGTCGGCGGCTGCTCGGGCCAAGTGGGCCAGTTTGGCTATTTGGGTGGTCTCGCTGGTGGCCACCTTGCCTCATTCCATCTACTCCACCACCGTTCAGGTTTGTTGACCTATTACAAGCGGAACAGTTTAAAGTTGGAACGGTGCAAATTGGTCAAAACATGGAGAAATGAGTGTGGGGAAAAAAATGTAAAAATTTAGGCTTATATTTTGAAATTAAAAGAAAAAATGCAGTGGAGATAAGATGAACAGTTTAAAGTTGAAACGGTATGAATCGGTCAAAAAAATGTAGAAATTAGTGGGGGAAAAAAAGAAAAAAAGAAATTTGGGCTTTTATTTGGAATTTTTTTGGGGGTTCTAGTAAGGATAAGCTGAACAGTTTGCAGATGGAACGGTTTGAATCGGTCAAGAAATGTAGAAATTAGAGGGGAAAAAAGTGAAAAATATTAATTTGGGCTTTTATTTTGAAATTTGGGGGGGTTGTAGTACAGATAAACTGAACAGTTTGCAGATGGAACGGTTTGAATCAGTCAAGAAATGCAGGAATTACAGGAGAAAAATAAAAAAAATCTTATTTTGGGCTTTCATTGTGACAAATTAAAAATGCAGTCGTGATTAGCTGAACAGTTTAAAGTTGGAATGGTGTGAATCGGTCAAAAAAAATGTCGAAATTAGAGGGGACAAAAAGCGAAAAAAATAATTTTGGAGTTTATTTTTGAAATTTCGGGGGAAGTTGTAAGATGAACAATTTGAAGATGGAACGGTTTGAATAGGTCAAGAAATGTAGAAATTAAAGGAGAAAAACAACCCCCCCCCCCCCAAAAATTAATTTTGGCTTTTATTTTGAAAATTTAAAAAATGCAGATGTAATTAGCTGAACAGTTTAAAGTTGGAATGGAGTGAATCGGTCAAAAATGTAGAAATTAGAGGGGGGAAAATGAGAAAAATTACATTTTAGCTTTTATTTTGAAATTTTGGGGGAAGTTGCAGTAAGAATAAGATGAACAGCTTAAAGATGGAACGGATCGGTCAAGAAATGTATACATTACGGGCGAAACACAAAAAGCCCCCCCCAAAAATCATATTTTTGAGTAGAGACACAGGTTTGCTGGTGACTTTCCGCTTGTACAGAAATAGTTGCTGACATTTGGCTCACCAAACGGTTGTGTTCACAGGTGTCCGCCGACGACGAGCTCTGCCTTGTGAGGTTCTCCGAATCAGATTCCGGTCACTTGGATCCTCAAGTGCTCCTTGGTCTCTACCAGTTGCAAAAAGTGCTTCTGGGATTTGTCTTCCCTTTGATCATCATCAGCGTGTGCTACCTCCTGCTCCTGAGGTTCATCCTGAGCCGCCGCGTGGTGGGCAGCGTGACGGGCGGGGCCGTCGCCGCGAGGTCCCAATGCGAGCGAGGTCGCCGCCGCCGCCGCCGCTCCAAGGTCACCCGCTCCGTCACCGTCGTGGTTCTGTCCTTCTTCGTCTGCTGGCTGCCTAACCAGGCTCTGACGCTGTGGGGCGTGTTGATCAAGTTGGACCTGGTGCCCTTCAGCAAGGCCTTCTACAACGCGCAGGCCTACGCCTTCCCTCTGAGCGTGTGCCTGGCGCACGCAAACAGCTGCCTCAACCCCGTCCTCTACTGCCTCATCCGCCAGGAGTACCGTGCCGGACTCAAAGAGCTTCTGCTCCGAGTGTCCATTCCTATCCAAAATATTTTCAACCACGCTGTGAGGGGGAGGAGAGCAGAGGTTGCACCCACCAGCTTGGCCATGATGCACAAAGACAATATTTGATTTTGGTGGGTTTATTACAAAGCGAATACAGCAATCGGCAACTATTCGCAAGATCGGGACTGAGCCCTGCCGTGAAAAGTGGGAAAAAAAAAAAACGCGAGTAATTAAGGGCATCATCTTGATTTTTTTATTTTATTTTTTTTTTACATTAATACCCCCCAAAAATGTAAATATAGCACAAACTGCGATCCCAAAATGTTAATCACATCTTGCAACATTACCCTTAAAAATAAATATAGCTTACAGATGGTTTGATAAAGGAAAAATAAAATAAAACATACACATGAAAATTCTCTGTAACTTCTGCTAACAACCCAGGCTGAACTTGGCTCCTCCCAACGAACAAGTGTTTGCGCCTCTTAGTTGAGATCATTTCAGCATAATTCTAGGACACCAATTCCTACTTCCCCTATTAGCACGGGTTTGGCAGCATCCTGTGGCACTACAGAAATGCTGCAAAAGGCAAAAATCGGCGAGAAATTGGCGGCAAAGTACTTTTTTGTGTTCCACAAGGCAAAGGCATGACGAAATGAAGCTCCTCCTGTCACTTCAACCTGGTTCTTTCCTTTGCACCCAGATGCCACAAAAGTCTTTTTTTTTTTTTTTTTTTTTTAACCAGACATGGCCTGAGCAGGGAATTTCAGTCCGCAGCTGAAGATTGCACGAACAAACGAAAAGATGAATTCATGGATTTTGAACTACGAACAGGCGGGGCTTCAACCGTCTTCCCGGGTTGTTTTCGACATAAAATCACTGAACTCTCAAGGAGGACATAGTCTTTGGCACAGATTTTTTAATTGCTTTGCGCATTGGGATTTTGTTCTGTGAAAACATACTGTATGCATAGTTTTTGTGATATGAAAGAAAAGCATGTGACGCGGGTACTTTGATGAAAAGCGATCTCGCCAAATGATGAAAGAGGAAGGAGGGGAAAAAAAAAAAAAAAAGGCCCACCCGTTGCATTTGAAGCCATTTTGCCCTTTCGCAACCTTTCAAGTCCGAACATGGATAATCATCTCGAGCTGCCCACAGATAGCGGTAGACATGTAAATATCACCTCGACGCACACGCCACAGGGCCTTCGCCTCCATTGTATGTACACTGGCAGTAATTACCTTGCCAAATCGAATCCTCCACCACTGTAAATGAGGTCACACAGAAAATTGGCCACCATTGACAGGTACAGTGGATATAAAAGGTCCACACACACCCCAGGGTCAAATGGCAGCTTTTTGTGATGTTAAAAAAAAAGAAAAAAAAAAAAGAGAGACCCAAGCTGAATTACTTCAAAACATTTTTGCGCCATTAATGTGACCTACCACTTAATTGAAGAAAAAAAAAATCTGTGGATAGGAGAAGTAAAAATAAACTAATGAAACAATTGTGATTGCAAAGGTGTGCACACCCTATGAGTAGGATGTGTGTGTCACATTCAAAGTCAAGTTAAATGGGAATCAGCAAGCACTTGCTATCATTGAAAATGCCTCGGATTAACCCAAAATCAAGTTCAGATGTTCTAGTAGGCTTTTTCCTCACAATTCTTCCGCTACAATTTGGATTTCCCAAACTCTAAAAGATTGAATTTCCCTTGAATGGTGTTGTACAGGTTATAGGTCACATATCAATGGTGGGGGAAAAAAGGCTAGCAAAGAATTATCTTGGTCTCATGTTTCTATGACATAAAGACCTGGCATTTGAACAGGAATGTTCAGCCTTTTTTATTTATTTTTTTTTTTTTTACGGTTCATGCATTTTAATGTTTAGGGATCTACATTGTGCAGAAAACCACAAGAGGAAATGCAAATCTCATCCTTATACATGTCAATTTATTGCCGGGATAAGCAGGTCAGGGTTGACTTGAGAATTTCCCAGCAGGCTTTTGAAGATGACTGGCCACTGAGGCACAGCCTGTCAATCACAATGAGCGAAACATAGGATCTTTCTTTTTACATCCTGGGCAGCAAAGTGGCTTAATGGGCCTTGACGATGAATACCATTTTTCAACTGGATCAAATGTTTTTTTTTTTGTGTGTGTGTGTGAGTGTGCCCCTGTGAACCAATTTGCAATCAGCTACATGAAATGTAAAACCGTCACTTGGGTATTAATCCCTTGAAGGTAAAAAGCAAAATAATCAACCGACATGAAAATACATTGGCAGGCTGCTAAGCACACTCCACTTAGCAAGGCAGGAAATTGAAATGTACGGTAAAAGGCGCAGTAAAAATAGGAGGGCAATCATATTAGCTGACAAGCTCGCATACTTCAAATGAAATACAGACTCACTTTTTGGAGATGGTGGTACACAGAGCGATGCCCTACAAAAGGAGACAATAATGAAGAAAAAACTATTGATTCGTGACCCTGATCTTAAGATTGGTTCATATTTCAAAACACATTTTCTAGTATGACAAATGCAATGATATGAGTCATTGTTTCAACATTTTCACAGTCTTTCAACATAAGTGACATGCACTAGACAAAACAAAACTAAAACTAAGTATAAAATACTTAATAATTGAAGAGGGGGCGGGAAGAAAATAGAAAGTAAAACGCACTGATAGAGCAGAGTGAAATATTATCAAACAATCATTTATATAAAAGATTTAGCGCAGCTAAAACCAGGAGCGTTTCTAGTCACCATGGAGATCATCATTCAGAAATCTTTTAATCATGTAAGAAAACTTTAAATATAATATGACAAACGCAACTGAAACATGCAACGTTTTCTGAATGACAAAAAAAAAAAAAAAAAAGCCTTAAGACGCAGTAAACGTCATGTGCGGTTGTGTTTCGTGAGTCTGCAGACTTGGGACATTACAACAGTTTTTTGTTTTTTTTTTAAAAATAATGTCAGATTATACATATTTGAACTTACCACTTTCCTCTTTTCTTTTCTTTTTTGCATTCCTCCCTTCATTTTTCCTCGAGTTTGACATACCACAGAGAGCCGGCCACGGGCAGTCGGGGGGGCCCCTTTTCAACGTGTCGCTGCAGCGCCTGTGGAGCTTTCAGGTTACATGTGTCATTGATATGCATCGATATCGGCCGTGTCTCCGCCTTAACACACTAGGCAGTGATAGCCCCAATGGGTCGACGTAGCATGTCTAAAAGTTCCGTCATTTCTCCCGTGGCCCCTAGGGGGCGTCGTGGGCACGAGCGAGAAAGGGCCAATTATGGAAGTCACGTGGAGAACGCAGTGAGTGCAATTTGAGCTTTTATTGACTCCTCCTTTTTTTGTGTGTCCACCCTCAATCAGAGCGGATGTTTTTTTTTTTGTTCTCGATTCCACGCCGTGTTCTGCTATTCGACTTTTCTTCAATTGAGCAAGGCGCTTAACGGCGCTGGCAGGTTTTCTGACCTTGCCGCCTTAACTCAGCTTAGTCTATTTGGCAACGCGCTGCTAGCAAAGCCTTCACAAATATGACAGATGCCGCCTCAGCATTTCACAGAGGGGGAGTTGTTAAATGTTTAATGAGCAGAGCCCGTCTCTTTGCAAGTGAACATTCTGATGTCCTTGACAGAATACTAACTCTGATGCACAGACTTTTGAATTGTTATCGATATGGAACAGTTGGGGGGCGGGGGGGGGGAAAAACTAATTGCTCAGCTTTTCAGCAGCCATACTGGTACTGTGTCTGTTGAGTTAAAGGCAAGAATGAACAAGATTTACTCTCTTTGCAGAGAGAGGGTAAAATAGTGTACACAGGTAAATTACAAATGAAATGTTTACTCGTGTTAAATGTTTGGTGGTCACTGAGAAATGTAAATGTATAATTGGGATCATGTTTTCTAGGGGGTACAGATTCTGGCAGCAGAATTTGTCTCACTCTGCCAAATTCTGGAAGGTGCCTGCCAAAAATCTGTATCCCCAAGTAACTTTGCGTAGGAAAAAGGGATCCTGCTCATATTTGCTGCATTTACTCGACATAATACCACGAATACACAGAATACGTCACTTGGTGTTTAGGGGTTCACCTTTTTGTGATTGGAGGGGGGGATACAAAGTCTGGCAGGTGCCATTTTTTTGAAGGCCCACGGAATATTGTGTTTTATGGCCATATAGATATGGGACCTACCAAAAGAAAGATAAGACTCTCTTCTTTCATCAGAAAACAGTTTTATTTCTAGCATTTGTCATTCTTTAGTAATCTGCAGTAGAGAATAGGAAAGTTTCACTGAAAATCCTGTTTCTGGAAAAAACAACAACTGAGAAATCAAGGGTTTTGTGAAAACACTTATTTCAAGTAAAACTTCCAACTTTGACACCATATTTTTTTGCTTTTATGGCACCTCAGATATATAAATAGAACTTTTCTTATAAAAAAAAATCTAAAACAATTCTAAAAAAAAAAGGAATTTGATGCCAAAAAACCTGTTCAGGTATCGATTTACAATTTGCAAAAAATGTATGAACATTGTGCATCAAATGCACACAAAAAACGCATTTCTCAAGTTAACCTGTGGATGGCGCTATACGATTGGATTATAAAAAAAAGAATTAACACGAGGTAGGCATCGAATGAGTAAAGTAATGTTGAGAGTGGGATGAGTGTAGATCAACAAAGCAGAATAAGTTCCAGTGGGCAAAAAGAGGTCACAGAACTTGCATCTTTTGTGATCAAACTCGTAAAAAAAAAAAAAAAAAGTGTTTCTCAAGGCAGGAGTCACTTTTGACGAGGACAGTACCTGAGGCTATTTGTCATCTTTTATCCCCACCGGAGGATCTTTCCTCTCCTTCTTTACTGTGACTGTCTTGTCTTTGCCGCTGTCGCCGTCTGCCGCTCGTTTCTTCTCGTCCTTAAGGAGCTCACCTTTGACCTTTCCATCCTCACTGAGAGCGTGCGCGGGCTTGATGTCAGTGGCACCCTCAGGTGCAGTGTTGGAGCTCTCGCACACGGTTGGCCCTTCCCACTTTGGGATGTCCAAACCCAGGCGCTCCATGAGCTGCTTCATGACATCGTCCACATAGCCATTGATACGCAAGTGTGCGTGCTTGTCCTGCAAGGCAATCAAGTTTGAGCAAACATTGTCCAAAATGTTACGATAGAGTGGAAGCGCTCTGACATACAATATGAGCGATACAA
This sequence comes from Filicampus tigris, assembly GCF_054856515.1. Taxonomy (NCBI): domain Eukaryota; kingdom Metazoa; phylum Chordata; class Actinopteri; order Syngnathiformes; family Syngnathidae; genus Filicampus; species Filicampus tigris. The sequence continues at coordinate 18,701,366 of NC_141226.1, read as the reverse complement.
TTCGGGATTCCTAATGATCACAGATGTCACAAGTATTTTGAGGAAATGTGTTATTTCAGACGTGTGTATCAAACTGGTAGCCCGTTGCATTTACCCATTAAAGCAACACTGAGTCATATGTCAGTTTTTGTTGACTGTGGCGGCGCCGTGTGGCCAAAAGCGGTAGTGTTTTGACAAAAGTCAACCCCATGTCGTGAAATCCTGAGCTCTCACTGGTCCGCAAGTTGGACTGAATTGCATTTCTATTTCCAGTGGCTGCGTAAAAGATGAATAGCAATGAGGTGATGAATCTCATTTTGTTCAAACAATACTTTTGTTTTTTTTGTTTGTTTTGACTTTTTGGCTCCTAGCCAATAAAATGCATCGGAATATACACATGACGGTGTCGTGACTCCTCAGAGGAAGTTGGTAACGTCCGCCAGTAATGGAGGGCGCCGCCAAAGTGAAAAAGATGACGCGCTTGTGGACTTTGAACCAGTGGAACCAGTCGAACGTGATATATGGCTAACATATATGTTTGTAGACAATGACGACATCGACGTCTTTGCGACAGAATATGGTATTTACCACTCGATTTTTTAAAAGTTAAAAATAGTGCTTCTCTTGCAGTTATTTTTACATCTTGGATTGAAACAGTAACAATCAATAAACTCGGGCCAGTTTGAAAACCACATGTCTAACTAAGCTTTCAATTATTTTGGGGAATTAAGTTTCTGTTTGCTACAGGAGCTGAGATATTATTTTCTAGTTGTTGAATTTCCGGGAAAACTTCAGGTTTTTCGAGGGTGACTCCAAAGACCAGGCGCTCTAGCCCTTAATGGGTTCATCAGGAGCCAAGAATGACGTGTCAATCCCAAAAGCTTGCCAAAGAGTGTGCAAGAGACTCAGGGGTGAATCGTACATGCTTAGTAGGCTGCAGGTTGACAATAACCACTTTCCCGCCTTTGCGCTTGGTGACAAGCGGAAGGTCTCCGCTGGGTTTTATCTGCATGGAGGTTCCCAGTGTCAGCGCCAGGTCGGCTTGTCTAATGGAGACAGAGCACAAACAGATCCAAGTGAAAATGGGCATGTAATTGAAGTGGAACAAACACATAGTTTCACAGTTCCTCACCCATTTTTGTAGACACACGTTTTTTTTGGGTTTTTTTGCCAGGATAAAAGGTTAAATATTGACAATGAGCTGGCAAATGGGGACATTAACAGACACCGGTGTATCAATTAAACGCAAAGAAGGTTTTTATAGCGGTGAGATGTCAGGGCAAGCAAAGCCTTCTCTACTGACCTAAACACCATTAACGCTCACCTACATTTAGAACGCGGATTCCATGATATTGTGAGAATTTATTCCCGACATTCAACTTCATTTTATACTGTACATGTAGAGTATATTGTTGCTGTCTTGCGAAAAATACATATGTCCAATTTTGGATTTTTTAACATTTTTTTATTTTCACATCAATGCGATTTCTGTAATGCGGAAACCCCATTCACATAAAAGAGAAATGGGGGGGGGGGGGGAAGTGTTTTCCCACACGTGTATAGCATCATGTAAACAAACTCGACCTGCTTGCATTGTCTGCTTTGTTCAGATCACTGTCAGGAAGCGCGTCCTCCCAGTCCAGTATAGTGCTGATCAACTTCCCTCTGTTTTCATAAAGATCACACAAGACAGACTGTTGAACAAGTGAACGTCTTCATTTGCAACAGAGAGCATCGCGTGTGGGCGTGTTAACCTGCAGGCTCTGAGTCCTCTGGAGCGCACCACATCGCAGTGACGTCCGGTTGGTTTAAGGCCCATCACGCCAATGACCTTTTCCCTGACAAATTGCCTGGGAAAACACATGCACCTCACTTTGTCTCATAAAGTGGACTTAGTGAAGATAGCCATCTATGCTGCTGCTCCTGCGGTTAACCAGGAAATGTGTTTTACGTGCACACAGCCAGCTCTTGTCACACGATCAAATGAAATGTGCGCGCACATACCTGCAACACTTCTCGCACTCCTCCACAAACATGTTACCATGAAGCTCCGACAACAAATCCCTGTCAGGGCCAGAGACCACATCTCCTTAGATCGCAGCGTGCACATTTGACATGACACCTCTTGAGAACACGTTAAGTGAATATTCTGTTCATGAATATTCTGTGTGCTGCTCAGATTGATTTCTGTGCTTAGGCCACAACAATACAACATATTATTGTAAAGAACATTTTTTATTTGACTAGCTCAACTCAATGTTTTTAACTCAAAATGTGTATTCACAAATATAAGCAGCAAATGTTTTTTTTTGTGGGGTGGGGGTTGGCGGGGTATGATTGTTTCAGAATACATTAAAAGGGAGCCTTGGCTTACCGTGGTACAGAAAAATATAGCGAGGCTATGAATGGCATGCAAAGAACTCGTTTGTGCAGTGGTGTGAGAAAACGCCATTATATGGCACAAAGAGACATGCTGAATTACTTAAACATCGTATTTGATTTGTTACATATTCAAGGTCTATAAGTGTTTTTCCTACTTTTTTTTACTGTCATTACTCATTATGACTGCATTAGTGTAGGTAAGTGACAAACCGCAGTGCGTTTCTGACAAGAGTATATACAAATTTGGTTTACATTGCAAGCATAGCGACAAAATGCCATTGTAAATCAAGGACCCTCGGGTGACCACTAACTATTCATCAGTCTCTCTTTAGGAGAACAAAAAACTAATGATGGAGCTTTCTTTTACAGACTAGTGAGCAGATAGCGGCCATGAGCAGAGTCACCTTGGAAAGCCGGATCGCACGTGCAGGCCGTCCACATTTTGGCTGATGAGATACTTGAGGTATCCGGCCCTCTGGAGTCCCAGCAGGGCCATGTGAGTAAGGCTGGGTCGGGCCTCTTCAAATGTTGTCTCAAAGTGAGGCGTCTCTCCCTTTTCCTCCAAGGTCCACACACCCTTTGGACCCCTACAAGAAAATATGCCATCACGATGGCCGCAAAAAGGATAGTCCGGTGAACGCCCACTATCAATGAGTGGATAGGGACAGAGACTTGCCATCAATAGTGAAAATCTGCACGTCATTTGGAACTTTAAGAATTGTAAAATTGCTTCGTGCCACAGATGCACTGTTTGACTACATTTGTGCATGCGTCAGCAGCAGCAGTCCAAGTTAGCAAGCTGTGGCCTAATGTACAGATATTGTATAATGTGTTGCTTTAATGATGTTGCTATCCAAGGTCGAACCGACTAGCGGGTGGACAAATCAAATATTAATACGACCAGGAGGAGTAGCGGTACTGATGAACGACAATTGGAAACATGAACGGATAAATTCAGAAAGATCATGTTTCCAGGCAAAACTGAAGGTTTAACCAAATACTGTGGTGGCTCGAAAACATCATGAACTAATCAAACATTATGTGCTTTATTATCATTAGTTGAGAGTGTATTGAACGTTCTACTGCCATCTTCTGCTCAAACAGTGGAACTACAGGATGAAGATGTTGAAAAATTAAAGTCAGCCAAGAAAATCTATTTATTTCACATCATCCAACGCATTTGACATGCTGAGGCCCCTATAATAATTTTTAAAATTTGTTTTAGAGGTATTATATACTGTTCATATGATGAGCTGGGTATTCATTCTGTATAAATGATATTATTTTGAAACCTTTTTGGCTATGAATATTGGGAAGAAATTTTCAGACACTAATAAACATTTGACATCTACTGCCAGCTTCTGTTCAAACTGTGGAACTACAAGATGAAAACGTAAATATAAAAGTTCGCCAAGAATCTATTTATACCATGTGTCATTTGACACACTGAGGTTCCTATGGCTATGTCTTTAATTTGTATTTGTTTTCAAAAAGAGATTTAGAAAAGTTTTTTTTTTTTTTACAGAGATATTCCGAAATAAAGTCTAGACGTTGTTAACGTGGTAAAACAAATAAGTGAAAGATGCTGTATTTTTGTGTTTTTGTGGGATAAACTCCAGCTCACCTGCAACTTTCAAATTGATAAGTGGTATGGAAAAGGGTGGGATGGAGAGATGAAGACATTTCATGCGCTCGGGGAGAGGTGGATGAAGCAGGAGGGGCGAATGTCATGTATATTTGCATTGCAAATGAGAGAGTGGAGTCAAGGAATATATATGTGAAATTCAAAAGCATTGGGGATTTCTTACCTGAAGTCAGGGATGCCAGCTGAAGTGCTGATTCCTGCCCCAGAGTGCACGACCATGTACTTGGACTCTTTTACCAGTTTAGCGAGAGTTGCAACCTTTGCTTTCAGCTCTTCGGGGCTATCAAATGCCTGTATCATCATATCACATTGTTTTATGAGAATATATAAGAAATACATAAGAATCTTGCAGGCAGCATTCATTATAAGCATATCTGGTTAAAGTAGTTTTGAGGCGCCTGTATTCACATTGACAATGAAAATGATAGGTCCTGTGTAACCATCACATCTCTTATATCGGATGACGCAAAGAACACAATATGCATTGATTTTAAGTTTGGTTTCCTTTGAATAAAACCTACCGTTTCATTTCAAATAGTTCATTCATCACAGTCTAGTTTTGACCCACAAGTATCAGCTAACCTGCTAGCTAAAGCTTGTTATAAAGCGAATTTCCAGCCCATGTGTAGTTTCAGTTTACCTCTGGAAGTCCGCACACACCCTTGTCTGCATACGGTGAGAGTCCAGCCGCATAATTCACAGACATTGCAGTTGTTTCTTTGATTAAAAAAAAATGTTCCGAAAGCAGCCGGGAAGAATTATCTTCAAATCCGAGGCGACTGGAGTTTTACGTTGACGTCATAACTCCGCGCCCAAAGAGGTGCTTTCACTGATACGGGAATATTGGCAACTTTCAACATTCTCGCTATACACCACGTAGATTTTGTTCCAATAAATCTTTATTTTTCACTTTTAAATAGCCCAAAATTAAAAAATAAACAGGCGAAGAAAACAAGGTGATCATCCGTACAGCTACATGTGCATATCCGTCAAGGTCAGTCACTCTGACCCACTATGTCGAATGGAATTGAATAGTCCTGAGAAATTCAGTGAAGTCCAATTTGAGCAGATGAAACAATCAATACTGGTGACGAAAAATACACACGAGGAAACACACTAACACTAAAAATATACCAAAATACTTAAACTCACTACCAACACAAACAGTAAAATAAAATGTGGTGGAATTGTTCTTTTTCACTTCCACTGACTTCCAAGACTGAATCCGTAAAATCCTGACTGACACCGCAACATCATTTCTCTGACACATTTTCTACACACGTTTAGTTGTGAAGCCTAATAATCTCATCACATAAAACATTCTCAAGCGAAGGTTGCAGGCATTAAGTCTAACCATATAGAAAAAAGACTAATATTGCTTGCAAGAAGCATAAAATAAAGACGAGAATACAACAGCATACATTTCAGGGGCATTTAAAAGAACAAAGCAAAACAAAAACATCAATTTTGTTTAGTCAGGCATCAAACCTGAGAAGAAACAATTCTGATGAGCAAGTACTGTCCTCCCCCAGGAAGCATGGTCAATGTTACACTATCTTTTATCTGGTGGCCTTAAGTGTTTTAATTCCACAATCAAAATGACAAATCACACCTGGTGACAACCAGAGGAGACACAGCAAAGATCATTCTCTTGATAGTAAAAATGGTGAATGGCATTTTGACCCAGCCCGCAGTCCACTTCAGAGAATTCGCTAGTTCTCTGTAATCACACGCTTTTGTTACCAAAGCTGTAAAACTAGATCACCATTTGCAAACAGTTCCCCAGAAGAATAAACAAAAAAAATATTCCAATGTTTTCTGGCATGCAGATATTGTTTGAGGAAAGTCCCATTTCATTTTTATTTTTTCATTTGTTGTCTTTCACCACTCCAGGAAGTGGATGACACTTAATACCGGTAAGCAAAAACCATATTCAGAAAGGGAAACTTGTAACAATGAAAGAAGTTGTAAAGTGGATGATTAGTAAGTGTTTGCATCTGTGCAAAGTGGCATCAACCCCCCTTGACCTTTTACATTAGAAGCACTATTTAAGTTAGGCTCTCTGGTTTCAGGTCAAAATTAAAACTTTTTTTTTTTTTTTTTTTTTTTGCTGGTGCAAATCTCAGCAAATCCACATGAGCCCATCAATTCAGCTTTAACAAAGAGCGCGCAAGCTAAGGTAAAATCATCTCATTTCATTGGTTTACAAACAGGAGGTGTCAAATATTTCTCACTCTCAGACCTCGGATCTCTCGGACCACCCGGGCAGTAAAAGGGGGTCGTCGCGTGTCGGCGAAGATTGGTCACGCTGTGGAAAAGGCATGTCACGACTCTTCATTGCCCGAGTCGTCTTCGTCATAGCAGCAGTCGCCGTCTCCGTCCTCAACGTCGTCGTCGTCGTAATAATAGTCATAGAAGAGGTCGGAGCCCTCATCAGGAGGCGGGGCACGTGTGCGGACGCAGTACTCGGCCAGCGTGGTGGGTACTTGAACTCCGTCGCGTTCCGCCTCAACCTTGGTGGCCAATACTTGTTTTCTGCCGGAGACATTTAACATTTAATGGTTTATTGGGTGCGCTCACCTTGACAATATTTGACACTGAATAGATCATAGGATAATCAAATTCGAGAGGTTTGCCATTCAAGTGCATGAAAAGCTATCTGGATGACAGATATCGATAGAGTGGTCTGAAATCATCTTTCCCCAAGGAAATGATTGGAAATTAATCTGCTACGGCACACCCACGCACACAAAAGTTGGTCATGTATTTTACTTTACTTAAATACAGTTCTGACATAATTAAATAGAATGTAAAACCGTTTTGCCACATTTTTTGCTTCAGTTAAATGGACATTGTGTTGCTCCTTACTGTTGTTTACTGGCGCTGTGGCGCAATCAATACACATATTTCTGTGTTGGGCCTCCGTTGTCACGGGTAAACAAATGCTTATCCAGCTAACAGACATGTCAATGTGGTGTCAATTATCATTTATAAGTTAGAAACCTAGCTATAATTATTCATTTATAAACATACACTGTTTTTTTTAAAACAAGTTGCAAAATTTAGTTCTGCTTCCTTAGGATGTTTGAAATATTGTTTGTTTGGCCCTTTAAGTTTGTCATGCTGAAGTTTGTTTTTGTTTATACAAAAAAAAAAAGAAAAGATGTTGGCACAATTTGCAGAGGCTTCACCCAATACCTTTTTGGTTCGCTTCATCCTTCGTTCTGAAACTAGAAAGTTCTCTCTGGATTTGATGTGAATGAGATGACTGGTGATTAAAAGCTAATCATATAAATACAACTAGTACTCATGTTCACTTTTCGGTTTGCAAAAACAGACAAATTCACATTTTTGTACTTTTCATTCAACGTCTCTCAATTTTAACATTTGTTGCATGTGTACTCATACTGCGTGGCTGCTCACCTGATGATCTCGACATATTCACGATCCTTGCCCTTGCTGTCCCTCCATTTGCGGTACATGACAGAGGCATCCACATTGGCAGGAGAGAAGGTGTTTGGTTCATTCAGCAGTGAGATTACACTCAGCAAAATGGTTCTGAAAGCACAACAGAGGGTCACAACATTAGAGCTTGACACATAACATAACATCTGAGAACTGTTAAAGAACATGTAAGCTGGTGTTTTTATTTATTTAATTTTATCCTCCCATTTTTTTATGCTGTAGGCGTGTCTACTGAATGCCCTGAAAACACACTCTGCACAGCTTTGTCAATCAAATAGGAGCGACTTAGTGCTGCGTTAGCCGCTAGCTAGCTAGCTAGCCAGCTAGCTTGCCACCATCCAATAGGTAATTGCCTCACTCAGTATCGTTGTGTTGGTCCAGATAACAGAGACACTTCCAATGACAGACATCCGAGCACACACTTTATGCTCGTCACAAACCCAATGATTTGTGTTTCAACATTTTACGGTAGCCCAAATAGCACAGTCAAACATTGAAATTGAATGAACAACACCGAGGTGTTCTGTCTAAAGAAGATGCAATTTCAGGTTGCTAGCTAACTGCACGCTATAGTGATAGGAATGGGATATCATTACTACAGAAGTGGACCAAAACTTTTCTTGAACATGGAATATATAAACCACATTCTTAAAGAAACAACTAGTCACTACAACACGAAACCAATAAATCCAATGGATAGGCTGCAGCTCACCCACGACAATGAGAACAAGCGCTACTGAAAATAAATGGATGGAATACATGATAAAATCCTAGATTGAAATCTCTCTCCTCTAAATGTTTCAAACTCCTGTTCTGTTGCCAGAGTTGTACAGAGCAGATAATTGCGCTGCGCGATCTGTGTAGACTTGGCTCAACTTCCCAGAGCTGATGTCGGATTGTTCCCTCAGCTAACTAGCTGAGAGCGAAACTGAATCAACTGCCCTCCTTTGTGCCGGTCAAGTAGTGCAGCCCAGATTTCCTCATTGGCTTCAAGACTCAATTAAACGGCGTTCTTAACGACAAGTTAACAATTTTCAGTCACAAGTTGGGCTCATAAAATGTACATACCCTGGGAGACTTGACCTGACTAGACTTGATAGACACTTGGGAATGTTAAAGTGTTACTTAAAATATTGCCTACACGGTACACTAAAGATTTTGTGATGGCGGCGTCTGTAATTTCTATTATAATCTCTCCCTAGGGCAAAATTGGTTTTGCAAGCAGTGTCTCGGAAATGACTGTGTTTAGGCTTTGGAGGCTCCGCTGTATTGTGCGGGTATGTTAGCTGAGAGACAGAGATCATTTTTCACGGATGGTGTCGAATCGCCAGATGTGGCGTCAACATGCATCTCTTGAGAACGGACTCCTCTGAAGACAAATGTCATGTGATAAGGGTCTGAGTCAAAGGCAGTAACCAGATAATGACAATTCATGCTAACCGGACATTCTGGGTGGGATTCCATCTCTCCGAAGGCAGTTCTCCACTTTGCGGGTCATCCACTGGTGGGTGCAATATAGAAATACATACATCTCCATTCTAAGAGAGGGATGAAATTGATTATTGATTGATTTCCGAGTGACCATCAGAGGCTATTTGGTTAGAGGTGGAAAAAGTACTCACATTCTGTAAATAAGTAAAACTACACATACCAGACTCTGGTAAAAATAAGTATTGATTCAACTCTATTCAAAAGAACTAAGCATTAGTAGTAGATTTGTACTTTAGTACAAAAGTAAAAAAATATTTTTTACTATCAATTATATACAATGACTGATAAATGTAATAACTCGCCACAATGAAAATATGTTCGTTCTTTTAAATCAAAAGCTAGCTAGTGTTGGCTTAGGCATTTATGGGTCATCTGCAGAGGTTGAAAAAAGTAACGAACATATGACAAAGTAAACAGTGGAATGTGCATATTGCTGTTTTTAAATGTAGTGAGTAAAAGTAAAAAGTTGCCATAAAAACTAAAGTAAAACACAGGTAAGTGAAAAACAAAGTATTTGAACTTTGTTACATTCCACTCCTGCATTTGAATACAATTACATGAGAAAGTGTAAACTGTTATCCTAATAACAGAATTGCCCAGATTATTTTTACACAATTATTATTATTATTATTTTTTTTTTTTTGAAACTATGCGTTCGCTAAAAATTGAGTTTTTCTCCATGTCTGTGCAAAATTTCAGTCCAATCCACAACTGAAACAACTGGACTTTTTTTATTTGTTCAATTTGTTGTTTTCAGAAACCATTCGAATTGGATTTAGGCAATTTATGCCGTTAGGCTACATCTGTCCTTCTCAAATAGTGGAGCAGGCCTCCCTGGGGGTGGGGGGGGGCACGATGTGTTGCATGTGTGCAGTTCAATGCATAAGACCCCGGCATAAGACCGCTCCATGCTTTTATTCTGCCACACTTATATACAGTATACAGTAGTACAGCACATCCACAACAATAGGCAGCAGTGGTGCACTCAAATGTATTTATTTATTTTGAAAGTTGAAGTCAACCCAAACATTTTTTTCAAGAATATGTTCCCAGCAGGCCCATTAGTTGAAATATGTCATCCTGATTAATTTTGCATTTGTGGAATAGAAGTTAAGCAGCAAAATGCACTCGTTTTTATCCATCTCTGGAGGCGGCCATTTTGTCTTCTGTCGACTGAAAATGACATCACAACTGCTCACAACGACCAAACACGGCTAACCTGTTTTCTGAATCTGGGCTGTGATTGGTCCTTGTCCTTGGTCCTATGGCTAAAACCGAGTGCATTTTGCTGCTTAACTTATATTCCACAAACACATCCTCTGTTGAGGAATGACAAAATCCTGGTCGCAAGTCACTAAAGTCATTAATTACCGTGTAATAACAGGGTGGGCAGCAATTTCAGGAACACATGCAAAATGATTCAATATGTTTATGAAAATCGAATATACATGATCAAAATGTCTTCTTTCGACCAATATTTTTGCAAATACATATTTTGTATAAATTACCCACTTATTACACACAATGTAATAGCAGAGCAATACATAGTAGGGCATGCCAAACACATTTTAAGAGACGTATTGTTACAGTATTGTACTGGTATGTATGCAAATATAATTGGAGACTTAGAATACGGTAAGACCTCTGAGATTAACTATACTGCTCTCTATTTGTATAATAACTGAGTGATTCTAATGAGGAGTGGACTACCTCATAGATGTTAGGATGCCACATCTTGGTGAGAAATCTGAAGGAAGGTGGGGAATATGGGTAGTCCATTGGGAACTTGATCCGGGCCTAGAACGTACAAGAACACCAATAACATATATTTTATGGCACTTTCATGTTTCATATACACATCATATTGTCACCTGTCCCAGCAATTTGACCTGAGATAGGTCTTACCTTGAAATAGCCCCCCTCATAGTGTGTATTGGGGGGTCCGAAAATGGCGACTTCCCAGTTGTACATATCCGCCTCGTCCACCAGCGTTATTTTAAAGCCCTCGACAGGCTCCTCTTGGAGGCTCTTCATTTCCAGCATGAGAGCTTTCTGCGAACTGGCGACATGAGAGCAATCGTGCTGCGCCATACTTGACACTTGGCTTCCCTCAAGTTATCTCGCCAATCGACAGCTGCTGACTCGTTTGTTGACGGCAACGCAGCTAAATTTGACGCCGCACTCACTGGTCGAACAACCCGACACTACCGACGTGAGGATACAATGCAAACAGGCCAAAGCGAACTGGGCTCGAACGCGCGTTGTGTTTGTGACCAAAATCGGATCAATTATTTAGCGTCCACTCGCTCGCTGGCGTAAACTAACCAAATCATCGTGGCCGCCGAGTAACCAAAGCTTTACCTGGTCTACCTGGAAAAGTAGCCGCGGATATAAGCCGTAAATCTACTAGTAGCTCCTGGCTAAGTAAGCTAGCTAACGAAGACTACCTCACAACCAGATGGAGTCGCTTTTTTTTTTTTTTTTTTTTTTACCTTGTCGCGAACAGATTTTAACGCGCTGGCTATTGGAAAAGAGTTACAGGTTTAACAAGAAAATACAGCGAGCGTTTATAAAATCTTGTAAACTACACTATTAACGCCCTAAACCTTAATGTCCTGCGGACAGAGCGAAGAATGTTGTTGAAAAGAAGCCCTTTCTCTCCCTGAAACAGGCAATTGTGCAATGGGCTGCTATGGGATTTGTAGTCCAATTATTGTTTGTAAACAAAGCCGTCTAAAACACAAACAGCAAAGTCTCCTGACAAAAGTGTCAATAAAACATTACATTATAGCCCATAAATAAAATAAGGTGAAATTGAGTAACATATGCCTAATATTATATGTTTTTTTATATTAGGGAACCAATGCATAGAACTACATTCACCAGTGTCAGGATGTAAAGGGGACGAGTGTTGTTTCGTTTCTGAAAAGCTGCGCTGACCTATTTTTCACATTAAATTATTTTTTATTTAATGAAGTAATGGTGTGTTGAAGAGTTGATTTTGGACGTATCATGGCGTAAACACCAGCGTAGTCAACTTTTCAATTTTCATTTATAATACAGTACTCGAGCCATGTGTGACATATTTCTCTTGCGCCACAATTACAGAAATTACCCCATTTGAGCTGCCCCTGTTTTGCCTGAATAAAATGTTTTGAGACCAACCTATAATGTAGCAAGAACATTTTCCATGGATTATCCCTTGTATTCTCGATTTTCTGTTTGTATATTTAATGTTCATCCGACTGCATTGCCATTATTGACTCTGTTAAAAGAAATGAAAAAAATAATAAAATAAATACAACTTGTCTATGACATATTATCAACGCGACAAAACCATATCAGGACCCTGCGTGAACAACAACTTCGTGATGAGTTCGAAATCAAAACGACAAGCGGGCTCTGTGTCCAGAAGTGGGAGCCGGGACCGGCAAAATAGGTCCAGAGCAAGCAGGTCTCAAACTCCTGAGAAAAGGATGAATCGCTCTCAATTTGTAGATCCAAAACGATCCACTCGGGGCCGTGCACGGTCCAACAGCCACGACTCCGGCAGCAACTCACCAGACAGACGACGACCTCAACATCGGGGCCGTTCAAGTTCCCGAAGTGGTTCGGAGAGCGACAGGAGGCGAAGAATCCAACGTGTCAGGAGCAAATCCAAGCACAATTCGTCCAGGTACTGATGCTACGTCCAGATACTGTTTATATCTTAGTAGTAATTGTAATCAGCTGTTTTTTGTAGACAACGTTTGTCTGCATGGTTGCAAGCAGCTCTTAACATACGGAATGTCCTGTGTTTTTATTTATTTATTTATTTTTTTTAAATACATCGTTATGGGCAACTGTCACAGCTAAAAGAACGTTCTCAGGCTTTAGTACATGCATCGTGTTTATGTGATCATATGTTTTTCCTCAGTTCTGATTCAGATCACCCAAGGGAGAGGGGCAGAAGAAGCGACAGAAGAGAAACATCGCGAGAGAGAAGGAAGGAAAGGTGTTCTTCAGGCTCCCGGAACGGAAGCAATGAAAGGGAGCGAGGAAGACGAAGAAGCCTCAGCAGAGACAGACAGAGACAGAAGGAGCGGGACAGAGATGGAGAGAGGACATCTGAAAGAGACATAAGGAAAAAGAGTAGCGAAAGGGAGCGCGGGAGGAGTGAGAAAGTTAGAGACAGAGGGAGACATCAGTCAAGTTCGGCTGACTCCTCTGACAGCTCAGGCTCTGATCGGGAGAGCAGGACCACCAAAGACAAGGAAGACAAGAAAAAACAGAAGGAGATGATGAAGGCTCTGGAGACACCCGAAGAGAAGAGAGCCAGGAGATTGGCCAAGAAAGAGGCAAAGGAAAAGAAAAGGAGAGAAAAGATGGGTTGGAGTGAAGAGTACATGGGATACACCAACGCAGACAACCCTTTTGGTGATAATAACCTATTGGGCACATTCAAATGGCAAAAGGTACCTTTGGAAGCCGAGGATGTTTGATTATAGATTGCCTATTACAGTATATACTATACTCTGTCCTGTTTGTATTTTGTCAGGCTTTGGATAAGAAAGGTATCGGCCACCTTGGAGAGAAAGATCTTAAGGAGAGGAACAAACGCATCCAGGAGGAGAATCGCAGAGAACTTCAGAAGGTTGGTTACTGCATAGCAGGGCCGAATGATTTTGAAAAATAATCTAATGGTGTTTTTTTTCTCCCCTCAATCTTGCAATTATGATTCAGTGTGTGATTATTTTTTTCCGGGTCCTCTTCCCATGTATTTCTTCAAGGAACACAAGCAATACATTCATTTGTGTTAAACATAAAAACAGAAAGCAATGTCAGATTTGGAGTACTGTACCTACATGTTTTACGTTTATGCCGCCTACTGACTGACCAAAATGAAGCAAAGTTTTTGTTTTCGAAAATTGCAGCCTGACACACTGTACATTTTCGCGGGGACGCTGCAACAACGGCCACGTGTTTTAATGCAAAGTGATTGTAACCCCAGTGTGCGCCTCAATTTGTTGTAGGTAAAGCAGCTGCGTTTGGAGCGCGAGCGAGAGAAGGCAATGAGGGAGACGGAGCTGGAGATGCTGCAGAGAGAGAAAGAAGCGGAGCATTTCAAGACCTGGGCCGAACAGGAGGACAACTTCCATCTACATCAGGCCAAGCTACGGTCTGTAGCTATCACCGCCGAAATCAAGCCGCGGCCAGAATGTATTATTCTGACCCCAGAAATATAATTCCAAACGTTCGCGTCCAGGTCTAAGATCAGAATCCGTGACGGCCGAGCGAAACCGATCGACCTGCTGGCCAAGTACATCAGTGCCGAAGATGACGATCTGGCTGTTGAGATGCATGAACCGTACACCTTCCTCAATGGGCTGACGGTCACAGACATGGACGACCTTCTGGAGGATATTAAGGTTGGTGCTGTGGTTACACTTGAGGGCAGCCCAGCCGACGAGAGGTTAGCGCATAGACATATCTCTTGAGGACCCGAACGCCCAAATAAAAGTAAAATGCTCTCCCCTAATTTTGCCCCGACACTTTCAGAACTGTTCACTTGAGTGTTGCACTATTCCCAGGTTTATATGGAGTTGGAACAAGGCAAGAATGTGGATTTTTGGAGAGACATGACCACCATCACTGAGGATGAAATCAGCAAACTGAGAAAACTGGAGGCCTCTGGAAAGGGACCCGGTACATTATTTCCCCTTTTTCACCACTCTTCACCTCCACATACGCATATGTTAGTCGGCGAAAGTCACTCGCTTTTGTTTAAATCAGGTGACCGCCGTGATGGCATCAACACGGCTGTGAGCAGCGACGTCCAGATTGTGTTCAAAGGAAAGACATACAGCCAGCTGCAGGCACTAAATCTCAACATTGAGACCAAGATTCGGGCCGGAGGATCCAACCTCGACATCGGGTACTGGGAAAGTCTGCTTCAGCAGGTCCGAGTCTACATGGCAAGAGCCAGGTATATACATGGGCTGATGACATTTTTCCTTCTTTTTTTTTTTTTTTTGTATGAAGCTGACGTGAAATGAACACATTTATTAATATGTGATTAATAAGGTGCACTCTTCAAATTGCTGGATCAAAAGTAGACCAAATTGAGTGAAATAGCGAGCAAGATTTTGATCCAACTAGGGGCAAAATCAAGAAAGGGGTTTCCAGGTTATCGGTATAGCTGTGGTTAAAAATAATTTGAATTTGATTACATTTTTGTAAGAAGAGGTAGCAACTTTCTCCAGTCAGGTGTTGCCACTGTGAATCACTCGAATGATGTTTGGCAACGTTTTTTTTAAAATTTACTTCAACTTCAGTACTCAAAACTTTCCAAAATGGCGACAAGCTTCAGCTCTTTTCTCCATCCAAATCCAAACTTCAACCCAATCCGCTGGGTCAAAAGTAACCCAATCTGGTCAAAACCTGCAGCTACCCAACGAGTGAGTTCCAAAAGTGACAATTGGTGCGTACGTCGAAATGTGTTTGTGTGACAGGCTGAGGGAGCGACACCAGGATGTGCTGCGTCAGAAGTTGTTTAAGTTGAAGCAGGAACAAGGCGTAGACAGCGAACCTTTGTTCCCCATCATCAAGGAGGAGCCAAAGAGTGACGACATGTAAGTCTCTCGAGCAACAAAAACGAAACAATGGAGTGGAATCTCAGAGTTCCAGCACAGCCATCATGGCGCTCTAGTCAACTTCTCATTTGTTTTTACTTGAGAACATTTTGTCGCATAGGCAATCGTGTAAAAAGAAGCATTCCACACTTAGGTCAAACTGTCACCCTTAAAAAGTCTCTTTCAGTAAGCCTTCACATTGAAATTTGGCATACAGGAGGTCCAGAGATTTATTTTCTCACGTTGTCGTGTTAAGTAAATTTTGTGCCCTCATGAATTCAACATGATGAAGTTTAAAATCTAGTGGTCAAGAGGCCTATTTTTTTTTTTTTTTTTTTTTTACCACTTGCGCCTGCATTCAAATTAAAACCCCCAAAATGTTTCCCCGAAAAGTGATAACAGAGTGGGAAGCCGATCAGGAGAGTCAACATCAGAAGAGCCCGGCCAGTCGTCTTCCCCCGCATCCCAAAACACGAGCAAAGGGCCCGCAGGAGAGGACGGACCGTCCACATCTACAGCGGAACACAGTGACCGGAATGAGGAAGGAGGAGAAAGCGGGGAGAAAAAGGATAACGAGAAGGGCGAGGAGGTGGAGGCGGTGTTGACGGAAGAGGATTTGATTCAGCAGAGCCAGGCGGAGTATGATTCGGGTCGCTACAGTCCCGCACTGCTCACGCCCTCTGAGCTACCGTTGGACACGCACACTATCACCCCTGAGGAGGACGTGCACAGGCTGCAGTTAGCACGCAGGCAGCTGCAGGCCACAGGTAAGAGATGAAGACGACCAGAATGAATGCGCTTGGTTGTGTGGAGTCGCTTGTTGATTATTTACAACTTGTAGCAGTTGAATCAGAATAGAGCGCTCGGCTATCACAATTCATAGCACCATGATGTAGATCTCGTAAGTTTAAGAGATGTAGAGTAAGTTTAAAGGGTGCACCCGTTTTTAGCCATCTCAGGGGGCGGCCATTTTTTCACTTGCTGTCCATTGAAAATGACATCACAGTTGCTCAGATAACAACCAATCATGGCTTAGCTTCAGAAAACAGGTGAGCTGTGATTGATCGTTACCTGAGCAACTGTGATGTTATTTTCAGTCAACAGAAGTGACAAAATGGCCGCCCCCTGAGATGGCTAAATATGGGTTGATTTTGCTGCTTAACTCACATTCCATATTAATCAGAATGTGTTGTTTCAACTAGTGGGCCTGAATAGAACAAGCAGCTGTCACTGCTCTGAATAAAATTATTTCTTCATGAGCTAAGAAGAATTGAGACAGCTTAAGGAACAAATGATCTCTTATACTGCCCCCAGGTGACCAAGACAAGAACACCAAGAGCAACACAAAGGCCGTTCAATTAATGCAGCATGGCAAAAACGGTCACATTTTAAAAAATTCTATTTATTTATGTCATTGCTGTATGTGTTTGTAAAGTTCACTTCTATCCAAAGGGAAAGGATCATTTGAAATACAAGCGTTTTGAGTTAGGACCACGGTCACGGAACAAATTCAAGGCACCACTGTCAAGAAAGTAAACTTTTTGGTGTGGCCTACCACAATTTTGTTGATCATCTCCATCTTTGCCGTAGGCGACGCCAGCGAAAGCGCCGAGGATGCCTTCGTGCGTCGAGCCAAAGAGGGAATGGGCAACGACGAGGCCCAGTTCAGCGTGGAGATTCCCGTCACGGGCAAGATGTACCTGTGGGCAGACAAGTACAGACCCAGAAAACCCCGCTTCTTCAACAGGGTCCACACCGGTTTTGAGTGGAACAAATACAATCAGACCCATTACGACTTTGACAACCCTCCCCCTAAGATCGTCCAGGGCTATAAGTTTAATATTTTCTACCCAGACCTGATAGACAAGCGCTCCACCCCTCAGTACTTCCTTGAGCCCAGTCCTGACAACAAGGACTTTGGGATCCTAAGGTTCCACGCGGGGCCGCCATACGAGGACATCGCCTTTAAGATAGTGAACAGAGAGTGGGAGTATTCGCACCGACACGGCTTCCGCTGTCAGTTTGCTAATGGGATCTTTCAGCTGTGGTTCCACTTCAAGAGGTACCGCTACAGGAGGTGAAGCTCATGCAACATCGGCATTAGAATGGTATTAAGCCCAACTCTCATTTCCTGGTGATTAGGGGTCCACAGCTCTGTAAAAGTGTTTAAAAATGCAATCTGTTCTTAACACACAAAAAAAATACATTAAAGATGTTTTTTTTACCATCCCATTTTTCGTTTTTTTTGTTTTGGATGCACCAAATTAACAATATTAAATAAACTGTAGTTATTCTAGTGCTTCTGAGACATTTATTTATTTAACACATACAGAAGCAGGCTCAAAAAATAAAGCATAATACAGGTCACTGTTGCAGTAACAGTGTTTGTTGTCCGAAAAGAAGAAAACAACCAACATTATCCTGGTGGCACAATTTAAATAATTTCTCAATGTTTTCGGAACAAAGAAACAAAAATCACAACCAATTCAATAAATCCACTCGTCTCTATTCATGATTCGTTTGATTCATTCTGGGTGACTCAGAACCTACAGACATAAAGAAAAAAACATTTTTAGCAAGCACATTTTTCTTCTTGATAATTGCTCATCATGTGCCGCTGGAATTTTTAATTTCCCTCAGAGTCATCCTAAGGGATCAATAAAGTGAAGTCTATAATATATATATATATATATATATATATATATATATATATATATATATATATATATATATATATATATATATATATATATAGTTAACAACTCCAATTGAAGTAGATAAATAAACTGTCCTTCATATTAATTCATAGTTCATTTGCTTTTATTTTAGCATTAGCTCAACAAAGACCAAACCATGGATGTATAATAAATCAGATATTGTTTATTGTAATGCACATACTGCTAAATGTATCGGTTATGTTTATTTAAAAAAAAATGCACGGGAAGAGGAACTTGAAAAAAATCATTGCATATTAAATCACAATTACAATATTGAGGCGGGCACCTTCTACTGTGCGCAAACGACACTGGGGGGCAGTATAATACGGTCATGCAGATACAAAAGAAGAGGAGGTTCACCACTACTGTAGGTAACGTAAACTGCAGAAAAATACATTTGGGCATGATAGCAGGGATAAGACTGGATAAATATGCATCTAACACTCAGTTGTGTCATTTTATACTTCTGTTGAGCCGTTAAAAAGTACATTTTCCATATCAAGTCCCCTTTAAGACATCTGTACCAGATTGTTAGACTTTTTCTTTTTGTCTGGTGAACTTATTTAGGGCCTTAAGTGGTATCACATCATATCCATACATAGGATCTGTTTGCACACTAACAAGTACATCGCCCTGCAATTTCCCCACCGCTCCGTAATGTATTCATCCCAGCTGAGGACGTGCCCACACCGTGGTGTGAGCAGCTAATTTAGGATCGCTGCAGAATATGCCCTTTGAAGTCAGCGAACAACATCTTCAGCACAAAATAAGACCCCCCCCCCTTTCCAACTACACTGCTTCGTTGTTCGACTGCCTCGGTCGGGTCGTGCATGCATGAGAAAGTCGAAGTCAAGCAAATTATAGCGAGGGAGTCGTCTGGGAGCAGTACATTCCAAGGATGTCATTATTCTTTCATGTTTTTTAGTTGGGCGTGTTTTATCCACAGATAAGGTGATTCACATTTGAGGGGTGAAACTATCCTGCGAGGCGACCCAGACTTCACCAGTCTGGTGTCATTTCGGACTTCTTTTCGGAAAAAGATGACAGAGATTATATGAGGATAGCGCCGCGCTCAACATGGCCGCCCAAGCCAGATCAAAGCCGAGACAATCAAAGCCAGAGCGAAAGCTACAGCAGTAAGCTCTTTTAAACGTCCGCCTCGAGCTCGGGGGCGCTCGGGTTCGCCTCGACTTTTTTCCATTCCCCGTCCTTCCTCTGGAGCCCCGGACAGTGAGCGAACTGACATAAATCCTTCAAAGTGAATGCAAACAGCCCCGCCGGTGACCCATGAGAATATTAAAACCTGGACCGTGGCGCAGCACGGCTTGAGCGAGTGAGTGTGTGGGGTTGCGTGCGTGTGTGTGTGTGTGTGTGTGTGGGGGGGGGGGCAAGGCAGAGGCTGATAAGACGCGACACGGGTCGCAATGGTTTAGAAAGCCATGTTGAGACCATGCAACACTGTTGTGACAAAGAAAGGCCTCTCACGATCCCAAACAAGGCCTCGTTTCTCACACACAACCATGTAAAAAAAAATTAAAAACCAAAACAAAAAACAGTCAGCAATGCATTTTGACTTGGTGAACTTTGGGACTTGATGAATGTATTTTTTTCTGACTTCCAGACAACTTCTGCATTCACGTCACACGAGCATGAAAATGGACAGGCAGGCATCACTTTTTCCCCCTGCCAGTTGTAGTAACACAGTCCAGAAGTCTTTGGTTTAGTCTTTTTATACCATCCCAATGGATTTTAAATAAAACAATCAAGATGTGATTAAAGTCTTGACTTTTAGCTTTCAACAAAAGAACGTACACAAATACATTAGTATTTCGGGATTCCAGCCATTAAAGTGGAAGTCAACCCCTAAATTTTCTTGACAAAAAAATGTTCTATACAGCCCCACAAACTGCATTCTGATGAATATTGCGTTTGTGCAATATAAGTTAAGCACCAAAATGTACACGTTTTTATCCATCTCAATGGGCGGCCATTTTGTCACTTCTGTCGACTGAAAATGACATCACATTTGCTCAGGGCTCAGGTAACGACCAATCATGGCTGAGCTTCACAAAAAATCAGGTGAGCCATGATTGGTTGTTACCTGAGTTGAGCCCTGAGCAACTGTGATGTCATTTTCAGTCAACAGAAGTGACAAAATGGCCGCCTGCTGAGATGGCTAAAAACAGGTGGAGTTTGCTGCTTAATTTATATTCCACAAACACAACATTAATCAGTTGCCGTCCTCGCTCCGAAGCGTCGAGTTTTTCACCAGCGAGTAAACAACGTTCCAAATAAACAGACTTTAATTCCTTTTTGGTCTCGTTTATTCAAACAATGTCCTTGACCATTATCCTTTCTAAAATAACAAATGTAGTATTAGCTAACATGACACACTGTCTCATGCTAATATCAAGTTACATCATGTTCGACAGTCTCAAATTTCCAAGTAAAATACAACAACTAACCAAAACAAATAGTCAACATTATTATTTTGCCATCAAATATAATTACTGACTATTCTTGTCCAAGGCAACAAGAATTGAATCCAAGTTCAACAGCGTAAAATGAACGGGTCGGAGTTGCATACTGCCATATTTTATTTCTTTCTTTTTTCAACGTCAGCAAACAATACACTAAATAACCACAGGAGGGAGCTCCAAGGCTGCATAAAAACCTGCTTTACATATTGACTATAACAGGGAGAATAATCAGAATGGCGTGTTAAGACTAGGGAAGGCTTATTGCTGTAAAGGAAATTTGGGGGTTGACTTTCCGTTTAAATGGAAAAGATATCCATTGTTAGGGGGTTCAAAAAGCCTTCACGATTTTAAGAAGGCAAGTAAAATGAATATTCTTAAATGGACAAGTCAATAGCTGTATTTTAAGCCAACAGAGCATCTTTTTACTGACTGAAGACACAAATCAAGGAAGCAAGTTACACAAGAACAAGCAGCAAGGCTGCCTGGAAAAGCATCTCCAGGGAAGGCCAGGGAAGGTGTCCGACATTTTATGTAGAGTACCTCCTTTCCCAGGGCCTCATTGAGGCCTGAAAGACTTTTTAAAGGCAAATAAATAC